>NW_028277174.1:7266428-8477500 GCF_051122295.1 Plectrocnemia conspersa | reverse complement strand
ACCTAATTGAACTTCTTTTGTGATTTGTCTAACTATGATTGGAACTGCTGGAAATAGTCTCATTGTTTCTTTGATGACCAATTCTAAGTAATTCATTTTTGCAAAGTCGTCTTTATCTATAGCTCGGTTTGAGTCACCATAAATTTCTCTTAATCTAAAAACAATAACCATAAATCAAAATATGTGTATGTATTATATATGAATTTATGCGATAGTCACTTACTCTTCAACAACTTTTTGTTGAATGTGTGGCAAGTAAGCCAAAATCGAAAATACGTAGCAGATTTCGTGAGATGAAGTATCATTTGCGGCTATGGTCAAAGTGTCTACTTCATTTCTCAGTTCTACGTCAGTAAAATTGTTTGCAATTTCTTTGGATTCGATCATGGTATCCAAAAATGCTTTATATTTGCTACCCTCTAAAAAATTAAAATTTGCTCAAAAATTCGTTTTTTAAACCATTCAATTTAGACATACCGGAATATTCAAAATTCTGTTTGATGGCTTCTTGTGTCTTCTGGAATTCTGCTTTCCTCAATTTCACAAACTGAAAAGGTTTGTTGTTGTTATTATCATATTATTTGATTTTTCCTAATTATACTTTTTGTTTTTACCTTGTCTGTAAAACTGTGTACAATTTTGAGATTCTCATTTTGAATTTTAAGCATACCGGTAAGTCTGTATAAAATATTTGGTTGTAACCAAATTTGGAACATTCGCGTGTAAATTAACTTCATGGCGGTGATTCCTGCTTTGACATACGATATGTTTTGATTATTTTGAGCGTTGACTTTTGCTCCCATGGCAGTTTCTAGAATAGTAAATATAGACAAATATTGAAACGAAGTTTGGAACATATTTTTAATTAAATCAAGCACTTTTTATTATTGATTATATTTCGAGTATAAAAGGAAATAAAAATAGTATACCGCATATGACGTCCAAGGTGCATAGACTGATGTACTTGAAAATATCGAATTGCTCTTTTCCCACTTCCACAGCCATTTTATTAACTAATATCTGACTTTGTTCAGAAAAAGTTGACACAAAGCCATCCAAAACTTTTTGGTTAAAACAAGGCGAAAGCATTTTCCTGTGACGTTTCCAGATTGGCACTGTAACATGAATGAAATATTAATATTTATAAAATATGTAAAAAGCTAATTAAGATACTCAAAATTAATTTTAATATAAAAATAGCTCACATGGTGCTGTGATAAGTCCTTGTCCTATCCAACTCTGCATGAAATGATAGGCTCCTGCTTTGTCGATTTCGGTTGTTAGGACAGTTTCAGCAGCTTTCGGATCAGTCAATGCTAAAAATACATTTTAATTTAGATTTAAGATTACTAACTATAAGTATACAGATAAAATAAATAAATTACCTATGTATAGTTTTGGTCCGAGCCACGTTTTGCATACACCATCTCGTTCAAGACCAACAGCGAATAATTTTTTGATTATAGCTAATATGTCTAAAATATAATATTTATATTTGTATTAAAATTGTAATAAAATTGTAATACAGTGTAGTGTATAAAAACGACAGTTTCATTCAATGTCATATCCAATAAAGAAAAACGACATCATTGTAACGCTTTTAGTAAATTAAATGCTTCTGTTTATATATGTATGTACATGCTATTTATACATTAAAATAAGTGTATGGATGTTTGACTAATATATTATATTGATTAAGTGTAAGTATCTATGTATAAATTTATTTTAAAATAATGCATTGTTAATTTAATATCGATATTGAAACTTAATAAAAAGTTCTAATGATATTATATATATATCAAAATAAATTATAAATTTATTGCAAAGAAAATAATATATTAAACTAGTGTGGCATAATACTGTGTATTTTATAAAACTATATTTTTTAGTTATACTATAGTATAACTTAAATTGATTAATTTTTGTTGTTCTGTTCCAGTGCAGCATTTTTTGGATATTTTTTCAAAGAAATTTATGAGTTACTAGCTTTTGATCAAATTTTTGGATTATATTGATATATATTATACAATTTTGCAAGATTTTGGTATAAATATTATTAAACACAATAATTTTAAAATATTTAATTTAAAAAATATTCACTGTCACTAAAATTATATTTATATGTGTATGATTGTCTCTAGGATATTTATTTGGGATCTTACCTTTTGTGTTCCCTGCAAACTGATGCGCGTTTCCTATAATTGGTAGTTCAGGCATTCCCGGAATCAATTTTGCCAGTTGGTACATTCTCCTCCGGGATATCTTAAATAAAATAAACGACAGCAATGCTACCACAATCGATCCCCAGACGAATATTGGTAGTAATAGTGCCATTTTCTATTAATGAAGTACAAAAAAATCATTATAATATATTTTTACTGTATATACTATTAGCACGTATTATAATGAATTTTTATAAATTTCATTATTGGTACCGGAAAATTTCCATTTTCAGTTCTTCTGTACAACGATTTTTCATTATTTATTTATTAGTGAAGCATATCAGTAAAAATGAAAAAAAATATAATAGGAGGACGTAAAGACTTTGTTTATTAAAATATTTGATTAATTTAAATTAATATTTAATAATAATCATGCATATAATTCTTTTTAATTACTATAAATCAGATTTCAAGCTTAAAGTTAAAAAAATGTATGTAAAACTTTTTTTAATATGTAATAAAAAATATTTTGAATTCAGATATTAAAAATAAAGTAAAAGCTTTTTTAATCTAATTTTTTTAACAGTTTTATTATAATCAAAAAAGTTTTAAATTAGCATACATGTGGTTTTTAATTAATATAGGTAAAATAAAACTAGTTTTATTGTTACTCTTATGTGTTATAGTTCGCAAAAGTAGTTATTGTGAACAGAATTTAGCTAAAAAATTCGAGTTTTGCAGTTTAGAATCGATTGAATGACTAGGGTTAGATTTATTTGGTAAATATCAATATACAATAATTAAGTTTAGTATATAACGAATTTGTTATTATTAATTATGTATTATATAGAATTTTTTAATTTTCTATTATAAAAAATGTTGTAATGTTATAATTTAAAGTATTTAAAATAAGAAAACTGACTAGTTAAAAATTTATTTGTTTTACTGTACTTATTTAATATATACATATATCAAAAAAGATAAAAAAATAACTAATTTTATTTCATAAAATATGCTTTCAAATATAAATATTAAGAAAATAGTAAATATGTCTTCCATTTTCATTATTTATTCTACTAATTTTTATTTCTATTGCAAATACATACAAATACATAGAATATTTTCTAATATATAACATATTCATATTAGGTTTAAATATGAAGTAAAAATATATTTTCATAAAAAAATTTTAAAGCAAAAATTCTCCAGTTCACCAATATGTTACAAATAAAATATAATACGTGCTCTAATTTTTATATAATCAAAACTTACTTAATTTTATTTTATGTGTTTCGGCACAGTTTCGAGAAAATCGGGGAAAATATCACGAAAATTTGCGAGAGACTTCGACGCGCGGGTCGACTCTTTCGCAAAACCAGACGATTCTACCCCGAGGGGAGCTCGTAATATACTGATCTTTTTAACCGACATTTCCAGCCAAGTCATATTTTATTAATTGCCTTATGCCGCATGCATGTTCACAATAAGGCGTTTGTAATGTGCGGAATTACAGATAATTGCAGTTTTCCTAGTGCACGAGATCAGATGACGCTTTTCTGTTTTGATCCGATGTCAATGACGAAAACCATGGTTACTGATACATATCTAAAACAAAATTTAAATAAATAACTTTCTTTTGGTTCATTAGATATGTAAATATATTTAATACATATTTATTTAATCAATAATCGACCCATAATAAGAATGACGCCGAAAATCTCAATACAGGAAGCAGAATGCGGAAACACTACATTATACCATTATAATATAGTTGGATGCTTGAACTCAAGGAATAGCTTAAGGTACGTTAATAATTATTAATGGATGCTAATGGTTTAACTGACATTATTTATTTTATGTTCTAACATTACAAATAAACATTTTATTAAAGCACATGTCGCATTGAACATTGATCTTATTATTTCTAACACAATACTTATGTCATATATTTTTAAAATCTAATATATTAATTCTACCTGTTGACATATCAATTGACTGTATATAGATATATACAAACATAATTATTTAACTTGAGCGTATTTTACTATGACGCATTTAAAATTATTCACATTATTTTTTTGACACAATATTACATTTACTAAGACTATAATATTTAAAATGGCCTATTACATATTTAAGGCTCTTTTAAAAGAATCATTTGTAATAAAATAAATAATTTAATTATATTTTAACACTTTACCGACCGGCAGTTTCACTACCAGACTTACGCTAAATACCGGCACCTTTTCGCAAAACTTCGCGAATTTTACCTTTTTTATTTAAATTTATGTATCTTTTGATACGGTCCGAATATTTCGTTGAATTTTTCTAGACATGTTATAAATGTATCAATGCATCAATTCAAGTTATTATTAGATGGTTCTCAACATGTGGTTCGCCGGAAATAAAAAATAATTATTACTTTTCCTGATTATTAGATTTTTAAAATGATTATCTTGATTTTAAAATTATAAAAACGAATAACCTAGAAATTTTAATAAAAATAATTTAAATTTAGCTAACCAGCGGTTCTCAAACTTTTTTAAATTTGTAAAAACTTTTTTCAAACAAACTTTTCTTTTGTATTGTGACATTTTTACTAATACGAGTTTACTGATGTATAATTCATTTGCAATAAAATATTCACTAACCGTTGTAATTCACTCCATCGTAATATGAAATTTTCCAGGCACATACACACATAATTTACATTGTCTTTCACGTGTAAATCACTTTTCACAATAACTAGTTATATAATGAATGTTTAAAGTGTCTCGATTTTTTACTGTTTTTCACAATTGCAACAATATTACCCCATATCGTTTATATTTGGTTTCAAATATTCGTAATTTTGCATTTTTTAGATATTCTGGTAAAACCCGATTCTTCCTTATGGTACCACAGATGCTATTTTTTTTCATATATATTTTTTTTGCTATTTCAGCACTTATAATAATCGTCCATATAAAGATGATGCCATTTGTATTTATTGTCTGATGTTAGATGTGATATTGAATCTTGTAACGAAATTCTAGGTCCTTAATATATATTTAAAATTTTGATATGTATCCTGACACTAATTCACATACCATTCTTATCACTATACCGTACTTTGTGAGCTTACTGGGGTTGTATACGTGAAAATTTAATCTTCCACACCATGGGATCATACCCTCATCCAGAGATGTGTTTTGGCTTGGTTTGTACATCTTTTTTAATCTTTCGGAGAAATAATCAATTATTTTTTGTACTTTGAACAGTAATCTTACATTATCAGGAACATTTTCATTATTGGAAAAACGCAGGTAACGTAATATTTGATAAAACCTATTTCTACTCATGGTTTTTGTAAATATCAAGGTTCCTATTAGTGGATTTATTGTCTAATACAGGTGTAATGAGCCTTTTTTTACCAGGCCCATTAGCAATATCAACTCAAACCAATTTTTTAATTCTGGTACCGTTACATCCACCCATTTTTTAGATTTTATTTGCAGTTTGTATCTGTTGATGTGTTGATTATGGTGTATATTCGTTTATTCTGCAAGAACGGGAAACAAGTCATCTTCAATAAAGTTTTGTGTCTTGTAAAGTGTCTTCTAAGTATTTTTCTTGTTCATCTTCCTCATTGCTCATGAGCATCATAGCATGTGGACGATTTCTTTCATGAACAGAGGAGTCTGAATCACTATCACTATTATTTTTATTGTCACTTGGAATATCTATATATATTTAACACTATATTAAATAACATAAACTGTAATTATTTTCACGTAGATTCTACACTCGTATCTAACTAAAAAACTATGTTTTATAAACAGTTCGTAATATTTTTCGAATATTCACTCGAGCACACGAAAACCAGATGCACTTCACACGATAGTATAACTTAAACTTAATTCTTATCCATAAGTTTTTATGTGTATCGTGCTAATAATTCAAAAATAATTACTCGAAAAAATTCCCACTTTCTAAAATAATGTGTCACTGAGATTCGGTATTTCCAGTAAGCCAGTATTATCTGAAGGGAGATAATATTTACTCACAAAAAATATGTTGGAATTTCCTTATAGCAGGATAGAAAAAAATACAATAGAATCTTACTAATCTGACAATCTTGAGATTCTCAGTAATCCAATACTATCTAATGGTTAATGATATGATAAATTTTTAGTGTCTTGTACTTTTTATATATGTACATCGTATTTTTTAATTTTATGTAATTTGACTTTATTTCTAAATAAACCCATTTACCCAATAAATTATTTTTAAATATACATATTTATATGTTTGTGTATAAAATATCATATTTTTTCTTTTTTTACACCGTCCGAAAAAAAAGTGTGCTGGATAAAAGTTTTTAGAAATTTGAAAAAGTTTGAGAATCGCTGGTTACCTCAATTTTAATTATATTTATTTTAATTCCTAGATTACTTGCTTTTATAATTTTAAAATCATCAATCAATTTTAAAATCTAATAATAAGGAAATGTAATAATTAATTTCTATTTCCGGCGAACCACATGTTGAGAACCACTTAATAATGGCTTGAATTGATGCAGTGTTACATTTATAACATGTCTAGAAAAATTTGTTGAAATATTCGGACCACATCAAAAGATACATAAGTTTGTCTGGTAGTGAAACTGCCTGATGAAAGAAATATAAAATATATTTATAAAACCTTCGCATTTGTCCAAATATAATTAAAAAAAAAAAAATTAAAATAAAATGAAAATTCATACATTTATTTAGTCATCTCTTAAAACAAAAGCAAATAAAACACTAAACATATATTTTTAATTTGACATGGAAACGAAAACATACACAGGACGCCAATTGGCGTCTGCGGTGTTTAACTTTCGGCACACTCAGGACGCCAATTGGCGTGAGCGGTAGATAAAGTGTTAACAATATTATTGAATATTTTACTTCTAAGTAATATAAAAAATATTTAAAGAAAATGTTAACATGTAATATAATTGATAATTTTAATAGAGAATCATAGAAAGAGTTATTAATTTCTAAAATATTTATATATATGTATATACATTTTAAAATGATTTTCTCGAGCTGTATAATTTATAAAAATTCAATTTATTTATATTTTATAGTAAATTTAATTTTTTTAGGTTTAAATGGTACCTCAACGATATTTCGATTATCCAGATTTATTTTTGTAATGAAAAATAATTTTATTAATATAAGCGAATATTTCGTTTATTTCATACAAAAAAATCATTATTAATTAGTTTATTATTAATAACCTTCGTAATTAATTTTTTTATTTTTACAATTTTCCAGTTTTATCCCAAAGCCAGATATAAGCGGATTTTTTCAATATCTTTATATAAAGTCAATATTATATTTACATAAATAAATGTTATATTAGAATCATTAATTCTTCAAGCACTCATTTCTATTAATTTAAAGCAAATATAATCATATTATCTAAGCATATTCATGGAACATTGATTAATAGTACAATATACATAGTTAGCGTCAATTATATTTTTCAGTTGCATTTATTCCACTTCTGATTATAATTCATCATTTTTTATGCATTTACATTATTAAGATATATCTTTGAACCTTAAATATATAATTACAATTTTCTAGTAAAATTTGGATAACGCTATGTTTGCAACCAATTATCAGATAGTTAACGATGTAATATACATTATTCTATGGTTTTTAATACTATGTAATAAAAACATATTATACAATAATTGTTATTAAAATATAAAAAAATAATATTATTTATAATTTTAAGTATACAATTATTATTTTTTTTTAAATTAAAGTCGTTCGTTTAAATAATATTTCCGTATTTTGGATTTGGAAAATCGATCTATTTTGCTCTTTCATTTTTTGACCACCAAGCGAAATAAACATATTTACCTTTAAAATTAAAAACTATTCTAGACTAGCAATGAATAGTCTGTAAAATTTAAAAAGGATAAAAAAAAGTATTTTTGATGATTTTTAAATTGTAAAAAATTATTTAAAAACTAGAAAATAAAACAAGAAAAATGTCAAGTTATTTAATATATAATATTTTTAATGAATGCGTTTCGAAAATATTTTTTTGATGAAGTTAATATTATTATATACAATATGTTGTTGCCTGCTGTTGCTTGTATTGCTTCTAGACTTGCAGGCAGTTATTTTGCACTTTTCGATCATAATATTTATTTATTAAAATTAAAACGATCGTGACCATACAGGTTAATCTAATGCATCACGATGGCTAAAAATATAAAACATACATACATCTAATAATAAGTAGAGACGACTTGTCTCTATCTATACGTAGATTTACGCTAATGGGTACTACCGCACGTCGTCGTCGGACGACGACGTAGTAATAAATAATTTATTTATTTATCTAAAAAAAGTATTCGCTCACTAAAAAATTAGAATATTGTTCTGTTGTGTATTATGTATGAATCTAATATTTTATTAAAAACATAAATACATATTATATATACATTCAAAAATTAAAATTTGTAACTGATTCTCTGTAAGCTTACTGACATACACATACACACGTTGGCGGAATTCTAAGAAGAATACGTCACAATCTGAAACATGTCTTGTTAAATACCAGAAATAATCAATAATTATTCATCATTGTTAATTGATGCGTTACACCAAGTCATAAAAAGCACGCACGATTAATAAATATTGAATTATTTATTTTTTATATACGTAATGTGAAATACAATTGAGAAACGCAGGTATATTATATATGAGTTGTATTGACGCCGGAAAACTCGAATAATGCGGAAAAACAGGTGCGAATCAATTAAAAAACAATAAAACTGAAGTTAATGTGAATGTTAAGGCTAACGCGAAACTCAACGCATGAAGAAATTATCGTTTTTTATTTTATTTATTTAAAGAAATATGTTTCTAATTTTAATTTAATTAAAATATATTGCTAAATTGAAGCTATGTATTTTCCTCAAAAGGTTATTTTGACAGCGTAAAATACTACATAGTTAATAAAATGGTGAAAATAGCGTCAATAATATGAAACCGTGACAATTTTAGTTAAATATAAATTTGTTTTCATTACATTTTTGCTTACTTATTTAATTATTATTTTGACAAATGCTTTTCTTTTAGTTAAAAACATAATAATTTTATTTTATTTTATTATACTATATTATTTCCACATTAGCTCTTATTAAATTAAATTTAATTACAAGAAAAATATTGAGTATATAAAATAAATACATTTTTTAAACAGGAAAAACAACAAGTCTAGATCTAGAATGTACTTTTATATTTCTATATTGTCAGCTTGAAACTCCAGTTTCAAGCTTACAATATAGAAATATTCATTGAAGCTTATATCATCATAAATATTATTAAAAAATGTTTTTTAGTAGCAGCAAGAAGTTATACTATAAAGTATATTGAAATACTTCTAAGAATCGAAGCGGTTATATAATAGTTAAATATATTTTTATTTAATAAACAAATATTTTACTGTTCTGATTATTATAAAACAATATTTAAATGATCGCTCTTTCTTTCTCGCCATGAAACACTAATGTTTTTCATCTAAATCATATGTTAGAGTAATTTTTGTAAAAGTATTATAATTTTTTTTAGATTCTTATTTGTGGGTAATACATATGTATTAATTAGAGTGCGCACAGAAAGTACTTTTTTTAATGAAAAGGATTTTTTCAATAACAAATTTATCTTACAAAATAATCTTCATCAACAGATACAACCTTCTTCAATTGATCAGGCAAATTTTTAATCCTATGTTTGTAAAAACTGACTGTGAATTAAACAATTCAGAAATAAATGTTTTAATTAAATTTTTGATCATCTAAATTATGTAGTAGATACTTAAATAAATGATAATCTGATGGTGCTATATTGAGAAAATATGGAGTATTTTTTTCTCGTGTGATTCTCGCAGTTTGAGGCAGGCGCGTCGCCTTGTTCTCGTCGCTTAGTGCGTGTGGAACACACGCGTCTTGTTTCCATACCTTTCCAATATTTTTAAGCTTATTTGAATACCAGACCATGAATATCCTGTCTTACCTGTTAACTCCTGAATCGACATCTCTGTATTGGCTCAATTTCTGCAGCTATAAGTCATCATCGATGATTTGGTGCCCCACTTCTAGGCTTGTCTTCCAAACAAAAATTTCCAGATTTAAATTTTTTAAACCATTTTTAAAATGACGAACCAGTAAAACTTAAACTTAGACGGCACAAATGTTTTTTCATTTGATCATTTATTTTACGTCTCTATTTACATACATGTTAATTCTAGATGCCACAATCGTTTAAGTTAAGCTAAGTCAGTTACTACATTTTTCAAAGAAAATAATTAAATATATGTATTTTTCAAGTTACTAGTTAAAACATGACTTATGTAAATATTAAATAAAGCGATAAAATCATCTTGTTAATCAACATCGATAAAAATACATTGTAAGAGCGAATATGTAATATATCAATTAAAAAATTAAAAACGGATAGTTTAACGCTAAACCCGGATATGCGTCTTATCTCGGGAGAATCCCTCTTGATTATTAGTTTGTTTCACTTTTAGTTCGAACCGTGATAAATAATTTAATTATAGTTGCCGCTTCAATCGCTATAATTATGATTAACATACCCGCTGATACATAAGTAGATCTCCGTGACAACTGACCCAGCTAGCCAGAGTTTCTCAAACACAAACAAAATAATAATAAAAACATTAGTTCAAGTTCATGTTCGTAATATAATACATTATATTTACATATGCGAGTTTTCTAGACACGACATTGATCTATGTTAATGCTTAAGCATTACCAGTAAACTATAAACAATTAATATTGCTCTAATGGTGGGTAGTTTTGCGCAATTATAACCCACTGCTTAATTTTGTTTGTTTATTGCTTTTTAAATACTCAACTGGAACTGACATGATGACAACGATTGGATTTTCCCGTCTCGCGTAACTGTCGGTTCAAAGTGTTAGTATGCATTGAACGAGACATTAGTTAATAAAATACGAAGTATTTTATTAACTTAGTTTTTGAACAACAATTATATTATTTAAA
Source organism: Plectrocnemia conspersa (assembly GCF_051122295.1). Lineage (NCBI taxonomy): Eukaryota > Metazoa > Arthropoda > Insecta > Trichoptera > Polycentropodidae > Plectrocnemia > Plectrocnemia conspersa. The sequence goes on along the minus strand of NW_028277174.1, from coordinate 8,466,259 downwards.
TTAAACAACTTAAATTAATTTTTTTACTATATATATATATATGAAGAAAAAAACTGTAAAAAATACTATCGTAAAACCTAGGAATGTGTTAATGAGGAAAATTTATACTTATCCTCTACTTATATTTTTACCAATGCCACCTCCTATATGAGAAGTTGTCGATGACGATTTATTACAAGACAAGTTGTCAGTGTGCTCTTTTTAATATTACATATCATGTATTTTTTTTAATATAGATTGAATAGAGACGTTTTTTTTGTTCAATTATCTAATATTTGACGTCACTTAATTTATTCATACTTAAGCGTAAATAATGTAAATATAATTCGTGATAATTTCATCTACGCATTATACTATAGCAATTATTTTAATTATGTAATTTGATCTTTTGACATGTGATTTTGTGTATAAAAAGATAATAAATAAATAATTAAGATGTTTAAATAATTTATTACAATACATATTATTTTTTTATCGGCACGCGATGTTACAAAACTGTTTCATTAGTATGTTGCTAGAACACATAATTATATTTCCAGATGAATAATATTTAATAATCTGGCAGAATTGGTGGGCAAGTGCAGACCAAATGCTTATCTCCGTACATATCGTCGATTCTTCCAACGGTTGGCCAGATTTTTGTATCCGCCTTGACGAAAGGCTATAATATAATAATAATTTATATTATTAAAATAATTTATATGTACTTATATATTGACTTATTTAATTATAAAGTATAATAATTGTAACTTACAGCCGGAAAAGCAGCCTGTTCTCTAGAGTAAGGTCTGTTCCATTCACCCGATATTACGTGCCCTTGAGTGTGCGGAGCCATCTATTGAAAAAAAGAAATAAATAAATATACATTCTTCAGATCCGATAAACAGAAAGAGACAATTATTATAGCAAGCGAAAAAATTACACTAATTAAATCACTATAATCACGAACACTCATAAATAAACAATTATTTTGAACCTTCAACGGATTGATTCTAATGTCCATCGTTCCGTCTTCTATTTCCTTGATTTCCTGCCTGATGTAAATCATTGCTTCACAGAATCTATCCAGCTCTACTTTGTCTTCAGATTCGGTCGGCTCTATCATCAGAGTTCCTGCCACAGGCCATGACATTGTGGGAGCGTGAAAACCTAGAAATAATTAGAACATAAACGGATGTCATCTAAAAACATGTTAATCTACAAAGTAATTTGCTGACGTATATAATGAGATAACTAGAGGTCCCAGAATACTTAAAACAGTTCCGGGTTTAAGAGATTAAGCCTCATATTTAAAATTGTCCGGTAAAATTGAAAAGTAATTTTTACTATTTGTATTTAATTGAAAGCGATTTAAAAACAAACCCATAGTGAGTCTCTCAATAATTGTAAACGATGTCTCGGGTAGGATTATAGTATTTTTTAAGTTAGTTTATTAATTGCAAAATGTATAAAAATAACAGATAATTTTAATCTCAATTGATATAACATATATGTTTTGAACTATGATGAATTAAAGAAATTTAATGCTTTATTTATGTAACTAAAAGGATCCCCCCCCCCGGCTGCTATTTGAAATAAAGATATAATTAAAAAAACATGTAATGACTTCTCAAGATTATCTTATCTACAGTTACTTGTGTCGTGTCTTGTTTATGCTTGTTTCATTACCATAGTCCATTAATCTCTTGGCTATGTCGGCCGCTTCGATGTTAGCCGTTTTCTTAAGATCTCTAGTGTCAATTATGAACTCATGAGCTACCAGTCCGGTGTCACCTTTGAAAAGTGTCTTGTAATGGCTTTCCAAACGTTTCGACATGTAATTGGCATTCAAAATAGCCACTTGTGTAGCTTTTCTTAAACCACGTGGACCCATCATCTGTAAAAATAATGAATTATTATATATTATAATACGCTTCAACATATATCTGGAAATTCTGAACATCCTTATACATACTTATACTATATAATAATAATAATAAAATAAATTCATTGAGTGTGAGACTGTATGGCATAAACAAATAAAATTTTATGATAAGACATATAAAATGTTATGAGTTTAATTAGTTTTTTGTTGAACCAACATAAAATAACACTTTATGCTTTTCTATATAAATCATTAAATAACTATAAAATATAATAGTTCAAGTCGCAAATGAACATCGTTAATTACTGCATTATATTACATCACTTAATATTCATTTTATTTATTAGCATTTTTGTTGCAATGTTGTATTATATATAATTAAGTTTTTATATTTAACAAATATATGTTATTGTTGCATTCTAATTAAACTATTAAATCATATTTCTTAGTTATTTATCATGCTAATTGATATATAACTAAGAATATAAATATATACTTTCTATTACCAAACAGTTTAAATCATATATAGGAATTTTTAATAACGTTATAAATTTAAATTTTTGGTTATGTATATATTAAACAAAGCCTATTATTAAACTAAGTGACATGTTGATATGATTAAAAATACTGTCGGGGTCATCAATTCAACCAGGAGGGTAGAGGGATTAAATCGGCTTGTCTAAGAACGGACAAAAAGTTTTTGAAGAATCTGAATATTTCCAGTTTCGTCATGTGATACGAAGACAGGCTTTAAATATCTAAGACAAAAATGGTTTCTAGGTTAAAATGGGACACCAGCGTGAGAAAAGATGTTTGCAGATTAAGTCACAGTACTTGCATAAATTAGAAAAATTAAAAGTATCCGTCGCAAATGCCCTAAAAAAGGATAACATATCCATTTGTGTTTGCCATACAAAATGGCCGATTATAATCTGCTTTAGCAGTTAAAAAAATATTCAAAAACCACCCTTTTGGAATTGGTTTACCCAGGGGGGTGCAAAGGGGTGCAATACAAAAATATCATATGCAGGGGGACAACCACCAATCACTTCCTCAGACACTTTTTCATACTTTCGCAAGCATTACTACTGACTAGGGAGTGCGTTGGGCAAAAATTGACTTTCGGTACTATCGGTATAATAAAATTAAATACCGATATTACTGCAAAAAATAGAAAAATGGGAAATACCGGTATTTACTGTTTTTCTCGCGATAATACCGGTATTGAAAATTCGGGTATTATTGCAAGCCCTACTACTGACATCCACTTCGGAGCTAAAGACATTATAATTTCAAGAGCTCTCATATTTTTTTTGCAAAATCATAATTTTTCAAAACTTAGATAAAATACTAAAAAATTGTCATTTAATTATATTTTTTAATGTATTATAATACTTTGTATTAATTCATCTAAAGTAAAAAATAGTTCTATATTTTATTTATAATAATGGATATAGAAATGTTAGGAAAAAAATAAAAAAAATATTATAGTGAAAAATTTAGTCTACTACTGATTTTTAATATATGATTTTATAATTTTTACAGTGTGAATATTTTGCTGCGATCAAACTTGCCACAAAGATTCAATAACTTTATTTGCTTATTTTTAATCATTTTATTATGATTAGAATATTTTTTTGTTTTAATCGAATTTTTCTTAATATATTAATAAAAAAATCAGAATTTAATAATAAATTATATAAAAATCACAATATTTTATGAACAGTAGATTAAATATTTGTGGTTTTGTGATTGAATTTTTTTAACGAGTAACTAAGGTAAATATTGTATACGTCACACATGGCCATAAAAAAAGATAAAAATGATCAAAAATTAAATTTAATATTTTTTTAATAACCATTTCATACAGACAATTTATCTCTTTCTGCTTTAATATTCCATTATTAATTTCTAATATTCAACTTCTGCTTAAATTTTATCTGATATGTACTGTACAATAATGATTTTTTAAGTATTAAGCAACATTTTAATACTGGACTTTATTGCAAATGAAAAAATCCAGTGATACAGTTGCAGTAAGCGAATCAATTTTATTAAAAAAAACAAATTTATATAACATTTAAATTTAATAAAAAATAATAAAATAAGTATTTGAAGAGTTTAATACCTTTATATAAGCCCACGAAATTGGTAAGATAGCTGACGATCCAAATGGAGCAGCACTGACAGAACCAAATGATTGGGCTTCATCTCCAAGATCAGCCAAAGGATTCACCACAGGATGACCAGGGAGGAACGGTGCTAAATGCGCCTTTCTATATTTGAAGCAATATTTGAGCATTATTTTACTAACAAATATGATCTAGAACTTACACTCCAATTGGCCCCATTCCTGGTCCTCCGCCTCCATGGGGTATACAGAAAGTTTTATGCAGATTCAGATGTGATACATCACTTCCGTAATCTCCTGGGCGACATAGTCCCACCTGAGCGTTCATATTAGCACCATCTAGATAAACTTGTCCTCCGTGCAGATGAACCAGTTCGCACACTTCAGCTACAGTCTCTTCAAATACACCATTGGTGGAAGGATACGTGATCATGAGACACGATAAGTTTTTGCTGTGCTCCTCTATCTGCAATACACATTTTTATAATTGTAATATTGAAGCAATGGCACAATCGAACGGTTGACTAACCTTATCTTGCAAATGCTTCATGTCGATACTGCCTTGAGCTGTCACACGAATAGGTTCCACTTTCATTCCAGCCATTTGAGCACTAGCTGGATTCGTACCATGGGCTGACACAGGAATGAGGCAAATGTTTCTATTTGCATCGCCTCTAGATTCGTGATAGCTTTTGATTGTTCTCAATCCAGCGTACTCCCCTTGAGCTCCGCTATTAGGCTGGAATGACACTCGATCATATCCTGTTATGGTGCATAAATCCTTCTCTAGCTCTTGGAACAATATATGATAACCAATGCTTTGATCTAACGGTGCGAATGGATGGATATCAGTGAAGTGTCTGAATGAACAGGGCATCATCTCAGTCGTTGAGTTTAATTTCATTGTACAAGAACCCTACAATAAATAATTTTGATCATTTATATAATAATAGTGCTTTAAAAAATTAACTTACCAATGGAATCATGGAATGCACCAAAGAAACATCCTTGTTTTCTAACTGCTTCATATAACGCACTATACGCGTTTCTGAATGATGCTGATTAAAGACTAAATGAGTTAAATAATGGGATGTTCTCTTAAAATCTGTATTTGATATGCTCTGCCTTGCAATATCACATGTTTTAACAACCTATAAAAATATATAGCAGTATTATTTTATATATATATTGTATATATGAGAGTACTAATTATATTATTATAAATACCTCATCTACGCATTTAGCATCAAATATCCAAAGCAGATCTTCTACGTCATTTTTAGTGACGGTTTCATCTAAAGCGATGCCTATAGTGTCATCAGCAAAGTATCTCAGATTGATGTTTTTATCCATAGCTCTTTTCTTTATTTCAGATACGGGTTCTATAGGCGTAACATGTAAAGTGTCGAAGAAAACACTGTTGGTAAGCTTGTGTCCTCTTTGTTTTAAGCCTTCGTTTAGAACGAGGGTCGAATTGTGAATCTGCTGTGCTATATCTTTGAGACCTAAGGGCCCGTGGTATACGGCAAACATTGCAGCCATATTAGCAAGTAATGCTTGAGCTGTGCAGATGTTTGAAGTTGCTTTATCTCTCCTGATGTGCTGCTCTCTAGTTTGAAGCGCCAATCTATAATTATATAATATAAGTTAAGTATTTGTTAAAAAAATATTTATTGTTAATGGCATACCTGTATGCATCATGTCCACTAGCATCTCTTGTAACGCCTATCATTCTTCCTGGCATGAGTCTCACAAGAGATTGATTGCAAGCGAAGAATCCAGCATGAGGTCCGCCGTATCCAAGGGGAACTCCAAGTCTTTGAGATGTACCTACAGCTATATCAACTCCAAATTCCGCAGGTGGACGTAAAAGCGTTAGAGCTAGTAGATCAGTAGCACAGCACACTAATGTCTAAAGATTACAGAGGCTTACTCAAGAGTTCATTCCAAAATACTTGTTTAAAATAATATACTTACACCATTAGCGTGTGCTTTTTCGGCAAGTTCAGAATAATCATGCACGTTTCCTAATGAATCAGGATATTGAAATAGAATTCCAGAAATATCTCTTTGTGAAAAATCAGCTTTCGATACATCACCAACGATGACTTGCAAGCCTAAAGCTGATATTCTAGTCTCGACTACAGATATTGTTTGAGGATGTAAGTTTTCTGATATTATCACCTTGATGCGTTTGTTGTGTCTAAAATATTTAGAGGTATACATAGAAATATGTTTTTAACAACTAATCACAAAAACTTTCGTTTATTAATTACCTAAAACATAGAGAAAGTGCCTCAGCAGCCGCTGTTCCTTCATCTAAAAGAGAGGCATTTGCCACTTCCAAACCAGTTAGATCACTTACCAAAGTTTGGTAGTTCAATAATCCCTCTAAGCGACCTTGTGCCACTTCCGGTTGATATGGAGTATACTGAGTCGTCCTTTAAAAAATACAAAATTACAAAAAATGCAAATAAATATTGATAAAAAAATATATTACCATCCAGGATTTTCGAAAATGTTCCTCATTATGGTATGAGGCACGCAACAATTGTGATATCCCATTCCAATGTAAGATCTCCATATCTTATTCTTTTCTGCTATTTCCCTAATTCTCTTTATAAGATTATATTCGCCTGAAATTGTTTATAAATATATTCATAAAACGATGTAAACATCAGTTTATCTAGTTATATCACAATATTGACTACGTTTAATTTTGTTATTGAAAGCAAACCTATATACGCATTAGTCTTATACACGGTGGTTTATAAGTCACTTATATATTTAAAAAAATATGCTCCTTCTATTTTTAATTTATTTTTATTAAATAGACAGTTATTGAAATTATTTTATTTGGGAAAATCATATTTTTGTAAAAAAAATTTTGAAAAATATTGCTAAAAGATTTTGCTGCTTTATCAAATCAATATAATCATTTACTTATAATTATCGCATCGTTGACCAGCATTACAGTTAGTAGAAGTATAAGTATAACGCCACGGTGGGATCAGTGCCCGGCGGATTGTTTTGATTTATTTGGAACATGGCTAACGGCAGTAGCGAACCAACAGTCGTTCGACAATCTTAGCGTTATGATTAAATTCAATGCTACAACATTATTGTAAGTTATTGGGCAGCTATTGTGGAAATAAATGCATTTAAAGGTATACATTGACTTTCACTGGTCCTTCGAAGCCATGTAAGACCGCCTTACTAGGCAGATCATGGTCGCAGGTGAGCAGAAAGAACACTAATATTTCCTCGAGGGGAGAAGTTAAGCATTTGATCTTTCGAGTCGAATTTACCGCCAGCATTGAATCGCTAGCTTATCTTTGAGGTGAAAAGTTAAAACACGGATCATTCCGGCCGTTTCATTTGTATCGAGCGAAAGCGTTATTTAATATTGTAGATTTTAGGCAGAGATGTTCCTTAAAAACGCCGGTCATAGAGAAACATTTTTTATAAAGAATTTCGCAGCTGAATAGGTAGATGCAATAAGTTTGGAGGTCTTGGAAGATACCGCTTTAAAGATCTAAATCACCGAGAATGATTTAAAATATTTTATGATAGTTTATTTGGCCGTGTAGCGAATTTTTTTTATTTTTGTGTTACGTTTTTCACAATGTTGTTACAATAAATAAAAAAAAACACGATAAAGTAATTCATGCGCACTTATATAGTATATACTACATAATGATAAATTGCCATTACGAACCGTCATATACTATATCACGTGTTTAAATAGTAACAATTATAATTTATTGATACTCACTAATGGGTTCATCAATGTCCATGATTTTATTATATCTGATGTTAGCTGGAACTGCTTGATTCGTCAATTCATCTAAACTCTATTTTTATATAAATATAATTATTAAGATGTAGTTTTAAATACATATTTTTTTGAATACCATACCTTGAATCCCAAAAGATCCATCATTGTTATAATGTCATGTTCCCTAGGTCCTATATGTCGGCTTGGAAAGTCTGCCTTATTAGGAAAGATTTTTTCTACGCTCTTCAAGTCTGTATGTATTGCATATTTTTGGTTTGTTATAACGCTCAGAGCCTTGGGATTATGATTTAAAGTTCTGATTGATTTCACTGCACTATTAGTTATTAATTTATACATATTGTTGGTAATTATATGGAAGTTTTAGAATAAATATGAACAGATGGATTCGCCACCGCGGCTATTATCGACTGTTCGCTTGATAGTTAATTCTGGGGTCAAACTATATCAAAACTCTCGTATTGTGTATCGTAAACAAAAGTCACGGTTTGTCTTCAAAGACAGATAACAGAAACTGAGAATGAATTTTTGAATCGTTGCGAACAATAACCACGTATGTACTAAATTAATTATGGCTAATTTTAATGAATCAGGTTTAATTATGTGGTTGTGAAATTTACTTGAAATATCTTTCAAAATTGTTTAATAATTGGTGTATTGCGAAACGGATATAACATTAAGAAAATATACTTCAAACTATTTATATCGATGTTTTATTTCAAGGTCATATCACAATTGCAATGTGAACGACTGTTATTCGAAAAGAGTTGAATATAAAATTTAGTGTATCTTGAAGTATTATTTTTAGCAGCAACAATTTTTTTATGTTACATTTGAATTGAAAAAAAACTTAGTGTTACACTTTAGTATATAAGCAATTAAAATAATGTTTTTATATTTTCTGTAGCACGATTCATAAAATAGCAAAACATATAAAAAACAAACTTATTTGAGTATTATATTTAATCCAAAATGTTGGATAAAAATATATTTAGCTTAAACTAAAAATAATTGAGAAACTCTGATATTGACTAAATTTTAATTATTTTATTGCATACTGTATAAATTGTTGGTTTTTTTGTTGATTTAATGAAATAAACTTATCTATGAATCTGTCTGTATAAGCTGTAGGAAACGCAGATTCTCCTCAAAAATTTACATTAATAGTATAGTCCATCCAAGATGTTAACGCTCATCATCATGTTGGAAGCATGCATGCATACATATACAGTTTTCAGCGAATTTGTTTACACCGATAGGAGAACGCTACCAATATTAAATCAGGGCTGTTTTAAGGGTAGGGTACATACATACGTTGGAAATTGAATTAAAAATTATATTGTGTTATATTTTTATCATAAATTATTGTTATGTTGTGGTATTTTGTAATCAATAAAAAAATTACTTTAATATTCTATTGGTATTTAAAAAAATATTGTATTAAACAGATATTCAACCTGGAGAGTGATTCCAAAACTTTTTTCATATTTTCGAGTTAAATATGTATATAAATTAACAAAATAAGCAAGAAAGTGATATTTTACATTTTCCTCAACAAATTAAATTAAAAAATCAAAAATTAATTGAACGTGTAATTTCACATGGTGACCCTAAAATATTTTTCACCAATACTATATCGATGAGCGTTCACATCTTGGACGGACTATACATATTGAAATATACACTAATAATAACCTTCCGTTGTAACATGATAGGCGTTAGCCACTGCGTTACAATGGGGTAAGCGTAATTAATAACTACTAGTAATTAGTAAGATATAATATTTAAGGCAAAATCTGTAAATCAGTGATATTTATTTTATTAATTATAAACTATTATTGCAGCTTATTAAGCAATACATATATGATATGTCACTATACTTAATTTTATTAAAAAAATTAGGGAAGCATAATCGGTGATAATCTATTGGAATTATATTTATATATTAATCACTGATTCGATCTCCCAGACACATTAGAAATTGAAAAATACTATGGTATATATAATTTTCGAACCCATGTTCTTTTACTGGTCTATCGTGCTGACGCCTCATAATCGATATCGCCTGTTTTATTATGAGTGTTCATTATACCTGTTATTAATTTATTTGAATAACAATAACTTTTTAATTTGATCCAATACTGAGTGTGTCAAATCCAATGTCTATATTTAATACAAATGTAAAAAAATATTTTTAAAAGTAATTTAATTATTTGTAAAATAAGATAGGGGTGAGCGGACTTTCATAAATGAAATAAAACAACAAATTCAACTATAATTTGTATTGTAAATATTGTCATAGAATACAATAGAATTTTTCTGTAAATAATTTTCTTATTTTTTTCTCCTTACTTTTGTATAAACATCACATACATTTGTATAAATAATACACTTGTTTGTGTATCGAAAGCTATATATTTGTGATGGGTGAATACAGGGGCGTGCTAAAAAGATTTTGACGCCCTGAGAAAATCATAAAAAATATTTTAATCAATTAAAATAAAATAAGAGATTCTCTGTTTGGCAGCAAGCATACTGTGAATAGGTTCAATATGTTAGAATATTTAATTTCATTGCTCATGGCGTCAAAAATATTTTACACGTCATATATACATATAATATATTTTATTATCTAATTTATGGCAAATTTGAAGGCATTCATCGCTTTCATTCGCGATTCACATGCTTGATGTTGATATTGACGCATTGTCAACTTTCGGCAGCCGAATAAAGGCCCGAACACACCGGCGCAGGAAGCGACAACGACGCTGAATGGCCGTGGGGTAAAATATGTAGCACATCGCCGGTTGCTGTATTATAACCGTCAATTTGTTGCATTATTTCACTCAGCGTCCGTGCAATGTCACTCGGTATTCGAAGTATAAAATAAATAAGTAGCATTTTGTATGAAAATATTTCTTTACTACAACTATTTTTTTAGAATAAGAAGAATAATAAAAAGCGTTTTTGTCTTTTATAGTAATTGTTTGTGTCTTCTAACAATAATACACTTCATTACACATAATTTATAAAAATAAAATTGCTCATTCTATTTATTGCTTACATGTATATTATAATAATACAATATTTAAAATAATATTTGTGTATAATAATAGCATACATGAATAACAGATGACCAACAATATGGCTAATGAATGCGTTAGAAATTTTAACATGAAAGTGCAAAACTTAACAGCGTTATATACATATATATGTATATATACATACATATATATAAATATATATTCTTTTAAATAAAGGTTATATAGGTGATTTTTTGTTCGACATTTTGGCAGTAATATACCTGCCAGGATCACGTATTCGAAGAAGCTGTCATGATCATAGCAGGACCATCACTGTAAATATTTCGGCCAGTAAGTCATAATCGCGATTGATGCCGATTATAAAACAAAAAATACTTGTCAATCTTTAAATATATACGTATATACAGCTATATATATTTATTAATTTTCAAGTTTGTGTGTGTGTGTTTACATATTATATAAACGTACTAAAAGATACTTTAGACTTAACTTAACCGTTTTTTACATTATATTTATATATAATACGTTTACATGTAAGTTGCGTATGAGATGAAAGTATACATATTCAACCACTGTATGTTTATATTGATATTTTTTTACATTAGTGGTCATATAATGAAGCCTTTTTTATTTATCATAAGAATATATGTAAGATTCACTAGTGAGCAACACAACACAGTTAAATGGAAATTATATGTAAGAGGACGGCTATAACATTTAAATTGATCAATTATACAATTGCGTGAAATAATAAAAAATGGCAAGGATCTGCAAAATCTCTAGATTAAACCAAAATTTATTTAGGGATACTAGTGCTAGTAAAGAAGGAGACCAACCATTTGTTAATACTTAGTGTTATATATATCTTACTAAATACATATAATCAATATTTTTTATCGAACTTGACGTTGAGACCTAAATTAAGGCTTTCGGTTTTAAAAGTAAAAATTCAACGAATTAAATAAACGTGTAAAATTATTGTCTTAGAAAAATTATTGTATTGGTTTCAACATTAAAAATGACAATCAAAGTTTTGTATTAAATAATATAGGCCTTTCTTCTTATCATGCATATTTAAAACCATGTGTGGAAAAAGGATGCAATACTCAAAATTTGCTTTGACATGAGGGAAAAAATCTTTTTCTCTATTACGTATGTTGGATATATACATTAACAATAAAATATTTTATGATTTCATTGTTATTCGTTATAATCGATAAGATCCGTATGAACTGTTAAAGTATCAATAATATATCATACAAATAAGTTAATTTATTTAAGCAAAATAGAGAAGTATTGAGAAGTATTAGTGAAAGCGCTGACTCTGACCCAACAGAACCAGAATAATGCGTAATTTTATAAAAACATACACGTATAGCCAATATGAAAGTTATATATTTTTCTGAGTTAAGAGTGACATCATTTTTAGTGTTTTTAAAGCAAAACGTTGGCAATAATAAACCATGTGTACATTTTTATTGATTTTTTTTATACATGAATGTACTGAATTTTTATAAATTTATAAAATGTTATCAATCCCTTATTTTTATACATAAAACACAGTTTATTAAAAAAGTAATAAAATTCATTAATGCAATTGTCAAAATAACGTGCGAATAGTTGTTTTAATGATTTTTTTAGATTAAAAAATATTGATATCATTATTAAAAAAATGTTTCTGTTATCAATACATATAACAGTAAAAACTGGGATTATATTTTTTTAGGAAATAGTAAGGACTGATCTCAAATTGTTTCATAATGAAAAAATATACAGCTTTATGTTTATTATTTTATTTTAATATAAAATTCAATGTACATATTTATTATGTACACAGTTTGAGAAACTAGTAAGGTGGTTTAAGAATGATGAAATATATATATATATTAATCTAGGCAAACACAGACATTATCAGCTATAGATCTTTGGAATATCGCGACATACTCTTTTTCCGCACATGGATAACGAAATCAATATATTTCAACAAAAAATATATTTTTTTCTAAGTCATAATTTGCATAAAATTTCAATTCGCTCGTTACATAAAAATGAATCAAAACTTAATCTATTTACAACCAAATTATCTTATTAGTAGTATCGAATAAAAACAATATAAAAAAGAAGCCAATTCGATGATATAATAGAGCTATAAGCTGCAATAGCTTAGCTTTAATAGTTTTCAGTCAACGTTTTAGAAATATATTGATATATAAATGAAAAATTAAACTTTTCAATTATTTTTTTATGTATTTAATACAAACCAGTGGTATTATGTAATATATAATTAATTCCATTGCAAAAAGCTATTGGTATTAGTGATTAGTCTTGAGAGAACGATAACTAAAAGATACAATTTCACTATACGCAAGAATCTTAGAACGTATTGCTATGATAGTTAAATAAAATAGTTAAGATTATCTATTTAGAAGGCGATTTTAATGGATCTTTGTAAAGTCCTAACCTCAAACCCAGCTCTTTGGGTTGTCGGTAAGAACTCTTTACCGGAAACGGGTTGAAAGTTGTGTCCGGGCTTTTGAGAGAGTGACTTTTATCTGGATACGATAGAGGGCTAGTCGGCGTTTTTAGAGAGCTGATGCAACCTGATTCTGTATCTGTTAAAGAACCCTGTATAATAGACGACTCTTCAGATGGTAATCTAAATTTGTCCAATTCCATGGATAATTCCTTTTGTGATATTCCTACTGTGTCTTTTGGCAGCGAGAAAGCGGTCACCTGAAAGATATAAATATATGTATATACTATGTATTAGTGGTGATTTATTCCATGAACTGTGCGACTGTAGCACCCATGATATATAAATATTAACACTGTACAAAATATTTGCCACAAAGATAAGGTAACTCGAATTATACGAGGGCGATTCAAATGAAAACCTTAATAGACATTTTTATGATAACAATATAAGAATTTTTTTTATTTAGTTACCCTGGGGTTCAATATAAGTTTTTGATATTTAAAAAGTACAAGAAAATATTCTACTTTCTAGATGTGATAATTTATTGGTGTGGAGTATTGCAGATATTTAAGACACTTATACACAAGACAAGTATATTTGGATCATTGTAACCATTTAACAGGCAGTATAAAAACTTAGTATTGTCATGTTGAAACTTGCAACGACACCCCTGGATTAAAAAATCCACCTCGTTTTGTTTAAATTGCAGAACGAAGATGACTCTCGATGATCTGCATATGTCGCAATGGTAACAGTGTTCCTCGTTGACTCGTTTGTGTCAAAGGAGACAGAATATTCTTTCCTACAGATAGAAAGCCATCACATTATGCTTAGTGCTGCAAAACTGCTTAGCAGGTAGATTTGTCGTTTTTTCAATTCAGGTGGTTTAGACACTTTATAGAACTGAAGAGCATCATAACGATGTGGTGTACTGGTCAATGACTCATCCTGACCAAGAGGAGTCTACTAAAAAACTTGCGCTATTATAGAACTTTCTATCCCAATAGTACATTTGCTGGATTTGTAGACATGTATCACCATACTGACATTTTATTTGTAGATGAATTTTAATACATTTGACCCCTTAAGTACTAAAAAAACTAACGACAGAGTGACACACAATTTTAAGCAACTGCTGTGCCTTTGTGTTGCGTGCTCTATTTTTACTGCTAATACTATGCCTAACTTTAATATACAAAAACTGTGACATTAATTAAAAGACAATAGAGCACTGTTTTAATTTTTTGTTGCACTTTTAAGATTTTTATGTGACTCACCCTCATTACACATTGATCTTTTGGTACAGTATAATATTAAAGCTAAAATAAATAATAATAAATATAGTTTTTTATTCTGTATAACCACTATTATATTATATTTACAAATTAAATCATACCTTTGGGCTTATTGGAGTCGAAACTTGATCTAAAGAAGTCAGTTGACAAAGAGTATCGCTAGAATTAAATGTTGGAGGCTTAGACGAAGGATGATCTTCAACGGAAGGATCGAAAGAGAAGCTCATGGATGAAGATACTACACATAAATCGCTCGATTGACTGGTTTCATATTTAGATCCATCAGGTTTTATATTGTTTTCTAATGGAGACGTTTCAGGAGCCCATGATAATGTGTCGTTAATTCTTGAAAGAGCGGAATCGGTGAATTTATGAATCGGTTTCGATATCACATCAATGTTATCAGAGTATTTATACGGCGATGATACATTATATGAATCATTTAGGCTATTATTATTCTCTATCTTCCAAGATTCACTAAAATCTTTACTACTATACTCTGTGGGTTCAACTATAGAACTAAAACTGAGAGTTTTTTCTTTGCTCGGTGACTTAGGCTTTGTATAACTCATCGGATTCAAGTGTAATTCGACTTCATCCTTAGGAGATGTTTTATGATGATATTTTTTCTCTGAATCGGGTGTCTTGAATTCGGTAATCTTTTTAGATTCATACTCGTACATTGTTTTACTTTTGTCTATGTAACTTGTGATTATATCGTGACTATACGTCTTAGTTGTTGGAAATTCGTGTTTATAATATGATTTGATGTGTTGATTTGCGCTGAATCCTTTATTTTCCCAACCAAACATATCTGTTTTATTTTCGTCTACCGGATGTACTACATTCTGTTCCTCGCTCTTATTCTTATCATGAAGTGGAGTCAGCGTTCCACTAGACGTTGGTGTTACTATTTGTTTTGTTGTAGAATCTATAAACTTTTTATCGATTACAATAGGCGTTGTTTCTTTACTCTTAACAGGAGTTTTATTATCTAAATCAAAACTCAGCAATCCAGGTACGTAAGTGAATTCTTTATTCTTCCTCTGCAGACTTTCATCTAAGCTAGCCGATCTTGGAGACGGTAGAGTTTTTGCGTATTTATAATCATGGAAACGCAAGTCTCTCCTTTCTCGTTGATTCATTTCATCAGCCAAACTTTCTGATGTCTCTTCTTGAAGGTAATCTTTAGAGCTTGTTTTATTAACTTGATTCACTAAAATCCTGTGAAGTATCTTAGAATTCTCTTGAATGATCCGTAAAGCTCGTTCGCTGTTTCTTCTTCCAGACTGCGACCTGATCGCTTCTATCTCTTCGTCTAATAGTGAAAAAGCGCGTTTTTGATCATGTGGCAATTCTTCACTCTTTGTTTTCTCTAAAACATTATATTTAACATGTTCGGTATTGTTTTCAAAAGGCAATTTAGAAAACACATTCTTTAATTCTTCCGGACTGATAGGACTACTTTTTTTATCTACAAAGGTTGACGGAACTTCATAGAAACTCAAGTTTTCTTTCAAACTATAAGGATTAGAACTTGAAACTATTTCTTTATCTTCTTCAATAATTTTAAATGATTTATCTTCCAGCGATACTTCTATTTTTTCATATTCATTATTTGTATATATTTCTTCTAAATTAATAACAGATTTTTCAACCTCGTCAAGAGAGATAATTTTAGTTTTAGACAAATACGCATCATCGTCTTCATCTGAACTGATATAAGTGCCTGATTTTCTAGCACCGAAAAATTCAGGGCTATGTTCAAAATATTTATCTATTGTTAAAACTAACGGTTTCTCATCTTCTACAAATGCGCTTGTCACGCGCGATTCTGCTCTCATAGGACTTTTATAACATAAAAACGAGGGAGAACCTTCAGCGCATTCTGCAGCGTATCTCAAAATTGGACTGATGGAACTAACTGAACTACTCACTGATCTTTCACAGCTGTTTGATCTAAAATCCGGATACACAAACGGCTTGATATCTGTTTTATCGGAATGGTCCCAAAAGCTTTGCTCTTTCTCTTGATCCTGCTCATCGTCTATTTCGCCGTTCTTATCTAACTTGATAGAGCAATCGTCTTCTGCTATGTCGCTAGTTTTTTCCATAAACTCATTCTGTAAAGATTCTTCTTCTTCCCACGATCGTTCGTTTTTAATTGCATCGTCAGCTTTTCTAAATTCATCTAAATAGTTCCTCAATGGTTTTCCTCTGTTCGAATCCACAAATTCATTAAAATCGCTATCAGTATTTTGATATTTGATATCATCAGTTAAAGGATCTTTTTTTTCACTACTTTTTATAGAAGGTTGATCGTCATCACTATCGATCTTACTTGAACCTAAATGTACGTCGAATTCTTGCAAATAATTTACAAATTCACTATTTTCTTTATCATCTGGAGAATCATCTTTAATACATTGTTGATCGTCGGCAATTTGATTAGTATTATCTAATAACACTTCAAATCTTTTTGCATAATTCTCAAATTTAGAAGCACTTTCATCTTCCGGAGTTTCTTTAGAACACAATCGATCTTCTTCAATCTCGATATTATTCGTTCTATCTAACAATTCTTCAAATTCTTGCACGTAGCTTCCGAATTCATTGTTTCTATCGTTGTCATCAATCGATTCGATTTTATCAGAAGTATCTTTATCGACATTCACTTCAAATCCTTTTGCATAATTCTCAAATTTAGAAGCACTTTCATCATCCAGAGTTTCTTTAGAACACAATCGATCTTCTTCATTTTCGATATTATTCGTTCTAACTAACAATTCTTCAAATTCTAGCATGTAGCTTCCGAATTCATTGTTACTATCGTTATCATCAATCGATTCGATTTTATCAGAAGTGTCTTTAACGACATTCACTTCAAATCCTTTTACGGAATTCTCTAATTTAGAAGCACTTTCATCATCTGGATTTTCTTTAGAGCACAATCGATCCTCTTCTTTCTCAATATTATTCGTTCTATCTAATAATTCTTCAAATTCTTGCACGTAGCTTCCGAATTCATTGTTACTATCGTTATCACCAATCGATTCGATTTTATCAGAATTGTCTTTATCTACATTCTCAACGCTCGTTTTGTCATTATCGACCTCTTTAAAAACATCATCTGTATTTCCAGTAAAATTATCACTAAGTTCTGAATCGAAATCACTCATTCTGTTTGGTTCGTCACATAAACTAGTAGACGTGCTTGATTCAGAACATTCACTATACGAAGAAGATTCACTTTTTCTTCTACTTCTCATCGATGTCTGCAAAATTTCATTGACTTCAGACTCGGTTACTAGTTTGCCATCTTCTTCTTCAGGTTCTTCGTCTGGTTCGTCTCCTTGCAACGGCATCTGCTTAACATCCCTCCATTTGATAGAATCTCTCCGTTGGACTGTTTTCTTCTGATTCTCATCTTTCCAATGAAGTGTTTCACTCTTGCTTGGCGTTATACACTGTGCTTTAGAACTACTCTTATTAATCTTTTGTGCTCTCGATGGCGGTATAGCTCCTTGAGGAGGACCGAGACGCCTACCGCGCGCACTAACAATCGCACTTTTTCCCAGTAATAAATGATTTACTGATATTGGTCCATGTCCAGATGTAGCACCAACTGAAAATGTACATTTATTGATTAGTTTATGTGATTTTTTATTAGTGTTATAGTACTATTTACCTGACGGTTGTCTAGCACACGCCGCAGCTAAAATAATATGCGCTTGTCTTTGCCTTTCTCTCAAACGAGCATATTGTTGTTTTAAAGCTGATATATCTAATGCTAATTTTTCCCTGTCAGGATGACCAAATACTCCAGCAGCCATGAGTGCACCGCGCCCACGTCCACCAGCCTGCGAAAATAATTTAAAAAATATTATTTAATACAGAAGTATTTATTTATTTTGTAAAAGTTAAAAGGGAGAGTCAAACAAATACACCGCTATATTATCCTGTAAATTGAGAGCAGTGTTTTATATAGTATTAATCAAGTATGCACCAAGGTTAAACAGTTCAGTATGATGATGTATGTATGTTACTACAGTAAATGTAGGAATGGACTAGAGAGTACCGAAACTGCGTGAGTTCTATAGCAGATTCTTCTCGACCAAACTAGTAATTAGAGTCTATTGCAGCAGTTGAAGGCATTGTGAAAGAAAATCGCAGAGTAACAGTGACCAAAACAACATACAGAATCAGCACACTACATTTTTCACGATGTTCTGCAGTTTCACAATATTTCCAAACCAGATTAGTTTACCACCAGCAGGAAACTAAAAGAGCGAGCAAGAGATAATGCTGCCAGGAAGTGACTCGTTGACGCAGCCATTGCGAATTGACTAGCGCTGGCAGGAATCCTGCTTGTCGGTATTAGGGCTCTGTTACACTACCACAGGAGTGAATTTTTGTTCTACAGTGAACTGTCTGTCAGTGGTTCATAATTATGAATAACCTACAAGTGTTGGTAAAAGTATATTCAGACCAAATTTTGGTCAATCAGAGGGCGTAAAAACAATTATCACTTCGCAGAAGTCAAAAATCTACGTCAAAAGCAATAAAATTTTGTTGGCGCCATTGCAATGGGAACGATAGGTAGCGAGCGTTCCCACTGCGACGACGCCAGTGCGATTTTATTGCTTTTGATGTAGATTTTGACTTCTGAGAAGAGAAAATTGTTTTGTGCGCTCTCCTGTTGGTCAAAATTCGGTTTAGATATGCTTAATTCGATTATCCTTTATAGTAAGTTGTAAAAAACATTTGCTCTACTTGTCAAATCAAAGAGATGTAAGGAAGTAAGATGTCCAAGCGTTTTCTAAGCTTTTCATTTGACTCACCCTCATAATTCATTAAATGTTTTATAAATATATGTATATATTATATATATAATAAAAACCTGCAATCCGTAAGCAGTTGTAATGGCCAATTTATCACCATCATCACTTGAATCAGTCTCATCTTCAGAATAAAACATTCGGAGTCCTTTCTTAGCAGCCGATTGTACCTGTAGTATAATTCACATTAAAAACAGAAACTAACTAAACATAAGATCATGATCGAGTAATTGTATACCGAATGTGCCCACGGTGTAATATTATACCGATGCTTATCTCTGAGCCGTGGGAGTTCAGGAACGGGACCTAACTGAGCTGCCCTAACCAAAAGTGCTTCAGAAGTGGCCGGCGGCGCCTCGAGAGTCTGACGAGCCAGCTCGCCCATCACCGAATAAAATTCATCGGCTGACTCTACTACCAAAATGCGGCTAGAAAAATATAAAATGAAGTATAACTCAAAGCTGTATATTTATAATTGTTAAAGTTACTTACTCTTGCAACGTATCCCAAATAGCTAACGCCGTCGTTAAAAGTATCTCATCTCCTTCCAAAAATACCAAGTCCCAGACTCGTAAAACGGTATTTCTCGGAAGACAATTACAAAATAGCGTAAGAAACCATTGCATTGTGAACACATTAGTAAGTGGTGGTTCGTAACAACTTCCTGTAAATATTTCAATATAATTCATTAATGCATCCGTAGAATGTGATTCACGTCCTGGAAAATTTTCTAGATATCAGTATATATACCTTCGGCAGCTCCTTTCTGTAGTTTCTCCAAATGAGCAGATAAACGGGGCAATCGCAGTTTTAATAGATCTCTAAAAACAGCCATATCGACAGACAGTCCACGTAGATTGTTAGCAAAATATCCTTCTGGTAAAACAGCCTCAATTAGATAAATCATAACCTGTAAATTAAACCTTTATATATTAATAAACAAGTATCATAAATATAATATATAAAAAAATCAACAAAATATTTTTATATTATATATGAAGGATGAAGTGCAAATATGTGTTGACGTGGATGTTTTAATATGTGCCATCATATATGGTTTTAGCTTATTTATGATGTATAACTTAGAATTGTACACCTCTTTATTTCTCTAATTCTCAATGTTTGTCTGTCACTTTTATGTGATTTAACAGAACGTTCTGTTCCAAAGTTCTAGTTTCTTTAAATTACAAAAATATATTATAAATTTAGTAATAAAAATACCTACAAAGAATTTCAAAAACGAATAATATTTGCGGCAGTTAATGTATGTTCAACGGTTTTTTTGCTTGAGAGATGATGCCAGTTGCAGCACATTTATTTTAAATAATTGATAAGTTAATAGATGAAGAAGAAGTTCTAATATGTCGTTGAAGAACTTGGATCGACCAAAATCATGTAATGAAATGCGGTTGGTTGATAGAGCATTGAATGTGATTGAGTCAACGATTCTGAATAGCACATTTCCAGACAATGGAATATTTATTTAATTAAATTAAGACCATCGTAACAGGTATCTCAATGCGTCACAATAGTTAAAAATCATTACAATACACAAAAAATATAATACAAGTAAAATAAAAAATAATACTTAAATATTAAAATAAAATGATACGAACTGGACCAGCTCCTCGTTGCCATTAAACAGATCAATGTGCAATGCCAACATATTAAGTTCTTAAAAATAATTATTTTTCACATCAGTTCTTCCTATACATTATTATAATTAAATTCGTTCAAAAACTGTTTCATGCTACTTTCATAAACTGGGTAACAAGTTCACAAATTAATTTACTTTTTCGAGCATCATAACGTCAACAGCGATCTTTGTTTGCATTTATTTTATATAATGAACAACGATATATTGTTGTTTAGCATTCAAATGATTAAGGAGCCAGTTGGCGACAGCCAAGTGCGGACGTTCTAGTTTTAACGGACATCAAAAGAGGACGCGATCGTGATTCTCGAAGACGTTTCGGAACCCGAAACTAGAATTCTCTGAGAATAGTTTGATTGTCGACAGCACCCTTCAGTAGTTTAAAGAAATGCTAAGTGACATACAATTTTCAATGGCAAAAAACGGTATAGGTTGATGAACCCTCGAGGAGTCACTGTGGTAAAATACTCTTTCGACAATCGGCCGCCATAGATTATAATCTGAGTTAAATCATCCGAGCAACCAGTCCGATAATTTTTTAAAAATTAACTCATGGCAAATTTTTTCAAAATCCGTATATGCGACATCTACTTGAATTCCCACATTATGAGATTTTGTTACCATTTTGTGTCAATAATGTGCATATTCCTAGAATCTCATGGATTCGTATTGACTTAAACCTCACACAGCTTAATTCTCAATTGGCAATAAGATCATTCAATGTGACCGATGAACGCTTTAAGTGTTAAAAGATACGATAAAATTAGGAACATACACAGACAAAGCTGGGTAAGTAATAAAATATCTTTATATTATACATATAGCTTATTTAAACAATTAAGTAATACTAACTTTTAACGAATCACTTTCAGATCTATCCATAACTTCCAGAATTAGAGCAGCTAACATATTGAAACCTTGACAGTATCCGACGGCTTTGTTCCATCTGAAATGATCAATATGTCACATTGATTACTATCTAAATGATTCTGCGATAAAAACAAGTATTTACCTTGCATAAGCAAGAAGAACACGTTTCAAGACTGCTTGATTTTCTCTGCCTTCCGTTCCACAAAACAAAGAACATCCTGTACGATGTAAATCCTAAAATAATATAGTTGATTATTTGTATATAGCTATTTCGATGAATTATATATTTAATATTAACTAACCTTGACAATCTGAACTCCGAGTTCAGTATCGTCAGGATTTGTCCACTCGCTGAAGCATGTTCGTTCTGCTCGTGTCCAGTCCACACCTTTCACTTTGAGGTGTTGTTCGGCCAGTGTTAGCCATAGCTGAAAACAGAAAGATGTAATAAGATAACAAGTATTATTACCAAATATTTTTTGTAATTTTGTTATGGTTTCTGTACTGTATATGAATATTTAATAAGACTGGCTTTTCAAATTCAGACAATTTAATATAAATATATATATTATTTGTACTTTATTATTGGTACAGTGACGTCACCGGGACCAAACAAAATAAAATTGATCCAAAGTGCGGCACTGATGACGTATTATATTAGCTGAATACATCTCGTGAGTTGGAAAATTGCTCCAAAAAGTACCCCTGTCGAGTTTGAAATTGTTTTCAATAACGCAATTTACTTTCAAATACCATATAGAAAGTAACTAAATAAAAAATAAGCATCGCTTATAGGCACTCGGAACACTATTTATACACATCGAAAAACGTTGACGTCACGACACGTGAATTTCCTCACTGATGGGCTACAATTTCACTTCATGATACTTTTTTCATCGAAACTTTGCTTATAGAATATTTTAACGCGAAAACTTTCATCCGAGACTTTTTTCATATAGCCCATAGGTATATAGCAATAAAAAACGTATCGAATTTCATATCATAGCTACCCTATTTTTTTACGTAACATAAATAGAGAGAGAGAAAATAATCTGTTTTTTTTCTTTCCGTAGAAAATTTAGAACGTTTATGCCTTCGGGTGAAAAAATGGTATCAAATTTTAATTTTATACGGCTTTCGGAAAAATCTGATATAGCCTGAACTGTTTTATATTCACGGCATGTTTTTGATCGAGATTGGAAGTTTCGCGTTGATTTAATTCATTTGAGACCTACACACATTGACAGTACTTTATGTCTACAGTTTCTAAATATAGGTGGAAATAATTATTTAAAAATAAATGCTTATTTATGAGCATATTGTATTTCATTTTTACGAGTTTGAGCTAATTACAAAATAAACAATGCTTTGCAAACAATTTATTCAGTGAATAAATATTTATTTATAAACATTGAAATATTTAATATATAACATTTTATTCTATTGTACTATATTTAATTCCTAAAAAAAATCAGCACTCGAAATGGACATAAGCAAACTGTAATATGGCACACTGCCCAATATGGTGCCAATAATAGTTATCGCAAAATATTACGTAAAAGTGCAGAAACTATTGATATTACTAGCTAACGTTCTAAATTTCATCAAATGTAATATTATTTTCTTTCTCTTATATCTTTGATTTATTATGGCATCTCAAAGTTCTCGGCTTTATGATTTCTTACAGTGAATTTTCATATGATATTTTCATAGTACGATTTGCCATGTCATGAATTATTTATATTTACTACTGTAAAAAACCCATTCTTTATCGAAATAAGATTTTAAGATAAAAATAGGTATTGCAGTAAACATAACGTACTGTTTATTTTTAATTGACGAAAACGATTATTTTATTAATTTATTGCAAATCTATCAATCATGATCTGCAAATCTATCAATCATGTTTTTTCAATGCACCATGATGGCCTTTATGCAAAATAATTTAATTTAATTAACATTGTATTTTTTTAAATTACATTGCTTTCTTGTCCATTCCAAGAATTTAAAAATATTAGTAAACTATTGTTTTTTAGTATTAAGGGTTCAGTGTATATTATTTAGTATACAAAATCAAATTTTTACTTGAAGAGTCTCCTCTACTGACCTTCTTTCTGAATTCTGGCGGGATTCCGGTGGGCAATCTGGCCACGAGCCTCATGGCCTTTAGCCACTCGGCCCAGCCGCATGCTCCGCCTTTTGGTGACACCGAAAACCTCATGTCTCCCTCACCTGAAACGGTAAAAATCGATACATTGATATATATTATTCAATATTAGAACGCGTCTGTTAAGACACGAACTTTGTTAAGTATCATTCAACTATGAAAAACGCATACTGTATCATCTTGATGTTATTTTGTTTATACTTAGAACTAATATTCAATGAATCGCTTAAAGTTGAAATAAATAGCATAACTATTTATGAATAAAGTACCAAATTATATTAAACGTTTTAGAGTGGGGTTTTAATTGCATATATACTATTCTCTATGGTTGTAATTCAATAATGAAATCGATCTACACGTTTGAGTGGTACGCCACACTTACCCCTTTATTTATTTATTTTTTAATTAGCCCAGCTCTGATCAAATTAACCCGAGGGGAAAAAAGGGTGGGATATTAAGTTGTAATTAATGGAGTGACTCACATTGTTCTCTCGGTATACCCTTGGCCAATTGTCCTAGGAGTTGGAAACTTCAAAATGTAATTTCACAGGTACGTGAGCGAGAGAAAGAGTTCTTGAAAAATATTTATTTTTATAATTACCATTATAAAAAGCACAAATGTTTGCGCAGTTCGTTTTCGGGGTGTAGGTGAAAAAAATTCACAATTTTCAAGCGGAGGTCATAATAATTTGGACTTTTGTACATACCTGTGTAATCTTAAGGTCAAATTTTTTTACAGTTAATTTGAAGTATTTTAAACATAATTACATTTTATGTTTTGTATATTTACATATATATAAAAAAATACAATTGCCTCCGAATAAGACTTAGCATATTGGCCTACTTTTAGTTAAAATCTATACAGCTATAATATAAACGATTGATCGAATCACTGGAAACGTTCACTAAGACATTCAAGTGCAAAAAAACAATAAATAAAAAAGTAGATACATAATTTTATTAACGGAATCATATCGATATTATGGCTTCAGTATATTATTTAGAAACATCCATACATAATTGAATACGTGTGTTTTCACAATTTAATGTTGAAGCAATCGATTGAATGGTGTTTATGTGAAAGAAGAATTTCTGATTTATTATTAAGTAATTATCATTCATCGTTGAATTAAAAAATAATACTTTTAATCAAATTTTCATTCATAAATGAATTTTAAAATATATTTTCACTGCCCGATGCTAATTAGTTAAATTATATAAAACGGTATTTTTTTATTAAGATATCTTTCTGATCTTTCTTTATAAAATTATAATTAACATATTCGAAGCTTCGTGACAAAATAACCCTCGACGTATAAAAATAAATACTAGTTATTTTAAAACACAGCGTGGTTAGTAAAATCACGGCATTTTCTTTAATGATAATAACAGTTCAAACGTTATAGATAGCGCGCCATTACATAAGTGCAATAACGATTCTTATACTTTTCCGTCTTTGCTTGCACGAGCTTATCGCCGAAAACATTATTGTGCTTGACAAGCTTGTTGAGAAGCTGGAAAAAGTTATGTGGGATGGTGTTTTAGCTGACGAATGCCGCTGCAGTAATATCTTTATTGAAGGTTTACAATTTAGTTATATGTTTAATGATATAAATGAGTGATCGGTGGATGAGGCAACACCGGTCGTCAAAGTCCGTCGAGGTCCGTCAAAAAATGTGCTGCCCTCCGCCGCTGTCACGTTAGTCAGTAGAGTGCCGCCTAATAAATAAATAAATAGCTCTCCACAGTGCTTGTCTATTTTAGGCGTGCACCATAAATGATTTTTAAAATATTTATTACTGTTTGTATAATGACCATCATGATGCATTGAGGAAACATGCAAAGTCACCATGGCAAAATTTGTAATGAAAAATAAACATTTACCAATGAGTTTTGGTAATGGGACTAAACTATATTTTGCGAAATTTGTATAAAATGTTTCAGATAATGTTTAAGCAATAGAGATATTTTAATTTTAGTAAAATATTCAATGGGAATTTAAAGTTAAGCAAAAACAATTTGAAAATGTATTTTCAAATTGTTTTTGCTTCGCCGTTCCACCGCGTTACATGACAAAAAAGCCCTCGTTTTACATAAACTTATTACCTGATGATTACCCAAAAGTTTCACCGGTAAGTTATACTCTTTCACCAAAGGAGGCGAAGTTAAACAATAATGCTATTGCTCCTAAATTAGCCTTATCTCCCATTTGTTCAACTGTTCTAATATTTTTTTAATGTGGAGAAGATAAAATTTAATCATTTCAGTAAAAATCTCTCATATGTAGTATATATGCTGACCCATGTACATTGTAATTAAAAATAAACTGAAGAAAGTGAAACATAAATTACCATATAAATCTGTAGGTCACTTGTGGGAAATTACACTGAAAGAGACCGACTTCAAAGCATAACCTTTTAACCTCAGAGTTTTAATTCAAAGGAGCGGATACGTCCACTGAGAGAAATCTTGTAGGATTTGTATTGTTACGCAGTCAGTCGCAATATTACGCACGCAGAATACATCTCGTTGGATTATGGGATAACCCAATAACGGCACGTACAAAAAAAGTATACGTACTGTCAATGCGATGGTATGCGCGTACTGCGTAAATACAGTGACATGGAGAAATGCCAATGAGGCTGATTGAAGCTGATCGTTACACAAAGGAAAAAATGCATAATATATGTATATAAATATATATTTATAATAATTTTTAAGCTAGTGCTTAATTGAAATATTGGATGAGTTTGTGGTAGCAATGATACGTAGAGACCACATTGCATGAAACGAAACGTCGAAAATCATAAGATGCCTATTTATTTATTTATTATGGTTAAAACTAGTGACCGCTATGGAGTGCAGCATATTCTTTGGCGGACCTTGACGGGAAAAGAACGACCGGTGGGGCCTCGTCCGCCGATCATTTACATCATCATTAAATAACATGTAACTAAATTGTAATATTAATAAATAATACTGCAGCAATAGTTACCACTCGTCATCACCCACTCGCCAAAGTTTAAACAGCAATGTTCATTCTGGTTCGAATACTCAAGATTCGAACAGACAAAAAAGATAGACTAAGATATTAGTCAACTTTCGAGACTAATCAACCATAGAACAGTCGGCAAACTTTGATCGACCTCTATTGTAAGCCGATAACCAATCCTTTTTCGACCTGACCTTACAGGATCAGCATAACAACTATGATGAGTTACACCAGAATCCACTTTTAATAACGATGTTGCAGTATTTTGATTAATAAAATTCATATAAAACCAGATTTCAATTGTGTCTCACAGGGATAAGTACAGTAAGTACACATCAACCAACTTTTACTCATTTTTTTATTGTTGCAAACGTATAGTACAACATTATGATGAACAAGAGCAATCTAAATTATATTTATATGATAATATAAAACAACTCTGGTTATATTTATGTATAAGTAAATACTAGTAAAATGCGTAAAAGTAGAAAAAATATATCATAATTCTGCGCTAAAGCTATTTAATTTTTCGAAGCTTTAAAAATATATATTTTAAAACTAAGATACACATCTAAACCAATATATACAACGAGGCATACTCCTTGGTTTGAAGTGAAATATTTGTATTAATCACATACTTTTTAGCATAAGTTTCTCCTTTATTTATGCAAAATTAAGTTAGGCATGGCATGGGAGAAATATCCGGAAGAAGGGTCTTATAACGCAACTGAGTAAATTGTAAAAGATTGCATTCAACATAATAAATATTTATAATCGAGCAGGGTTTTAAAAAATAACCATGCTAATAATGAAGGCTTATATAAAGAGCATATTTTCAGACAGATATTAAATTATAAATTCATAGCTTTATTAATTACCAGAATAAAAAAAATCAGAGTTCGTGCGCGATTTAAACCTATGACCTTTCAATTGTAAATTAATAACCTATCGTGCTGCTTAATATAAGACATAGTGATTATTTTATTCCAAAATCGATCCGATATGTTAATAATTTGGCATTTAAATAAACGACAGCATGTTGGCTTTAATCTGATTAGCGATATGATAAAATTCGACTCACAGTAAGGTATTGAGATAATGTACGATAGTAACTATAAATTGAGTAATGCATATTTATTTGTGGTTAAAAACGCGTACAATTAGAAAAATATAAAATATTATAATAAGCGATGTACTAATTGGCCTCCTTAGAATCTAATGATGCTTTTCAGGACATGCATAAATAATTTAAAATATAAAATAAACATCATATGTTGAAAAGTAGTATAAGTTTCTGACTAATACACGAAAAACTGGTTCGAATTCCATATGAAGTATTTTTTAAAGATCCTAATAACTGAATATTATTTAAGAATGATCATTGCAGATTTGGTTTTCCTATATTTTCCGAATCTCATGGATGAATATCGTGATTAATAATTACGATTAAGTCGAGGTAGCTCATGCATATTGCCATCTATTGATTATAAACTATAAAAATAGTTTATAATTAATAAAATATGTGTCTCACAATTTACTAAGTAGTTATTGATTATGTTTACCCCGTTGTGACGTATTGGGATAACGCCTGTTATGCTGCACAATAAATAAAAATATAAAATAAAATAATATACAAATCGACGTATCTTTAGAAGGTTCTCTAACTATTGTTGAAATATCGATCTTTATATATATTATTAATTTGTGTGTTCTGGAGCAAAAAACTGAAATTTGGGTATAGAGTATAATGCGTGATGCTCCTCAGTACCATATAAATATAATTGTTTAATTACATATACAGCTATTTCAAGTGCTTTTATATAAAATATACAATTGTATTTATAAGGAAAACTGTTTATTTATACATTTGTGTTATATATAATATATTATAATATTATGTATAAATCGATATAATGTAAACAATATAGCAAAATATTAGGTTTATATTACTTTCAAAGAGATTATAAATAATGCATAAAATTGTATGTTGTTTTTATATCATTTAAGAACAAGCATGTAACGAGCACAATGTAACGAAACTGTCAAAAACACACATCATCCGAACGAACATTATTGAAGAAAAATACAGTGTATTTTATATGTTAAAATATTCAATCGATTCGATTAAATGACTGTTGAAAAAGCCACATGAATTATTGATAATATAAATTGTTTTTAAAGGAATCTACGTTCTGTGTTATCGTGTTGCAAATATAAATTAATTAATATAAAAATATTATAATATTTGTACTAACAATGCTTACAATATTATTATAAATAAAAGTGAGGAGCTGTAAAATAAGGACTAGATTGGCTAAAGGTTTTAGTCGTTTTATGACTTAAAAAATACGCAGTGTTTTTTTGTATTAATTAGAAATAACAAAACTCACAAATGTTTGCACATGGTATTCAATGTGTTAAGTCAGTAGTTTTAAAAAATCAACTTATGATACTGAAATACTGAACATATCTAAAAATACTATAATTTTATACAATTTGTTCATATTTTGTCTCACAGGATCATAATAAATCTGGTTTCACTATTTTGGTGATAAAAATCGTCGCCACTCATTGCATTTTACACATACACATCAACACACAAATCGATTTTGTCGCAGAAGTTATTAACTTAATTAAAATCAGTTCTCTGAATCATTGAAGCAGTATATGATGATTTCAAGAAAAACAGTCTTGAAACGCTTAAGACTAAGGGAAGATAGAAAAAGTCCACAATTGTAACATGTTAATAGAAAGCGTTTAATTTATGAGTTTTCTTTCACGAGATTTTTGTCATATCAATAAGATGCATTTTCGATTCACCAATCTGATAGAAGAGAGTTAAGAGATCCAACATTCTTGCAAACTTCTCATTATTAGAGGAAGTGCTTGACTATGGTAGTGTTAAGCTACAAAAATCTTTGTATTTCTAAAAATATATCGGTAAGCACTTTGTATTATTGAATTACTATTGATGAGATAAATGTTAAACTATAGATTCGCAATCTATTTCTGATATAACCTGAATCTAAGATTCTGACCTAACCAAGGATGAATTTATTGAATTAGAGAGTAGCCTATTTTCGTCTGATAAAGTGAGATATGGAAATTTTAATTGCGATTGCAAAAACGAATCTGTGCGAATCGGGATTTTTATTACTTATAACAATGTAAACGTAATCTTGAATTGATTGGACGTACAACATGACATTCGTGTTGTCTTGTCAAATACTAAACCATAGTTTAATCTTCTTATTGAAAATAAACAACAGCAGCCTTCACATTGACATGTAATTTAAAAATAAATATTACTTTTTCATATAAATTGTATTATATTTAATACAGGTAAATTTATGGAATATGTTTCCTTTGTAACTTAAAAAGTAAAGAGATTTTTTTAGAAACTTTCCTAGCTTTTATTTGATTGGAAAAAGGGTCCAAAAAATAAAAAAGGTTAAGAAACTTTTTTTCAACCATCTCTAGTTTGTATTTAGTTATTCCGAAATGAATCTTATATTATCAATGAAACGAAAAAATCACTTTTAAATGATCGAAATATAATTTTCTTTTGAAGTTTGAAGTTTAAACTGATTCTAAATATTTCGATAGCCACCTTTTTACATCGTCTGCGTTTTGAATTTTTTCCATCTAGGAAATATTGCATCAATCGAAATAAATACTAGTCGGAAGGAGCAAGGTCTGGAGAATAAGGCGGATAAGACAAAACCTTTTAACCAAGTTCCTTGATTTTACTGAGAGTAAATTTCGTCCACACCCTGACGCGCATTATCGTGTTGTAGAACTATTCGACTTCTGTTGCCAAGCCCTTATTTTTACTTTCTCATTCAGTCTCCAAGCCTTCCCAATCTTATTAATGTGTATGCACTGTTGAATATGACTAGTTTAGTTTCTTGCCCAGCTGATGGATAGTTTGAGTAGGATTTACTACCATTTCTACAGTCAGCCAATTATCGTATTTTTTGCTAGTTTTCCACATCCTTAACTCTTTGAGGAGTATTGCCGTACATGTACGGCGGTCAATCTTTCACTGTTTTGAGGTACCCCAGATAGTTATATATTTACATATATAACTGAAGAAATAATAAATAAAAAACATTATAATTATATAATATTTTTTTTAAATTTAAATTATTGTAAATGCTTTATTTACAAAATAATACCCATAAATTAAATTTATATAAAAAAAATATTAAAAGCTTCTGTATTGATATAAAAAAATTCAAAAACGCCGAATAATATATAATAAATATGTAAAATAAATTACCAAAAATTAATAATAGAAAAGTATAAAATAAATCAAATCCTATATTAAATATTATAATTAACTATAAATGCAATATTAAATAATAATAAATAAATAACAACAGAGAAAATTATGGAAATATACGTAAAATTAAATCACTCCCAGGTGTATACTAACAAATTAATGAATATTTATAAATGAAATCACTACTCAAAGGGTTTTTATCGTATTTTAAAAAAAATAATCTTTGACCTTTACAGATATCTAATGAAATATCTAGCACTTTACAATTCTTTTAGTGGCCGTAGTTGCCATTTTTTATTATATAAATTCATTTGTTTACTTGGTAAAAAATCTGCTCTCATAAATTTTTGGGCTTAAATATTTTTTTAATGTGAAGTCTAGATGTGCGCCAACACAGATATAACTAAAGACGTACTCAGGTATCCAAAAAAAATTAAAAAGCAAAATTTCGGGATTGTCCAACATTATATTTGCATTGGTTCAAATATAAATTATAAAAATTATAAGGAAACATTATCATTTATTAATATACCATAATTCGTGCATCACCCTTATATCGGAATCGTGTCACGTAGTAGGTTCTAGGTATCATAAGTATGACTAAAAATAGACATTAATTCAATATTGACGGGTAAATCGACGCTTGATTACATTTAATATCAGAACGTCGGTTATGTGCGATTTAATGAAGAACATAATCTAAATTTAGTTAAGCTATTAAATAAGCATTCGGAAATATAAATATCAAACGTTTCAGACGTAATTGGATATTCTGAGATTGATGCTTTGACATTATGTTAATTTAATTTTAAAGTATAATTAATAAATAAAATAAGGAAACGCAAATTAAATTAAAATGATAATCATTATTTATAAATTGTTTTATTTTTATCTGCCTAGCGGCGATACGCTTTTAGAGTACATTTGGGATTAATAATATATAATTTTACTCGAAAAATTCAGAAGCGGATGAATAAATCATTATTTTGTGTATATTAAATTAGCGTGAATTTAATATGTTGTTGCCATAAAATAAAAAAGGTTTATAATATGTGTTAATTAGTTAAAAGCAGTCATTATTCATAATTTTAATATACTTGAACAAACTAAAATATAGTAGATTTTATACGTGTTCCGAATAAATACATAATTAACAATTAAAAGAAGCATTTAAATTATCTGACAGGACATAAGACAGCCTACAAGATTTATTGAATTTGATTTCATGCAAAATAAAATAATATGTATACTGTGGGTATACCCTTCAATGAAAGCTAACACCACTTTTGACCTATATATAAAGATGGCAATCAAATTTCGAAAGCAATACAATTATACTTTTCGAGGAATAAAACAAGATACATACATATCAGAATAATTCGTTACGACAATCTCCAATGGTTTTGTATAAATTAAAGCTTAAGCTTAAAATTGTGAAATAAATACAAATGGCTCACAAAGAATTAGAATAAGCTGTAAGATATTAACTACACTGGTCTGACTGGTCACCAATAAATATATTACCAGCACAATAAGGGTTCAAACATCACAGATAAACTTTCCTATATTTTTTTTAATCTCACAGATGAGTATCATGATGAATAATTAAAATCGAATGGAACTAGGTCGTCCATAACATCTATTGATTCTACGTATGAAACGAATAGCAGCCAAATTTGTTCAAAAAATGTTAAATTTTCATTAAAAATGGTATTGTGAAGAAAATAAAACAGTAAAAAATATTAAATTGAATCGTAATAAAATTATTGTAATTTACTATAGTTTATAATAGTGTAACTAGAAACGAATTATAAAATACATAAATATTAATCAGTCACAGTTTTATAATTATAAAATGTTATATAAATATCTGGTTACAAAAAAATTAATCATATATTTAAAATTATCGTCAATATGTTCTAAGATATCCCGGGATCCCGAATGATTTTCGATTCATAATGATCTCGGGATTAGAAAATATAATCCCGAAACTTTCGAGATTGACTTTTTTATTAATAAAATTCGAATTGGTTTGTAAAAAAATGTAACATTCACGTAAATATGTGCTCATAGATAAGAAATAACATCAGAAATCGATAAAATAGGGATGTACTCCATTATTAATTTAGCATCACTGCATTACACACTCATTCGTAATTATGTATCACTTATGTAACATCGATCATGTATCACTATTTCTAAAGTTTTTTACAAAATTATTTTAATTAAATCTTCTCGAAAGGAGATGATCAATATTAAATTATTTACCGATGGATATGTAAAAGGAAAATGATTATTAATAATTGATTGTGAATCTGAAAAACACTGCTTCGGAGATGTAAATAGAATGAAAAAATTCGTGATATTATTTAAAAGATCACTCACAATTTTACAAAAACAAGTTAAAACGAGCACGGAAAAAAATCTTTCACTTAGTATATTAAGACTGTAAAACCTTTACACTATGTTGGATCGATTTTATAAGTATACAAAAAAATGCAAATTGGCTTAAACAATTTATCGGTAACGAAAGAAAATTGCAGAAAATATAGAAGTTTTGAAAACTCTAAAATTAGCTGTCGAAGCACTTTGCCGACGTAATTCCAACTTGTGCTTAGCCGACGCAATTCTTAAATTTTGCGGCAATTGACCAAGCTTAAATTTGCATTAAGCTCAGATGTGCCAATTGCTCTAAAAACACGAAAGCGAATAGGTTTAACGGATACGATTAAATAATTAATAAATCCTAAATCCTTTGATGAGATTAATATTGATATAACCTACGCTGTAAAAACTCGTAAAATTCTATGGCAATTATTAATTATAAAATATCCTAAGGTTTTACCACATCAGGAATTCATCTCGACACATTAATGTTTCTCCTGTTTATTAATGATAATATTAAAGTTATTCGTCATTCCAAATTCTTACTTTTCGCTGATGATCTTAAAGTACTCCTTAAAATAAATTCCTTTGAGGATTAATAAAAAATTGATGCTAAAAATGCATTACCATTTAGCATAAAATAATTACATATTATTGAGCAAAAATGTGAATATTGAATGCGGTGGTCTGCAACTATTTTCATTGTGTAGCTTCAAGACAGAAAAAAAAGAGCACATACTGATATATACATTGGTAAAAAAATTCAGATCTAAAAGATTTGCTGTCAACTCTTTTACGAGTATTTTAATACAGCTGACTATCATTTCTTCGATGTTTACAATATTGGTAATTAGCATTTAGTGTACAAGTGTCGACTCACGTTTTTCACTTTGGAGCTGACCAATGATATAATGAATTACAATGTGCTTCCTCGCACAGAAATGGTAGCTGATTTGGGTGTCATATTTCAAGAGGACTACAGATTCCATCAGCATTCCAGAACGAGTGGTATAAGTTTCTGACTATTGACTTGAAAGACCTGGGTTCGAATCCTATATGGACCATAGTGTTTTTAAATTTCTATCGTGCCTGGGAGATAGGAATTAGTGATTATTATATAATTATAATTACGATCGATCATCATAGATTAGGTTTACCTAGATTTTCTTAATCTCACGGATGAATATCGTAATGATTAATTAGAATCGAGCTAGGTCGAACATATCTGGTATTGAAAATTCTCTAATAATTAAATCAATTGAGGAGCTTGAGGTCACCGTGTGCCTTGTTTAATCACATAGTGTACAGTGCCCTTTGGAATTTTCTTCTGGTCTGGTTAACAAATAAAGCAACCAACTCATTTTTAATTTGGAAAGGTCCTAGAAAGTTTTTTCAGATACCTGTACACAAAGAAATATTACATGCAATATTTTTTATTATATTACAATTGTTAACTTGAAAATGGCTATAAAATAATATCATTAAAATATGTTTGTAAATTTAATCATAATATAGAAATATTATTTGTAGAAAAAAAACGCATAAATAAAAACTATGTTAAAATAATTTTTATTTTTTTGAAAAAAAAATATACACATACAGCATTAGCAAGTCGCAAGGGTGAATGTTTGATTATGTAGGGTTGAATTTCAACTTTACATAGCCTCGACAACTGAAAGGGTTCAGCAATGAAAATACGCTACTGGGGTAATTTCCAAGTAATGAAAGGAAATTCAGATTATTTATTTAAGGCTTAAATAATTGGACGGGATACAGTTGGTATATTATAATAATGATTTTTGAGTATTCTACCAAATCAATTTATATTATTTTTAATTCCAGCGGGTTAACAATCAACAACTAGTAGGAGTAGGTATTGCAACAACGCGTCTGCTAACGAAGCCCTAGGAACTCACCGGTGCTTTGCTTCGAGGATCCGGCCAGATTCTTGAGCGAATTGAGCAGCCCGCTCATATGTGCCTGCGGTGGGTGGATCAGCGCGGATTTTTACGACGCGGGCACTCGCCCCCCATGCTGTAAGATTAGGGGCTACCGTGACCACGGCCCCGTCACGGCCACGGCCACGGCGCTACCCGCACCCGGACTCATCTGAGCGGCGACATCGATCGCCGCAGTGTTTATGTCATGCACCAACCACCACAATGCACCGATCGCATCCCCGGAGGGTCCGTTTCGGGAATGACAGCTGCGCGCTTCAGAAGAGGTTGCGTAGGAGTGCGGAGCGCGGCGCAGAGGGAGCAGCACCGATCGATGAGGCCCACATCTGAACGGCGCGACCCTCGGTTCGGCTTTGGGAGAAGGCTAGTGGTGGCGTCTCGCTCTGACGTCGATGTGCGAACGAGACGGAGGAACAGTCGGGTGTGTCGTATCGCTTCGTGCATGGAGGTACAGGGCGGCCAGGAAGAATAGCGCTCGAGGCAGTGACGTACTAGGGGCTGGCGTCTGGGATATCACCAGGGGCGCCGACTTAAGCATTTTTAAAAATTATTTTGAAAAAAATTAAAAGCGGTAATTTTTTTAGCATTACAAATACACCACCGACAGAAAAATTGAGGCAGATATTTGTTGAAATCAGGCAAAAACCCTTGAATTTGGCCAAAAAATATATGTTATTTAATGAATCAAGACTTTTACTCTGGATTTTAATGAAATCGAAATAGTAAAATAAACTGACTAAGCAATTTCCCCCCCCCCTTCTTATAAAAATCTAAAATGATGTCCCTGGTTCTAAACCAGAAATTTTCGGACTATCCCTCAACACATCTGTCTTGAAATTATCCCAAAAATATTTTAAAAATATGTAATATCAGTGAAGTCATATCGAAATACATTTTCACCAGTAAATATATATTTTTAACAGTAAAAATATAATTCATCTGGCATGTGCTAGAAAAATGACATGATTGCAACTTTTTCATGCATAGTAATATAAAGGGTGTTTTTTTAGAGGTTTGTTTTTCAAATTGGTAAAACTTTTTCCAGCAACAGCCAATTTGACAGTTGATTTGTGCTCAATTTTGTAAGCTATTTCACCATGAATAGATTTACGCCAGAACAGCGCTTGGAAATTGTGTAAATTTATTTCGAAAATCGTGGTTCAGTTCCCGAAACTTACCGTGCGCTACGTCCATTTTACGAGTAAGGAATTCGAATAATCATGAATCGTCTTCGCACCATGTATACTCTAATTGATAATACGCATCCGCAGAGACGTCGTACAGTGCGCACCGAATAAGTAGTTTCTGCTGTGGAGCGTAGTATTGAGTAGGACCCGAATGAGTCGATTCTGCTGTGGAGCTGTGTCCATATGCTTTATGGAAGATTTTGCGGAAAGATCTTGGTTTACGAGCTTACAAGATCCAGCTCGTGCAAGAATTGAAGCCGCTTGACCATCGTGTGCATTGTACGTTCAGTGAATAGGCTGATAACGAGATTGCTCGTTTACACCACAAAATTTTGTTAAGCGATGAGACTCATTTTTGGTTAAATGGCTACATCAACAAGTAAAATTGCAGTATTTGGGGTAAAGAAAATTCAAAAAAAGAAAAGTGCTTTATAGGGTGTCATCATTTGTCCATATTTCTATAAAAATGATCCCGGTCCAGAACGTTACAGTCAACGGAGAGCGCTATAGATACATGATTATTGACTTTTTCGTTCCTCAAATGAATGGCATTAATGTAGAAGAGCTTTGGTTTCAACAAGACGGCGAAACATGCCACATAGCGCGCGCCACAATTTAAATTTATTGAGCGCATAATTTCGCATAATGGACCTGTGAATTGCCTTCCAAGATCGTGTGATTTACCACCTTTGGATTATTTTCTGTAGAATATGTGAAGCTGTTAGTCTACGCCGATAAACCAGAGAAGATGGACGACTTGGAAGCCAACATTCGCCGCGTTATTGCTGATACACGGCTCCGGCTGTTCAAAAAAGTAGTAAAAAATTGGACTTTTAGATTGCGCTTTATTTGAGCCAGCCGCAGCGTCCATATGCCGGAATCATAATACAATTTTCTTTCCAATAAATACCATGACTAATACCACGATTTTTATGTGTTTTATTTGATTTCAAAGTTCTACACCTCTAAAAAATCAGTATTTATTTACATGCGATGTATAAATGTTACAGTAAATGTGTATTTTTCACTAGTGTAGTCCAAATACATTTTTACCAGTGGATATATATTTCTACTACCGAACATATAATTTAAATTAAAGGAGCTAGTAAATTATAAACTGCTTTAAAATTTCTATGAAACTCAATTTGACAGTTGCGAAACGTACATTTGTTGTTCAAACCTAAACATTATCTATACTAATTAACCAAACCCAACTAATTATAGTTTTAGAACTTTCATTAGATCAAATCAAAAGTACAAACTAAGACAACTCAACTATCAGAGGAAAATAAGCGGAAGAAGAAGTAAAGACAGATGTTCAATCAGGCATTCGCATCCGTTATAACACTTTAATCCGAAAGAATCTTAAAATATTATCCCTTATTTGGAACCCCTACAGGACCAAATATTCTCTAATGAAAAAATATAGTCTGCTGCGGGTTCATGAACCCGTCGCCTTTGAGTTATCAGTCCAGGCTTTACGGATTACGCTACTTTTACTATTGAGATTACCAGAACCGTATGTCGAAAACATATAAATTTATAGATAAAACGGATGGTTCGTTTGTTCATTCCTGTCAGTTGTGCTGAACTGCAGAGCAACATAAACGAAGCTATGTACTGATCTATGACTCATAAGAAGTTAAGCTATTGTTTTTCATTGAAGCATGCAGTTTCAGAACTTTTTAGTCCACTCACACGCTTGCTGGAGTTATTTACATATATCACTATATTGAATTTACAGAACTTACATTTGATATGCCTCGCTACAAAAATTGTACTGTGAGGTTAAATTAAACTCTTCAATAAAGTTAAATAGCAGTTCATTGTAAAAATGTGGATGTTTTAAATTTTATGATAAATTTAGTAAAATCACTGAGAATTGTCTCATTATTAAGTAATACGGCAACTTACAGAAATACAGTTTAATACCTCGAATTTGTTGCAGAGCCTAGACGTATGAGCAGATATTATATTACATTTTTAATCTACTACAAAACACATATAATTAAATGTCTAATTATTTATAATCATTCAATACAGTATTAACCAACATTTATTGTGTTTTAAAATACGATCATTTAAAAATAGATATGCTAAAAAACATATAAACACTACAAGTCATAATACAATAATTACTGTGTTCTGAAATGGTGCATATATTGTTAAATAAGTAAAAATCGATTATATAATGTAATATAGGAAAATACGC
Source organism: Plectrocnemia conspersa (assembly GCF_051122295.1). Lineage (NCBI taxonomy): Eukaryota > Metazoa > Arthropoda > Insecta > Trichoptera > Polycentropodidae > Plectrocnemia > Plectrocnemia conspersa. The sequence goes on along the minus strand of NW_028277174.1, from coordinate 8,427,105 downwards.
TACAGGATAAAGACCCTTCGTACAAACGAAGGGTTGAAATACTGTTCACGTAAAGTGAATGAATTGAAAACATCTACATATACTTGTATCACAAGCTTAAATGTAAAATAAATATAATTATATTATTCCATTACACTAACTTGATTTAGTTATAATCAAAATGTTTAAGTTAGGGCTCACGTATAAATTATAAATGATTCGTTCATTATTTACTAACAATTACCGGAGAAAGGATATGTTTTTGGAAAGGTATATTCTATTGGGAGAAAATTTTCTAAGAAAGTTTTCGTCGAGGCACCTTGTGATTTTTGTCGGGTAACTAACTACACACACATATTGGCCAACTGTATACTATACTTGTGTTTGTATGCGTGTGTATTCTGACGTCACGTCTGAATGAAAAAGAATGTATCCCTTTTAAACATGGTCCTTGCCGTCACATTTTTATTGGACACATAAAAATTACATCAATACGCGTGTTTTTAACGAGTTTAAAAAAAACAAATGTTAGATATAGTAACAATAATATTCATACGTAAAATTCACTAGAAAATTTATTATATAATTATAAAAATGTATTTTATTTTACATCATACATATATGTATAATGTAATTTGTTCAAAATACATAATTCAATTTAAAGAGAATTATTATTATGTAACGTTAAATATTTATGAACTTTTATAAAATATTAGTAGATATTATAAAAACAGACTGGTGCATATTTTATAAAATCAGACGGTATGTTATGAAATTAATTGATAAGCGAAATTTAAAACCAATAATAAAATATGTACTATTTCATTCGCGTTACCCATGGATTTGGGTATTTATAATAATATTATTTAATTAACTTCTCAACTACCAAATTATGTTTTTTACCCGCTTAGATTGAAGTTTAAGGACATTTAAAAAAAATAAAAGACCATTATTAATGACTAAATCCTAGTTTTTATAATTTAAATTGTATCTGGGAGATCGAAATTAATGACTTTTTATATTTATATAATAATTCCGATCGATTATCACAGATTAAGTTTTCTTAGATTTTCCTAATCTCGCGGAAGATTGGGGTAATAATCAAAATAAAATTTAGCTTGGTGGTGCATAGTGACATTCATTGAATGTAAGTTGTAATAATATTATATAATTAATAAAATATGTGTTACTAATTTACAGTATGGTGTCTTACTACTTACTTGTAGGTATTAATTAAATGTATGAGTTTATTGAGAATAAAAATTATCATAATTTAAAGTTTACTCACTGTCATCCTGTATTCTCCTCAACAAAGTAGTTATCATGATACAAAGTCGTTTACTTCTACGCTTCAGAGCTTCTCTCTTATACAATCTTTTAACTAACAAACCGCCCAATAGTTGCGTCCTGTGATTCCACTGCGATATGATATTGGACAAGTCTTCTAAATCTGAAAGCAATCAACGAATAATGAAATTCAACGAAACTCTATAACTGTGGTGTCGTTTTTCAACTTACTCAAAGTATCAAGTTCCATTTTTTTCATCATCATAATATCTTCGCAGTCCGGCGATGCTGAAAAACACCTATCACTGTCTGAGGTTTTATCTCTGTAATTTCCATTTTCGCCAATGCTCGCATCGTAACCGTAGATATCACTTAACAGCTTTTCAATCAGCTGAATTGGAGGAGTAGGTATACTTTTCTAGTTAATCAAACAATAATATAACTATGAAAAAATATATAAACGTCAAGCAAAGCTATGTTATATTTAATTAGAAAGTCGTTAAAACTGAATCTCATTTTAAAGCTGGAAAATCGTCACATTAATTGATTAGAAAACGCCATTAAAACATATATTTTAAATGTTTTTTTAAATGTGAAAATTGATTGAATTATATACATTATTTTAAGGGATATAAGTTACAGTTCTTCTATAAGGACTGAAATTATGTTAAAAACATAACTAAAGATGTGAACTGAAAAATATGCTGTATAGATAGAAAAAAATAACTAAAGTAATTATTTTAGTACATAGATTGGGTTAAATAATCAATGAATAACATTTTGTTTATTAGATACAAACAAATAATACCTTGGGTATTACAGGATTAATTCTCCTTTGTGGTGTTCGCTTAGTTTTGTATCCATTTTGGAACGTTACAGCATAAGAATCGTTTTTAGTCCACACTTCAGGAATGTTATACTCCATTCGGATGATTTTCAAGTTTATGTTGCTTTTGCCCATTTGTGATTATTTAAAACCTCAAATTGTAACTATATTCACAAAACAACACCGCAATACGACCGTATGTCGATAATAATAAAGAAATGTGGCGTGTGTTGATAACGCTTGCACCGGTAACGCTGCGAATAATTAATTTTGATGAGGTGACCATAAAACAAGGACAATGTAATCATTTTTCTCAAGTTTGGTTAAATACGAGTATTTTTAATTTTTATTTATTTATGTACATACAAAACTAGTAGTAGGTACTAGAAGGAGTCTCTGCAGTGATGATGTTGATGTCTTTCAAAATCCAATAGTGTTTATTCGAAATGAGCTTCTTTTTCTGACTGAATAAGTGAGCAGTTGTCAAATCTTTTTTTACATTCTATGTATAATAAAAGCTTAGGATGAATTGAAAAAATATTTATTTATACCGATTAGAACGTATTATCAAACTTTAATTTACGTCATATTTAATGAAGCGTGAACAAAAGTCCCGGGTGGTCCTCTATAATTATAACCATTGTGGTCGTTTCTTAATGGCAAAAAACAAATAATATTAATTGTTTGTTGAGAAAAACAGTGCTTTTTGTTTAAATGTGCGTTTGACCATATTGTAATATCGAATAATGCTTTGTAGTAATAAACAGTTATGAAAGTTTCGATAATTTATGTTCATGGTTTTAGAAAGTCTGTTCTGGTCATTGTTCACGTGTTCTAATATGACAAGTTTTTTTAAAGATTTGTTTGTAGATTTAAATTTAAATTTAAAATTAGGGTCTTGTTAACGTAATTGATAAATAAAATTGACGGGACCACCCGCGATCGATGCGATGAAATCAGAAAGAAATTAATCGCTTTATTTGTATTTAAGACTACCTAAACAATGCAAAGGTCAATGCCAAATACAAAATAATGCATGACATATATTTGTCGACAGTTACAAAGTGTCCATCGAAGTCACATTTATAGAATTACATCATTGCCAATTTTAATGACATTCGAATCATCGTACATATACTAAATATTTATTTAAAAATAATAAATTATTCTGTTTTCGTTCCTAATCATTACATTACTTCTAAATTCTTATGGTTTAAATTACACGATCGTACTGAATTACATTTTATCAGAAATGTTTTTCTTCCAGAAACTTCATTCAGAACCACCACTTCGCTATCGACTTGGAATAAACGAGAATTCAGCCGAACTCGCATTAAAAATTTTCAAAAATAATTGATAACTAGAAACTTTGTATATAAAATGAACGCGCGCATTGCAAAGTATTGCACATAATTATATTTAAAATAATTTAAAAGTAATAATAACTTAAGCGACCACACACAGATGACCAGGTTTGAAAAGATCTTTATCTCAAAACTTACAGTAATTGACTGACCAAAATGATCATCCATCACAAGGAAACAAAACATAGCGTAAAGGAGTTTGGACCACACAGACCTCGTTACATTCCCATAAATAACACGAGTTCTTACAGTAAATATTCTCAAAAAACTCCTTTATGGCGAAAAGGTCACGGATAGAATAAATCACCGCATCAGTGACATTCCCGAAAATGTAATACGACCTTGGACGAGCGAACGTCGCTTTCTAAAGGCGTACCTATTTCGCCGTTCGACTGCAGCGAGTTCTCAAACCCTAAAAAACAATTATTATTATACGCTGGAACTATAAACATATATTTATAACAGCAATTATATTAATGTATGTTACAGTGAATGTGTATTACCAGTGAAGTTATATTAAATTTTCACTGGCGTTTATATATTATAAATTGTTCATTTTTATACGCGATAAATATTTTTTTTAAATTATTATAATTACATACGTGTTTTAGATCGCGTTTTCCTTTGATTTTTCGTCTCAATATTTTGCCACATCCTCGAGAGATTTTGCTTCTTTTTATATACACTGTTGTTTTCTTCGCACAGGTAGAGTTTTTGTAGAACGATGTGATGTCACAATTCTGTAAATCTCAAATCATGTGATTTTACGCATATAAGCACAACCGGCTGATGATAAATATAGTTTTACTAATACTGATCAGTGAAATTGTAAATCGATTGCTTGATACATTTAAATGGCCCAGTTGGTGAAATTATATTAATACTAGTAAAATTATACCTTCACTGTTAATACACATACTTAATTGCATCAATGATTTTTTTCTAAGGTATCTCTAAGTATCGATTAATTTTTATTCACCGCTCACAATCTATATCCCACCATAAAAAATGATTTTATGCATATGTAAGTTTTGGCAATAAAACCAAATATCCGTTAGATAACGAATCACAAATTTTCCACTGAAAGCTCGTTTACTTTAAAATTGGCAATATCCTGTCGATTTAAATCGAATCTTAAAATGAAAATGTCAACACCATAATACATTTAGATTTCACAGAAAATGTGTTATAGATATTCAATCTCTTCACTTCTAAACAATATGTCTTAATAGGATTAATTATACGTGTTTACTATCTATTATATATCAAACGGCTCTATATCAATAAAATCAACGCCGCAATTGAGTTGTAGCTATAACTACAATTTAATATAAAGTCTACATGCTCTATTGCAGAGTTGATTATTTTTTCCCACAACTACGTACCATTGCTATAGTCACCTTGTGTGTAGTATAATTATCAGCTGTCCACGCCATAAGCATGCGATAATTTCAATAAATTGTACAAAATTGTGCATTGGTTAGAGTCGGTTTTTGTTTGCACAATAGACCCGTATACATAACAAACAATATCTACGCGTTAACGTTTAACCATTTCCTGTGTTAATTTTCAGCACGTAAAACGAATCAATTAGTAAACGGCTTCGCGGGAGTTTATTGACTTAGTTTTAGTCCTAATTATGCGGTCGTTAAAATATAAATTGACTTTGTAGAGGAATAGCGAAAACATATTGCTAGGCAAGAACACCGTAACTAAGATAACTGTTTACATAACAATTGAAAGTTTAACTATATTTAAACAATATACAAGAAAATAATAAGTACTAGTCTTAAGAATTTTAATGTTGGTAATTTGATTTTAAATATAGCACATACTTATTAACAACTATTAAGAATGTGTGTTTTAATATTAAGAAGCAAATTTATTTAAGGATATATTGTATTAAATTACATTTGATAAATAATTATCATTAAATACAAATTATTGGTAGTGCCATCACTGGAGAGGAAGTGATTGTATTCGAGGGGCGCAAGCCCACTGATGTTGTCACTGAGGGCGCTCTGGCTACGACAATCCTCCAGAGGGGGTAGTGGCGTAGTATCCATATGTGTAGGCCAGACCTATGGGGGATTAGTCTCTGCCATGCAACTCTACGATGGAGGCGTCTTCGATATGTGTGTGGCCAAGGGCGGAGCCCTTGCGGCGGCTTCTGTGCTGATTGTTAGTGAGGGCTCAACCGATCAAAGACGAAGCCCTGGTTACGAACCTAGTGCGTCATTGGCGACTGTGACCGCGATTCAATAAATCATTGATGAGTCACCTCTTATCTCGCCATGTCTGAATTAATTTTATATTAGGAGAGATGGTTGAAATATATTTTATTTTATAAAATCATTATCGATCCTAGTGTAGTTATAATAGTTGCTGTGAAACACATTTAAGCATAACTAAATAAATTTAGAATAAAATGTTAATAATATAGAGATTGTATTATTAATAAAAATATAGCAATAAAAATATTTACATTATAAAAATAATAAAATTTTCATTAAGGAATTATTTTTGGACTTTTTCATTCACATGTACATAAGTTTTTTGACCGTTTTCCAACGAATTATGATAATAATGATAACTTTCCCAGCGCAAAATTAATTTCTCTCGCCCGCCAGCGGGCAATTATCGGAAAAACAGTTTTCCGCGGCGGCGTTTCCACGGAAACCCACTTTTCCTACATATTCGTACCGAAATGTTTGATCATTTTCAGAAAGTCACGGCAAACAGACACGGGAAAATGTCCGAGCAGAACAGTAAGACTTCGCTGCCCCCAGGCACTTTTCCAGCGAGCAATTGTGAATTTCCCGAAAATTTTCGCAGCGAAGCTTCGATCAAACTGGCGGTGCGTAATGAAGGTAAAGGTGAGATTGAGTGGCGAACATACATATATACTTAAATGTATTATATATAGTTATTGATTTAAATAAGTAATCGTACTTTGATATGTGTCAGTAAATATAGCGATTTATCAAATGCTTACTAAATAAATTATTCTAAGATTAATATAAATTTTTCAGTAAGGTATCGATTTTGTCCTTGAAAACAGTTTTGATTTGATATTGAATAAATTATGCCATCTACAAATAACTATCATCAATAACAAAAGTCTATATCAATCTATATGCACACATAGAAATAAAAGCACGTACGTCGGCCGCAAGCACTTACACACAATCAGCAAGTAGAAAAGCTCAACCCACGTGACAACGATACTGACTGCTCAATGATATTATTTGTTATTGTAGAGATAGTTTTTTATTACTTTCTACCATAAATATATTATTATAGCTACGTAAGTATTCATATTACGAGTAACCGTAAAAGTAGTAAAATCGACTAAAATCATGTTTTATTTTTAATTTTGACAAAGAAAAAGCAATTTTTACATACTTTTTTTGGAACTCTATTTGGCGCTTCGTTGCATTGGCAGAAGATTTTTCTCGAAATTTCACAGATCTTCTGTTTGCTAGATTGCAGATTGTGCGGTCTGAAAATATTCACAAGTATTGTGCAAGTACTTTTCCAGTATGCAATTATTTTATACAAAAACAAAATCAAATACTTTTTGGACCAAACCTTTTATTATAATTTATGATTTAAATTATGACTACCATTTAAAACACCAAAGTGCTTTTCAAATGATGAATACCACGGATAGAAATCTTAGAATTTTTGGTTCTGAGAATCCCTTTACTTCCATCAGATGTCAGATAATGGATTCGAGGCACTGCTTGACAGTGACACCGAGAAAGGAGACAAACGTATATCAAAAGAGGATCTACGCCCTCGTATCAGGCACCGGCACTTTGCTCTTTTCATGTCAATCTCCCTCACAACTTGCAGGTGGCACAGAAAACAACTCCAGAAAGCTCATTTTCAGAGACTGCAGCTCTCAGAGCTGCATCCATTGAGATAAGATGTCTGCGTCCCAAATATCTCCCAAATATCCCCAGTTTCATATAAAACGTTGCCATATAATGTTTTCTTTCTTTTATTATATTATATATATACATACTGTGTGTGTATATAATGTCTTATATAAAATATGTCTTATATATAAATATATCAATAAATTTTCATCAAAGATTGTTTTAGTGTTTATGGCTCTCAAGTAGACAAACAGCATCCGTTCTACCGTACTTCGTCCCAAGAGTACGGATGGTATCCGCCAGGTATGTAGCACACAACTATAAATATACGTCTTTTACAATTCATAGTATATTTTAATTAATGATTCAGATGAGTACACTGTACCATGTGTATACTATCCGACTAAGCAAACGTTCAGCAGTCACTTGGCAGCGGCTGGAATGTACCGAAACCACTCGCTCAATACCAGCATGGACCCGAAGCAATGAAACAACAATGTGTAATATGGCATTTATTCATATTTCATAATATAATATTTATATAGAATATATAATGTAACATTCACTTACATGATCAATTATTGATTAAAAAAGGCACAGAAAAAAGAATCTGAGAATTTTTTGAGTCGCACAACGCAATTTTGTAATAATTTTTAATAAATTGATAAACACATATATTCTTTGTTATTTTATTTAACAATGGATATTTTTATGATAAGCTAAAGGGTAAACAACGAATGTTGCTTCAAAAATAAATGTGAATATCTTTTTTTTTCATTTAAAAAATAAAATTTAGTTAAAAAATAGTTTCACGGGACAACGTATATCTTTGGCCACCCTGAGGTCACCAAACCTTACTGCTTATAACTTTCATATATGAAAATATAATAAACAAGAGCTATACAAATATAAGTTATATAAAAAGAGCTAGAATTATATAAGAGTGAATGACATTTTGGTCAGATGCAATGCTATTTAAAATATAGAGATATTCACATTTATATTTGTATTAATATTTGTAAATCAAGAAAAGTATTAGTTGTATTGGTAAATAAATAGATCATGTCTCAGAAACTCGTTTCTGCCCTTGCGGCGAACACTAACAATTTTGCAATACACATTTTAAATAGCAACAACAACAACAGCTTATTCCATTTTGTATTTTTTTAAATAGACTTATGAAGTATAAATTATATACTAAGTTATAATGTTAACTTTTTATGTAATAATACATAAACAAATATATAAACCTTTCAAAGCTAACACGGCTTCACAATACCATATCTTAACATTGTTTATTTGTTCAATATCCTTGTTACATTCACAAATTATTTTAAATCATAACAGTCGTATGTATAGATAGATAGATAGATACAAAAGCTAATTTTTTTCATTTGATAGTAGAAGGTAGAGATATGTTTGTCTTAATGCAATCAGATCAGTTTTGAAGAATATATTAACCGCTTTGCTGCCAAGATTGTACATTCATTATAAGACAGCTAAAGGATTAAGGCCTTAAAGAGAGAAAACTATATTTATAATATAACAATACAAAAACAATTTAATATTTATCATACACACAAGGATAATATTTTGTGTATAAAACAACGACCCTTTACCTATAACTGCCACATTTCACATCCGTTATGAAAAAATTATACATCAGTAAAGGTACCCGTTTAATCCTAAGTTAATATATTTTATCATATTTAATGATGAAATGAATTAACACATTTCGTTGTAAGAAATCTAATTGAAACAACATTTTTATTTGTATTTCTAGCTCTCGGATTAACCGAACATCTAAATCTCTACTGTTACAAATGTCAAATTTAATATAATGCACATTTCGTTTGGTATATTATATTAATTAAATTGTTGTATATTTGTGTATAATACTGATTAATCAGTATTTTATTTATTTAACATATAATTAATACTAGCATGTCCATTCACACGTGTGTCGACACGAGAACGTATGGAAATCAGAGCAGATAGCCATAACACAAGTTTTGCTCATACATTTATAACAATATATGCTTTTTTTAATAAGAGACTATTCTAAGAATATCATGAAATTTTAAAACTATATAATATATTATTAAATTAAAAACGAAATAAGTTTTATTATATATTTTTATATGTTTAACTGTATTGTCTGTTTAATATGTCATGTTAACTTTTAAGCGTTGAAAATGACGAAATTGTATTGATTTATCGGTTATTTCATTCCTTTTCAATACAATTCAATACATTTTCATTAAATATTATTATTAAATATTTATATAAACAATCAAAAACACAAATAACTGACCATACGCTCTGGTGAGATAGCGACAGTTAATTTTGTTCAGATTTGACTTAGAATTAACTAACAATTTTATTAGTATAGTTAACATATATAAATGCGTAAACATTGAACGATAAGCATGAGTAATGTATGGATTGAAATAATACTGTCGAATCGAAGAAGCTACACTAACCGTTCACGCACATGTAAAAATTCTAAAAGGCTACGTTTCTCCGTATAAAAAATGGTATCAAACGAAAGAGTATCACAAAATCATATCACAATTTATAAACATAATACAAAAGATGATAGAAAATAATATAAAGAAAATTACATGTCGCCGAATATACCGGCGAATGTCTTGCGCAAATTTTTCATGGTGTCTTCCGCGTCTTCGGCGACGGACGCCGACAGAGATCCTTGACGAGAGAACCCAGACCGTTGCGGCACTTCTGGGACTTTGGTTGTAGATGAGCTCACAGTAGAACTTTGAGATGCTGAAATGATAAAACAGATTGTATAATATTATTTAATAAGATAGTTACGAATTAGGTGAGCTAAATGAAAATCTTAACGGTGCGATAAAAATTAAAAACCCTGCTTTAAATCAGAGATCAGTTTTAATTTGTCTAGTTTGATTAATGGACGTTTGGTCAATCTTTAAGTGTTCGGTCTAAGTGTCGCTAATTTCAACGTTTCAATTTTTTTTGAATAAATTTTAACAGCCTGCTCTGAAGACGTTTTCATTGGTTTCTTAGTAACTAAGCAACACTCATTGAAGACCAGGAGGAGATTATACCTTGAGAATCACGTCTTCCAACGGTCGATAGCGGAGGATTACCAGGAGGCGGATGATCAGGCTCAGCTGGAATCGGTGGCAATGGTCTCTCACTTCCGGTAGTTGGTATCGGAGGTGGTCCCGGTGGACCCGGTGGCGGTCCAGCTGGAGCACGATCTTCAGTGGGGGAAGATACAGATCCACGAGTCGATTTAGTAGCTTGCCCAGCATTGGCAGCAGCAGCAGTAGCTCCTGGTCGACATGTATTCTGAAAAACATTTTAATCCAATCTTCAAACCATTTTTAAAAAAACAAATGAACAATAGGTGTCACTGTAACCATTGCTTGATGTGACCTTACTCTCAAAAATAGTTTCAAGTTCAAGTTCCTTGTTTTTAGCAAAATTGAACGGAAACGAACCATTTGACACCATCTTAATTGTGTTATTTTTTGGCTAACCTGCATCCGTTGAGTTACAAGATCGGCAATGTGGCGACGGTCGTCTTCTTGAGTGTCTCCCATCAGAGAAAGAGCACTGTCGTTCACTTCGATTATGTACTCCTTACCATCTTTGGCAACGACCACTTCTAGAGCGCAAATTTCCAAACCGCCAAATAATTCGCTTACCTAAAAAAAAGTTTATAAGAGAATGCGATTTCACTACGACTAAAAAGTTGATCAAAAAATGTAGTACTTCGTCGACCCAGGTCTTGTAGCGTTCGGTCATTTGGAGTTGTTCGAGCATTGCAGATCCTTGATTTGTCTTCCAGTTGCCAGAGATAGATTTGCGCCTGAAAAGCAAAGAATGATAAAATAACGTCACTTTATAATGTGAGAGATATATATGATATATATGGTTTAAGCTAAAAATGCTGAAAAAGGTATGTACATACATATCTATGTTACAGTGAATGTGTATTTTTTAGCGAAATTATATTTTCACTAGTAGAAATATAATTTCATTGACTAGGTCAGTGAAAATGTACCAGGCAATTGATGTATAATTTCACTGGTCAATATTACTGAAACTGTATTGTTACACTGATTTTCACAGGTGATGTGTCACCCAATTTGACAGTTGCGAAACGTCCATTTGCTGTTCAAACCCAAACCTAACCTAACGAATCAACCATTATCAACTTGACCAAATGAAAGTTTAAAAACTATAGTTAGTTTTAGAAGTTTGTTTTAGTTATTTCGTTTTGTTTGGGTTTAAATATTTTGCCATTAGCAGGTAGTGTATCGCCATACAACTATTTTTTGAAACTAAATTTTGAGGGTGATGGTCGTCTATATTTAGTTCAGATACGGCGTTGAAAGAGGGGGGGGGGCAGGTGGGGACGTCTGCTCACAACAAATACAAAAACGTAACACAGACTTTACAAAAATTAAATGACGCACACCTGTTTTTGAGATAAGCGTTAAACGATAATAAAGGGTGGGCGTTTTCAATATTTAGTTTCGTCCAATGAATAAATTCTGCGAATTTCGGTCAAAGTAGATACGGCCGATAAACATGTTTGACATAGGCGTAAAAGATTTTTTTTGTTGAGAATAAGCGTCTCACTGTCTCGCAAAATAATGGCGCACCATTGATTTTGGAGCGGCACTAGTCACTCGGGTATATTGAGAGAAAAAATACTACCCTACTTCCAAAGTAACAAGTATAGCGAATAACATTTTAACAATGCCATAACCAACTTTAAAATCAGTTTTATATACAATTTAATATGTAATATTATTTGGTACACAATTCAGGAGAAATATACTACAAATATAATATTATGTCTTAATTAAAAAAAGAATACATATAATCAAATACAGTTGACGCATATGCATGAGAAGTTGTATGTATTACAATATATGATATCAGCGCAAAAAATAGCTCTAAGATCATAAAAAGATCGATAAATATAATTTTCATTAAATTTAGACAATACACCTTCATGACTTCATCCAATTCTTAGATGAGATCATTCGAACCGCACAAAAGCAATCTTCTTCGGGACGGTTCTAGACTTCCAGTATAATACTAATATAATGATGAGATTACTATATTTTCTTCAGTAATTGGCGTTTGAGTTAATGTAAATATTTTTTACGCCTCCGTAAAAGTCCCGATCGAAAACTCTTAACATTAATTGTTGAGTCAATTATAGGTTAGCCAAGATTTTCTTTGTATTTTAATTTTTTTTGAGTGACCATTGTTTTTGATTAGCTTCGTCGATAAAAAACATAGTAAGTAGTTTTAAGGTAAAATTTAATTGTTACATAAAAGCTTTGTAGTTGCTTCCAATCTTTTGCACATGGACGTCGAATTTAGCGTCGATGTAAGGCTCGAATGTACAGTAGGATCCGGAGATGGCTACCACTCCTGCCATATCCTGTAAAATAAAAATTAGTTAAATTTTAATGCTAGGTTTTAGTCTTATTAATATTACAATAGTTGGAATCAACAATCACTAAAAATCATGTTAAATTGTACGTATTATAATAAATTATTATGTACGTCCAATATATTTTCTGATCTCATATTCGATGTGGTCAGTATTATTATACAGAAACCGTTTCGTTGAAATTGCATGCTTTCGTCATGCCATTTTCGAGATTCGCCATAGTGAAAAGCAACAGAATGCATATTGCATTGTGACACGATACGTGTAAGTTCAGTAAAAGTCTAAAGTAAAATTAAACATAACCTAATCAGTAAACACTTGATTGATAGATGATTTTGTCTCTATAATGCATTTTATTACTTGATCCTGGTATATTAAAATACATCGATGATTATAAATAAATTAAATAGATAGATAGAGAAATATATAATATATAATACTAAGTAGCTTATGAGTGCGAAGCATTGACGATGTCAGCGAGGGTTAAGTAGGGTTTTGCTATGTTCTTAAGGTTCTTCGGACCATGTTGAGAGTTGTAAATAACATAGTGCTATGATGCTATGAATATGGATATGAATGGCTCTAATAGGTAAGACTTGCAATTAAAATGAAGGGTAACATTGTAGTTAACACTGTTGAAAAACATTTGTATCGTGTCTTCTATTTATTAAATTGATTATTTATATATGTTTATATGGGTAAGTTACCTGAAAATCTGAGATGTTCTCCACCTTCACTTTTCCAACCCCTCCGTGTGCGTGCCCAATTTTCAGAACCACTGGGAAACGAGGAACAGTTACCTGTGAACAAAAAAGAGATAATTCAGCATTTGAATACCTTTATATAAAACATTTATTTTAGACAAAACATAACCATTTAATTTCTTGTTTAGTAAATAAATTGTCTTAGGTTTAATATTAATTGTATTTAGAACTTTAAGTAAGTATATAGTACTTTATATTGAATATAATCATATATAATATTTCAAACCCTAAATATGTTTGAATTTATAATGTAAAACTAAATTATAAATTTATTGTCCAAAAATATATAAAGCATAATTATTTCGAATAGCAAATATATTAAACATCCTAAATGTAAACTAAAAGTAATTATATTTTTACTATTTATTATTGTTTTATTTAATATTTTGATGTTATCAAGTTATTTTTTAGTTGTAAACTTTACATACTTCATATAATATGAAGTAAATAAAGTAAATATACGGTTTATTTACTGTTATTAAAAGTTATTTTTAATATCTTCAAACCATTTTTTTTTTAGATTTTGACATTAAACATCTTATGTATTACTCATTAGTTGTACAATACTAATAATGGGTATAAAGTAAATATGCATTTTTTATGATTTATTATTTTAATAGTGGCTTTTAAATATTATATAATATTTAAAATCATATTAAAAGTAATACTATTTATACTTAAGGCTACATTTAAATGCGCCAGGATAATGTTTTTAGTATTTACATATAGCACATTATTATATAATTTAAATATATTATATATTACACAAAAACGATGACCTCATTGATGGTTTTATCAATTTTTAAACCATTGATTTTTTGGCTTCTTATATGGATATGTATTAGAATTAATAATAAGAAATACGTATTAATTTACTTTTTAGGCAATGAAAATAAATTAGAATATTTAAATATTTTATTTCTTAAAATTTGGCGGTCATGTGTGTCACACAGACGGAAAAATCGGATTTTTAATGGCGCGGCGAGCCAGCAATATAAAGGATAACTCAATGAAAATTTAAATATAAAATTAATAAATTCCGAGCTCACCATTGGTTTACTCCCCCCCTCCCCGAGCGCCATTGAAGAGCCTGTGTTACAGTTAGTTCAGTGGTGCACAAATTATTTTATTTCCGACCCCTCCGGTTTCGTTTTAAATTTTGTCGCGACTCATGAATAGACGCTTTTTTAATCGTCAACATAGTTAAAGTGAAATTATTTGTCACACCGTCACACGTCATCGTCATCATGCGTTAATTGCTCGGCAGTCGCTAAAAGACTCAGATAGTACGCGGTGTTCATCGCGTCGCTTTAACACTACACCTGGCGACTTTTGGGACTGTCAGTTCACCCCTATTGTCGTCTCAGAAATGAATATAAATTTAAATATTTAACTGCTATTTTATTTGTTGATGCCTTATTTTTTTGTTAAAAAACAAATTTCTTTGAATTTTACGACCTCAAAAAAGTTTCTTCCGATCCATGATTTGTGCATTACTGCTCTAGACATCTGGCGCTCAAAGATATTACAATTTTTAAGAGAGCTGACCGCCGGGGCACCACTAAAAGGCGCCCACAGAGACTGCAGCCTTGCGCCACGGAGACTAAGCTTTAGAGTGGCCTACACCACTACGTCCTCCAGAGATTTAAATTAACCTTTCATAATATGTATTCTAAAAACATAATTTAATTTATTTTTACACTATTAGATAATTGTAATATAAAAATATCCATGACGTTTTAATTTTTGAAATAAATAAAAAATTCATGTTTTTAATTTTGGGGAATTTTAATTTACTTTGCCCGATAAAGCAATTGGGAAAACCTTTAATAGTAGATAAAGAATAGAAGCAGCACTTTACTAACCGCAAAGTAAAAATATAATAGAATAGAGATAAGATAAATATAATATTTATTTATTGCATTACATATAAATATATAAACACAGCTTTTTAATAAAAAAAATAAATTCAATAAATTATATTATTAATATAATATAATTATAATGTCTTAGTTTGTATTATTTTCTTATGCATATAAAAATCATAGATCTATGTATTATAATTATAGATACGCGTATTTACCACTGTATATAATTCGTTGATTAGATTAGGTCAGCTTGTGAAGTATATGATCTTAACATAATAATACATTGTTTATATTTTAATAAAAATATTGATGTAAACGCAGCATTAATATTATAATTAAAAAGCAGTTTTGTGTTGTATTATTTTTTTCTGGGTCACCTCAAAGGTGACAGCATCGCCAAAGTGTAAGCCTTGTATGGTCAGGATGTAACTCTTTATCATACATATCATTCAGAAATTATTACCCGATTGTTTGCTCTGTAGGGTCGAACAATGCAATGGGCTCGAGGAAGTTTACTTCTAAATTTAGATTGTGTCATGATCTGATTCACTGAGGAAGCAGCAAAATAAATAATGAATCGATGACCATTTCTGGAAGTAGTTTAATCACATTGTATAACATATAAATAATAATAATGGTTGATCTATATCAATACTATCTCATCTAGTATTAAGATATCCTATGTAATAGATATTATATTTATTATTCGATTCAGATTCTTCGTCTTCGTGGTGTCATGTATCGCGGTTTGGCTTTCTCAGCATCTGTCAAGGATGATAGTACTGATTTGTACTGTGAAATGTGTAGGTACGAGTATATTAATTGTTATGTCAAAACAGGCTTTCACGCTTTATCGGACCGCTGGAGCATAAAATTATGTTTTTCATTGCATTAGTTATTTATTTATTTTAATAAAATATCTTACAATTTATTTTTTAATATAAAAAAAAAACAGTGAAATCTGCGCAGCTATAAACTTTATGATACTTTACCCAAATGGTAGTAAACACAAAATGAAATACACTAATATGAGTGGTAGTAAATCCATGCTTTAAATCACTATAATTTAAATACATAAAAAATGACTCATTATTAAAAAAAAAATTAACCGAGATTATTAAGTTTGTAAAATTTTAACCGAGATTACGCTAGTTTAACGTGATTTAACACGTTAATTATAGAGTATTACTAACGTTTCATTGATTCAATAGTAACGTTAAAATATGTGAATAACTATGATGGAATGCTGACCATTCGTCGAAATATGTAACCATACATTACTCACTAAAAACAAATGTGGTTAAACAATAAAAAATTAGTTTAAAAATGTCAAACCTCGAAAGACCACACAAAAAATATATACAATTTTTTCAAGAGAGACGCATTTATTGTATCTTTCTTGAAAGTTTAATTCAAGAGCTTTAAAAAAGCTCTTTTCGATTATATTTCACGGATTTATGACCAATAAAGTGTCTTTCGCCCCCATATATCGCTCCAATTGAAAGACACGTTCCAAATTTTTGCGATTGCACCGAAATAATACGACTTATTTTCGCTCGCCAAAAAATATTATTGAGACGATCTTGCATGCTTTCGATTAGAGATGAAACATAATAATGAGATATACAGTAAGTAGAAAACACAATGGTCAATATGGTCTTGAATGGGCATTGTGCAGTGAGTCGAGCCATATGTCATACGTTACACGGCAGTATATCAGTGTAGCGTTTAACGTGCATAATTTATTGTTACAAAAGCAAACGTTTACCAAACTTTGACATTTGGTGGTATATTGTAGACGTATAGATAGAAACATTCAGTGGCTTTCTAATCCTTTCGTTTGTACATTGTATAATGTTTCTAAGAGTTGGCAGGCTTTGTAAGGTTTGATCTATGAATTTTTGTATTTTATGTTTAAGTGTCGTTAAGGGTCTAATAAATTCGTATATTATCATAAAAACAGTAGTCTTCTTATTTTGTAATATAAATTATTAGAGAATATTCTCTATAAACATAATATTTCAAGCTGATTTGAAAGTTCATCATGCGGATGTTGGTAGCTCGCAAAAAAATTTAAAAGCTTAAATCAATATTGCAAATGCTAAGAGGCGTTTTTTTTAATCTTGTTTGTACTTATAACGAATGCAGTGTAAAATATATACAGAATAACTTTGAAAATTCAAAACCCGGAAATGTTTTATTTATTTTTAATCTAAGCAAACACATGAATCATGAACGGAAAAATATATATAATGGCAACAATATTGTTTTGATTTATTTTGATCATGCCCAATAAAATTTGCGTTATGACCGAACCAAGCGCGAGTTTTCCGCTCGCTCTTGTACCGCTAGCATCAGTGACTTACAGGCGCGCGGTAAGCATATTTACTATTAAACATTCAGAAAGACGAAATAAAGATTCCCACAGCAATACAGATGTTAAACTGGTCCTTTGAGTCTGATAGTATGCCCTTCTCTCGAGGTGAGAAGTGAAAAAAGTATTTTAAAAATAAATGTTTAGAAAATATTTATTTTATACGTTTATTTATTTAATATTTTCTCTATACATGAAAAATATTTTAAATTAATTAATCACATTTGTTTCAAAATAAAATTATTACCATGAATAAAAAACTGAATTGTACACAAATAGTTTTTAATGAGTCAATTCACAAATTAATCTTTTTTAATTATCATATTATAATATCAGAAAATATACGATGCCCAACATTAATTCTTGTTAATAACAAATAATAAGTTTTCGCTCCGAATCATCGCATTAGTTACACTATCGAAAACGGGGAGGAACGTTAGACTTCACCCCAATTCCCAAACACAGCAGTGCTGAATTTTTCTTTCAAAATATACTTTTTTTAGGAACTATTTCATTTCTGATTTGGGATAGAGTTATGTCAAACTTAAATCATGCGATGCTATGCCTGGATGGCCTTTAGAAGATCAAGAAGAGCAGCTGATTTTCACTGAGATTTTTTTTTACAATACTGTAGCAAGCGATGCGTAACTATATATCAAAGAAGACATCAATAAATAAATATATTATTAATATATACATTTATTATGGTTAAATAATGTAAATATATTTAATACATATCAAGCCACAAAAATAAAAAATAAATTAATTACGTAATGTTGACATTAAATATAATAATTAACTTTCCCACAAAAGAGGATAAAATACCTAGTAACATTTTTTTGTATATATTGACATGGATATTGAAAAGTAAACATGTACTTTCAAGTTTAACCGAAGATTTGGTTCTGTGAATAGTTACATAATGTATTTACACAAAAAAAAATCTAAATTTTCAGAAAGGATAAAATTACATTTTATAATTTAATTAAAATAATATATGGCCATTTTGCCATTTAATGATTCAAATTGATACAGCAATTAACTTTTGGCACGGCAGCCATAGCTTTACAACTCACGGTTATAAAGAAAGATTTATTACTATAATTAATTAATCTTCAAAAAAATATATTGCGTCAGCATTAGTGGATATTTTATAAATGTAACAATAATTTTTAAATAAAAGCTTATGTATTACAAATAATGTTTCTGAATAATAATAATAACTTATAGCACAATTTAAATATACATACATACCAGGCGTGGGCGGTGAGATACTTTCCCTCTCGATCGCTCGCGTGTTAAGTGACGAGAGTGAGTGAATAAAGGCATGCGGACCCGCATGCCCTTATTCACTCACTCTCGTCATTTTGTATTTTGTATTAATCACAAATTAGGTATTCCAAGATTTTCCTAATCTCACGGTTAAATATGGCATGGGTAATTAAAATAAAATTTGCTTAGATTGTGTATATATCGATTTTGCGCTGTAATAATATTGTGTTTACAATGTTGTAATGCAAGAGTTACAAGTAATAAATAAAGGTAAATCAACACACCTAATTATTTCCTCTGAATATTTCTGTACTGGCATTTGAGTCATTACCCTCAAGTTCATAAGAAAAGGAATGTGTAATAGTAGATTCAACTTAATCTCTCTCCGACCACAAAAGGTTGCGAACTTCTGACCGGAACAGGACCGCGGTTCCGCACTAAGCAGCCCACATACTTATATCACTCAATTCATTCACTGCACTTCAGTTTCCATACGGCTACGGAGTCGGACGGTCGCGCGTTCTTTATCGCTCTCTTGAATCCAAACTTTGATCTGTTTACGACAGTTTTATTTCGCATCCATAAAATCAGTGACAATTTTGTAACATACCGCAACGTCGAACGTGTGATATGACAGGTAAACTATTACATAAGTGAAACAATGTGCAAAATTAACGTTTATTTCATCGCGTACATAAGATGCATAATTTTACCCTTTTGAATGGATATTTTTAATTCTATTTAAATAGATCAGATCATATTTAATCTTATTAAAATAAAATAATGTTATGTTGTTATCTGAGATGAAATGTTTACACGTTCCACGAGAGAGCTCTATCCGATTACACCTCTCAAAGTCGATTGCTGCGACACTACTTTTGCATTAACAACCGAGGAAGATTATGCCAATTTTTATTTACTTAATCGTGTGTGTGTTTAATTAATTATTCGGTTAAAGTTAATGTGTCTGTGACACTGTGGCAGTCGAAGCGGCGAAAGGTCATTTTATTTTCGGATCAGTTTCAAAACGTCATATCAATTAATTTAATTCATTTAAAAAACAGTACAGTTTATATTTAACTTGTTCACCGGCATCTGGTATATATGGTTAATATTTTGTGTGAAGCGTTGTTTGTGTATTTATATAGTACAAGAACTTCGATTAGATGATTAACTGAGGATGTAAACAAAGTATGGTTAATAACGGTTGTAAAGACCGCTATCCACTGTCAGTAAAAAATCTAGGTATACTGGTATACATAGTTCAGTTATATTGATTGATTATAGTCTTAAAGGTCATCGGGATATTTATCAATTATAATATATACTTTTATACGCTGACTCTAATTTTAAAGTAAGTTATTAGTACTTTTTAATATATTATACCAAACACATAAAATATATGAATTTGTGATATTTAACTTTACATAGCAAAAAATGTATACAGGGGTTTTAAGATTTATGAATATAAACATTGTCAGTAGTATGTTGTTTTATTATTATATGAATAAATTTAATTTTAGTAGAATTTTAATAAGGTATTAAAACTTGTGCTAACTGATTTATGAATATGCAAGTCTTTAACCAAAATAGTGACAAAATCTCTCGATGCGAGAATTCAAGTAGACGTCATCTATATGGATTTTGAGAAGGCCTTTGACAAGGTTTGTCATGGGCTATTAATAAAAAAAAATTTTCGGACATATTTCTCTATAATATTTTGTATTATCGATACAATATATGATCTATTTAAAATTTTATTAATTTATTTAGAATTCTTGTATCAGGTTAGTTTTATTAAAATTAGGATGACGTATTTTATATTGTCTTATCTTAAAACATGCATAATTATCTTTAATCGTGGTTTTTAAGAAACCGCATTTTTTAAATATTCATGCGGTTAGTAAAATATTATCGTATTATGTCATTGACACGTTATTTTATCATTACATTATCTATGAAATTTCTTTTAAAATCTATTATACGCATATGTACATACATCATGCATTTTAAAATATCACAGATGAGATCATGAGCTTATCAGGGTTGGGCAAATAATGATGCACAATCTCAAGAATTTTGCTCAAGAGCCAGACCTTCCTACGTTCGGAGAAAACTATAACTCTAACTGACGCAATTTAGAATAAATCTGTCACGAAACCGAAAATAAAATTTAATTTTATATAGGGCTTCTAACCATAATTTAGTTTTAAGCTTTCAAAAGTCCAAACACGCGAGCCGCTAAATAGCATATTTTGGTAATTATAGAAGAACGTTTTCGGGTCATTTTTAAAACATTCCACTTTAGTCACACGTTAAATTCTTCTCAAATTAACGCCACATTCTGTGAAAACTTTCACGACACGCTCATAATTAAAGAACCATCAACGCACGGCAGCTTTTACGTAACTTTAACTTTGACGAAAGACCCTTTATAATTTAGATAAAATTTATTGAATGGTTTATGCTCTTGACGCTCGGAGACGATGCTAAAATTAATTTGAATATAAGAAATTTAATTAAATTAAATAGATAAAAAAACAAGTTGTTGACAGTGTTACAAATGAGCTGGCGATACGAGAAATGAACCTTGACGAAATGATAAACCGGTCGATTAATCGTGCGCTTAAGTTTTAACGCGTCGGTTAAACCACACCGAGCTATTGTTAACTAATTAACTTAAAAACTCGACTGTTTCGAATGTGTGGAATTTTTTTGTTGGAACTGTGAGTTCTGTTACAAAACCTGTTTTAATTGAAAATTGATCTGTACAGTGTTTTGGATAATGTTTAAGATTATTTGTAGGCAAGTTAAATCATTCAGATTGAATAATATAACGAGACGAGACAGTTACATCGTTAGAGTGCATATATCATTTTTATTGTAATTTAAAACGTAAGATCACTTTAGGCTCTTAACTGAAGATTTCCTTTCTCTTTATATGTTAAGTATGTATTTAAATTGCAAATACTATTTGATAATAAACTAGCTTCTAAAACATCACATTGATGAATTATATCCGTTGTGATTTGAACTGTAATATAATCTAGTTAGATTGTTATAGAGAAGCGGTACAAAAATGTTTAACTATTCAACATGTATTTATTTTAATGTTCGTCATTGTCACTAAAATATAAGTATCAAGCAATAAACCGAAATTTTCTTAGTCACTAAAAATAGAAAATACATATAATCGACTTTACAGAATATTCAAGTTTGTCCTTCTATTTGTCTATGTCAGTAAATTCCAACCTATATAGTTAGTTTTAAAAATTATTATCCCTATTTGGCGACTCTTTGAATGAGTGCTGTATTAAGACTGTCTTTATTTTCTTAATCACTTCATATTTATAGTAAACATATATAATTAATGATAATTACAAATAATTAATTTTTTGAGTCCAAAAATTTAAGCAATTATATACGTACTTGCTTCACAACTCAATAATACGAATCAATTAAAGATGATCGATGAGAAATGAGTGCTTTTCCCCAGATTCATTGCTAATTTTATGGTAAATGTTGAAGGATACACAGTTGAGAATCAAACGTTATGCAAATGTTTTAACGTGACAACGAAAACATTCGCAGTTTTTAAAATATTTTATATGCACAAACCGACGCCATAGCACACATATTGTTATCGTACATGGCTATAAAAATTCCTAAGTCACTATAACCGGCCACGAGATGATATTCAGCTAAAGAAACACTCTTATCAAAATCCAATGTTTATTTATAACGCCCACGTTGTTCCAGCGTATTGACAAAAGCGACTTCCATGAATATATTTCGCTAGTACACAAAAAACTGCGGTAACACCTCTTTCAAGATAACCTTAACGTAATGACGCATGGTTTCGGTTTATTATCTGTGAATCAGAGATGCGTGTTTAAAGTTAAACGGTAACCCAAAGGTTGCGTAATTTTGAGTTAAGGTCGGTTTAAGAAACATTATTGTAGTACCAGCATAGGGACGTTAATCATGTGAGACATGTGGGACGTGACAGGTTATGTTGTTCAATAGAACAATCGTCTGCAATTCATCCAATTGCGCTCCGATGGGCTCATCCGAAACGAAAACATCAATTAAGAACAGTTGTCAACAGATTGAGACATTAAGTGTGGTAGCAAAACAACGGTTAAACGCACGATTTGAAACTGTGGCTCTCGAGCCGTATACGGCTTTTCACTGATTCCGAGCGCATTAGCGTAGTAACTGTAAATTTAATTCGTTGAAATAAAAATTGTGTTAGATTCTTTATTTACTTTTTTTCTAGTTATATACTTTTTTATCATTTTACGATATTGTTTTCAGTGACTATTGAGTTGTCAAATTTACGTGATAATTGTTCATATCGTATCTGTCAGAACAGTAGGAGTGAAGTTACATATAAGTTAAGATTTTGCGAAACATATTTGAGCTTTATTATAAAATATTATATTTGCGCAACAATAATAAGCATCGCAGTAAATGCGTGATCGCGATCGATGATAGAAATATAATTGAGTTGGGTTTAATAATTTACGCAACTAAGATTCTAGAGTGTTAAATAAAAGCAGTAATTCAATATGTATTTGTTTATGGTGGATATACGTTGAGCGCTTCTTAACTGCAGTAAAGAAAATATGGCACTACGAGTATCTGTTAAAATGCTTTTGATTCTTTCAATGTAAACTTTTAAATTCTCCCCTATTTCTTAGAATACCGGCGGTTGTATATCAATAGATCACAATTCCCAGATATACGTGTGTTTGTTACAGTAATTATTTGTATTTGTGTTATATATTGTAAGACAATTTGTATATTATTTTTTATTATATGTGCATAGCTTAGAATTTTTATAGAATTATAAATTAGGATCACTCTTATTTTAATTTAATTTATTTATTTAACATAAAGATAAAATTACACAGAAAAAAATATACGTGAAAAAAATTACATGAGGAAAAAAACATGCAAACAATAATACACGCAATAAAGTTTCGCTTTTGATATTTATTGTGTGAATTTTATAATGTGTAATTTCTTCCTAGTGTAATTTTATTAAATTACGCTAGGTGTGATTACACGTATTTTTTCTGTGTAATTTAATCATATAAAAAACTTAATTAGTATTAAAATATTAAGCTGTGTTTTATTCTTAACATAGGTGGACCAAATAATTAAACAGGAAAAAATTTAAAATGTTAAATTAATATTACTATTGAATGTTTGATTTAACCTAAAGAATATTTAAAAAAATCAATATATTATGTATACCATATGGTGCATTTAAAAGTAGCTCCAAACTGCAATTTATCTTATATATAATGGTTCTAAGCCGTCTCTGTCGCTTCCGCTTCCGAACGCGCGCGTTTTAAAAAGAAACATTATATGCTCAATATTCTACTTTATAAATCGTATAGAGTTGTATGAGTGGTGTATATAAATACACGTAAACAAAGGAAATATATATTATAATAATAAAAATTTAAATTTGCTCCGATTGGTAATGCGTTCTGTTGTCTCGACCAATGAAAAATAAGCATTCAAATATAAAACAAGATGGCCGACAGTACCGTGACAACAGTTTTAAATAATTATTATTTAATAATAAAATTTTGTTACGCGACAAAAATTTTTGTTACGCGAAGAAAAACGCCGTGATTATATCATATTTCACTGTTTATTTATTTGCACAGAAATGTGCGCAGCGAGCGCTTGTCAGATGACAGAAGAACTGTCACATGTAAGCAAATTTGAAAGGGAATTCCCGGTTTTGGGCGCGCTTGAGAACGAACTACGAAATTGATTTTAACGATTTAAATTGTAAACACTTATCAAAATATGCATAAAAATCATTAAATTCTAAAAAAATATTTTTTTAAATATGTTTAGTTTGTACGGGATTTAAAATATAATATAAATAATGTGGATTTGTATTAGCTTCTCTATGCAGAAAAAATGTGTATCTAAATTTTGGCGAACGTTGGCAATTTAAAGTTATAGTTCTTAAAGAATTTTTAAAATTTCGCTTGAAAAAACATTTTCAACAAAAAAGGGCAAAGTTTCAAAATAAGTATTATTCATTACCAACCAACTACTAAGCACATAGTGTTGCAAAAATAAAAGTAGCTCCAAACTGCAATTTATCTTGATAAAAATGTAGTTGTAGATGATGCATTTAAAAGTAGCAATAAAAAAATTAGCATATGTTTTTCGGGGTACTTATAAACGTGCTGTACAACGTCTATAATTAATGTTTTAATTATTACACCATATAAGTCACTACCTACATAAGGATATGAAGATATTGTATCTCTCAGATTCACTTGTTGTTGTACTTTCAGCATTATCTCTGATTACTCAAGATACCATATGTAACATCATAATAAAAAAATAAAATGCAGTAAAAGCATATATGACGCTTTGTATCATATGCATATGTATGTCTATTAAAAATCTAATTAAATAAATAACCAATACGATGGAGCTCTAGTGAAAGTTATTGCTTATTAAATCGTATCTAAGAAATGGATTCAATAATTTAAATCAACGATTACCTCAGATTGAAAATTTCATGGGTTAATATTGAGGTAATAAATTGAAATTGCTCTAGGTCGTAATTTATATGATATGAAAAATACTACATATGTATGTATAAAAAGTAATATTTTATTTGAACGGCAAAGTTCAAATGGAATGTGTCAAGTTTTAATTTAACTTAACCAAATTTTATCGATATACTTTTTTTCGTATCACGTCTAATTTTCATAAGTGGTTGTTCGCCGATTTTTTCACCACCCATAATTCACTTAGCATTCGTCGTTCGTTCTGTCATATCTAAAATTACTCATGCACATCGCGTAGGAATGCTCCCGTTGCAATTTTGAAATTGTTTATTGAGAAAAGGAACCGAAAAACGGGAGCGTGGAACCCACGATATGTGACTCGCGCATAATGGAATTCCTCAGTTCCAAGTGTGTGTATGTAGTTAATGTTTGGAAAACACTTTTGACGCTTCGCTCAAACATTTGAGGTTCGCTAATATGAAAATAAGGTATCGAATGTCGGGGAATTAACGACGCACTCGAGATTACGCAAATAAAGACTTCATTCAGTGTGCGAGAAATCAAACTAGGAGTTAAAATAACTCATTGGTTCAAATTTTACCGGCTGTGTTAAAAAACAACCGTGTGACTGTGTCACTTTTTTAACGACTCATTGTCGGTTTGGCGGCTGTGACCCTCTGACGATTTATGGCTCAATTAATATTCGAAACTCTATTTGGACGAAAGCAATGTGTCGGTTTATCGCTTTTAAAATTTCACAGTACAGTCATTCTTCGATTTGTGTCAAGGATTCATTTTTTACTTCAAGCAAATACTTATTACATAAAAAAACATACAAGCACGAGATTTATAGAATTTCTTTTAGAATGCAATGTTTGATTCGGCGCATTTTAAACTATGCCGATCTAATTTTACTTATCTAAATCAGTGGCTTTTCAAATAAAAAAAATACTAACTGACCTTATTGCAAGCATCGATTACCCAAAATAGGTAAACATAATATAAAAAACTCACGGGCATAAGTCAGATCAAAACTATATATTTTTATAATAGATAAAGAAACTTCCTGAATTTCTCTCCAATAATGAAGCACGCATTGAATTTTAGAGCAAGGCAGATTGCTGATTTTTAATATCAAGAGCAGCATACTTCATTCGCAATTGCACACGAGGAAGGGTCTAAAATTTGCGAACAAATATTTTTCCTTCTCACAGTACAGAAATCAGTAAGACAGTTTCCAATTTGCTCTTACAAAAAACTTTAAATATAGATACACAATTACCAAAACAATCACTGAGATAACCTTTCACTGAAAATTTACTCATAATTATAGCTTCAGCATCAATCCGAACTATATTTAAGACCAATTAAGTTATGCGAAACCTGCTTCTAATTTTACGTTATACCTTTTACAACCCAAGCCCTAGATTTTGTATACATAATCGAGTTCGTAAACTCAGAGAATGTTTTGTTTGATTTTTAGCGACGGTCTTCAGAGCTTGCGAAACGATTAACGTGTTTTATTTTCATTTTTTGGGCCAGAGCATTTTCGGAGTGGCCTCGGAGGGATTTTTGCTTACCTTCGAGCCAGACCTTTAGGGCTATTATGAAACGCCATGAAAGAAGAATCCATTAAATGTTCGAAGCAAAACGATACGCCAAGCGTGACTTACGGGACCGACTTTCTCGAAAGGAACTTTCGTTCCGTTAAGGATTTATATGTTAAATATATATACTATATTGTATTACATACAAAGGTATATACATATTTTATTTAATATATTATGTAATTAAAAAAGCATGATTAAAAGTTAATATGATACATCTATCATCCTAGAAATAAACAATGCGGCACTTTATTGAAGTATAAATTATATTAAAACTTAATGTTGAATGCGTGTTTGAGAGCAATAAATGCTAGTTATTTCTTGACCCAAATTTATAAATCATGCAATAAAATCCTATTGTGTGATTTGTATAAAATTATCAAAATGTTGAAGAGATTTACGTGCTTTGTGTAATCAAGTGGTTTCTAATAATATCTTTGTTGGGAATGTTTAATAGGTCAAATAATTACTTGCACTCAAAAATTAAAAGAGTTATGTTGCTTGGAAAATAATAGCAGATTTTAAATGTCAACTTCAATTAAGTATAATTTCACTGAAAATGAAATATAATAATATTATTTCTAATTGTAGTGATAATGAAATTTCATTAAAATTATTACTATGAGAATTTAAAGTTTACTTTGTAGTCTTTCCTTATTCAATGTATACATTCCAAGGATCATAGAGTTAAAGATAACATAAAGCGTCAAAACGGACAAGACGTATGCCTTCAACGCGGATTTCCGCAACGCTGGTCTTTGTTGACTTTCTCCGTGTTAAATCCTAATTAGCATAAGTCCAGATAAGAACGCTCGTTGTGTTAAGAACAATCATGACACTGTCCGGCTTTGAACTTAAACCCGTGAGAACGGGAATTGTTCTCCACAATCCTCACGTTACATTGGGAGGAGCCAAATAGGCAATAGATCAAAGATAACATCTCAAATAGATGGATATTCTGATACACATGGAATCCATCTCAACTAGCAATAATCGTGAAGAATAAAAAACACGCACAGATGTATTAAACATTGACTCGGTGTCATAAGCAATAAATTTTGCCCTCGTTACACTTTATGATGAGATGTAACAAAGTGATCATTGAGCTCGGTTGCATTTTATGTTACTGTATAATGTTTATAGGCTCCTTCGCATTGCGACGTATAATTCGGCATTAAATGTAAGTTGAGTTATAAATATTAAAATATGATACGCATGAACATGATTCATGATCTATAAAATCGCGAAATTCGATTTGAAAATAATCGTTTTGCGTGTAATATGATAATACCTTATTAAGATATAAGACGAGAAATTTGACTATAAAAAAGTTAAAGCCGCAATTAAATGTAAATTACATAATTTTCAAGTAAGTTATGATCCTACATAATGTATACATAAAGTTCTTTATCTTCAAATCTGGTTTTATTAAAGGAATTTACTTTGGAGTAGTAACTATGTTTTTAGCTTTTATAAACCATATATGTAAATATTTTTTATTGTTAGTATCATAGCATATAATAAATTAACGTAAAAAAATGGTATAAATTACCCGAAAGTTTCCAACATACATTAATATTATTTAAAAGCAAAAGTGGTAATTTGCCAAATCAATTTTTCATGAATAATGTATAATGTTTAATTAAATAAGATAATGTTTTTTTTTTAATTGAAGATAAACTATGATCTTTGTTAATTTAAGTTAAAAATTAGTATGCAAAATAATATTGTTTTATTCAGTATTTTTTTAATATCAATGAAAAATATAATTTATTCATGTGACATAGTTTAAGTTCAAAGTATTCATCTAATCGTAAAATAGACTGTAAGATTCGCAATATTGTTGTATTTTATAAAATCACCCAATTTGGTATTATATGTACATATACCATCGATATAAATGTATTTATTATTTTTACATAGGCAGGATTTTTCTTATGATTTTTACTGAACTTAATTTTGATAAAAATATAGCCAACTATAAACCTATTATTTATAGATTATATATTGAATTGAAATAAAACAGGCACTGAAATAATATTTGCAGAATAAAAAAAATATATATCTATAGAGATTTAAAGTTCTTACAACATAGGTTAAAGATTAGTTAAATATGATATTAATTAAAAATTTAAAGATAGTATAAAAAAGTAGTGTTAATTACCAAAATGATTTTTAATATGTATAATACATTGAAAAAAATGTTTTATGCTAATCCTGAATATTTATTAACTGCTTGCAAATTTTGTTGTATTTCATAAAATCTTAAGGACGAATTTCGGTGTTCTATTGAACAATTAGGATTCAGCAAATATAGCAGGACAATGCCAAATATAAAAATTAATATTAAAATCAATTTCTTAACAGAAACTTGGTGAAGTATATTCAGATGCGCTAAAAATATTTTTTGAGTAAATAAATAAGGATTTTCACACGGAAAATATCTTATTCATTTAGATACGAATGTCTTTATAATTTCTTTAGTATACATTATTCATCAAAAGAAGCCCTTCAATATAAATGAAAGGATTAAACCAGCAGGTCTAAAAACGGCCAAAATACTTTTATTCAAATTTACAGGTGTGAGAATTTGAATAATATGCTATTAAATTTTCCGCCAGTAGGACGCAGATAGAAACTAGTAATAATTTATTAGTTTATATTACATATGGGCGAGTATCGTTTTCTCTGAGCAGTGGTGGAGAAGCAGGCGCGGGGATGATGTCTGTGGAAGATTCTTAGAGTTCTTGTAGGTGGCAGTGACCGTGTCTGGATGTTAGTTTCTCTTGCTGCGATGATCGTGTTTGGGAGTCTCAGGCCGCATTTTGCGTGGGGGCGCGGCTGCCAGGCGAGTGTCTGCTGTCTCTTCATTGGAGAGCAGCCTTAAATATTCAGGGTTGCAAAGCTTGCTGACAAATCACAATCATGCAACTATCATCTAGCCAATCGTTGCACTCGCTTATTAGACAACGATATATTTTAAAAGTGACATTTTCTGGATGGACATCTCCGAGGTCAAATGTGCAACGGTAATATTGTGGCTTTACGGTGCTTATTGTCTTCCGGTGATATATTTGTAACAAAGAAATATTCTGTTAATGCACCAGAGAATCCTCCAGTGTTATTTATGTGATATTTTTTTTAGCCGTAACGAGGGCTTTTGTGTGGTCCCATCCTTCACACTATATTGTCTTGTTTTTCTCAATTGTTGTTGAATGACAATATTTGGTCCCAGTCATTAATGCTAGTTTCAAGGATAAGATCCTCACAAAATAATTAAAATCGTCTTTGTACATATAAGTGCTTTTTTGTCAAAATTAAACACTAGTGGAAAAACAGTTTTGAATATTAAGTCATAAAGTACCCGCACATGCATTGAGAAAAGATAACATGTGAATTCGGGATTGCCATCCAAACGGCCGTTTGTAATCTGCTCTAACGGGCAAAAAAAAATGTATCATGACGGCCAACCTTGGGTTTCAAAGCTTTAGTACTTAAAAAGCTCATTCTTGTAAAAGCTTAGTGAGTGCAAATTAAAGTAGTTTCTATATAAAGTGGTTTATTAAACTAATACCATATAAACATGTCTTTGCAAAGCTAAAATTTAAAGTATTTATAAAAAAATATAACGGAACAATTCAACATTAATATATTAAGCAAACATCTGTGACACGTACATATGTTGCCAAAACACGATTTTGTTTGAAATTCAACCACTGAGAACTTTCCAAAAGCGATCGATCGTTTGGACCAAATCCAACTTTTGACTGTTACGAATCGATTGGCAAAAGTTTACAAAACGCGTAAAATCCATAAGAATGACGATTTGCTGACCCATTTTCAACAAATCGATCCAGACCCTCCACGACTCTTCTGGACCGGCACCCAAACAACCAGAAAAACCAGGTTATGCAAATTTGTAGCTTCCACGATACATCATGCATACATGCCCCCGAGTTTACAAACGACTCTCAATTTTTATTCACGGTCAATCACTGCATTCTTCGCTCGGTTTCAATCGAATAAAAGTACATAAATTGAGTTTTTGCTGAAGTTCATTTGTACATATGTAGATACAACCATCGCAGATCGTTAGTTTGATTTATGTTTTGATCGTTAGTTGCATGACTTCAATTTCTCAGCTTTCCACTTCGTAGACGTTCCGGCTTTCTTCTCTCGAGTCAAACCGCGATTCTCAAACGTCATATATTCACTTTAATTGATGTTATACCATGTAGTGTTCTATTTGATATGCATTTCCTAATTCTTCGCGTTAAACATGCAACAGATGTTCGAGAGCCAGTAATCGGGTCACTGGCTACCGAGATATTGTAT
The DNA here is from genome assembly GCF_051122295.1 of Plectrocnemia conspersa. Classification (NCBI taxonomy): domain Eukaryota; kingdom Metazoa; phylum Arthropoda; class Insecta; order Trichoptera; family Polycentropodidae; genus Plectrocnemia; species Plectrocnemia conspersa. The sequence goes on along the minus strand of NW_028277174.1, from coordinate 8,395,527 downwards.
AATTGAAACGCAATAATATTGCTTAAGAACCATTCATACAAATAAATCATTGATCCTTAAATGTATATAAAAAAAAACTAATATTAAAAAAGCCTATGAAGCATTGGAACAACGATTGTTAACTGGTAACATTTATTTTATAGAATAGAATAAAATAATTGTTATTTTTAATAAAATTTTATTTGATTTTATTAAGTGCATCAAACTTTTAATGACCAAAAGACTGCTAGATAAAATATATTTGCCCTTTATTAAAAAATAAAAATAGAAATATAATATAATTTAATAAGTGTACTAGATTAAACTAGTAGTCATTTGTGTATTAAAATTATACTATAACTAATTTACAATTATTATTAACGGATGTCTTCAATTATCAGTCTTGGATGCTTTGTTTAAACTTTACACCTTGAACTAACGTTTGTTATTATAAAACATTAGATTCAAAATAATAATATTTACCTCTATGGAATACTAAATAGTTTTAGTAGATTATTCCTCTTTTAATAGATAATTAATCTCGAAATAAATACATTTATTTTTACATCCCCACTAATTAATCTTGTTAATTAATAATCTGCTCTTTTTTCACCACAAGCATAACTCTCTCATTTAACGACGAATTCCACTTAATTATTGCTCGATGCCAATAAATTGTCAGTTCTATAATAAAATCCATATAACGAACCCGACGAGCACGACTCGCGGAGCTTTTGAAGCTCTCGGGTCCTTTGATCCGTATCGTAAAGGTCCAGTTTCGGTCTTAACGACCTTAGTCCTTTGATTAACTTCCTCGTCGTCGACACCTTTTATCTCCATCACCTGCGCTCTGTTGTTTTGAGAGCGTGAGAACATTTTGTCTTACTTACTATCGTCTCGAATGACGCCTCATTCAAAACGATGTAAGTATCTACTTCGAGATGTAAAAAGTTAAGATACACGCGTCGAGATAGCGCAAAAAACGAGACACAACAATAAGCTTTTTCGTTTTTATGCGGCGGGTACATGTCTGAAAATGGCAACCAGTTTTGGTGCGTCTACAATATATGTAATGCAGCAGGTGAAGGTCGGTCGAAAAGGACTACAAAAATGCTTCTCGAAACTTTCGCTTGAATTTGTTTAATTTAAAACTGTAACAATTTTTGCACTGAATACTTTATAACGAAATAATTTAAAATAAATATTAATAGTCTTAAGTTTAAGCTTCATAATTGTTAAATTTAAAATTAGTATAAAATATGTAAAAATATAAATATTTGGTTCTTTTATATAAATCGTACTAAAGAAAAAGTGTTTTTTCGTGTATCATGTAAAGCGTTTAAAAATGCAAAAAGTCTTTTTATATTGAATACTGTTCATTAAAAGGGTGTCAAGTCTTACATTGACAATTTCAGACCAATAGCGTTGTTTTCAGCACCTGCAAAATTATTTGAAATTGTATTGCATAAATACATTTTTAATCATTGCAGGTGTATGCTTCTTGAGTAGCAACATGGTTTCAGTCAATTTTATGTGTATATGTGTATGCAGGGCCGGCCCTAGGTTATTGTGCGCCCCAGGCAAAAACTAAATTTGCGCCCCCCCCCCCATATTAATACTTTATTAACTCATTACATGAGCGCAAAAATAATTCAAATTAAAGTAATTTAATATTATATTTGACACCATATTTTTTTTGCGATTGTGGGTATTTTAAGAATTTGTAGTTTTATTTTCGTCGCGATTTTTTACGCGTGAAATAATCTAAAGAGTGCACAGTAGTGTATACAAAAAAATAATATCAGATTATATTTTTTAACAATATTGTTTGATAATTTTAAGTAAATATTGCGCCTTTATTTGGTATCACGGCGCCCCACAAGATCAAGCGCCCCAGGCGATCGCCTGTACTGCCTGCCCCTCGGGCCGGCCCTGTGTGTATGTGAGTGTGCATATATGTATATATTTGTATGTATTTTAAAATAGTAATATATTTTATATAATTATTTTGGTAAAAATGACGCATTGGGTTAACCTGTCAGGTCACGATGATCCAAATTTTAATAAATAAATAAATAATAAAACAGGACTTTTAAACAAAATTCGAGTCAAAATTATACATTATTAAAATTGAAGAGCAAAGCCTTTTTTATAATCGATTAAAAATATAATATTAAAAGTATCAATTTGACAATATAAAAAAAATGTTTTTAATATAGTATATCTACATTGTATAAAATATTATATTACTAAATTAAGCTTGCCTAAATAATTTATAGCATTGGTTAATTAGAAATTGCCGTTAAAAATAGTATCATATCCATTGAGTATATAATAGTAGCTTGAATGCAAATGTATTAATCAGTCTTGAAAAAAAAAATATTAATCGAATCCTAAATTTATATATTGTTGTATTTTATAAAATCAGACAGTTAATTATTATATTATATAAAACTACTATTAATATATAATTAAAATATGCATAGTTAAAATTTTTTAATGACATATTAATTCACGGCAAATTTGATACAAACCTATTTGGATTTTATGGTTATTAATAGGTTTGATATGAGTCGTAGAATAGCAAATTATGCATAAAAACGTTGATTTTGCGTATTTTACAGAAATCTGGTTCTTGCAACGTTATTGAATAATAAAATATGAATACAAAGCTAATCAAATTAAATTATAATGCAAGTCAAATAATAATAATAATATATAGAAATAGTAGTTACACTAATTGCCATTCAACACAGAAAATCAATTAAAGAATATTTATTAGCGCACGTTTAGCTAATAACGATTGATTTAAAATAGTGGCAATTTAAATTGAAATATTATGATTTGTTCGCTAGTTAATATTTTTTTATCCAATTTGTAAAAATACATTATGCATTCTAATATGACATCAATAGGAAAAAATCTATTTATAAATACCTACGCTGTGCTTATTTACTATTTTAAAATGAATGTATTGATATTGAATAATGTTATATGACAGTTTTATTTATGTATTATAATAAAATACTAATCCAATGATTATAAAAGATAAGATAGAAACTCCTAGTATATACATTTTATTATAATACCAAGACACGATTTTGAAATTCATTGAATTCTGCAGCTTTACATAACATCTTAAGTGCGTCAAGAGTGTTTACGAATTCCCTGATCTTTTTTGCGATCTATTAATACCCTGAGCTAGATATGGTATTCACCAGATATCGATCTAGATCTTAGATTATTGACAGATGTCATCATCGATGAGTATAGTCGTTTGATTTATTGAGAGTGCATCTTGTGTATTTGCGGGAAACAACGCGGAAACGTGTTCATTCATCTCGAGAGCATCTCTTAAAGACGCTCGATTGGTTAAACGAGATAAACTGGACAGCTGTGGAATATGTTAAATGGTTTGTTTCAATTGCAAGGTCATTGTTAACGTACCGAGTTAACGAAGTGTTTGTCGTGGCTTTTAAATAACTGAATTACGATACATGCGATTAAATAATATAAAGGTGCAGTGTAAACGCGGCTTTGCAATCAATGGATAATTAAAGGAGACGTTTTGATGATGATGAGTTGATGAGAAACGTCAGTTGTAAGATGTTTTGAATTTTTTAGAGTCAAACCACTTGTTCTAAAACCGGAGAGAACATCGAGCATCATAAGATCACAAACATAACACAACCACCCACGTAACAATTATTTTATGAGTCACGGTTATAATTACTGTGCCATAAACAACGTTATGATTTTATGCTTAAACAAATTGGATCGAATAAAAATCAAATAATAATTACAAATGTCCCTTTAAGGCACTCATGATAATAAATATTGGTTTAATTATATATTTTAAACATGAATTTAAATAAATCTGCAATATATTATGATTTTATTATCGGAGACTAGTAAGACAAATATTTGAGTTCCAATTAAAAAATATTCAAAATTTTTTTTTTTTTTAACATGTAATATTAATTACTTATCTACTTGTGAACCCTGTGTTTGACATGCCTGGTTTTATGGCTTAGCTTACAATACGATATATCAAACAAAGCACATCTAGCGGATACATCAAAGACGTGATCTGATTTGAATAATTAATTGAACATCAGCAAACATGGTAATTAGTGTTATTACTATTGCTGCTGACACATTTAACAAATGATTCATAAAATTATTAACACTTTAACACCTTGAAATAATTGCTTTAAAACAATAAAATATTGAAAAATAAAGTATATTTTTAAACCAATACATTAGAAACATATTATGAACTGAATTAAGAAAAATATTATGCTTAAAAAATAATAATTAGAAAGTATAATTTTGATATTATCAATGCCAAGCTAATACTAAAGTTTGTATTATTCCTGCAATCTTTCTTTATAGTTGTATTACATACCCATATTAAAAATTCACGTTAAGATTACCTAATATGGTAAACCATGTATTAGGTATACTCGAAATGAATGTCGTTTTTTTAATTTAAGTTTTAACAGTCAGTCTTGCTTTACCTGAGTACGTATTTTGCTATTATATATTTATGTTGGTGCACGTCTAGACTTTACATTCCAAAATTATTTCTTTTTGCTTCACAAAATTCCATAAAAATTGATTGAAAAAACAAATGTACCATATCCTAAGAGTTCTGCACCTTGATGCTGATTCGCCTTTTCTCAATCATTTGATAACCGAAGTATTCTACAACAATCGTTATAAGACAGTGGTTATCCAAAGGTCAAGTAGCAAAACAACTAGAAGTCCGGGTGTACTGTAAATAAAATGTGCATGGTGGAATTTTAACCCTTTTAGTGCCAAGCTAAATTAGGTGGTGTATGCTAAAAATGCCAAGATATTTTGGCATATATTGATGTTTTTGTATATTTTAAAAAATATTTCTAAAAAAATATTTTTTGTGTGAACGAAAAAAAAGTATCAAAATACTAAATTAGGAACGGACACCCCGTCCTAGCGGCATTCATGTCGTCGTTCGTAAGTGGATACCGGTGCAGGCGCGTACGGTGAAATACTTTCTCTTTCGCTCGCTCGCGTGTTAAGTGACGAGAGTGAGTGAGAGAGGCGCCTGCGCCGGTGTCCTTACGGCATTCAAACGGTTATAGGGATTGTGCATTATGAAACTTTTAAACCTGCTTAAAAATATTTTGTGTGTCTCTGGTGGGATTTTAAAGATTGTATTGTGATTAGCTGGATCGTTTGCAAAAATGGTCTGTACTTGCAACATAACATTTCGCGTTCACATGTGACGAAATTGATTAGATTGAATTAGGGAAGTTTTAATATCATCCACAATATTCTCTAGACCTTGCTCTATCATTTATGCAACATTTCCTAGATCGAAAAAAAATAAAATGCGATGTGAGAAGTGAGCTATCGGAATATTTTGAATCAAAGCCTCGGAATATTTTATGTTAATGGATTAAAAAAATACTCGAGAGATGCAAAAATGTTGTATCTTAAATGAGCAGATGGTATTTATTAACAGGGAAGGGTGCCTAAGTTGTGAGCATGGCTCTAAAAAATAACCGGTCAAAAATGTAGGATTTTATAAGAATTTTTTGATAATTTTTTGCGCAATATATTTTCACGTTTTAATTTCAAGCAGTAATTAAAAAATATATGCAAACTTACTGTCTTTCAAATTAAAAAAATACTTTCGATTCTGCATTTTTACACACAGGAAACGGGTCAGATATCTATAGCAATGTAATTCCTACAACCAAAGTAAAACAAGTAAATCAAATAATATATAATTTTAACAATTTTTTGTATACTTGTCAATGACATTAGTACTAAAAGATAATGAAAATTATATAGTACATACTATAAATATTTTGGTAAAATAATATACATAATACAAGTCCTTTATTATTCAATTTCAAAGAGCAAAAGGTACGCATGAATATTTAAAAAAATCACGTGTATTGTTTGCTTTTGCGAAACATGATTTTGTGAGGTTTATACACAGTTTGAGTGAATTGGAAATGCGTTGAAACTGACGCAATACATTTTGATTGGTATATCGAAAAATATCCATATATGTAGGTATATATAGGCAATTTTTTTGTTATATTTTGAGTTGACCATTTTTTTCTCTATTTTCAGGTAAAGATCAAGTTGTTATACTATAGTTTGCTGATTGTACTGATACGATTACAACGCACCTAAGTAATCGGTGTCTACATAGTTGACTAAAGTGAGTACGCAAATTAATTTTGATATCTCATGTAATATTATTAATTTGATAATAAATTACATTTTATAACATACACATGCAAATTTTCATTGACACTATAATAAAATACAAATTTGGACATTTTACATCATAAAGGAATATTTATGCATATATTTAAACAAACACGTTTATTCGCAAATCGATTTATATGCTTGATGAACATTTGTCCGTGACTTGTCATCAATGCACATTTTCTTCTCAAGATTGTTAACATTCTCAATAATCGACCATATCATAAGTACCACGGGTAGATATTTAACTATTTATATATAATACATAGTGCAAACATGATTGTTGTTGTAAGCACGAAACCTGTGGAACGATTGATCGTTTGTATCGAACGACAAATAATACCAATTGACTTAACGTACGTAATTGGTTTTGCTTGATTGCCTATAATTGTACTGACAGATTATTAACGAGTGTCTAACGCGATTTATATAATAAAACCATTACTTTTAATTATCAAATAAATTAAATATATAACTGGCATAGTTAAATTTAACTGCTTGTCAGATTTATTGATTTATATAAAATATATTTATAATAAATGGATACTTAACTAAAAATAGTGAAATAAGATCATATACGCGATACTATTGAAAGATATAAGAGAACCTATAAAACTGCCATGGCTTCTGTGTGTATCGCATAAAATGCCATTTTCTTGTTATTAAATAAAATTTATTACGTCATTGTGTCGATTGAATATTTATATTGATAAATTTTACCATTTCAAAGGAAAAAAATTGTGCAACGCTTTTCATATTTTACTAAGAATACATATTCAACAAATTTTCAAAGTAAGTCAAGACCTTTAGTTCCATATTTAGTCATGCGACTACATTCCGACAATATTTTTAAAGTTACATAACAACACATGTTCGATAAACATTCTCTCCCTAGTGTCTAAACATGGCAAGTAAAAATAAAGTCAATATACAAAAGTCAAGAGTATGCTCAAACATTTAAAGGCTAATTAATTAATAATTCATCGTGCTTAATATATTGAAGGTGAATTCTAAATATGTGTTTAACTACTTTTATTAAGGTTAAAACTAGTCGGCTGTGATTGATGGTCATAAATTGTAAGTAATTTTGCATAAAATACGCCTGTTTGGTATGAAGATCAAAAATAAATTATCGTAAAGTAGAGATTTATTAACAAAAATCACAGGGATAGGTGTTTATGTGATGTAAATCAAATTTAATGGTAAAACGCACTTTGATCATTTGACAGACATAATGTTGTTATTATTTAAACGTGTTTTATTAACTTCCTGCTTTTTAGGAGCAATATGTGCCTATGTATATCATTCATAGTTAAATATCAAACTAATCAAAACTTTTATTTTATTTTTTGAGTCAATAAGATATTTGCAACGACTAAAATCAATATCAGACACACGTCACATTTATTTACTTCTGGTTGAAACGAAAAACATATTTAAATATTTATCTTTTCCATCATTTTTTGCTAGATGTTACGTCATATGTGTGTAATTTAATTAAGTAGTATAACTAAAACTTTCATATGATTTTTATTTTTCAACAAATCTTCTATAAGATGTATGTTTATATCAAATTAGTAGTTTTCATTTTTTTGCATAGATTACAATGCTTTTTAACTAGTAACATTTCTCAACTTTATTGTAAATAATCTACATTTTAAGTATAACGCAAATTTTTCAACCCTTTGCACTCCAAAGTGTCTTAGAAACTTCAAGCCATTTTCAGCGAATTTGTTATATTTTTATATTATTTAAATGACGGGATTCATCACATTCAGAACTTGCAGTGTTGCACCTGCCATTATACATTTTCGGAAGCTGTCACCCCTTTTTAAATGTTTTCAAACAGGTTTTAATATATAAAAGGGGGTTTAAATTTTGACTCTTTAATGTATATTTTAGACATTTATTTGGCAAATTAATTAAAAAAATTGAGAAGTGTGGTACTTTTTGGAACAATCCCCTGGAACAAAGCCAGATATTTTTAACAAGTTTCGTAATAATACGTCTTCGCGACTCTTGCGGTTCTCGTCCTTAAATCCTGATCAGGATCTCTTATTAAATATATGTATATTCCAAATGAAGTCTCGAGAAAATATAAAACCAGTTAATCCAATGCGTCACGATGGTTAAAAAGACAGTGCATAGTATTATTACAATCCACAAAAAAAAAAAAAATACAAGTAAAATAAAAAAAATAGTATTTATGTAAAATAGTATCAGTGTTTGATTCTACAAAATACAACAATATTATTTTTATACATTTTTATCAATTGGGTAGATTTAAAACAGCGTTCTTGTTTTCCAGTGCTTTTATTTTGGGAGCGCTGGGTTACGTTTCTTTGTCAACTCGCAGAAGTGTTTATATAATTAAACATTTTTGGAAGTTGCTCAAAGGTATCGTAGACAATCCTTCGGTGTTCGAGCAGCTCCAACTGTAGTTATAGTTCTCGGTCGCGTCCACTGTTCTTGCCTGTAAAGTCTAGAACTGGAGCACTTGCCAACTCTTCTCTGGCAAAGGCCGTTCGTCTGCTCAATACTGTGCATAGAGATATTGACATTTTCTGTTGCACATATGAGGTTTTGGTTCAATTCGTGTTTTTTTTTCGGAAAACGTCTGTCATAAAGAGGTAAAGATTGAATGAAATAATTGAGTAACAAATGTATATAATTATAATGCTATTTACTAATGTCGTAAAAAGATTTTAAATATATTTTATCTTAGAATGCAAATTACATTCAACATTGTTTTCAGTTACTCAAAACGATTAACTAAGATCAAACGCAGTAAAAACCCCATTACCATAATTATCGCCTCTTAAGTCACCGTAATCATGCTCCATTATCCATAGTTAAGATTAAGCTTAACTATTAGTTATATATTTTATTTCCTATAAAATCCAAACGTTAAATTGATAAAATACGATAACACTTTTGCCGCACAAATAAATAATAGCCGTTTGCGTGTTGTACGACAATAAAACAAAAACGAACGGCAATATGAATAAATAAACCTACAACAATGACTGATAAAAATGATATCATTAGGTGTGGGTGTGGAATTCCGGACGAAATCTGGATGAGTAATCTCATCTTTAATTCAGGATTAGCGAGAAGCGAAGTGCTTACTGTGCTTATGACATCAGTGAGCAAGGGCCCAGGATCCTTCTCAGGGATATTACGTTAAGACTTAAAATAAGCATTGACATACTTTTGGGTGGGCGTTGAACCTTACAGGGATGTTAAAACAATGACAATAAATATATACTATTAATTGTGGAAGTTTGATGTAGGATAGGAAAGACTTCTTGAACACGTGTGTTGAATTTTTCGCACCGTTAACATCGATCACGACAACCATTGATTCAACGCATTATTGCCAGCTTTTGCGGTTTTGCCACCACGAATATTCGCAATCCGATTGTAAGTAAAAACCTGATTTGGCGCGCTATATGGCCATCGCAAAGCCATATACAGTTATGGTCGATAGGATTATTCTCTCGGATGCATTATTCATATGCGCTGGTCCATCTGCTAATTCTTGCACGGTCCGGCTGCCATTGCAGCTCGTTTGTCCAGTCGAGATCAGATACCATTGAGATGCGCTTCAATACCTTGTTATCCAAAAGATTATGTCATTACCTCACTATTATTTATGATCGATTGTCTTTTAGCAGTATTTCTATAATTATTCTTTCATTATTATTTTACATTTTTCTTGTTCTTTAGACATTCATCTTTGAAATGACAATTGAAGTTTTGTTTATCTTGTGAGAGATGAAACTCAGCGACTTTTCTTAGCTTCTTCCAAGTTCCAAGAAAGTTTCAGCTTAAATGTCACGCTATAACATATTTTATCACTAAGGACTATTGTAGCTGCAATTTCCATAAATGGTTTGGTAACCCTAAGGGGTGTGACTTTGCAGCCAGTAAGACGCAGCTGGAAACTAGTAATGATTTATTAGTTTATATTACATATATTGCGAGTTACTATTTACTTCTTTATTCTAGTCGTAACGAGTGTCTTTGTATGGTTCCATCCTTTACACTATTGTCTAGTTTATCCTTATTGACGAATGATCATTTTTGGTCATAGTCATTAACGAGATACTCCACAAATGGATTTTATCAAGTGACTCACGTCTCGTGGTTCGTGAATTAAAAGTTAAAATACAAAGTAACACACATCTAAAACACCCGGTTGTTCAGTTCTACGGTGGTCCACTAGCAGCTTTGTCATAAATCTTCAGGTATAATGATCTTTTAGAGGCATTAAAGTCGACCACCTCGTTGTCGATACTCTTTTCGGAGAAAACTCACTTTTCTCTGAACGATGATTTACTCACAGCCACCGTTTATTTTTTACGCTTATTTTGTCGCTTAATCTAAAAGCGTAAGCGCAATTTGCAAACGTCCGATGAGCAAATTATGTTTTGACGGCGCTAAAAAATATTTGCACGCGATGAGAGTCTGATCGCTATGATGACCGTTTAGGGATATTAAACAGTTTATTTTTAATCGTATACATACGCTCTAATTGAGCGATTGATCTCGTAACACCTTTGTGAAATATCGAATTGAAAAAATTACACCTTATATATATTTTCCGAATTATTAAGATATGTTCCACTAGTTTATCAAAGATTTATGTAAATGACAAGCAACTGATCAATTGATCAAGCTAACCATAAAAAGTTTCTTATTAATTCATTAAATCTGCTGTTATCGCACCATAATCGAATCTCAGAATCTCCCAACAGTTACTTGAACTCCATGAAAGTAATCGTTTTCATGTTCGACATCTCGGTGGTTAATGGCTTTCTCTAGTAATGACAGCACAGTACTTTGGCCCCAGGGTGCACATGCAAAGCACTCCCACGATCACTAATAAACTCGAATTACCACGTCCGATATCACATTTTTCACAGACACGCGGTCAAACTTTAAAGGGCACACTGTCAAATGATCGATATTTAAAAAAATGGTTTTCGACGCCTGGAGCGTCCACAAATATGTTGGAACGTCAACAAAATCTTGAATTTTCTATTTAGCGTCTCGATTGTACGTCGCTTGTCTCAAGGTGCATTTCGTTAGAAGATCACATTGGTTCCAGGTCGTTAACTTTAAAAAATTTTCGATTAAATCCTATCGCTATTAACACATACTAAACATGACTCAATTACAGCGATTTAATTGCGAATCTAACATTAAATCATTAGATGGTAATATGACTAGATAGCATTAGATCAGCGTCTATTTGCATATGTGTTAATAACCTTATACGGTAAGCACAGAATCGTGAAGATCTTCTAGAAAACAATGCTATATTACAGTATAACTAACTTGTATTATGGCATCTTTGATGTTTTTATTTTAATAAAAACGAGAGGTAAGAATTTCCTTATCGTTTGGCAAGAGCGTCTAACGTCAATCAAGAGTCGGATTTAGTGATTAACGGGATTGCTCTTAATTCTGAGGTTATGCGCAATACTACATGTATATTTTTAAGTATGTACATAGTGACATTTTAACGATTTGTTCTGTTTATGTTGCGGAAAAATGCGACTTTGGCAATGTCGTTTGTAATCAACAACAGATGTTTCGGCGAAAATATAGAAACGTTGTGAAATCGTTGTGTTAGCGGTTGTTTATGTTATTATTATATTGTAGATTGAAGTAGGTGTAAACATGTTGCGCAATTAGTGTTTACTTCGAAAATAAATTTAAAATTACGCCGCATAGTTATTTTTGATGTAAGAATAGATTTTTAAATAATATTTAGCAATATAAAAAGTGTCACTTTTATCTCATACTACAGTGCGAGCTACCTTGCTCCAAAGTCGAGAGCAGGGATCGCAAAGAGCAGTGAGGTGTGCCTTATATATTTTTCTTAAATAAAATCGAGATAGGTTGTGCATTGTAACATCTATCGTTTTCAAGCTGTAGCAATAACAGTTCATAATGAATAAAATATGTGTCTCACTACTATTTTTGTTGTTTAATACATACAAGATATTTTCTAAGAACTGAAGTAGCTCATTATTAGAGAATATTCAATACCTAGCTCGATTTTAAATATTTTCCTGTGAGATTACGAAAATCTAGGTAATACTAATCTGTGATGATCGATCAGAATTATTATTATATAATAATCATTTATAAATATTGAAAAATAGCAAGGTGTTTTACAAAAACTAAGTGCAGGGCCGCCGTGAGCGAACTCAGACCCTGGGAAAATAATGAATCTGGGCCTCGTGAAAAAAAATGATATATTATATATTTTCAACATAGTAATATAATTTCTTAAATATATAATAATATGTACGAGTTAACCATTCCTATGCCATAAATAAATATAAAAATTAGCCACCTTTGCTATTTATTTTCTGAAATAATATTTTATGCGAAATATTTTAATTATGTATTAAAAATTATTAAAAATATCAATTCATAGTATTTACTTAATTAGTCATGTTTTTTTGCTGCTCAGTGTTGCCATATAGTGAACTTCTAGTCCAGCTCAAAAGCAAGAAAATCGTGCCATCGCGGTGAAAAGTTTATTTTAAGATTTTTTATAACCATATTATGAGTGAGAATCTAAACCAAATTTTGCCCAATAGGAGAGCGCAAAAATTATCACTTCTCAGAAGAAAAAAATCTACGCCAAAAGCAATAGAATCGTGTCATCACCACTTGGTAGCGTTCCTGAATGTCTAAATCTAATTTTTATACAATTATATGACCGATCAAGTTAAATTTTGAATAGTTTATCTTCAGAAACCTACTTAAAACAATACTTATTACCTCCACCCTGGTAGTTATTATATTAAATAACATCTATACTAAATTGTCCATTATGTTTATTATATTGCATACCATTCATTCGTATGATCTTGATAAAAACACATTCATCCTGCCTGGAAGAAAATTCTCATTAATCTTGGAGTAAATATTTTAACGTATTCAGTCATAAGTTTTAAAGCTGTTTATCTGAAGAATCACCTTTTGAAATGTGTATATAAATATAAGAAAATATAAGTACTCTCTCTAATCAATTACAGGTTAATATGCATTAACGCTGGTCAGCTACTACATTTTAATTTATTTAACCATGATCAATCTATGAATAATTGAAAAGGCAGATTTTTTACAAATCAATACTACAAGCCATTTAGCGATTACATGTTTTTGAAATGTACCTGTTACTCTGTCATTTTAATGTTTGTAAGCATTCATATTTCTCTATACGTATACTTGATTTATCATCAGACTTTTTAAGCCAAACCGAGTTACACTAAGCTTATGATTCGGATGACATTTGAATCAGTTAAAGAAATCTCTGCATTTCTGATTTTATAATCAGGTAGCCCTTTGTACTGTCGTAAAATTTCCTAAGAACAATCTTCCTACAAGTGTCCAATTAACGCGCATCACTCTAGCGCGCGCTAACGACTCAATTAATGTCCACAATCAAATTGATGATGACACAATGCGCTCCCGTTACACGTGACACGTTCATTAAGGTGCCTCCACATACACACGTTGTGTTAATTTTAGCTCAATAAGATCGAATCGAATTTAATGCGAGTCGATGCAGGTCGTCGTGTCATAATGACGAAGCGTTTCGGGAATGTGTATAGCACGCGATGCCAAGTGCCAATTCTGCTTGTCGTAAATCGGCGAGAAAGAGGTAGTCAAGACTAAAGCCCGATTTTCATAGCTGGACATAAATGCTTTAGAAAAGTGACACTTAGCACCTCTCGCGAATCGACGAATGTTTCAAAGTGGTCATCGGTCTATGTGCTATGAGTGCAACATGACCTATATTCAACTAGTGTACAGTGTGCGCCACTAGCGATGCACTTTAATTCGCAACCGACGCCAACCTCGTTTCCTGGACTTTGTGTCCAACTCTAGAATGAGTAAAATTACGGCGTATTCACAGATTCAGTAATGGTAATGAGGTACTTAAATTAAAATAGAGAGACATAATTATAAATGTGCCATTTTGCTTTTAAACTTCTTTCCGGTAGCTTAAGAATTGATCTTTTGAATAATACTTATGACTTTGTTAGCGAAAGATTAAGCTGATAAAACCTCTAGTTTACATCTTTAAGAGAGTTCTACAAAGCTCTAAACAAATTAACGTCTAAAAGTGTAAGATCCATACTATATGGTGGATGTACAGAAACATCAAAGTGAAACAATTTTGAATGTGACTCCATAAAAGTATGTCATAATGGCGTTGAAACGTTGCTTTTTTCGTTAAACGTTAAATTGTGAGCAGTACTTAGTGGAATCGATCCTTTATTTTATACACAATACTATCCTAAGCCTAATAGATACACTACTAGACATTTTTTGTGCAATACAGTCTTGCTGTCAAATTTAAAATTATAATTATTATATATAAAAAAATCGTTTAAAAGTTGTATTTAATGCGTATAAAAACATGCTCTAAAAATATATAAATCAAGATGATTTTGATGACGCCACTAGTTGTTATCTCGATTGTTTTCAATTTGTTTAAATCTAGTGACATTAGTTATAATGTCAATCAATTAATGATTTTGAAATAATATTTACTAATGTTTCATTTAATTTAATACATATGGTGTAAATTAATAAACAAAGTAAAAAAAACTATACTTATGTAATGTATAATGTAACATATATTTATACATGATTGATTTTTATTTTATATATCAGAGAAAAAATAAGATTTAATCTAAATCAAAAAGTTACTATGTATGGAACGTTCATTAGAGATAAGAGGATTTAAATTTCTTAAATATCATATTTTTCCTCAATAGAAAACTTTGTATTTGACATATTGATCTTATCATTATTATTTAAGCCTAATCTTATAAATTTACTTTTATTATATTATTAAGATATACTAAGTAATATAATAATTAAATAATAAAAAATCTGAATTTTATATTTTTATAATATAATATAAAATACTATTTTATTAATACGGACTTTTTAATAGTTCACATGACCTGCTTTATTATCAAATATTTTATAATAAATTATAGTATTTAATCGTTTTATTACTCTATATATTACCAACACAAAAAATAGAGGTCAAAAGACGATAAAAGCTTAGGTATAGCACGCGACTTTAGCAACATGCGGTTCTTCATATCACAAGGAACACTTTTCTACAAAAAAACTTATTTCAATATTAGCACTAATTTTCCACACACGCATGTGCTAAATCTACATAGAATTTCGCAGTTAATATGTGAAAAAAAATACCTTTTAAAGTTTACTTCAAAGCAAAATAAATAACCAACAAACCCGTTTAGGTCTAGTTGAATTTTTGCTGTCGAAGCGTGAGAAAATATTTACAGAACCTAAACAGCGACAAAAATGTTTAGTATAGAAAAACACTTATATTGTAAATATATTTTATAATAAATATATTTTAATTGTGTTTGTCGTTTGTAATATTTGACTTGTGACATTTCACTTTCGTGGGATTTTTAAAACAAGCAGTGATGTCTAATGATTAAATATCGTAACAGGCGTTGTTCAAGTATATGAATGAATATATTTTAAATGATCTCATTTGCTAATCTTATCTAAATACCTTATTAATTAATTGTTTTAATCAAGTGAGTCATCTGTGTCACATTGTATGTGACATTCGTCGACACTTGAGGACGCTAATACCTAAGAACGTAAGATTCGATATCTGATGCACTAAAACGCCCACGATTCCATTTAAGGCTATTCAGATGGATTCCAAAGAGTGTAAAGTTGTTGCGGAATTAGAGCAGCGATCGCTAACGGCGGCACGCGATCGTCCATCAGCGTTTAAAACCGACGTTTTTACACTCGTCAGCCATATTTGGCAATCTTTATGATTATTTGATGAAACACGTTTTGTGTAATATAATGTGGTTTTATTCTAATTCAATTTTATGTGTAAAGCGATTCAATTGATAATATAATATCCACAATATGCAGGTTTTATATCCAGAGCAACTCATAAAATATAATATCAATTCAATTGTATTGAAACTCAAGTTCCAAGAAATGCACAATTACAACGATAAATTGAAACTTAACGGCCTCAACAAAGTTTTATCGTATAACAATGAAGATTAATAAAAAACGCATATGTGTTACTTAAGGTATTTTAAACACGCATCGTCGTGGGATATTTATCAAGTCTAAATTGTTTACCGCAACGATTACAGTCACAAATGATACTGAATCACGTCTTTATATTATAAGCGTAATAGTATATTGTATAAATATATTATATATTCTTAAAAATATTTCATAAAGTCGTGCTTGAAAAAATGGCACGAAGTCTGGCTCTCGAAACACAAAAGTTTTTTTTGATACTTGAGACAATGGCGTCTTTCCTTTTGAGAACGGCTGATTTAAAAGCGCCTTTTTGAGAAGAGTCGGTGTGAATTATTATGACAGTGTGTGACTGCACCTTGTTAAAAAGTGAGGTTTACACGCGAATTAACGTTTATGCAAATTTCTCTTTTGAAAGTTGACAAAAAGGCAGCCGTGTTCGAATTGTATGCATACAAACAAACATTTCAATTGTAAATAAAGCTCTGTTTGAGCTTTTTGTGAGTTCAGATATAAAAAATGATATTTTAAATCTACGAGTAATTTCATCATAAACTGTATTTGTAACAATGAGTCAAATATATTATATTATACAAATATCTATGATTATATTTTATTAATGGCAATACCACATCCTTAATTGACTTAATGCATGATAGTTGATTTATAAATTGATATTGTTATATTCATTGCTGATTTTACTAAAATTTGATTAGATAGTGACACAAAAATAGCTGTAATCTCATATATTTATCAACCACTAAACCTATATAATTATTTTACCTATAAAATGATACGCTTTATCATTCAGTATGTATACGTATTGTGGATTTGGAAGAAAAACGCCACAACCCAAAAATAGTATATGTTGAAAAAAGTTAAGAGTCATAAATTTCTGAGTAAATATACCTCGACTGTTTTAGTGTCACTTAATATTGAATTTTTTTAGTTCGAAAAAGGGTTAGGCTATCGTTGTCTTGCGATTATAAATTTAAGCAAAATAGAAAAGATTCAACTGCAGGAAAAATATTACCATATCAAATAACAACTTTCAAAGTATTGAGAGAGAAAATAATAAAGTTTTAATTATCGATTAAATATCGAAATAAATTGTTAGTTTAACTATATAATACTATATTCTATGTACGTGTTTGGCATTAAATACAAATATATCGTATTTCAAGCCTCAAAATGAGATGTTTTAAAATACAGTGGCAAATGTAATATTGTACATCTACTGTACATCTAGATACTATTTTTTAATTCATTAAAACTAATAAATTAACAAATATTAAATATAGAACGTATAAAATTTTCTTATTTGTCTAAAAATAGTTCCACCATATTATTATATTTTTTATTATTTTTATGCTAATATTGAAATGCTTCTTATGAATATATATTAATATTTAGTTATGATTGTATTTTACTACATATCGGTATATGAAGAAAGGCAAATATTATACAATAAGAATATATATATGTATATATATATATATATACTACAGAAGTCGATATATACTACATATCGGTATATAAGGAAACGTAAATATTTTTTATGCCCATGCTCAATAATTTGACGTAATTTACTTCAAGAATTCTTCATTCCGCTATTATTTCTATCTTTCTAATATATATTTGTTAAATATTAGTATTCGTATAGTTCATACAAATATGTATTTTATGGTTATTTTTCCTGTATGAAAATTTTCCTTGTAAGCTCGTAAAAGTAGATAACCTATCGTTTATCTATATTCTATATAGTCTCCGAGGTTTTTGCGTAAGCCAAGCGAAACATAAATTTAATCAAATTTTTAATTAATAATGGTTGATAGGTCCTATTTTTTATTATTATATTAGACCTTGATCATATGAGGATTTTAGGTTTGGTAAAGTATATGCAATTGAAGCCATTTTAAAATGGAAGTTAACTTTATTATTTGTATAAAATTGCCACTGTAGGGTAAAGGATCGGTGAAGGATGCAGTTGTGGGTCCTCAATGGGGATGACCGGCCAAGGACGAGAGTTTGACGAATTTGCTGACATACTACGAGATATTCAATATCGCCCCGATAAGCCAAGGCTATAAAAACATCCTGGCTCAGGCAAAAAAAATGCACTCTAATTCTCTGCTAGTCGACCCAAGATAAATTGTCCGAAGTGACATACAACTGTTACTATTCAAGGGTTTCTCAATAGATATCTCTTTTGAAAAACCGAAAAGTGGTTCTAATAAACATTGTTTTGTTAAGCGATTGGTCGCTCCACAACACACTTTTATTTAGATTAAATAGTTCACTCTTAGACAGCTGGTTAGCAATGTCAAACAGTTCACTTATGACTAGGTTCATTCAAATCGAAATAAAGGGGATTCTCGGAAGCACTCAGAAACGTGAGATAATACAACTATATATATTTAAAAAAAAGTTTTATCACGCTTTCTTATCACTCACAAAAAGCAGTTTTAAAGTGGTTACGAGTAATGTTAAAAAGTCGTATAAAATTACGTTCCAAGAAACGTTATCTTGTTTGGCGAGCGGTCGCTATAATTTATTATATTTATAAGTTATATTATTAACTAACATCAAACTCTTAACCTAAGGCTATTTTTTGCAATATTTATTATCCTATTCTATTTGATTTTAATATAACAGGTATTTTTTTAGGCTTTGATCAATAAAATTGGTTGGATTTTACACTTCTATTTCTATCAAGTAGAAAAGTCAACATATATTTTGGATTTTTAAAACCTTGCATTACTAATTACATATCAAACATGTGTTTAATATTTAATTAGTAATTATAAAAAGCTCAACAACTAATAAGAATATTTTTTTACCAATAAAAAAAATAAAATGGCTTTTGCATAAGGCTTTGATACAAGCTCAAGTTTATTGTTATTTTTATAGATAATTCCTGCGTCATCGTGATCGACCATAAAAATACAGCAGATGACTCTTGCACGATCAAAAAATATTACAAATTTGCCGATCTGTTTGTTGTCACTATCAAAAATAATCTTTTGACTGGATCGTGACTCATTTGTTGTCCCTTTTTTCGATTCAATCGCGTAAAAAGGATCGGGCCGTGACGTTTCCATCCGCGAGAAGATTTATCGTCAATCGTTAAAGCGATCGATCTTTCTGTGAATTAAGAACGAAGTAAATAAACCATAAATATAAATTTAATACAATTAGCTTAGATCGTTATTTATACGTGACAATTAACATGGGTATTTAAAATATATGGTATGGCTAATGATAAAAAAATATAATGACCAATTAGTTAGAAACGAGATAATTTTTTAATTAATGGCGAATTATTATTAACGCTGGCGCCTAGATAGCTAAAGAAGAAAACAGTAATGCTTACAATATGTAAGTATTCTTGGAAGAGAAACCATAGTTGCGGTAGTATAGTTATAAAATTTAATATTCCACAAGTTAAACAATGAATAATTAAAATAAACCGCAAAGGTTATTACAAGTTTCAATTATTTTATTAAAATTAGTTTTGTGATAAAAAAACAAATATAAGATATCATTTAGTGCAGAAAGTGAAATATGTAATTCATATTTAATTATAATCGTGCGATAACAGTTTGATAATTTAATAATACAATGTCAATGTCAGGCGATATTTTCTTTGCACATAGATATAAATATTATTTAATAAAAATAATATTTATTTAAAAATATCTATGCGCCAAAGGATATTTGGAAAATCTAGAAAACCTATTTTTCTTGACAAGTTTTTTAGACCTACATTGTATGTCGTTGTTAGAGTGCTCTTTAATATATATTTAGAACTGTTATTAATTACACGTTTACTGAAATATTAAGCTATAAGAAAGCTAGCGTCATACTAATACGACAGCTTTAGAAATATTTTCTAAACCTTAATTTATAATTTAGTTTTTCGTTCCAATACCAGAAATAGTGACTAATCTTTTGGTAGGTTAAATATTGGTAATCAAAATGACTCATTCATTATTTCCCCCATAAATTTTATACATAGAAAAATAGAATTATACAGTGACGTTGCATATTTTTCTTAAAACTTTAACAATAATATGCCATAAATATGTACCATTAAAACATAAAAAATAGATTGGGATAAACAATATGTAATGATTCACGAATTTTGTTGAAACGTGATGACGATGCAAACAAGATAATATAAAAATACAATTTTATCTGTATTTTAATTTTATTTCTTTGAAAGATAATAATTATTATAATTGATAAATGTATACGATTAATGCAAGTTGCCATAACAAATTTTATATCACTATTTGTAGAAGTAGGTACCGAAGCTAGCAAGTGTGCGAATACCGGACCCTCAACTTTTTGGGTTTTAAATATTGTTTTTGCTTCGTTCTGATTTTTTAAAATATATTTTAAAATTGAATTTATTATTTAGGATTTTAAATAATAGTCAAAATGGTTAAATCTATAAAAAAAAACTACTAAACATTTTCAATTCATTTGAAAATAGGTTTACAACTTGACTAAATATTTTCAGAAAAAAATATTTTATATTATTTAACGTTAGATTTACAATTTAGATACTTAATGACAAATCTAAAAATTGTATATCATTCTTGAATATGTTTAAAGTTTAGCTAGATAATAAATTAAGCATTGTACAGTGAAATCTCAATATAGCGAAGCTCACGGAACCAATGAATATATTTCGGTATACTGAAAATTCGTTATATTGAATGTAAGGAAGATGATATATTGTTATTTTATTTTTAATTACCATATTAATACAACATCAAAATAACCTATTATACGGTTGACAGATCGTTGAAATCCTTAAAAATGGAGAATGTTTTTTTTTAATAATTAATAAGTGCAAAAAATTTTGCTTTACTTAAAAATAATAGTAAACTAAACATATTTAAAATCTGTAATAAATTAAGAATATTTAAAATCCATAATAAAATAAAAAATATTTTTAAGGTTGAAAAAATATTTTGAATAAATTTTATTCTGAAACTTTATAATTTAAAATATTTAAATTAGTGTTATACAATTTTGTGTAGTTTCCTTTCAAAGGCGTCAGTAAGAGAGATTTTTGCAACACTATGTGCTTAGTAGTTGGTTGGTAATGAATAGTATTTTTTTTCGGATCCAATATTTTAGCTATCATAGAAATATAGTCTAGTACATACTATAATTTTTTTAAAGGACGTCTACTTTTTTCTTTGTTCTCGATTTTTTATTAGAAAATCGAGAGGCAAATGTCCGGATTTGGGAAGCGCTAATGACATAAATGCAAAATATTATTATACAATTTATTTGCCTCAAATATATGTGGTACACTAATTGTTCTCGATTTCATATGTAAAACTACACGAATATTTCGAATTTGTAATTATTTTTATTGTATAAGTGTTTCTTTTCTAATATATCAACGATTTTATTTATAAACCTTGATACATATCTGTATTGCTATGTAGATGTCAACTCTCGCTGTCACTATCATTTGTTAACGCACTCTGAATCTTGCGTTAAGCACACATTATTTTGCGCATCAAAATTCTATTTTTCTTGTAACTTTCAATTAAAATATTTTAACATATTTAATTCATGCTCATAATTTTAACTAAGTATATTTTAAAATATTTAACTTAAAATATTTTTTAGGAAAAGAATATGGTGCAATTGAAATATGCGTTTAAATTTTTACATGAGCATTATGTTATCTCGTTGTACAGTGATAATTAAAAATAATATATAATTATATTTTTCTTAAATTTCACTAGTCCCACAGTGTTGCCACTGCATAAAAACAAACAGAGTTCTACCGCGGCTAATTGGGTCGCTAGAATAAATTACACATGCATTTTATCGCAGCGTGCAAATGATGCTAATTAGTTTGCGACGTGCACGAGACGAAATTCTCTTCATTCTATAATAATTTGCTTTTAATTCGCGAAAGCATTTTTTAATAAATTCAGAGTATCTAAATTTGTTATACTTTGACATTCGCGCCAAGGCTGACGACCCTTGTGGACTATAAATACAGCTTCCTAATGTTCACTTGTTGAGGTGACAAACCAATGTCATATTTAATTGTTGGGGAAGGTCACGATGATGTTGCGCAATATGTTTATCTCGAAAATATTTAAGATAAATCTTATCACAGTGCGACATTGTCTTGCTCAACGATAAAAAAATGGTAATATTCAACTGTATCGACAATATAAAATTAATTAATTCGTTCGATGGATTTCAAAATTGCAAAAATATATATTTAAAACAAACTGAAAATATATATATTTTGCACACTTGCGGTCAGTGCCGAAAGAATTAGTTAAAATTGATATTGTTTTAAGTAATAAATAACCAATTCCGATCTCTCAGACACGATACAAATTGAAAAGCGATAAAATTAATATGTTATTCGAACATTGTATTATATTTCAGGTATAGGTTATATGCTTAAGGGTTCGATCTTTTATAAAGCAGCTGAGCAATATTAAAGCAGCTGAAAATATTAAAATTTGCAGATTACTTTCTTTAGCTCCCAAGTTAGATTATGTAAATAATATTTGTAGCTCCTTCAATTAATTAGCTTAATGTTTGGACTTTCTCGAAAAGTCAGTACCTTTCTTTTTTGAAATGGTCAGCAAAAATCTAAGATTTAATGATTTCACGACCACCTAAAAACTGTCACACCAACTTAATAACAATAAGCGACATTATATATGGAAGTAGCACTAATTGACATCTTTTTGTATGGACACAGGAAGTAAATAACATTGTATAATATTGGAAATATTAAATAGATAAGAAAAAACATACACATTTATTCTGAAAATGTAAAGAATATTTTTTTTATGTTTTTTAAAAATCACAGCATAATTATTGCTTATTTTATTTCATTATTGTTTTACTAAATTAGTTAATAAATATATCTGATTATCAAACCAGTAAAAAAAATATTTATAAAATATAATATAAACAAAAATATTGTATACTTCTAAAACTGCACATTTATTCACAAAAATATGTTTATTTTGTCTTATTAATCACAAGATAAATATTTTAAATTATATTTTATTGATTATTTACTAATTTAAATTAAGTAAATATGTATCTAACCAGCATAAAAAATATTTAAGTATGCATATATAAATATATATAAATTGAATATATGTAATATGGATTTCAGATACTAGATGGCGTTAATAATTAAAAATATTCACAATAATAAACTTTGCTATCTTTTTGAGGAATCTTCTTAATCCACGAAGGCTGTATGTATATTGCTAATTTGCTATAGGAAAATTATACATTTATTTATTTAAATTAAATTAAGACCATTGTGACCTATCAGGTTACCCCAATGCGTCTCGATGGTCAAAACAATACAATACATAAAGAAAGAAAAAGAAAGCTAACTAACTTTAGTTTGATTACATGTATCTAATTCATTTTAGTGGATTGTTAGAATCCCTTACGCAAATTATATTATTTCATTTGATTTATAATATAGAAGAAAAAAATCTATGTAGCATTATATTGATTTCACTAATTTTATTGTTAGTACATATATAACAAAATGACACAAAATATAATATTAACCCTTTTAATGCCAAATAATTTTAACTTGCATATGCAAAAACTGCCAAGTGTTTTTTCTAGAAAAAATATCTTTTACAATTTAAAAAAATGCTTATATATTATATATATTTTTTAAATTAAAAAAAGCCGTGTGCTCTCTATTATACGTTTAATAATAAAAAGGAATAATTTAGACATTTTGCAAGAAAAATTTTTTTTTTTTTTAAAAAAAATTAAAAACAAATAAAAACAAATTTGAAGTATAAAACATATCTAAACACATTTTCTTAATTAAAAAGCTAGTCTTTTATCTAGTAAAATCTATTGTTAGTTGATAAAAGAAAAATAGCCATTTTACCATTTTACAAAGAAACATATTTTTTTTTAAATTTGGCAAAATTTTGCAAAACGTGTTATATCTGAAATCGATTATTTTAAAAATATGAATGATTTTACAAACATACTAATTATACATACATATATACTATACAAGTTATATATGGTTTATAACTATTTTCATGTTTACAATTTGTTATTAGCTATAATTTTATAAAATATAAGAATATACAACAAAACGTTGGTGGTTATAATAAAAGGAAATAAAAATACACTACTAATGGTGAGGTAATGAATATAATTTGTAAAAATATGAAATATTTGTTTTGGGTAAATTTGTGAAAGATATACTACATCAAATATACGTAACGATACCCGCTTTTGTTTTGCTTCATCTGGCATCCCATTGCAAAAAAATTCCCAGCGGCTATTTGTTTTGGACACACAAAAAAAAAATACTATGAAACGTCATAAAATATACTAGACATGCCTTATGCATGCTTATCTACAAATGTATTCATTTTACTTTGAAGAAGCTTACATATGACAAAAACATTATAATACATATAAATTTATTTTTAAAAGTGCATGGCCGAAAAATCGGTCCGCAACAGTTTTTGCGTAAGTAGTGTGGATTGATATTTTGGCCCTCTGGCAAAGGAATAAGGAAGCAAAAATAATAAAAAGTCAGAAGTGTAATCTGATTTATCTTTTAATATTTTATTATTTTTAAAAATAAACGTAAATTAAAATGTTTTTGCTTTTAGGTCTTATGTGGTTGCTATATTGTAATTTATCAATAATAACTTATTTCGATTCCAAACAAAAAAATCTAATTTTATCATATAAAATATGCTTTTAATAAAAATAATAATTTAGGCATTCAGAGACATCTATCGGTACAAGTAATATTGTTTTAGTCAGGGTACTTCTTGTATAAAAGGTAAGAAACCATAATAATAGAAAAAAGATTAGATACACGAGGTAGAACATTTTAATAATTTATTCAATTATGGAGACATAAAACAAGAAAATAAATACTCCACAGAAGACTAACATGATGAACATAGACAAATTAAAGAGGGTATTAAAACTGCTCAATATAATCTTCACGTGGAGCTGTTCAAAAGAGGTGGAGATATTTTTATATATAATATAATATATTCGGATATATTACATTATATATTATTGCAATAATACCAATAGAGTAAAATCAACGGATCATACACCTATGTCCGCTCCATAAGAAAGGCAACCTGTTGATGTATTTGAACTACAGAGGTATAATTTGGACAGAGACATCAACGACTGATCTTTAAAATATGGCATATACAGGAAAAACTTACGGAATTCACTGTTTACACATACTTTATGTAAGTGTTGACATTGATTTTAAAGCTGCATATGATTTAATAAATGCAAATAGATTATATGCAGCCATGAAATAATTGTAAAACACACCATAAATAGGCTTACCGTACGTCTCGCTTACACACATCGGTCCCTGTTCAAAAACAAAACAAAATTTTCGAGATGACATTTCTTTTTAACTGTCCCAGTTCAGAGTTTCATAAATATGGTAATCCTAATCATGAGTAACGTTGAACGCTATATGAAGATGCTTTATGAGTTGTCTAAACCTCTATACATGTACAACGGTTTCAGACCAGAAGATACTCTGTGTACTTTTTAATATTGCCATAAGAAGCGCCCGACTTAAAAAATCAGCAGTATATATATATATATATGTTGTAAGAAATGTGTATTACAAATGAAGTTATATTTTCACTAGTATACATACTGATTTATATTTTACCGGCTAATTATCAATAAAACTATATTTGATCACAAAAGATGATCCGGTATTTCCACATGATTCAGAGAGTTGTGTCGTCACACCATTCGACAAAATCCTACAATACTTAATAAATTAAACCAGTCCCAAACATAATCTAAACGAATTAATCCAATGAAAGTGCAAAAACTATAGTTTGTTAAAGAACTATCATTAGGCCAAGTTGGGTTTGGCTAATTCGTTTTGGTTAGTTTGAGGTTTAAATAGCAAATGGACGTTTTGCAACTGTCAAATTGAGTTTGTACACATTTTATAATTTTATTTTATATAATTTTACTGGCGGTCTTCAGTTATATTATATGTTTCTAAGAAGAAATATATATACATTGGTAAAAATGTACTCAGATATCATTTCAGTAAAAATATCACTTCACAGGTAATGCATATTTACTGTAACATATACAATAAGTTGGTGCAAGTCTTCATCTATGCTGATGACATCGATATAGTATACTCTATAAAAATCTTTCATAGTCGAAAAAACTAAATATTGCATTAGTTATAACTTCTTGGCATTTAACATATATTTAAATTAATCATGTTTTTATATCATTACAGAATTCAAGATGTCCTCGTATCGATATTTGGGTTTGATCGCATTAATGCTACTATTGCAGTCGTGGCACGTGTCCGAAGCCTGCATGTGTATGCCGTCACATCCTCAATCGCACTACTGCCAGTCAGATTTCGGTATGAATTCTCCAAATGTTTTGTAGAAATATAATAAACTACGAAACTATATCGTTAACATTTAATTTACAGTTATCATAGCAACGCCGAAGTTTAACCACACAACTGGCGATACAATAGCATACAAACTGAAAATCAGGAAAGAGTTCAAGGTACATATTTACACAAACATTTATATATTAATATGTTTGCGAGTTAATGCTCATAATGTGGTTTGTGTACTTTCAGATGTCCGAGAAGGCAAAGCTTGCCCTTAAATCTGGATGGGTGACAACTGCCTTGGAAGGCTCCATGTGTGGAGTATCAATGGACCTTAATCGCACATACTTAATTACTGGTAAGATATCACTATTGTATATTTGTTGTAGCTTATTGTTATATTGTATTAAGAATGAATAGCTGTAATATATTACTACGCATTCATTTTAAACTTTATAGCTTTCGTGTTTAATGATTTTGTATTATAGTCTAATAAATATAATATATAAGTAATTTATTTAAATTTTGATCTTACAGACATTTAATGTATCATAAATACTTTTATCTATATTATAGTCAAATTAAAACCATGAATATTTGTATTTCGTAATTTATTTATCAAAAAATAGTTCAATATAATTTTTCGTTTTGGACTTGTCTTGATTATTAGCTTAAACATTCCAGGTCGTATCCTGAGTCTTGAAGCCAAAGTTAACTTATGCAACTTCATCAAGCCATGGAAAGAAGTCAACCCTCGGCAACGAAAAGGATTCAAAATGTTGTACAAGCAAGGCTGCGAGTGTAGAGTGAGTTATATTAAATTACATTAATATTATTTAAGGAACTATGATTGTTTTATTAATATTTTAATATAAATTTTCAGATTCAACGATGTAATTCACCATTGACGTGCAGTCAGAAAGGGTCAAACAACACTTGCAAATGGTTACGCAACCATCCCGGACAGAATTGTCAGAACAACTATGGAATTTGCTTCCAAAACAAAGGAGTATGCCATTGGGCTATGTAAGTATTATAGTGCTATTACTTTTGCACTGTTACTATAAAAGATGCTTAAGTTCGTATTATATGTTTTCAGGGCTCGTAAGTTGACGCAGTGTCTTCACTCGTATTCTTTAAACCACTATATGAAGCCAATTCGACCTTAAATTAGTATATATTGTTTTGTATATAGTTTTGTAAAGTTATTTATTTTTCATAACATGTAAGAAAATAATCCATTTTTATTCTTGAATCGTTAAAATGCATTTAATATACATAGTGATTTCTCATCACATTTTTGATTTATAATAAATAATGTATAATATTAAACATTTATAATTAATGTGTATATAATTATTGTTGTGTTTGTTTGTAAATTAAAGCATAATTTATAAACTGTATACAAAATGCTTAAATGGCTGCTTTTAGTATACATATATATAATTTTAATGATGTAAATATATCGCAATAGGCTAGATAATATATAAGATTTTCTTATTATTTAAATGTTTTTCATTAATCTATAAGTCACAAAATGTTTCAGTACACTATTAATATTAAATATACAATATGTGTATTTAAAACATGGTATTATTATATAATGTAAGGAAGTTGATGAGATGTATGTAAAATTTCGTTTTGTATAATATTAGTTATTAATAATTGTATTCCAGGTTTATTTAATTACATATTTTTTATTTGCAAATATAATATCAGGTTGATAATTATATGTATAAGCATAATACATGTTATAGAACTACAAAAATAAAAACCTGTGATCATAATATATCTTTTATTAAAAAATGAATATAATTTTGCCTGTGATCTATGTAAAATATCTTGAATATTTATTTTTTATCAGAAAAATTGATAAATTATATTAGTCATTACTCAAAAATTAAACAGTTACTGTTATTAATCTCACACAATTTTTTCAATAGTATCTGGAAGATTAGAATTAACTATGCACAATACAACAAAGAATTATGTGATGTTTCAAAAATTCCATTTTTGTCAGAAATATATATTAATGGTTTGAATCATTGCTTAAATTTACCATACAACAAAAAATAGATTAGTTGATATTTAATATAAAAATCAATAATATTAATAGAGAACTTTAACCTTGCTTAATCGATTTTAAAAATGCTTTTTAATTACATTTACAAATTTGTAATATAAGCTGAACATTTTTAACTGTTTTGATATAGTAAGATGCAACTGTATCTCCTAAGTAATGGCTGGTTTGAAAAAATATAATAAATAATAATAATATGCTAAGTCGTGAATATGATGTCATCATTATAAAATAATTACGAATACTCATAACATTTTTAAAAGCAATATCACGACTTTAAAAATATATATATGTATATATTAAAGGCATTTATCAGTAGTTTATATCTTTCATAATTTAACAATAGAAGTAGCATTGTACGTAAGCTTAATATTTTAAATTCTATATTTTAAATTTATAAAATGCTTAACGGTATATTTAAACATATATAAATTGGTCCAAGTTTTTAATGTTTTTTTATAGTATATTTCAATTAAAAATGTCAGAAATAAAAGCGACTTGTTTGATAATATTTTTAATGACAGTGCATTGGATGTATGTCGATGGTTGTACTTGCGATCCGACTCATCCTCAAACTCAATTTTGCAATGGACATTTTGGTAACAACTTTGGTGACAACTTTATTTTATGAATATTTGATTTGTACAAAACTATATTTTAAATAATGTTTTTAATAGCTATTTTGGCAACTCCTATAAACATGTATGCCGTTGATGTGATGACCAATGCTTATTCGTTAAAAATTCACAAAGTCTACAAGGTTTAATACGTTATTTTATTTTTTGTAATTTAATTTCAGTATAATATAATTAAATTAGCAATAAATAGGCAACTGCAGCAGGACTATTATTTATAGCCAACGGTACTGTATATACTGGTAATAATATTGGACTTTGTGGAGCTATTTTAGTACCGACCCAAAAATATGTGATTATCGGTTAGTTTAACTTTATAAACGATGTATTTATGTTACAATAAAAATATAGTTTGAATCAACCTGTTAATTTAATCGAAAAGGTGGCACTTTTAACGGAATAGGATATATTAATTCGTGTGGATTTGTCAGACTACTATCTGAAGTTACTATGGAACAATTAAATGGGATCGAAAATGTGTATGCTAAAGGATGTAATTGTACGGTGAGCATTCTTAAAAATTTTCGATTTACTTATAATAAACGTTCTACAAAAATGAGATTTATAGGTAATATTACAAAGCAAATAAAAAAAATGTTTTTTTTTTTATTTTAGATAAACGTATGTCTAGATGAAGGTTGTAGCACCGGAGATAATTTTAAAAGTTGCGTTGCAGAACCAGCTAACAATTTGTATTGCTACTATAGTTATGGAGCCTGTGTTCCAAGATGGGGAGACTGCGCATGGACCGAGTAATATTTCCTAATAAATTAATTACCTTGTATTTATTAAAGTAAACTCTGTTATAACGAATGATGTTTATTCAAATTGCATTAAATTATAACAGAGTTTCAGTTACTCATCTTATTAATATTTTTTTTTATATTTCAGCCAATGTAGAATAAATGAGTGCATAAAAACACTAGTCTGATAACATTGTATATAGTTTATATTTTTAATGAATGTCATACTGGATCAACACATATTAATAAAAAAGTAAAAAAAATATTAAATCGGAAAACTCTGCTCCGTGTATATATAATAATACCATTAATCATTGACATTATTTAAATACGCAGATCTCAATTACAATAAATTAATAAACATTTTTTTATAAACTATTCAGTCTTTGGGAATGGTTTTAGTAGACTTTTAGAAATGTATTTAATTAAGGTTTCGATCTATATGTATATGTTTATTAACATAATGGATTACAAGAGTGAATGATAACCAGATTCATGATTTGGTAATAAGTTTAAGCGAATTAAAATAAAACTGCGTCTGTTTTCTCTATATTTAATTAATGAATTAGACAGTTGATAACTTTCTGACCCTCAAAACAATGATAGTACTATATTAGATAGTGAACTTGAAGAATATGCTGGAACTATCAGAGCTTTAAATTATATTTTTTCGTAGATTGCACTTCGAAAAATTTTATCAGATAACATTGATAGTATACTTTGTGAACTTCGACTGAATATGGTCTATCTGCAGTGTAATCCTGATTTAAAAACATTATGTAGATAGTTCTTGCAACTCTCTTGATCAAAGATTTTGCTCGAAAAATGCTTAGAATGATGATTTATAGATCGATTTATATTATATTAACAAACATTGTCAACATTGAATCACGATAAAAACCGAAAAGCACTCAAAGTTACTGAATAACATATACATACACATATAAGCAGTTGTAAGAAGACTATGTACTCTATTTTAAAATTCTAGATTTAAATAAAATGACAAAATATATAAAACAATTACATCTTATTGACTTGTATTTTATTAACGATTGTATGTTTATATTTATATATTTTTTAAATTGTATGTGAATATGTTTTGTATTATTGTAGACTAAATTTTTTTTTAACTAACTAAAACATGTATTTTTAAAGATTTTTTTGTCCAAATCGAATTTTTTTAATTGTAATTTTAAAGATAACTTACACATATTCAATACCAGAAAAATCATTAAGTTAAAATATTAAAAATACTCATTGACCTTGAGAAAGCACTTATTGCGCATACGTGTTAAAAGCGTAACAATATCTAGAATATATCAGCGGCACGATACATAAACCAATTTTAAGTGATCCGTGAACCTATACAACACACGCGCGTTTGTCTCAAAAACGGTGTTCGTGGTTCTAGTTGTCACGCTCTTTTGATCTCTACCAACGTACGTGGTAAGGAAACGGCAGGACCGCAAGTCAGTATAAATAACGCAATGACAAAACTAGACTTTACAACGTCTATATGTTGCACCCTTCATATACAGGTACTGACGACTTCAAGAAGGGTAACCCAAATGAAGACCTACTATTATAACTTTGCCTAAATTTTATTGAATTATTAAAAAAATACTAACTTAGCCTAGCGGTTGATTTTATTTTAGGCATATAACCAGATAACAGTTCTTGAAATTGCGTCATTTTTTAGCACAACCACGATCGAAAAAACAATACAGTGACTTAGAATGAATTGTAACACCATTGCACATTTAAGAGTTTCTAATAAGCACCTATTCATAGTAATATACAGCTTATTAAAATATTAGCATACTCAATTATATCACCAAAACTGCTTGGAAAACTTGAATAATACTATTTTACTTGTTTGTGTTTATATCATTTAAACATTATTTTTATATAAGAAAAGCTGTGAGTGTATAGTAAGTTTTGTTAAATACATAAAATTCAGTCATAAAATTTGTTATTATCAAAACGGCAATTCTGAAATTCAAAAATGATACAGGTTTTTAATTGCAAACTAAACTTTTTATAAATCAATTTTAACCTTTTTCATTTCAAATTAGACCTTTTTCATTGCAATTTAAATCTTTTTCATTTCAAATTAAACTGTTTTCATTTTCAAATTAACGTATAAATACATAAGCTGCTTCGAACAAGCATTATAAAATTTGCAAAAATTGGTCATACAATAGAGACACGGTGAGAGACGCAGAAGGAAGACGAGTCAAATGTATCGACACTATAGATATAGGCTAATCGTCCAGAAAGCATCGCAATAACATATCACGACAATCCCAGCCGCTGTATCGAAATCACAGCAGACAATAATACAACTCGCCGACTTCCAAGACCTGCAATCTCAACTCCACCGCCTAATAGCAGCATCCACATTTCTCTACATGTATAGTAATTTCTGAAATCTTAAGTTTTAAAGTGAAATTATGTGCATTTTGCACGGAAAAATTGTAGGCATGTGACTCAGTCTTCAAAGATGATATGTTAAAAATAAACTCTTATTTTTTATCATCATTAATTTTTGTATCATTTGCATTTAATTGCTCATGTAGAAAGTATGCACTATTGCTTTTTAATTGTATATGCAAATGTCGTACAAATATGAACTACATTTTCAGCTGTATTAATAGGATGCAACTGTATCATTTTTGAAACCCAATGAAATAATCTAAGTGTATTTTATTCCCTGAATAATAGCTCGTTTAGATAGTTTATAATGAATTATAATAATAATAATTCTATAAACTAGTCGTGAATAGTAAATATATAAAGACAAGCAAAAGATTTTAAAATTAATGGAATATTAATAACGTTATTGATGGTTTCGACATTCATTAATGTTATTATATTATAAAAAAATCACGAATAATCATAATATTTTAAAATCAATATCACGACTTTAAAACTATATATTAAATGCATTTATCACTATATTATATCTTTTATAAGTTAACAATACAAGTGGCATTGTACGTAAACATTATCAATATTTAGAAATCTGTTTTTTAATTTTATAAAATTATAAAAAAATCGACCCTTGTTTACACGTACAAATTAGTTTAAAACACAGCAATTCTTTTAGTATTTTTTTCTAGTATATTTACATAAAAAATGCTGCAAATAAAATCGATTTGTTTGACAATATTGTTGATGACAGTGCAGTGGATGTGCGTCGATAGTTGTACTTGCCGTGAATTTCATCCTCAATATCATTTTTGCAATGCAGATTTTGGTAAATTCGCTCATTTTTACTATTTTCTTTTACAAAACTATATTTCAAACAATTTTTTTAATAGCTATTGCGGCAACTCCCACGGAATTGATTGTCGTTGACTCTGAAACCAACGCTTATTCGTTAACAATTCACGAAGTCTTCAAGGTTAATAACACGTTATTTAGTTTTGTATATTTTAATTTCAATATAATGTTATTAAACTAACAATACATAGGCAACAGTAAATGGACAAGTAGTGATCACCAACAATATAGTATATACCAGTAATAGCGATGGTCTTTGTGGAATAAATTTACAATTGAACCAAAAATATTTAATTGTCGGTTAGTTGAACTTTATAAATTATAGTTTAATAAATAAATATGTAAAAAAATTATGTGAATTCAAATGATTATTTATTGATTAAGGTGGCGTGACTAACGGTCAAGGAATCATAAGCATATGCGAATTTAATACCTTGTTTTCTTCAGTGAGTCCTCAACAATTACTTGGATTCAAAAGACTGTATGCTAAAGGATGTGAATGCACGGTGAGAAATTTTTTTTTATTTTTAGATTTGGTAATCTTTTGTAACATTATATTAAGCACACTCAAGTGGTCATTTTTAATTAAAAGTATAAAAATATTGACGCCTGATAATAATAATTTTGTATTTTATAAAATAAGCCAGTGTGTTTTTATTTAATCCACAGAGGTAAATTAAATAAAACCATTTTTTAATATATAATTTAACATTGCCATAAATTAATAATTTAACATCTTTCATTTTATTGTGAGAAAAATGTTTATAATGACATAAATTTTACTTTTTTAAGGCGATTTCCAGCGCGACTAAGTCAGATTATATCTCACCACTGACGTAAAAAATTTACACAAAAATAAATTTAATGGTTAAGATACACGATTTTTAAAATAAAATTTGAAACTCTTTCTAAATTAGGTTTTAAAAGATTGTCTTACTTAAGATTTCAACGCTGATTTTCCTCGATATTCTTTTTCCACTTTCATACGAACACGTACAAGCCACGAGTGTAAAATTTGCAGAAATAAGTGCAGTATACTGTCATCCAAAGCACAAAATCAAAATAAAAGACTGAAGGCTTTTACCACGTTCTTGATAATAGATTCTTTGCTGCAAGGGACTACAGTGCTAAGTACACGCAGTGGAGATCTAGAGTCTAGATTCTAGACTAATTACTCGTTAAGTTAATTATTTTATATCAATTTTGCGTTGCAAAATAAATAAAATGTTTTATTCATATGCATAACTATATTTATAAGATCCATAATAATATTTTTTTTAAATTAGAAAAACATTTTTTTTAAAATTAATTGCCTGATATTTTTTTGCAAAATGATACGTTTTTTGTATTTTTTTGTTATTTATTGCATTTAAATATGGATTTAAATTATTATTTTAATTTCTCACTTCCTTACTTTTCATTTTAGATCAAAATGTGTCTAGATGACGATTGCAGCACGCTGTCGTATGGTAAAATGTGTGTCGCAGCACCATACGATAAATTAAATTGCTTCTACAAATACGGAGCCTGTGTTCCAGCTGGCAAAGAATGCCATTGGACCGAGTAATATTTATTATTAAATTAACTAACTTTTATTTAATAAATGAAACTCTGTTATAACGAATGTGGTTTATTGAAATTGCATTTAATTATATCAGAGTTTCAGATCCTCACTTATTTAATACCTTTACTTTTATATTTCAGTGATTGCTCTATTGATGCCTGTGTTGGACTAGTAATCTGAGTGCAATGTACATAATATATTTTTAATAAATATCATATTATTTTAACATATAGTATTTCTTTAAAAAAAATATTGAACAGCATTTCATAAATCAACAAAAAAAAAAACAATATCAACTCTGTAAATATTTGTAATACATATCGTAAGCATTTGTTGTATTATTTGCAATACACGGAGCTCAATCACAATTAATACACATTTTCTAGTAAATTATCCAGTCTTTGAAAATCGTTTCAGCTGAGTGGACTTGTTAAAATGTATTCATTTTTGGTTTCGATCTTAATCTATATTTGTATGTTTATTAACATAAATCATGCAAGAGGGAATGACAATCACCCACAAACTTTTTTTGTAAATCAGATTTTGGTATATTTAAATCAGTTTCTTTTTAAAATCAGAATAATAATAAAATTGGCAAAACATAATACTCATTGTAATGAAAATATTTTAACAATGTTGATTGTTCCTTGTAATGTAATTTTTACAACAATAAATAGCAGATATATACAAGGTATTTAATAATTCATTTTTTTGTATGACTATCAATTACCAATACTATATTATATATTTTTTATGGTAAATATTTTAAAATACTAAAAAAGCTAAAAAGTTCATTCGTAACGGACTATACATAAATTTAACGACGATGTTTGACGGTTTTCATTTTGTTCTGAACAATCCTTATTTAGTGACGGGTACTAAATTTGATGAATTAATTATTTATATTATATATGTATATATAGTGGCCCAAAAAAATGAAAGTATTTCTTAAAGCTAATTATTAAACCATTGTTTTAAATATGTTTAGAGATCTGTGATATTGATATGGTTTAAATTAAATTATTATTTCAGATACGTGATGGAAAAAGATATAAACTTTAAAAATAATTATTTTTTTGGCTTATATGTATATTTATTTTATTACATTATTATTTATAAATTCAGGAAGAGTTATGAAGAATAGAGCTTATACTGGAGACTCTGTTTATATAAAATCGTACGATGAGGTAGCCCTTAATCTTAAATTTGCATTTAAAGTTTTGTATCAAAACAGGTGTCCATGCCAGGTTAAGTTTTTTTAATATATCTACTAATTTAAATATGATAAACAACCAGGTCCATGTAGAACGCTCTGAAGTTAGTAGCGAGAGAGTTTTTTCGATAACTGATGTCGACATATCTTGGACTTGAATTAAGACACACAAAACAAAATTAACTAGTTATTAAGAAAAGCTTTTCAAACTTCTTAACAAAAATTATCTACCTGTTGATTGAGATGAATGATACAAGGGATTTCATGTATTATTTAAAGGTATTAAGAACTTATAATTTTGTACCGTAACCTAAATTTTTATCTCTTATTTAATATGTGACAGTTTCACAAAAAATTTTTTTTTTCAAATTAATAAAATATTTTATATAAAACCAAAATATAAACTGAAAAAAGGGTGTCCCAAAATTAACACAATATTTATTGCGATAATTTTGGGAAACATTTATTTATTATATATAATTATGCGTTGACCTTATATGTCCTAATTATTTTCTTACTGCTAAAAAAGACTAAAAGTGCTGAAAAAGAACTGATTTATATTTCTGTGGCAAAAAATGTGGCAAAGAGCTTTTTTTGTTGTTGAATACATACATACAAGATATTCTTTATGAGTTAAAGTAGCTTAATATTAGAGAATTTTTAACACCTAATATGTACGACCTAGCACGATTTTTTTCAATCATTACTTAAT
The DNA here is from genome assembly GCF_051122295.1 of Plectrocnemia conspersa. Lineage (NCBI taxonomy): Eukaryota > Metazoa > Arthropoda > Insecta > Trichoptera > Polycentropodidae > Plectrocnemia > Plectrocnemia conspersa. Next base: position 8,358,507 of record NW_028277174.1, on the reverse strand, counting down.
TGAAACTTTTTGGCAACGAAATATCTGGAGCAAATAACACAAATAACTAGTACAAGAAATAGTAAAATTGAATATGATAAAAGAAAATTACACATTTATAAAAACTTACTAATAAAATGTTTAATGTATTTTAGAGCTTTACACAATTTTAACCGACATTTAAATATTAGTTTGTACTACATGTCACTAAAATTTATATAGCTAAACGCGAATGAAATAAAAATCATAAGTTTTGTATAGTTAATATATAGTTGTTCGAAATCCATGAGGCGCGACAGACACGGTAAACACGACCTCACTCTTCCAGCTCTGGAAGCCGGCTAACAAGTGGCAACTTGTTCAAACTTGACACTCACTATCTCAACGGATCAGGCTATCGGACTTATTACTTAAAATAAATGTAACGGCAGCAGTTGCTGCTATACAACTTCTATCACCGTACTTTTTTATCACACCTCGTATATAAATCGTTTGGCTCTCGACATTCTTTCATAATTTTTGAATTTTTGACTCTTTCATTACCTATTCATTTAATGTTCAGATATTTTCATTTTTGGTAAAAATGTCACTTTATCTTGTGCATTAGTATTATTTTAAATTGATATATATTTTAATAAAAGCAAATTCGGTTTCTTAATATATTTTTTTTCAATGTATGCTAATAAATTAAATATGGAAAATAAGCAAATAAGAGCAATATTTTATTATTCATGTATTTCGCAAAACACATATAATGAGAGTTATTGTCAAGAAATTAATAAAATAAACCAAAAACTGTGACGTCTAGTATCCGAATTATACGATCAAAAAACACGACAATGCATGATCGACCCTACAAAATTGTAACGAATTGGACTATAAAATCCACAATAATTACCAGACATATCGCCAGTATATTTTCGCTTATTAAAGCATAATGATACATTTTTATTGGGTAATAAAGTTTTTATTAACCAAGCTTCTGCCAAAAGTGCAATTCGTGGTTACATCTACTCTAGACAAATTTAGCACCACTGAAATAAATCTAAAATGTGTCGATTTTAATAGTGCTTATTTTGATTAATAAAGTTGTTTTTTAGCTAAGAAAAATATATTTAAATTTGCAGATCATAGACTGTAATTATTTTCTTAGCAACATAATACATATTAAGCATTTGCATCTCTTCACAATTTTTATATGTTCTAATTAATCTAATCTACGTTTTAGGTACGCTATTGCGACAATAATAAAACTTGTGATCGTTATAATAGCAAATTTAATGACATATGCCCAGCTGATTTGAGGACTAGTAACAACTGCAGTTGAAAGCCGAAGTATTCTAAATTTTTGATTAAATAAATTTTTGATATGATATAAATATATTAATTTCAGGACTGAAGAATTGCATCAGTGTTTGTATAATAACGTGTGGTTATAATATATATTAATATATTATAACCCAAATGAAGACCTACTATTATATCGATTATTAATAACTTTGCCTAAATTTTATTGAATTATTAAAAAAATATTAACTTAGCCTAGCGGTTGATTTTAGTTTAGGCATAGAACCAGATAACAGTTCTTGAAATTGCGTCATTTTTTAGCACAACCACGATCGAAAAAACAATACAGTGACTTAGAATAAATTGTAACACCATTGCACATTTAAGAGTTTCTAATAAACACCTATTCATAGTTATATACAGCATATTAAAATATTAGCATACTCAATTATATCACCAAAACTGCTTGGAAAACTTGAATAATACTATTTTACTTGTTTGTGTTTATATCATTTAAACATATTTTTCGGTATGTATTTTAGAAGTAGGGAATTCGTCTTAAATTTTATTTTTGCTTTACATTACATTACTTACTTCAAGATAAAAAAAATCAAATTAGACTATAAGAATATAGTTTACAAGCTTTTCAGCCAAAATATTGCAAACTTATAAGTCATAGAAATAAGTCAACCCAATGTTATATAAAAAAAGCTGTGAGTGTATAGTAAGTTTTGTTAAATACATAAAATTCAGTCATAAAATTTGTTATTATCAAAACGGCAATTTTGAAATTCAAAAATGATACAGGTTTTTAATTGCAAACTAAACTTTTTATAAATCAATTTTAACTTTTTTCATTTCAAATTAGACCTTTTTCATTGCAATTTTAATCTTTTTTGTTTCAAATTAAACTGTTTTCATTTTCAAATTAACGTATAAATACATAAGCTGCTTCGAACAAGCATTATAAAATTTGCAAAAATTGGTCATACAGTAGAGACACGGTGAGAGACGCAGAAGGAAGACAAGCCAACTGTATCGACGCTATAAATATAGGCTAATCGTCCAGAAAGCATCGCAATAACATATCACGACAATCCCAGCCGCTGTATCGAAATCACAGCAGACAATAATTCAACTCGCCGACTTCCAAGACCTGCAATCTCAACTCCACCGCCTAATAGCGGCATCCACATTTCTCTACATGTGTAGTAATTTCTGAAATCTCACGTTTTAAAGTGAAATTATGTGCATTTTGCACGGAAAAATTGTAGGCATGTGACTCAGTCTTCAAAGATATGTTAAAAATAAACTTTTATTTTTTATCATTATTAATTTTTGTATCATATGCATTTAATTGCTCATGTAGAAAGTATGCATTATTGCTTTTACATTGCATATGCAAATGTCGTACAAATATAAACTACATTTTCAGCTGTATTAATAGGATGTAACTGTATCATTTATGAAACCCAATGAAATAATCTAATATAAGTGTATTTCATTCCCTGAATAATAGCTCGTTTAGAAACTTTTTAATAAATTATATTAATAATAATTCTATAAACTGGTCGTGAATAGCAAGTATAACGTTATTGATTGTTTCGACAGTCATTAATGTTATTATATTATAAAAAAAAATCACGAATACTCATAATATTTTAAAATCAATATCACGACTTTAAAACTATATATTAAATGCATTTATCACTATATTATATCTTTTATAATTTAACAATACAAGTGACAGTGTACGTAAGCATAATCAATATTTAGAAATCTGTTTTTTAGTTTTATAAAATAATAAAGAAATCGACCCTTGTTTACATGTACAAATTAGTTTAAGACACAGCAATTCTTTTAGTATTTTTTTCTAGTATATATACATAAAAAATGCTGCAAATAAAATCGACTTGTTTGACAATATTGTTGATGACAGTGCAGTGGATGTGCGTCGATAGTTGTACTTGCGGTGAATTTCATCCTCAATATCAGTTTTGCAATGCAGATTTTGGTAAATTCGCTCATTTTTAATATTTTCTTTTACAAAACTATATTTCAAATTTTTTTTTAATAGCTATTGCGGCAACTCCCACAGAATTGATTGTCGTTGACCCTGAAACCAACGCTTATTCGTTAACAATTCACGAAGTTTTCAAGGTTAATAACACGTTATTTAGTTTTGTATATTTTAATTTCAATATAATGTTATTAAGCTAACAATACATAGGCAACAGTAAATGGACAAGTAGTGATCACCAACAATATAGTATATACCAGTAATGGCGATGGTACTTGTGGAATAAATTTACAATTGAACCAAAAATATTTAATTGTCGGTTAGTTGCACTTCATAATTTATAGTTAAATAAATAAATATATAAAAAATATTGTGTGAATTCAAATGATTATTTACTGATTAAGGTGTCGTGGCTAACGGTCAAGGAATCATAAGCGTGTGCGAATTTAATACCTTGTTTTCTTCAGTGAGTCGTCAACAATTACTTGGGCTCAAAGGACTGTATGCTAAAGGATGTAACTGTACGGTGAGCAATTCTTTTTTTATTTTTAGATTTGGTAATCTTTTGCAACATTATATTAAACACAAATTCAAGCGCTAATTTTAAATTAAAAGTATAAAAATATTGATGCCAGATAATAACACTTTTGTATTTTATAAAATAAGCCAGTGTGTTTTTTTTTAATTCACAGAGGTAAATTAAATAAAACTATTTTTTTATATATAATTTAACATTGCCATAAATTTATAATATAACATCTTTCATTTTATTGTGAGAAAAATGTTTATAATGACATAAATTTTACTTCTTTAAGGCGATTTCCAGCGCGACTAAGTCAGATTATATCTCACCACTGACGTAAAAAATTTACACAATAATAAATTTAATGGTTAAGATACACGATTTTAAAAATAAAATTTGTAACTCTTTCTAAATTAGGTTTTAAAAGATTGTCTTGCTCAAGATTTCAACGCTGAATTTCCTTGATATTCTTTTTCCACTTTAATACGAACACGTACAAGCCACGAGTGTAAAATTTGCAGAAATAAGTGCAGTATACTGTCATCCAAAGCACAAAATCAAAATAAAAGACTGAAGGCTTTTCCACGTTCTTGGTGATAGATTCTTTGCTGCAAGGGACTACAGTGCTAAGTACACGCAGTAGAGATCTAGACTAATTACTCGTTAAGTAAATTGTTTTATATCAATTTTGCGTTGCAAAATAAATAAAATGTTTTATTCATATGCATAACTATATTAATAAGATCCATAATAATATATTTTTTTTAATTAGAAAAACATTTTTTTAATAATTAATTGCCTGAAATTTTTTTGCAAAATGATACGTTTTTTGTATTTTTTTGTTATTTATTGCATTTAAATATGGATTTAAATTATTATTTTAATTTCTCACTTCCTTACTTTTCATTTTAGATCAAAATGTGTCTAGATGACGATTGCAGCACGCTGTCGTATGGTAAAATGTGTGTCGCAGCACCATACGATAAATTAAATTGCTTTTACAAATACGGAGTCTGTGTTCCAGCTGGCGAAGAATGCCATTGGACCGAGTAATATTTATTATTAAATTATCTAACTTCTATTTAATAAATAAAACTCTGTTATAACGAATGTGGTTTATTGAAATTGCATTTAATTATATCAGAGTTTCAGATCCTCACTTATTTAATACCTTTACTTTTATATTTCAGTGATTGCTCTATAGATGCCTGTGTTGGACTAGTAATCTGAGTGCAATGTACATAATATATTTTTAATAAATATCATATTATATTAACATATAGTATTTCTTTAAAAAAAATATTGAACAGCATTTCATAAATCAACAGAAAAAAAACAATATCAACTCTGTAAATATTTGTAATACATATCGTAAGCATTTGTTGCATTATTTGCAATACACGGAGCTCAATCACAATTAATACACATTTTCTAGTAAATTATCCAGTCTTTGAAAATCGTTTCAGCTGAGTGGATTTGTTAAAATGTATTCATTTATGGTTTCGATCTTTATCTATATTTGTATGTTTATTAACATAAATCATGAAAGAGGGAATGACAATCACCCACAAACTTATTTTGTAAATCAGATTTTGGTATATTTAAATCAGTTTCTTTTCAAAATCAGAATAATAATAAAATTGGCAAAACATAATACACATTGTAATGAAAATTTTTTAGCAATGTTGATTGTTCCTCGTAATGTAATTTTTACAACTATAAATAGCAGATATATAGTGGACGTTCTGGATATATACAAGGTATTTAATAATTCATTTTTTTGTATGACTATCAATTACTAATACTATATTATATATTTTTTATGGTAAATATTTTAAAATACTAAAAAAGCTAAAAAGTTCATTCGTAACGGACTATACATAAATTTAACGACGATGTTTGACGGTTTTCATTTTGTTCTGAACAATCTTTATTTAGTGACGGGTACTTAATTTGATGAATTAATTATTTATATTATATATGTATATATAGTGGCCCAAAAAAATGAAAGTATTTCTTAAAGCTAATTATTAAACCATTGTTTTAAATATGTTTAGAGATCTGTGATATTGATATGGTTTAAATTAAATTATTATTTCAGATACGTGATGGAAAAAGATATAAACTTTAAAAATAATTATTTTTTTGGCTTATATGTATATTTATTTTATTACATTATTATTTATAAATTCAGGAAGAGTTATGAAGAATAGAGCTTATACTGGAGACTCTGTTTATATAAAATCGTACGATGAGGTAGCCCCTTATCTTAAATTTGCATTTAAAGTTTTGTATCAAAACAGGTGTCCATGCCAGGTTAAGTTTTTTTGATATATCTACTAATTTAAATATGATAAACAACCAGGTCCATGTAGAACGCTCTGAAGTTAGTAGCGAGAGAGTGTTTTCGATAACTGATGTCGACATATCTTGGACTTGAATTAAGACACACAAAACAAAATTAACTAGTTATTAAGAAAAGCTTTTCAAACTTCTTAACAAAAATTATCTACCTGTTGATTGAGATGAATGATACAAGGGATTTCATGTATTATTTAAAGGTATTAAGAACTTATAATTTTGTACCGTAACCTAAATTTTTATCACTTATTTAATATGTGACAGTTTCACAAAATAGTTTTTTTTCAAATTAATAAAATATTTTAGATAAAACCAAAATATAAACTGAAAAAAGGGTGTCCCAAAATAACACAATATTTATTGCGATAATTTTGGGAAACATTTATTTATTATATATAATTATGCGTTGACCTTATATGTCCTAATTATTTTCTTACTGCTAAAAAAGACTAAAAGTGCTGAAAAAGAACTGATTTACATTTCTGTGGCAAAAAATGTGGCAAAGAGTTTTTTTTGATATATATTTTAATAAAAGCAAATTCGGTTTCTTAATATATTTTTTTTCAATGTATGCTAATAAATTAAATATGGAAAATAAGCAAATAAGAGCAATATTTTATTATTCATGTATTTCGCAATACACATATAATGAGAGTTATTGTCAAGAAATTAATAAAATAAACCAAAAACTGTGACGTCTAGTATCCGAATTATACGATCAAAAGACACGACAATGCATGATCGACCCTACAAAATTGTAACGAATTGGACTATAAAATCCACAATAATTACCAGACATATCGCCAGTATATTTTCGCTTATTAAAGCATAATGATACATTTTTATTGGGTAATAAAGTTTTTATTAACCAAGCTTCTGCCAAAAGTGCAATTCGTGGTTACATCTACTCTAGACAAATTTAGCACCACTGAAATAAATCTAAAATGTGTCGATTTTAATAGTGCTTATTTTGATTAATAAAGTTGTTTTTTAGCTAAGAAAAATATATTTAAATTTGCAGATCATAGACTGTAATTATTTTCTTAGCAACATAATACATATTAAGCATTTGCACCTGTTCACAATTTTTATATGTTCTAATTAATCTAATCTACGTTTTAGGTACGCTATTGCGACAATAATAAAACTTGTGATCCTTATAATAGCAAATTTAATGACATATGCCCAGCTGATTTGAGGACTAGGAACAACTGCAGTTGAAAGCCGAAGTATTCTAAATTTTTGATATGATATAAATATATTAATTTCAGGACTGAAGAATTGCATCAGTGTTTGTATAATAACGTGTGGTTATAATATATATAATAATATATATATATATATATATATATATATATATATATATATATATATATATATATATATATATATATATATATATATCTTATAATAATATGAATTTTTTTTAAAGCTTTACAGATATATATATATATATATATATATATATATATATATATATATATATATATATATATATATATATATATATATATATATATATATATATATATATATATATATATATATATATATATATCGGTAAAGGTTTAAAAAAAATTCATGTAAATAATAGTTTATATGTATAATATAAATATTAATTATTTATGTTAAAAAAATAAAATCAAAGTTTTTATCAAAAATAGTTAGAATTCAGATAGCTTATTTTTTGTACTGATAGATAAGACATATCTGTCATTTGACATTTTCCTGTTCATTTGAACAGTTATACGAGTATACGTATGTTTAGACAGTTGTGTAAAAATGTTTAAAATTTTTTACCTGCTTTTTGCGCTTTTTACGTACATTGATCTAGCTAATTTAGCATTTCCGAAAGTTCTTCATACAAATTTTCATTTGAAAATCTACCAGCATTGGTTGTGTCAACCAAGCTGGAAAATGTATCTCTTTTAAATCAGCAAATCGTTATTTAAAATCAGTTGATAAAGTTTGCAGATGGTCCAAAATAACACGTTTAGCATTATCAGTCACTTCACATTTTTGGAGCCAGTAAAATTTTTCAAAATTGTTGTTGAAAATATTTTTTTTAGATAATATGATAAAAGTGGGAAATGCAAATATCTTTGCTTTTGCATCGACAAGTGTTTTCTCCGATCCTTGAAGTTGGCTATTTAAAATATTTAATTTTTCAAATATATCAGTTAAATAGCTTACAAATGCTTTACCGTCGACCGTCATCAAAAACTTCATATCAGATCGGTTGCTTAAAAAATCACAAAGGGTATCGAATAATTCCATAAATCTTTTTAAGGAATTTCCTTTTGAGAGCCATCTTACTTCAGTGTGAAGTAACAGTCTTACGTGTTCCGCATTTTGTTCTTCACAAAATAGCCTGAAGAGACGCTCAGATTTAGCACTAGTTTTAATCATATTGATACACTTTATAACGGAATTTAGTACCTCATTTAGAACAGGTGAAATGTATTTAGCCACCAAGTTTTCCCTGTGAATAACACAATGCACCACAGTCATATCTGAATTTAGTTTATTAAATATATCTTTGGAGGAAGTGGTACTTTCTAATGATTTGCAGAATAACATTTCTTCTGCAAATTTTTTTTATCAATATATCTTACGTAAGCTAGCAACACGGCTTCACTGTCTCTCAAAGTTGATTCATCCATTTGTAGTGAAAATTTTCTTGTTTTCAGCTTTTCAACAAGTTGGATTTCAACGTTTTCACTCAATTCGTCTATTTTTCTGCAAACAGTAGTGTTGCTGAGGGGCATAGCCTTCACGAGTTTGTCATCTTGTTGTAGAACTGTTTTAAGAAATGCTGATATTGTTGGCTTGATTAGATCCTATTCTATAGTTTATTTTTTTCCACATTTAGCGATGAGCAATGAAATTTGGTAACTAGCCTCAAGACTACGATCAATACTTGCAGTTTGTGCACAATATAGATTTGTTAATGTTGTTCGTTTTCCAAATTTTTCTTTAAGATTTTGAAAGAAAATAATATCTGAATTAATATGAGTACTATGTTTCGCCTTCAAATGTGCTTCAAGACGACCTCGTTTCATTGTTTCATTGGTAAAGGATTTCTCACACATAAGACAAAAAGGTAGACATTCGTCATGCCCAGCAGGTATAAATCCAAATTTTAAGAAATCCTACGCACGTGGGTATATTTAGTCGTGAACGAGCAAATTATATTTATATGTGGAATATTTGATAATTTCCGACGTGTCCCATCTCTGAAGCGTGATGTCCCATCTCTGAAGCGTGGTGCCCCACCTCTGAGGCGTGGTGCCCCACCGGTGGGGCGTACGCCCCACCGTGGGAAACACTGCTCTAGAGCTAAACGGTTCGCAAAGAACTGACTTTACTTTAAATGCCTTTAAAACACACAATTGTTTTGATTTATATTTTAAGCTGAGGGATCAGTATAAACAATTGACAACACTTTACGCTACAACTGCATGGTCATAAAACCTAAAAATTTTTTTGTTGATATTTCATATTGTTCATTGCCATAAATTAGATAAGTCGGGACTGTCGAACAGGAAACACAAAAGAAATTTCTCCGTCGTACCCACTAACATAGCCGACGACCGGAACTATGCAACTATGGAACTATGAAAAAATTATACCTGATAGTAACCGCTCTAACTCGGGACTTCGGGCATAAACGCCAAATAAAAGCAAGGCGTTAACCTTTACCGGACCGAGTTAAAATTATTTTTGTTTCTGAAATATTTCAAAATTTTTTAATTTTGAGTATTAATCGAGTAATTTTCAAAATACTCGATTATCAAGTACTTGAAAAATAGACAAGTATACTCGAGTATCGGGTACTCGATTACTCGAATTGGAGACTCTAGTCTGAACGTGCTTTTTTAGCAGCAGGCAGCTTAGGAACCAAAATCAGATCAAGGCTAAATGATGAAACGCTTGATGCTTTGATGTTACTTCGTGAGTTTTATTCAAAATAATGTTTTCCATTAATTGGGTCTATGAATGTACATATGTACATACATTGTCAAAAGTTCATTTTTTATCTTCTCAAATAAATATATAAGACCTTCCCTTTTTTATTTTTATTATATTATTGTCTATTTTAGGCCCAAGACTAAAATTATACTTACTTTATACATTGTACGTTATAAAAAACAGATGTAAAAATATATTGTATTATTAATTTTAAATTATTTTTATCGATAAAATTACATGAAAATTATCCCGGGACTGGTACCGGGATCCCGGGATCGACTAATTGCAATAGCAAAATCCCGGGATCAATATTTTGCCCCGGGATTGGAATCCTTAGTGCTAACTGAAAAACATGCCGGCATGTGCGGGTTGGGCATGAGAGTCGGCGAAACACGTCTATTTTCAGGTGATTTATTATTATAATTTAATGTTAATCGATGTGTAAATTATCAATTCGTTTTGTCAGGTGCCGTTGACGGTGATGTTGCAAGAATATATTCGTGCAATTGAAATAGAAGATGGTATTACATCAGCAGTGAAGAGCGCAGAGGATTGAGGACGGAATACAAAAAACAATGTAAATAAAATTATATGCTTGAACAAATTACATGTCTAATTTATTATTGATGTTGAAATGCGAAACCTTAGAATCTCAGTTAATTTTTAATAAAAATCTAAAAGCGACAGACAGTTGGCAATGTGATTCAGATAAGCAAAGCAGTAGCTTAAAATATCGGATACACTTGTAACCCGCACCAAAGCGCTGTCATTCGTTTTTTGAGACGCTCGAAACGTTTCATAGAATCTGTTCAAAACTGCTATAAAAAAAATTAAGACAACATGTTTCAAGCCTTTCTACAAAATCGATTTTAAGTGCTTTCAAAAAGTCCTCCTCTTTCATCATGTGTCACGCAGGAAAGTCTAATAAAGCAGAGAGAATAGCGCACTTTTAATAGGTTTCTTAAACATTTTTCTGTTCAAATTAAAATTGCTTGACATGAGCATTTAAAATAAGTGATATATATACATATATAAATATCAGTATATTATACAACAATTTTAGAAGCAATGCACGTATCAAAATGAAAATAAAACATAATTGTGAGAGGTTCATCCAGATATGCAGTTAACGCTAAGGTGATTCAAACTACAATTTAGAAAAGAAAATAGCAACGCGTTTTATCAAAAGGCTTTATAATTATAAAAACATACTTAATATCACAATTGCGTAACAATTATATAATAGTGCCAATATATTTTATAATATTCGGAGATTTTATCTCTCAATCAGTATCCGCCCATTAACCGCTCATTGAGCATAATAAAAACTACCATTTTTTGCGTAAACTATGACATAGACAATGTGTCTACCGATGTAAAAATTGCTCAGAGACAATCACACGCATAAAAAGCAGACGATCGCACAATTCGAGACGACAGACAACCAGACTTAGACGAATTATGATTTTGAATACTTTGGCTGCTGCTGATAAAATCAAACTGGCCTACTTGGATTTGTTCGCCTGTTTATGCATGGTAGTTATTTCCTTTTTTTATACAAAGAACATTTTTGTATAACAAAAAAAATAATGAATTACTTAAAATTAAATTACGGGAAATAGATATTTCATTGTTGCACATTTCATGAAAATAATATTATAACAATAATACAAAAGAATAAAATGTATTATTTTTCATCTTTAAAATCAACGGCTAATCTCGCAAGTACCGAATGGAACAAGACAGAATTAAGTATAGAATGATTAAATATATGTACAAATAAAGTTATTAGTACAGAATAAAACTCATTTGCAAAATAATAAACAGTTTTTTGCGTCCCAGTTTCAGAAATTGATTATTTTTTTACGTTATGTTATGATGTATGGCGTCTTGTAATGAATACTTTTAGGCTTCGTGGCTCATGATAAAAATAATTTTGAAAGATAAAAATAATTGACCTAAAAAATCCAGACATAATATGCTGTGCAAATTTTATGATGCCAGAGCTTGTCGTACGAGAGTTTTTGATGCTTCAGTAAACAATTTTTCTGCTTTATACTATAAATAAATATTATAAAATACAATTATATTAATGCGAATTTATGTAATATGTATCTTGAATCAATAACTTAAATAAACATTATCTGTATATTTCTTTACGAGCTGATACTATTTACATAGCTTCAGCTGTTGAGATGTTTCACTGAAACATGAGACTGAAGCTAAATTATTTAAAATTAATATATTACTATAATAATTTACACGTAATCAGACTTACTATTGTTTTATTGTCACATCGTTTGATCTTTACGAACCACGTGATAAAGTAGTTCGTAAAGGTCAAAAGATAATAGTGAATCACCTGATCAACGACATTTTTAGAATTGTCGATAATCTGTTGTTTTGCAATACTCAATAATCAAATCTTAGTCAACTGCTGTGTATTTGTAAATGACAAACACGACGGTTGTTCACTTAAGCTTATAAAACTGTGGGAGATTCAACCATCTGCACAATTTGTTATAATTTAGAGGCCATTCTAACAACTATTTTGAGCAGATAAAAGCACGCACAGATTCAAAACATCAACCGCATGAACGGTTGCCATTATAAGATTCCCCATAAAGGTCGACGATATACCGTTACATTTTAATTAGAATCCACTACTATTTGCCTCTTAGCCATACACCGTGGGGGTGTTACCCTGAGCTTCATTTTAATTTTTATTATACAATAATGCTCTTTTCATATAATAAATACAAATATTTTATTGCTTTTGTAAACAAAAATTAGTAGGAGCAAATTTAATAATAACTATATTAATTCTATTTATTTAAAAGATCGTTGAAATTCTGCGCAAATTAAAAAAAATCAGATATAAGTAGCAAAATTATAGAATAAAGTAAGTGCTATTGTGGGTTAATCAAATTTATTCATTTAACAATCCAGGACTGACGAGAGAGAAAAGTGGGAAGGGTGTCGCATGAAACGAAGAAAGAGATAAAGCATGCTATTTTGTGTAACGGTACGTCCAGACGAAATGGGAATCTTATGAAGCGAACGACTGTAAACACGAGTATGATTAACGGCTAAAGGTATAGTACGCATGCGCGACCAATTCAATTCCCGATAAACAATTCACGGCGTACGCGTATCGAGTACGCAAGACAGCCCGCGCTGCAGCCAGCTTTAGCCGCTCCCTCGGTATGGTTGTTTGTAGCCGTTTTTCTGTGCGATTACGTTTCATAATTACTTAAATTAAAAAAATGAATAAATGATAAAAATATTTAGCCACTGGTAGTAATTTATAAATATTTACAAATACCGTGTTACCAGTTTTCCGGCGTTTATTTGACTGCAAAATCACACACTTAATTCTCAAAACATATTATTCAAATCGATAAGATGATTTTGGTTTAATAAATCGCTTATTGTTTTAAGTTTATGTAAAATTAGACCCTGCAAGATCCCTTAGATTTCAAAGGAATTCCTTACAAAAGGGAAAATTGAACAAAATATCTTACTGTAACTTAAATATTAACTTTAAAAATAATTTGAAATACGAGATATCTAAACTATTATGCGAAGTATATTTTTCTTCACACTGCAGAGTAAAAAATTGAATTATTTTGTAAACTAATAAAAATAAATTGAATTTAATAATGTTAATTTTATGTTTATTAAGGTTAAAGTGAGAAAGTTATATTATTAGTATAATTAATCATAATTTTTAACATTGTTTTAAAGCAGAATTCTAGAAACTAAATTAAAAAATATAATCACAATTTATTAAGATATGTTCTATTAGGGAATTGAAATGCATAAAATAAAAATTGTAATAAAGCTATAATTATATTAGTGCAATTATGATTATTAAATAAAATTTGTAAAATTCAATAATAATGAACTAGTAAATATTTTTATTTACTATTAACACCATCTTTCGGTTTTGCTTAACTACGACTTGCCACGATGATTTAAAATAATTACTATTTATTTTATGTTTAAACAATAGGTTTTGTAAAATGCGTTTAATTAATCGTAACCAGATACATTATATAAAGCTATTATTTTTTTAGATTACAGCAACAGGTGGCAGCAGTCAGTCAAGCAATTCAACTTGCCTATAACAATACAAGACAAATTTAACCAGTTTTAGTATGCGGCTTGAGCGGAGCACAACAACAATAAGTTAAAACAATCACGATTAAAATGTACTCTATAGTTCGCGTATTTTGGGTACTGTTTGCGTATATAAAGTTGACAAACTCTTGCTCGTGTATGATGGCTCATCCACAGCAGAACTTTTGCCACTCGGATTTTCGTAAAGTGATGCTTTTTAATGAATATAATCTATTTATGCTTTTTTAATTAATAACAATTTTTATATACAATTAAATTAACAATATTGTTACACCACGGAGCAGCAAGGCGAAAAGTATGACGCACGCAACTCAAAGGAATGGCTAAGGGAGGGGGCGAGCGTCATGGTCAGAGGGTGGCAGGGTGGAATAGACTGGCGCTCGCCGTAGAAGACGGACGTTATTTTGGCACTGCGGCTTAAGCGACGGACTTACGACGAAACTAGACGAAAATTAACGTCTAACAAATCAGAAGTGGGATCAGGCGACTTGGGCGTCGTTCAGGACTGTCGAGGGAGTATTTACGTAAACGTTTATTTAATATTTCCTTTGTTACTAGGGACGCGTAAATAAACAAGATGGCGGCTAACAACAAAAGCGGTAGCGGGAGTGTCGGCGGTGCATACAGTGAAAGCGTGGGCAGCGTCAACAGTGCAGGAGGGGCGCGAGGCATCCGGCCTGAACGCGTCGGAGTTAGCGCTGGAGCCACCCGGATTGCGAGCGCTGGAGTTAGTGCTGAAACCATCCGGGGTGGGAGCGCTGGAGCCACCCGGAGTGCGAGCGCTAGAGTTAGTGCTGGAACCATCCGGAGTGGAAGCGCTGGGGCCACCCGGAGTGCGAGCGCTAAATTTAGTGCTGAAACCATCCGGGGTGGGAGCGCTGGGGCCACCCGGAGTGCCAGCGCTAGAGCTAGTGCTGGAACCATCCGGGGTGGGAGCGCTGAGGCAGCCCGGAGTGCGAGTGCTAAAGTTAGCGCTGTAACCATCCGGAGCGGGAGCGCTGGAGGCAGCAGGAGCAAAAACGCCGGAGCCAAGCGGAGAGGCAGCAGCAACTCGAGCTGCATATATGGGGAGGAGTCAGACGATATCTTGGAGATGGATGTCGCGGAGGAGAGTCACGGAGAGAGCGACTCGAGCTATGCTGCGAGTGACCGTGACGACGCCCAAGCGCTGAAAACCCGACTCATGAAGCAGGCTGAGTCGTGGTTTAGCCGGCGGACTAGCCGACACCGGAGCCCCAAGAGGGTAATAAGGCCGGAGTCGGCTAAACGTAGACGTCAGGAGACCGAGCAGGTGTCTCACGCGTCAAGTGCAGGGCATTGTAGTTATCAAGCGTCGGAGACGAGCGGAATCCTCGAACCATTCGATCCACAGTGCCCTACATTTCGAGTAGATCACTGGCTGACCACTGTGGACTGAATGGGGCAGATTCATGGCTAGACTGATTATAACAAAACGTGTATTTTGCAGGATAAGATGCGGGGCTCGGCTCAGCGATGGTACAATCGTCTACAACGCTACGACTTGACCTGGGAGGAGTGGAAAGTTCGACTTCAGAGGGCTTTCGAACTACGAGAAGAACCAGCGGCGTTGCTCAAGAAGCTAATGGCCCGGACTAAGAGCTCCAAAGAGACGATGACCGAATACTACGACGATAAATTGGCATTGTGTGACCAGTGCTATTTATCGGGACGTTGGGCGGTGTCCTGCATCATAGATGGGATTCCGGATGAACTTAAAGCGAACGCATTGGCATGTCGTTGTTCGACTCCGGACTCTTTATATATGAAGTTTTTGATCGGACTGGACTTTTATAAGTCGCCCAAGATCAGGAACTTTCGAGAGGCAGAGACTTCCAGAGTAGAGTCATCCAGAGCAGGGCCTTCCAGGGAAAAGCGGTATAGGACTAGGCCCACCAGCTGGAAGCCGAGGAGGAAGAGCCCCAGCGAGGAAGCTGAGGATAAGCCGGAGCAGGAACGTCTAAAAAGGGGAGTCCGATGTCACAATTGCCAGACCTTTGGCAACCATCTGAGCAAGGACTGTCCCCAGCCAAAGAGGACTAGGTGTTTGACTTGCGGAGAGAGAGGACACACTGCATCGGTTTGTCCTCAAAATAAACCTCCAACTCAGCAGCCCTCAAAGGTGAGCAAGGCTGTGAACGTCAGGCTGGTGAGTACAGACTTAGATCTCATTTACAGGAGAAAAGGGCAGGTGAACGGTCGTGATGTAAATGTATATATAGACACAGGATGTCAGCATAATTTGTTGGCAGCAAATTGTGCGACTCGGTTGGAGCTAGAGGTAGAGCCGCAGATAACTATTCTCCGAGGTTTTGGAGGCGATTTGGGAGAGCAGATGGGCTAGCCAAATTTATACTGACTATTGATGGTGTCAACATAAATATGAAGGCGCTGGTTACTCATTGTGATATCTCAAATACGGATATGATTCTAGGTCAGCCGGCGTTAGCGGAGGATGGAGTGTCACTGGTGGTAAGGGGCGACCAGGCGGTCCTGATCAAGGAAGGGGACGTCGCGGACATATTTAAGCAACTATCTCTAGAGGCTGAAGACACAAGGCACCGTGTCTCATTATCTGAGGATGTGACGATTCCAGCCGGAGTCACTGAGATGATAAGAGTCACTATAAACCAAGCCCAAACTGGTGAAGAGTACGAGATGGGAGCTAAAGTGTTCGAGGACGGCCGATCCTTGGTTGCAATCCCCAGTGGCATACTGAAAGCGTCGGCAGACGTGAGAATAAAGATGACAAACCTGGGCAGCGAAGAGCTTCATTGGAAGGCGGGACGACTAGTGGCGAGACCGACGAAATGCAGAGCAGCGCAACTCTAAAGAGCCTAAATTAGCTAAGACTACAACAACCGTTAGTACCATTGTTTCAATTCATAATTCTGACCTTGATGTGGGGGATATTGCAGATGACGAAATGAAGAAATTGGTGAAAATCCTTAAGAGTAAGTTGTCCTGTTTCTCTTCCAGTGAGGGTAATTTAGGATTAACTCACTTGGGTGAGATGTAGATCAAACTCGCTAACGATACTCCGGTATACTATAGGCCTTACCGTCTGTCTTATGCGGAAAGACAAAGGGTTAGGGAAAAGGTTAGAGGTTTGTTGGACAGCGGAGTCATCAGAGAATCCCAGTCAGATTATGTGAGTCCTATTGTGTTGATTAACAAAAAGGACGGTGGTTTTAGGTTGTGTGTAGATTATAGGGCATTAAACGCTGCCACAGTGAAGGATAGGTATCCATTATCGTTGATTTCTGACCATTTAGATCGCTTAGGTGGGAAAATTTATTTCACAACGTTAGATATGGCACAGGGATATCATCAGATTCCAATGCATCCCGGTTCAATCCATAAAACAGCGTTTATCACGCCGGACGGGCAATACGAATATCTGCGCGTCCCGTTTGGTTTGGCTAATTCGCCAGCGGTGTTCCAAAGAATTGTAAACAGTATTCTGGGAGGAATGCAGCATGAGGAAATTCTGGCCTATATGGATGATCTTATAATCCCTTCGGCAACTGTGGAGGAGGGATTATCTCTGTTGGAACGTGTGCTGACGTTGATTGAACGGGCTGGCTTCAAGTTGCACATTTATAAATGTTCCTTTTTGAAAGGTTCTATCTCTTATCTAGGGCACGAGATAAGCGGTGAGGGAATAAGACCTGGCGAAAGGAAAACCAAAGCAGTGTCTGATTTTCCTACACCGACTAACGTACACACTGTGAGACAGTTCATCGGCTTGGCAAGTTACTTTCGTAAGTTTGTGAAAAACTTTGCGATTATAGCAAGGCCCCTAACTCAGCTCACGGCGAAAGATGTTGAATGGACATGGAGCGACGCTGAACGAAACGCTTTCGAGGAGCTGAAACGTCACTTAGTGGGCAGACCAATTTGGGCGTCGTATCGCAGCACGGCTGTGACTGAATTGCATACCGATGCCAGTAAATTGGGCCTGGGTGGTATTTTACTTCAGTTACAGGAGACGGGCGAGCTGAAGGTTATTTCGTACTTTAGTCGAGCTACAACAAAAGCTGAATCCATGTATCACAGCTATGAACTTGAGACGTTAGCTGTGGTAGAATCTGTAAAGAGATTTAGGGTGTATTTGTTGGGTATACATTTCAAGGTGATTACTGATTGCTCGGCAGTTAGGGCTACTTTGCTGAAACGAGATTTAGTGCCTCGTATAGCTAGATGGTGGTGAGTCATTCAAGAGTACGATATGGAGGTTGAATATCGTCCCGGTGAGAAGATGCGACATGTGGATGCCTTGAGTCAGAATCCTACAACTGTCAATCTGATCGACGGTACTGAGGCAGATTGGTTTTTATTAGTACAATTGCAGGACGAAAAAGCTCAGGAGATTATCAGAGCATTAGAGCATCGACAAGCTGACAAGCATATTAAGAAGGAATTTATAGTAAAGGACGGTCGTCTATATCGTAAGACCGCTCTCGGAGACCGTCTTTATGTTCCTGCAATGGCAAAGTTCAATCTCTTGCGTAAGCATCATGATGAGATTGGTCACCCAGGGTTTGACAGATGTTTATCACTAATAAATAGAACTTATTGGTTTCCTAGGATGAGAAGGTTTGTGCGCAAATATACAGCAGCATGTATGAATTGTGCATATGCTAAGTAGTCCAGTCAAATAAGGGTTTAACCTCGGAATTAAAGATAACAAGCTGAAATTTTGAACAGACCTTTGTTTTGGCGTTCTAAATATATGGTGAAAAGTCTCAAAAGATATCGTGTCTGCTAATCAAGATATTAAAGGTCAAAGGTCATAAAAATCGTTTTTTTTTGCAAATATCTCGCCTCTTTTGCGTCGCATGTCATTAAATGCTTAACAAAACTTATAGAAAATAAAATTTTCTACAAGTTTGTTTTAATTTATTTCTTCGTATGGTTAATGGTTTTCGAGATATAGCGCGGGGAGTGGGAAGCGCGCATCCGTTTATAGGATAACGCTATGTAAACTACGGAGCCAGAGTTACCTGTACATTCTTCCACAGTTTCGTAGAAAACATCGCAAATTGTTATCTGCTGAATGAACCCATCTAAAGCATTATAACTTTCAATCTCCATATCTTCAAAAATCATCATCGATAATGCAAAAAGTAATACGTATGGCCTCTGATACTTCTTGCAAAAGCGGGACCATCCAACATTTTGTCGACAGAATTCGATGCATAAATTGTACTGAGAGCTTCCTTGATTCCGCTTCCATTCATTATATACCCTATGCATCCAATAAAAGACATAAGCATATGAAAGCCTCCTAGTTTCACAACTACTCTGGACAAGTCTGAGCTAGCATCTGAAGCTGCTACGATTTCACGTGCTTTTATGTACAACGGCTGATCAAAAGTTATTAAGCATGTTCTTTGTTCATGTTTCTTGGCAGTGTTTATAGCATACTGTAATGTAGTGTAAATTGTGTCCATATTACTCACAGGATGATGAATAAAAGTAAGAAACAGAATCCGAGAAGTTACAAAGTTCTCATTGTTTTTTGTAAGTTGTTCAATAAATCCATTCCACCCTGGCAACGGTGAGATATTTTTCCACTTTCCGTACTTCCACAACAAATCAACTACATTAAATATTTGTTCGGTTAGTTCTTCTACATCATTAAAATTTTGAACTTGAATCTCTTGCTCAATCCGGGTACGACATGATTTTCATACACTGAAAGGGGTATATGTGATAGTGCTGCTAGCTCCTTTGCACTTGGTTTTGTTGTAAATTTCTTTATGCGGTCATCAGATATAACTTCAGATTTTGGAGTTATAATTTTTATCATTCCCATTATATGAACAGTATTATAGCCATCAAGAGTATAAATATTTTTCTGCATTATCTGCTGCATACTGTACTAAGGCACTTGACTATGATGGAACATCCAAAAGTCTTTTTGGATGTTTTGTCAAGTTTTATTAATAACTGCGAAGAAAAGGACCGTTTTCGTATGGAAGTCATTATAGCATGACTTATAGCTGTGTATTTCGTTTTAAAATGCCCCGTCTTTCCTTTTCTGTTCTTTATAATAGCTTCTTGCAGAAAATGTAATAAAGTTTTCGGAATTTCTTCATTAATATTTTACTCGGGGGGCGGATAAGACTTGGTCTCAACAACAGAAGATCGAATATCTTCTCTAATAATCGCCGCAGCAGCTTCCACTACGCGCAAGTATTCTTCTTCCGAAGTGCCTTTTTTATTTTCATACCTAGCTATGGATAAAACTTAAGGTTGAGCATCGCGAAAAGAAAAAACAGGGAATGATCCAATCTTCGTTATAATTATAATATCAGTTAAATATTTTTCTCTTAATTTGGAAATGATCTTATCATCTGGTACATACTCCGTAAGGACATCTCTCAACTCTTTCAATTTTTTCGCACAAATTTCTTGTCGAGCAATATTTAATTTTTAATTCCTAATAATACAATAAAGAAAGTAATAAAATTATGGTTCAAACGACTTGCCGAGGCCACTTTTTTCACGATTGTTTACTTTTTCAAAGCTTATACCAAGTTAAGCAGGTAGAAATACTCGCTGGATTCTATAAACGGATGTACGCCTCCCACTCTTCGCGTTATATCTCAAAAACGGTTATTGATACAAAACAAATATACTAATTAAACTTGTAGATAATTTTATGCTTTACAAGTTTTGTTAAGCATCTAATGACGTGAAACGCATAAAACGCGAGATATTTGCAAAAAAACAAATTTTGTGACCTTTGACCTTTGATATCTTGATTAGCAGACACGATATTTTATGAGACTTTTCACCCTGTCCTTAGAACATCAAAACGAAGGTCTGTGCAAAATTTCAGCTTGGTATCTTTCATTCCGAGGTTTAGCCTTTATTTCGCCTTATTTGACTGGACTAAAGGGTGATTATGGGCGCAGAGAAGGATTTTTGCATCCTTATGAGAAGCAAGCGGTTCCTTTCGATACAGTGCATATAGATCATTTAGGACCCTTTGTGAAAAGTGTGAAGCGAAATAGTTATCTGTTAATGATAGTAGATGGTTTCACAAAATATACCATTGTGAAACCCACACGCACCCTGAGTTCAGCTGAAGTGATTGAAAATCTGCGATGGGTGTTTGCAGAATTTGGTTATCCGCGGCGTATTGTTTCTGACCAGGGCTTAGCATTTACTAGTAGAGCGTTTACTAATTTTTTGCAGGAGAAGGAGGTTAAGCATGTCATGAATGCTGTAGCGACTCCGAGGGCCAATGGTCAGGTTGAGAGACCTAACCGCACCATTATCGAGGCTATTACAGCAACAGCAAGTGCGGAAGCTAGATGGGATAAACAATTATCTGAGATAGTGTGGGGCATTAATCACACCATTATTTCCAGCACTAGGTTTTCGCCAGCAGATCTGATGTTTTCTTACCAGAGCGGACGACTAGCAGGATTATCAACAGGAGATACCACTGCTGAGGCGGGACGAGAACGATTGCAATCGAATCGACTGAAAGCGGCTGAAACTCTGCGAAGCACAGCAGCTAGTATGAAAGCGAGATACGACAAACGAAGGAAGGCTGCAACAAAGTATAAGCCGGGAGAGTTGGTTCTATGGCGTCAAGCAGCTACAGCTCTAGGGGAAAAGGGTATCAATCAAAAGGTGGCCAGCAAGTTTGATGGTCCTTACAACATTTTTAAGGATCTAGGAAACGACAGGTATCAAATTGTTGCACTCAAAGGTGTTAGAGGATACAAACGGTTCAAAGCCACCGTGGCGGTTGATGCCCTGCGACGTTACCAGAGCGGAGCTTTCCATACAGGAGATTCGTCTGGAGGAGATTCGATTGATTCAGAGATCAATAGGTCTGGGAGACAGGATCTGATTGATCTGTTGGAAAGTTAAACTCTGACATCAGACCAGTCGGATGATAGAAGTGTATGGTGCTGGTTGAGAAGTGGGAGTAATTAGGTATTCTATTAATGTGGACATTAATTATTTCAGGATGGACGATTGTTACACCACGGAGCAGCAAGGCGAAAAGTATGACGTGCGCAACCCAAAGGAATGGCTAAGGGAGGGGGCGAGCGTCATGGTCAGAGGGTGGCAGGGTGGAATAGACTGGCGCTCGCCGTAGAAGACGGACGTTATTTCGGCACTGCGGCTTAAGCGACGGACTTACGAAGAAACTTGACGAAAATTAACGTCTAACAATATTAATAAATTAATAAATTCTAGTTATATCAGCCGTACCTGAAAGTCAGATTGACGTCGACCATTTTACCGTTCAGTACAAAATTAACATAAAGGACTGTAGCACCGGAGATAATTTTAAAAGTTGCGTTGCAGAACCAGCTAACAATTTGTATTGCTACTATAGTTATGGAGTCTGTGTTCCAAGATGGGGAGACTGCGCATGGACCGAGTAATATTTCCTAATAAATTAATTACCTAGTATTTATTAAAGTAAACTCTGTTATAACGAATGATGTTTATTCAAATTGCATAAAACTATAACACAGTTTCAGTTACTCACCTTTTTAATATATTTTTTTTATATTTCAGCCAATGTAGAATAAATGAGTGTATAAAAACACTAGTCTGATAACATTGTATATAATTTATATTTTTAATAAATGTCATACTGGATCAATACATATTAATGAAAAATAAAAAAAATGATTGCTAAAAAAATAATAAACAGTATTTATTAAATCAGAAAACTTTGCTCCGTGTATATTTAATACATACCGTTAATCATTGACATTATTTAAATACGCAGATCTCAATTACAATAAATTAATAAACATTTTCTTATAAAATATTCAGTCATTGGGAATCGTTTCAGTAGACTTTTAGAAATGTATTTAATTAAGGTTTCGATCTATATTTATATGTTTATTAACATAATGGATTGCAAGAGGGAATGACAACCAGATTCATGATTTGGTAATAAGCTTAAACGAATTAAATAAAACTGCGTCTGTTTACTCTATATTTAATTAATGAATAGATAGTTCTCGCAACTCTCTTGATCAAAGATTTTGCTCGAAAAATGCTTAGAATGATAATTTATAGATCTATTTATATTATATGATCGAACATTGTCAACATTGAATCCAGATAAAAACCAAAAAACACTCAAAGTTACTGAATAACATATACATACACATATAAGCAGTTGTAAAAAAACTATGTACTCTATTTTAAAATTCTAGATATTAATAAAATATTAATAAACAATTACATCTTATTGACTTGTATTTTATTAACGATTATATGTTTAAATTTATATATTTTTTAAATTGTATGTGAATATGTTTTGTATTATTGTAGATTCAATTTTTGTTTTAACTAACTAAAACATGTATTTTTTTTCCAAATCGATTTTTTTCCAATGGTAATTTTAAAAATAACTTACACATATTCAATACCAGAAAAATCATTAAGTTAAAATATTAAAAATACTCATTGACCTTGAGAAAGCACTTATTGCGCATACGTGTTAAAAGCGTCATAATATCTAGAATATATCAGCGGCACGATACATAAACCAATTTTAAGTGATCCGTGAACCTATACAACACACGGTGTTCGTGGTTCTAGTTGTCACGCTCTTTTGATCTCTACCAACGTACGTGGTGGGGAAACGGCAGGTCCGCAAGTCTGTATAAATAACGC
The DNA here is from genome assembly GCF_051122295.1 of Plectrocnemia conspersa. Lineage (NCBI taxonomy): Eukaryota > Metazoa > Arthropoda > Insecta > Trichoptera > Polycentropodidae > Plectrocnemia > Plectrocnemia conspersa. The sequence continues at coordinate 8,334,532 of NW_028277174.1, read as the reverse complement.
AATGACAAAACTAGACATTACAACGTCTATATGTTGCACCCTTCATATACAGGTACTGACGACTTCAAGAAGGGTAACCCAAATGAAGACCTACTATTATATCGATTATTAATAACTTTGCCTAAATTTTATTGAATTATTAAAAAAATATTAACTTAGCCTAGCGGTTGATTTTAGTTTAGGCATATAACCAGATAACAGTTCTTGAAATTGCGTCATTTTTTAGCACAACCACGATCGAAAAAACAATACAGTGACTTAGAATGAATTGTAACACCATTGCACATTTAAGAGTTTCTAATAAGCACCTATTCATAGTTATATACAGTATATTAAAATATTAGCATACTCAATTATATCACCAAAACTGCTTGGAAAACTTGAATAATACTATTTTACTTGTTCGTGTTTATATCATTTAAACATATTTTTCGGTATGAATTTTAGTAGTTGGGAATTCATCTTAAATCTTATTTTTGCTTTATATTACATTACTTACTTCTAGATAAAAAAAAATCAAATGAGACTATAAGAATATAGTTCACAAGCTGTTCAGCCAAAATAATGCAAACTTATAAGTCATAGAAATAAGTCAACCCAATGTTATATAAGAAAAGCTGTGAGTGTATAGTAAGTTTTGTTAAATACATAAAATTCAGTCATAAAATTTGTTATTATCAAAACGGCAATTTTGAAATTCAAAAATGATACAGGTTTTTAATTGCAAACTAAACTTTTTATAAATCAATTTTAACCTTTTTCATTTCAAATTAGACCTTTTTCATTGCAATTTAAATCTTTTTTTTAAATTAAAAGTTTTCGTTAATTTAAAAGTTTTTAAATTAACGTATAAATACATAAGCTGCTTCGAACAAGCATAATAAAATATGCAAAAATTGGTCATACAGTAGAGACGCAGAAGGAAGACGAGCCAACTGTATCGACACTATAGATATAGGCTAATCGTCCAGAAAGCATCGCAATAACATATCACGATAATCCCAGCCGCTGTATCGAAATCACAGCAGACAATAATACAACTCGCCGACTTCCAAGACCTGCAATCTCAACTCCACCGCCTAATAGCGGCATCCACGTTTCTATACATATGTAGTAATTTCTGAAATCTCAAGTTTTAAAGTGAAATTATGTGCATTTTGCACGGAAAAATTGTAGGCATGTGACTCAGTCTTCAAAGATGATATGTTAAAAATAAACTCTTATTTTTTATCATTATTAATTTTTGTATCATTTGCATTTAATTGCTCATGTAGAAAGTATGCATTATTGCTTTTTAATTGTATATGCAAATGTCGTACAAATATGAACTACATTTTCAGCTGTATTAATAGGATGCAACTGTATCATTTTTGAAACCCAATGAAATAATCTAATATAAGTGTATTTCATTCCCTGAATAATAGCTCGTTTAGATAGTTTATAATGAATTATAATAATAATAAATCTATAAACTAGTCGTGAATAGTAAATATATAAAGACAAGCAAAAGATTTTAAAATTAATGGTATATTAATAACGTTATTGATGGTTTCGACATTCATTAATGTTATTATATTATAAAAAAAATCACGAATACTCATAATATTTTAAAATCAATATCACGACTTTAAAACTATATATTAAATGCATTTATCACTATATTATATCTTTTATAATTTAACAATACAAGTGGCAGTGTACGTAAGCATAATCAATATTTAGAAATCTGTTTTTTAATTTTATGAAATTATAAAGAAATCGACCCTTGTTTACATATACAAATTAGTTTAAAACACAGCAATTCTTTTAGTATTTTTTTCTAGTGTATTTACATAAAAAAATGCTGCAAATAAAATCGACTTGTTTGACAATATTGTTGATGACAGTGCAGTGGATGTGCGTCGATAGTTGTACTTGCGATCAACATCATCCTCAATATCATTTTTGCAATGCAGATTTTGGTAAATTCGCTCATTTTTAATATTTTTTTGTACAAAACTATATTTCAAACAATTTTTTAATAGCTATTGCGGCAACTCCCACGGAATTGATTGTCGTTAACTCTCAAACCAATGCTTATTCGTTAACAATTCACGAAGTCTTCAAGGTTAATAAAACGTTATTTAGTTTTGTATATTTTAATTTCAATATGATGTTATTAAACTAACAATACATAGGCAACAGCAAAAGGACAAGTAGTGATCACCAACAATATAGTATATACCGGTAATAACGTTGGTCTTTGTGGATCAAATTTACAATTGAACCAAAAATATTTACTTGTCGGTTAGTTGAATTTTATAAATTATAGTTAAATAAATAAAGATATAAAACATATTGTGTGAATTCGAATGATTATTTATTGATTAAGGTGGCGTGGCTAACGGTAAAGGATACATAAACTTGTGTGGATTTAATACCTTGTTTTCTTCAGTGAGTCCTCAACAATTACTTGGGCTCAAAGGACTGTATGCTAAAGGATGTAAATGCAAGGTGAGCAATTTTTTTATTTTAAGATTTGGTTTTCTTTTGTAACATTATATTAAACACAAATTCAAGTGGTAATTTTTAATTAAAAGTATAAAAATATTGACGCCTGATAATAATAATTTTGTATTTTATAAAATAGGCCAGTGTGTTTTTATTTAATCCACAAAGGTAAATTAAATAAAAACATTTTTTAATATATCATTTAACATTGCTATAAATTTATAATATAACATCTTTCATTTTATTGAGAGAAAAATGTTTATAATGACATAGATTTCCAGCGCGACTAAGTCGGATTATATCTCACCATTGATTTATTTACACAATAATAAATTCAATGGTCAAGATACACGATTTTAAAAATAAAATTTGTAGCTCTTTCTATATTAGGTTTTACAAGATTGTCATGCTTAAGATTTCAGCGCTGATTTTCCTTGATATTATTTTTCCACTTTGGTACGAACACGTACAAGCCACGAGTGTAAAATTTGCAAAAATAAGTGCAGAATACTGTCATCCAAAGCACAAAATCAAAATAAAAGACTGAATGCTTTTACCACGTTCTTGGTGATAGATTCATTGCTGCAAGGGACTACAGTGCTAAGTACACGCAGTGGAGATCTAGACTAATTACTCGTTAAGTTAATTGTTGTATAGAAATTTTGCGTTGTAAAATAAATACATATTTTTATTCATATGCATAACTATATTTATAAGATCTATAATAATATTTTTTTTTAATTAGAAAAACAATTTTTTTTTAATTTTTTTGCAAAATTATGTTTTTTTTGTATTTTTTTGTTATTAATTGAATATAAATATGGATTTAAATTATTATTTTAATTTCTCAATTCTTTACTTTTCATTTTAGATCAAACTGTGTCTAGATGCCGATTGCAGCACGCTGACGTATGGTAAAATGTGTGTCGCAGCACCATACGATAAATTAAGTTGCTTCTACAGATACGGAGCCTGTGTTCCAGCTGGCGAAGAATGCCAATGGACCGAGTAATATTTATTATTAAATTAACTAACTTCTATTTAATAAATGAAACTCTGCTATAACGAATGTGGTTTATTGAAATTGCATTTAATTATATCAGAGTTTCAGATACTCACTTATTTAATATCTTTACTTTTATATTTCAGTGATTGTAGAGTAGATGCATGTGTTGGACTAGTAATCTGAGTGCAATGTACATAATATATTTTCAATAAATATCATATTATATTAACATATAGTATTTCTTTAAAAAAAATATTGAACAGCATTTCATAAATCAACAAAAAAAAAACAATATCAACTCTGTAAATATTTGTAATTCATAACGTAAGCATTTGTTGTATTATTTGCAATACACGGAGCTCAATCACAATTAATACACATTTTCTAGTAAATTTTCCAGTCTTTGAAAATCGTTTCAGCTGAGTGGACTTGTTAAAATGTATTCGTTTATGGTTTCGATCTTTATCTATATTTGTATGTTTATTAACATAAATCATGCAAGAGGGAATGACAATCACCCACAAACTTTTTTTTGTAAATCAGATTTTGGTATATTTAAATCAGTTTCTTTTCAAAATCAGAATAATAATAAAATTGGCAAAACATAATACACATTGTAATGAAAATATTTTAGCAATGTTGATTGTTCCTCGTAATGTAATTTTTACAACTATAAATAGCAGATATATAGTGGACGTTCTGGATATATACAAGGTATTTATTAATTCATTTTTTTGTATGACTATCAATTACTTATACTATATTATATATTTTTTATGGTAAATATTTCAGAATACTAAAAAAGCTAAAAAGTTCATTCGTAACGGACTATACATAAATTTAACGACGATGTTTGACGGTTTTCATTTTGTTCTGAACAATCCTTATTTAGTGACGGGTACTTAATTTGATGAATTAATTGTTTATATTATATAATATATGTATATATAGTGGCCCAAAAAAATGAAAGTATTTTTTAAAGCTAATTGTTAAACCATTATTTTAAATATGTTTACAGATCTGTGATATTGATATGGTTTAAATTAAATTATTATTTCGGATACTTGATGGAAAGAGATATAAACTTTAAAAATAATTATTTTTTTGCTCTATATGTATATTTATTTATTTATTTATTATTACATTATTATTTATAAATTCAGGAAGAGTTATGAAGAATAGAGCTTATACTGGAGACTTTGCTTATATAAAATTGTACGATGAGGTAGCTCCTTATCTAAAGTTTGCATTTAAAGTTTTGTATCAAAACGGGTGTCCATGCCAGGTAAAGTTATTTCAATATATATACTAATTTAAATATGATAAACAACCAAGTCAATGTAAAACGCTCTGAATGTTTTCGATAACTGATGTCAAAATATCATGGACTTGAATTAAGACACACAAAACAAAATTAACTAGTTATTAAGAAAAGCTTTCTTAACAAAAATTATCTACCTCTTGATTGAGATGAATGATACAAGGGATTTCATGTATTATTTAAAGGTATTAAGAACTTATAAATTTTTATCACTTATTTAATATGTGACAGTTTCACAAAATAGTTTTTTTTCAAATTAATAAAATATTTTAGATAAAACCAAAATATAAACTGAAAAAAGGATGTCTCAAAATTAACACAATATTTATTGCGATAATTTTGGGAAACATTTATTTATTATATATAATTATGCGTTGACCTTATATGTCCTAATTATTTTCTTACTGCTAAAAAAGACTAAAAGTGCTGAAAGAGAACTGATTTACATTTCTGTGGCAAAAAATGTGGAAAAACTGTTTTTTTTTTGTTGAATACATACATACAAGATATTCTTTATGAGCTAAAGTAGCTTAATATTAGAGAATTTTTAACACCTAATATGTACGACCTAGCACGATTTTTATCAATCATTACTTAATTGAAACTTTTTGGCAACGAAATATCTGGAGCAAATAATACAAATAAGTAGTACAAGAAATAATAAAATTGAATATGATAAAAGAAAATTACACATTTATAAAAACTAACTAATAAAATGTTTAATGTATTTTAGAGCTTTACACAACTTTAACCGACATTTAAATAATCGTTCGTACTATATGTCACTAAAATTTATATAGCTAAACGCGAATGTAATAAAAATCATTAGTTTTGTATAGTTAATATATAGTTGTTCGAAATCCATGAGGCGTGACAGACACGGTAAACACGACCTCACTCTTCCAGCTCTGGAAGCCGGCTAACAAGTGGCAACTTGTTCAAACTTGACACTGACTATCTCAACGGATCAGGCTATCGGACTTATTACTTGAAATAAATGTAACGGCAGCAGTTGCTGCTATACAAATTCTTTCACATTACTTTTTTATCACACCTCAAATTAAATATGGAATATAAGCAAATAAGAGCAATATTTTATTATTTATGTATTTCGCAAAACACATATAATGAGAGTTATTGTCAAGAAATTAATAAAATAAACCAAAAACTGTGACGTCTAGTATCCGAATTATAAGATCAAAAGGCATGACAATGCATGATCGACCCTGCAAAATTGTAACGAATTGGACTATAAAATCCACAATAATTACCAGATATATCGCCAGTATATTTTCGCTTATTAAAGCATAATGATACATTTTTATTGGGTTTTAAAGTTTTCATTAACCAATCTTCTGCCAAAAGTGCAATTCGTGGTTACATCTACTCCAGACAAATTTAGCACCACTGAAATAAATCTAAAATGTGTCGATATTAATAGTGCTTATTTTGATTAATGAAGTTGTTTTTTAGCTAAGAAAAATATATTTAAATTTGCAGATCATTACTGTAATTATTTTCTTAGCAACATAATACACATTAAGCATTTGCATCTGTTCACAATTTTTATATGTTCTAATTAATCTAATCTACGTTTTAGGTACGCTATTGCGACAATAATAAAACTTGTGATCGTTATAATAGCAAATTTAATGACATATGCCCAGCTGATTTGAGGACTAGTAACAATATTTGCTATACCTATTATGGCTTTTGCGCCCGTGATGCAGACGGCAAATACTGCAGTTGGAAGCCGTAAGTATTCTAAATTTTTGATTAAATAAATTTTTGATATGATATAAATATATTAATTTCAGGACTGAAGAATTGCATCAGTGTTTGTATAATAACGTGTGGTTATAATATATATTTATATATATATGTTAGTATTATCGGTAAAGGTTTAGAACAAATTCATGTAAATAATAGATTATATGTATAATATAAATATTAATTACTTATGTTAAAAAAATAAAATCAAAGTTTTTATCAAAAATAATTAAAGTTCAGATAGCTTATTTTTTTGTACTGATAGATAAGACATATCTGTCATTTGACATTTTCCTGTTCATTTGAACAGTTATACGAGTATACGTATGTTTAGACAGTTGTGTAAAAATGTTTAAAATCTTTTACCTGCTTTTTGCGCTTTTTACGTACATTGATCTAGCTAATTTTTGTGTCTGCTTAGCCTTAACTTGTTAATAGTTTTATTGTAAAGCAGATTATGGTAGATATAAATATAATGATGATAACCCATGAATTATTTAATACAAAATAATATATATGTCACTATTAAAAATAGTACCGAAATTGACCATCATACTTTACAACTAGAAATCGACATAATTGGAACGTTTAAGGTAAAATAAGTAGTTTGCTTAATTTTTGTTTACGATGGTATGCTCACACATTACTTTTATGTAAATAAATAAAATAGTTGACTCAACGCGGTAAATACGCATTAACAAATAGTACAGTGCTAGCTGAAAAACATGCCGGCATGTGCGGGTTGGGCATGAGAGTCGGCGAAACACGTCTATTTTCAGGTGATTTATTATTATAATTTAATGTTAATCGATGCGTAAATTATCAATTCGTTTTGTCAGGTGCCGTTGACGGTGATGTTGCAAGAATATATTCGTGCAATTGGAATAGAAGATGGTATTACATCAGCAGTGAAGGATTGAGGACGGAATACAAAAGACACTGTAAATAAAATTATATGCTTGGACAAAGTACGCGTTTAATTTATTATTGATGTCGAAATGTAAAACCTTAGAATCTCAGTTAATTTTAAATAAAAATCTAAAAGCGACAGACAGTTGGCAATGTGATTCAGATAAGCAAAGCAGTAGCTTAAAATATCGGATACACTTGCAACCCGCATCAAAGCGCTGTCATTCGTTTTTTGAGACGTTTGAAACGTTTCTTGGAATCTGTTCAAAACTGCTATAAAAAAAATTAAGACAACATGATTCAAGCCTTTCTACAAAATCGTTTCTAAGTGCTTTCAAAAAGTCCTCCTCTTTCATCATGTGTCACGCAGGAAAGTCTAATAAAGCAGAGAGAATAGCGTACTTTTAATAGGTTTCTTAAACATTTTTCTGTTCAAATTAAAATAGCTTCACATGAGCTTTTAAAATAAGTGATATATATACATATATAAATAAATATTAATATATTATACAACAATTTTAGTAGCAATGCACGTATCAAAATGAAAATAAAACATAATTGTGGGAGGTTCATCCAGTTACGCAGTTAACGCTAAGGTGATTCAAACGACAATTTAGAAAAGAACATAGCAACGCGTTTTATCAAAAGGCTTAATAATTATAGAAACATACTAATATCACAATTGAGTAACAATTATACAATGGTGCCAATATATTTTATATTATTTGGAGATTTTACCTCCCAATCAGTATCCGCCCATTAACCGCTCATTGGGCATAATAAAAACTACCCTTTTCTGCGTAAACTATGACATAGACAATGTGTCTACCGATGTAAAAATTGCTCAGAGACAATCACACGCATAAGAAGCAGAGACGACAGACAACCAGACTTAGACGAATTATGATTTTGAATACTTTGGCTGCTGCTGATAAAATCAAACTGGCCTACTTGGATTTGTTCGACTGTTTATGCATGGTAGTTATTTCCTTTTTTTATACAAAAAACATTTTTGTATAACAAAAAAAAAAATGAAATACTTAAAATTAAATTACGGGAAATAGATATTTCATTGTTGCAAATTTCACGAAAATAATATTATAACAATAATACAAAAGAATACCTAAATGTATTTTTTTCATCTTTAAAATCAACGGTTAATCTCGCACGTACCGAATGGAACAAGACAGAATTTAGTATAGAATGATTTAATATATGTACATATAAAGTTATTAGTACAGAATAAAACACATTTGCAAAATAATAAATAGTTTTTTGCGTCCCAGTTTCAGAAATTGATTATTTTTTTACGTTATGTTATGATGTATAGCGTCTTGTAATGGATACTTTTAGGCTTCGTGGCTTATGATAAAAATAATTGACCTAAAAAATCCAGACATAATATGCTGTGCAAATTTTATGATGCCAGAGCTTGTCGTACGAGAGTTTTTGATGCTTCAGTAAACAATTTTTCTGCTTTATACTATAAATAAATATTATAAAATACAATTATATTAATGCGAATTTATGTAATATGTATATTGAATCAATAACTTAATTAAACATTATCTGTATATTTCTTTACGAGCTGATACTATTTACATAGCTACAGCTGTTGAGATGTTTCACCGAAACATGAGACTGAAGCTAAATTATTTAAAATTAATATATTACTATAATAATTTACACGTAATCAGACTTACTATTGTTTTATTGTCACATCGTTTGACCTTTACGAACCACGTGATAAAGTAGTTCGTAAAGGTCAAAAGATAATAATGAATCACCTAATCAACCACATTTTTAGAATTGTCGATAATCTGTTGTTTTGCAATACTCAATAATCAAATCTTAGTCAATTGCTGTGTACTTGTAAATGACAAACATAACGGTTGTTCACTTAAGCTTATAAAACTGTGAGAGATTCAACCATCTGCACAATTTGTTATAATTTAGAGGCCATTCTAACGACTATTTTGAGCAGATAAGAGCACGCACAGATTCAAAACATCAACCGCATGAACAGTTGGCATCATAAGATTCCCCATAAAGATCGACGATATACCGTTACATTTTAATTAGAATCCACTACTATTTGCCTTTCAGCCTTACACCGTAGGGGTGTTACCCTGAGCTGCATTTTAATTTTTATTATACAATAATGCTCTTTTCTTATAATAAATAAAAATATTTTATTGCTTTTGTAAACAACAATTAGTAGGAGCAAATTTTATAATAACTATATTAATTCTATTTATTTAAAAGATCGTTGAAATTCTGCGCAAATTTTAAAAATCAGATATAAGTAGCAAAATTATAGAACAAAGTAAGTGCGATTGTGGGTTAATCAAATTTATTCATTTAACAATCCAGGACTGATGAGAGAGAAAAGTGGCAAAAGTCGCATGCAACGAAAAAAGAGATAAAGCATGCTATTTCGTGTAACGGTACTTCGTCAAGACGACATGGGAATCTTATGAAGAGAACCTCAAGTACGCATGCGCGACCAATTCAATTCCCGATAAACGCGTATCGACTGCGCAAGACAGCCAGCCCGCTCGCGTTGTAATCGGCTTTAGCCGCTCTCTCGGTATGGTTGTTTGTAGCCGTTTTTCTAAGCGATTACGTTTAATAATTACTTAAATTAAAAAAATGAATAAATGATAAAAATATTTAGCCACTGGTGGTAATTTATAAATATTTATAAATACCGTGTTACCAGTTTTTTGGCGTCTATTTGACTGCAAAATCAAATTCTCAAAACATATTATTCAAATCGATAAGATGATTTGGGTTTAATAAATCGCTTATTGTTTTAAGTTTATGAAAAATTAGACCCTGTGAGATCCCTTAGATTTCAAAGGAATTCCTTACAAAAGGGAAAATTGAACAAAATATCTTACTGTAACTTAAATATTAACTTTAAAAATATTTTTCGCGAAGTATATTTTTCTTCACACTGCAGAGTAAAACATTGAATTATTTTGTAAGGTAATAAAGATAAATTGAATTTAATAATGTTAATTTTTTTATTTAGAAACTAAATTAAAAAATATAATCACAATTTATTAAGATATGTTCTATTAGGGAATTTAAATGCATAAAATAAAAATCGTAATAAAGCTATAATTATATTAGTGCAATTATGATTATTAAATAAAATTTGTAAAATTCAATATTAATGAACTAGTAAATATTTTTATTTACTACCTATTAACACCATCTTTCGGTTGTGCTTAACTACGACTTGCCACGATGATTTAAAATAATTACTATTTATTTTATGCTTAAGCAATAGGTGTTGTAAAATGCGTTTAATTAATCATAACCAGATACATTATATAAAGCTATTATTTTTTTAGATTACAGCAACAGGTGGCAGCAGTCAGTCGAGCAATTCAACTTGCCTATAACAATACAAGACAAATTTAACCAGTTTTAGTTTGCGGCTTGAGCGGAGCACAACAACAATAAGTTAAAACAACCACGATTAAAATGTACTCTATAGTTCGCGTATTTTGGGTACTGTTTGCGTATATAAAGTTGACAAACTCTTGCTCGTGTATGATGGCTCATCCACAGCAGAACTTTTGCCACTCGGATTTTGGTAAATTGATGCTTTTTAATGAATATTATCTATTTATGCTTTTTTAATTAATAACAATTTTTTGATATACAATTAAATTAACAATATTAATAAATTAATAAATTCTAGTTATATCAGCCGTACCTGAAAGTCAGATTGACGTCGACCATTTTACCGTTCAGTACAAAATTAACATAAAGGATACGTTTAAGGTAACGCCCTACTTCTCTACACGTAACTTTTAACTAATATTATATTCGATTGTCACAATTGCGTCGTTAGATATCCACTTAAGTCGCTGATGGGTCATGTTAAGAAAATTACTGGTGAATGTGCAGAACGATTTTTAAAATCGTGAAAGAATGCGTATAGAAGAGTATAATACATAGAAACAAATTTGTTTTATTCAGCTGTTTAAATAAATATTATTAAAATTTTTTAGAGTAAGATTGCATATTTACGGTAATTTCTTTCAGTGGCCTATTTCAAAATAGCATAATCTGTAATACAAATTTTACAATTTTTGAAAAGTTAGAATTTTTTCCGCTTCCACTGGAAAAAAACACAAATTTCATATATTAAGAGAGTGCAAAATAATTACTTCTCGGAAGTTTATAATTTACGTCAAAAGCAATGAAACTATATCGTGCATGTAATTGTGAAAGAACTCAAGTCATTTATCAAGCCTAATTTTTTGAAAGAAAAAGGAGAAACACCTTAATAGTGTGTAGTACCAATAATTCATAAAAAAACATATTTTTTTTTAAATTCGAGTATTGAAAACTATCAGATTTTTTAATTATAAAACTGATACTTAATGTGAAGTAGTTGTATATGGTTAATTTACCACATGATAATAAATTTTAGGAAATTTTTCAAGAGCTGATAATTTAATATAAGGAAATAAAGCGGTTTGCGGTTTATTTAACTAGACCGATTTTTTCTTTCTGCGAAAAAGAAAAACACAAGAAAAAAGTAGTACTTTTTACAAATATTAATTACTAAAATAAATACTTGAATATTGTATGAGAATCTCAAATAAGCTATGGTATAACACAAGAAAACTAAAAATAAAGCTACAAATAATTTTATATCTGAAGAAATGCTACTAGTAATAAATTATTAATTATTAGAGACAATTCTGCAACATACAAAACATAAAAAATCTGTAACACTGGAAAGGTTTATGAATAAGTTTAATTATAAATATATATAAAAATATTTATTTAAGCTTTCATAGACAATTAGAACAACCTAGAAACAAGTGAAACACTTTATAAAATATACCAACTAGTATTAATTCAATAGTCACAATAAAGTTATATACAAGTATTTTTCAAACTCGTTTTCAGATGACACCTGAAGCCAAAACAAGTCTTATCGACAATTTGATAACTACTGCTGCAGACTCAGCCACGTGTGGAATTAAATTAGAGTTGAACACTCAATACTTGTTATCGGGTAATGTCGAAAAAAATAGTATTTGTAGCAAACCACTACATTAAATATATTTTTATTAGGAAGTACTCATGAAGGAGTTGCTAGGATAAACCTCTGTGGCTGGAATACTTTATGGAAAGATGTTGGAAAATATCAAGAAAAGGGTCTCAAATCTGAATACGAAAAAGGATGCAGTTGTAATGTGAGCGAGCATTATGTTCTTTTTTAAATATACTTATTTAATGTGTGATTTTATTATATGATTCTCAACATTTATCTGTATAGATAAGCCCGTGTTTTACGGCTGATGAATGCAATCCTAAGCAAGAAAACGCGTGTTTGTTAGATCAATTTGCAACGGATAGATCGTGCTATGATAATTTCAGCAGTTGTATTTCTACTGACGGACAATGCAACTGGACTAAGTAAGTTGATATTTTGTCTTTAATTAAGAAACAACTTTGTTGTATAACTAATTTTATAAATTTGTATTTTAGGAATGAACACTTCTTGAAGTGCAGTAATTCTCCGCTGGACTTACAACAGGCATATATTACCAAAAAATAAAGAGTGTAATTTGTGATTCTGAAAATATTATAGATTTTTATTAAAGATTTATAAACGTTTTATGCTTTTAAACCACAATCGCTATTTTATTTATTTTAAAGGTTATTTTAATAATATATTAGTTATTTTACAATTGCTATTGTATGGAAAGTGTTAAACATTTTTCATTTTTTATAATATTAAAAGTATTTATCCAAATTGGCTATTATAAATTATCAAATAAATTATTAATACCTAATTAATAAATTATATAAAAATCTATAGTATTTTATTGCTATAAATGTTTTAATATAAATTTTAATATAAATATTTTAGACATTTCATAATAGTATATGACATTAACGTTCCATTAATTAAGGCTTATCAAACGTTACAGTTTAACATATTATATTTTAATTATTCATAAAATGTGAGTACAAAATCATAATTAGTCACATGTTACGGTTAGCGTTTTAAGGAAATTCCGTAATCGCATAAATGATTACTTACAAGGACAAAGTTGACAAAATAGTCAACACATTCCATTTATAATACAAATTCATCTATCATTCCGGACGGACCAGTGATAACATATTTAAACATCTATGTGTCGCTTAATTATTTTAAAACAATAGTTACTGTAAATAGCATACTTTAGGAATATACACATTTTATCAAATAAATATCAGGTTTAAAAATTCATTCATTGAAATGAAAGAACATTAAATTTGTAATGTTTTCAGTTACTAGTATTATATATATAATGTTTGTTTTACGTTTAAACAAATATTTTTATCTATTATGAAACAATAGGATATTTTTCTAGTGAAACTAAATTCCTAAGTAAATTATATTAATTATATACACATGAAAAATTCCTTTCTACTTTAAATTCGTTATTTACCTCCTGCATATAAAGAGGTATTGGATTGAAAATGTAACATTATGCAATTTCAGTAAAAAACTGTCAAATATAATATAATGTACACATTTTAATGGTTTTTTTCGATGGTGAAAAAAAATTTTTACGTGGTATCAAAAATGTGATACAAATTTAAAACACCACTGTAAAATTGCTTGATTAGTTTAAATATTCATAAAAGTTTCCGATTTAAAGCTACACCAGTAGATTAAAATGGCCACTGTACAAAATGTACCAAGGTGAAGAAGTAATTTGTATATTTGGTAGTGATAAAGTGAAATCTATTTAAATTCATTGAAGATCAGTATAGTGATATATGTCTGTTACTTCAGAAAGTGTACGTGTGGACTAGAAAATTACGAAAAGAAACAAGTAACAGATTTTTTAAATAATAGCTTTAGTTAAAGCTATCATAAAGGCAAATCGCAAATGATATGTCTTGATTTAGGAATGAGTCTCGGAGGCTGTGGTTACGTCCCTCGATTCAAAAATTTAGGTTGACGTAGACTATATCGACTTTTGAATGTTAATGTTAGCTATTTATCAAGTTAGGTGTGGAGTTCCACGTGGATTTAATTTGTGTCCTTTACATTGACATACATGCAAAAATTAATAACTCTATGCTGATGACCTGAAAGTGTTTAAGATAAATCACACAAAAGCGGATTGGCTGTTTTTATAATAATATATAGAGTCGCTTAAAAGGTGGTGGATCAACCGTCGACTATCCAGTATTACATTTTTTTATCCAATTGCCTGGCAAGATTTATTATAGTTTGAAAAGAATAAATACTTTCAAGTAAAGTTCGAGCAAGATGCTCGGCTTTGTTATGCGGAGCGCGTGTCATTTTTTGTTCGATAGGTTATTAATATATATTCATTGTCTGGAATACCAGCGAAGCATTGTTAGAGACAATAACAAGGAAATCTTTTAGTGTCCGTAATTAAAACCTAGTCCAGAATTTTACTTTACTATTTTTAGCATATTACACATAGAAGCGATACGAAGAAAAAAATAACAATTAGTGTGGACTTATGCTGAAAAATGTAATTTTGAACCATAAAGGTAGTACGTAATTATATATTATTTCACTATGCCTATTTTCAGATTCTATCTCCAAACATTTATCTTTTTTACTTACAGCGCAGATCTTAGATATCGAATCTAAAATTTTAATATTCTAAGAATCGTATAAATTGAATTAAAAATATGCGTCAGGGAAGATACAATCGAGACTTTTATGAGATGAGTTTAGCGATATAATTATTGCTAGACACTCGCTAAGATTTACTTACAGATAAGTATACACGAGTAGGCTTTTATAATTTTTTTAAAATCGACTTTTCTCCAAACAAATTGGTAACATCTGTCGCATTTTAAAGCGTCTCTGTCAATTGACGCTTTACAATTGTTTGATTATTAATTTATTGCACACCTGTAATAATAAACTACCGTCAGATGGTAAGTACGTGTAGCTACATATCAATAGAAACATTGAAATTTACTTCCAAATATTGTCAGATTAAACCGCGAGCAGTTTTCGTGTATCCGTTGTGTGGTTCCAACCTATCGACTCAAAAACCGCAAAGTGCGATTGTGCATAGTAAAGTGTGAAATTACCGACGGTAATTAATCATAATAAGCGATTATCACACATATAATCTTATTTCATTAAAAAATATAAAATTATTAAGCATGTTTATAAACAAAATTGTGATTTGTGTGATAATTTGCGTTGAGGCTTATGCGCAAATGCAAAACGACGCATGTGAATTTACACACCCACAGAACTATTTTTGTGATTCAGCTTTTGGTGAGTAATTGTATAATAACAATTACAATTGTGGGCTTAATTTTAACAGCAAATATTTAATAGGTTAAAATTAATAGAAATAGTTATACAATAAAAAAACGAAACGTTAAAACCAAGCTCACGATTAATATAATATTTTTTATAATTAAACATACATATGTTTTAATTCTATTTTTTAAAGCAATTTTAGCCATACCAAGAAAAGTATCTTTAACACCATTTGGAATGCGTTATGAAATAGAAATTGTTAGAGAATACAGGGTAATTATTAATTAATTTTAAGAGTATATACAAAAAATAATATTAAACTGGATATGAATTATGAGATATAGCAATATTTTTTGCAAATTCGATATATTAAAAACATACAAGTTTTTTTAGGAAAAATAAATACAAGACAATAAGAGACTTATATTTTTGCTTTTCAAAGCTAAATCAATGTCACAAAAGTAATAAAAAGTAGCTATTCTATTATTTTTCTTCGCTCTCTGTAAAAGCCATTTTTTTTGCGCATATATAATACTTGTTTTTTAGAAGGTTGAACATTTTAATCCAATTAAAATATACATATCAATATATTCCATACCATATATTTAATATATAATATATAAATACAGATCGTTAAATATATGTTTTGTATTTATTTACATACTTTTTATAATTATTAGGCATCTGATTGACATTAAACAAATACATATAAAACGTCTACTATTATTATTACTGTAAGTTTCTGAAGATCTATATTTATTTTACTACTTTCAGATGTCATTTAGAGCAGATAAAGCCTTATACATGGGCCTATATATTAAGGTTTGCGATACAATGAATGGTTTCGAAATGGATATCGATGAGCCATATATGATCACGGGTATTTTTTATATGAATTTCATATTATTAGATGTCTTATTAAATTATTATTAATTTATAATTCAGGTGCTGTTTATGGCAATAGAGCATATACAGGCGAATGCAATTTGGTGATGCCTCTCAATTTAATGAATTTTTATCAGCAGATTGGTTTTAAAGAGTTTTATGACGAGGGGTGTGATTGTGCGGTAAATATCTTAAGAACTTAATATTAAAAGAAATTGTTTTAAATAATTTATGTATTATAGATTGAGATCTGTCATGGAGCTGGAAGTTGCCAGCAAACTAACAACGAAGATGTTTGTACAGTGGATAGAAGTATGTATCCTGATTGTCACACAGAATTTAGTCATTGTGTGCGGACCAGTGATGGATGTCAATGGGCGAAGTAAGTTTATGATAAATATAAGTTAAATTATAGTAATGAAATGCAATAATTGTGACACGTATATATGACACTTGTACATTAATACCATAAATACAATAACACATTGCAATATGTATAATCATTTTTTTGTATTGAATGATTGAATTATTTATTTACAGGAACAATCTTTTAACCAAGTGTCTGAAGAAGCAGTTTTTGAATATTTAATATTTTAATTATTTGATGTAATGTCTTACAAATCGTTTATTATTGTTATCATTATTTATACTCGTTAAAATTTAATAAATAGTTTTTAATACATAAAACATTAATTTTTCTATTGAATCTAATATCTAACACACAGGTAAAGCATGTTTTAACAACTGTAAAAACAGGTGTGAAATAATTTGGTTATTACTGATAAATAGAACTCGCCTATTTATATTATTTTTTCAATATAATGTCACCACACATGTTTTATATTACACATATTATAGGCAAATGTTTGCATTTATAAATTTCCAGAAAATGAGTAATAATTTAAAAATATAAATGGTTCAATAAAATAAATTTACTCACCATATCTCCATGATTAGGGAAATAAGTCTGCTCGATTAGTGGGAAGTTCTCTTTGCCGAGTCTTCTTTGTAGCTGTAATAGATGCGCAAACACCCAAGGCTTGTCCTGAAAATAAGAATAATACAATTTAATTTTTCTCTCGTTAGTAATGGGAAAAAATGCGTACCAAAAATTAAAAAATAATATTTTTATTGCAGTGAAAATTGCGTACGTATAATTAGAAAATACTTCTACTGAATATTTATAGACGAGTTTAGTAAAAAAAAGTGTTTTGCTTGTAAATTTTAATGAGAAAAACTCATGAACCACTCTGATGTTTGTTTGTCTAAATTATAATCTTATAAAAAAATTACTTCTAAGGTGAAATTGTTTTGAGTTTATTAATATACAAAATAACTGGTAATTAAACCGCAAATACGTATTTGATTATAATTTGACTCGTCCCTTGAATTTGACCAGAAAAATGAAATACTATGAATTTTAATAAAACCGTAATAATAAAAAAACTGTTTAACTTTAGCCCCCTATAGAAATTCTCAGGTTACTTCGAAGAAAATCTAAAAAAAAACCCGAATCTATCCCGAAGATATTTTTAAAAATATGTCATTTTAGTAAAATCATATCGGAATACATTTTTACCAGTAGATATATATTTTAACCAGTAAAATATAATTTATCTGGCAGGTGCTAGTAAAATTATATGATTTAAACTTTTCCATATGTAGTAATACATACATTTACATACCTATCATTATTTATTTACATGTGATGTATAAATGGTTTTATTTTTTATTTTTCACTAGTGAAGTCCATATACATTTTCAGCAGTAGCTATATATTTCTACTAGAATTTTTTTTATTTAATTGATAGGTCTAGTGAAATTATATGTTGTTATAAAATGTCTAAAACTCAATTTGACAGTTGCGAAACGTAAATTTGCTGTTCAAACCTAAATCTAACTTACACGAATTAACCAAACCGAACTTGATACAATGAAAGTTCTAAAACTAATTAAAATTTTAGAACTTTCATTAGGTCAAGTCTAAAATACAAATTTAGCCAACTCAACTCTCAGGGGAAAATAAGCAGATGAAGAAATACAAACAGACGTCGCATCTCGCATATTGCTCCATAGTTTGTCTGCATTTTTATATTACACTACGTTTTAAAAATATGATAGCTTTCCTAACCAATATTACAACAGACTTCTGATATAAGATTATTTGTTAAAGTTTATTTAAACCGAATTTTGGTAGATGGAAGAGCGCAAAAACATCACTTCTCAGAAGTCTAAAATCGACGTCAAAAACAATAAAATTGTGTATTATTAACACAAAACATTACATCAGCGTTTATACTGACAATGAAATTTAAAAATTTTACGTAATCTTTTTTTAAATATAGTAAAGGACTTATCTAATATGTTTTTAATAGTATTTAGAGTCTAGGTCTATGTAAATAGACCATGGTCCAGAATCTAAAACAAAACGTTCCAACTACGACGACTATTTATTACTTTTGACATGAATTTTTAACCTCTGACTTCTAATGAAAAATAATTGGATGAAGTTCGCCTGCAATTCACCGCCAGCAATTAATCGGAAGTTGTTTACCGCCGTGTCAATTGATCGTATAAGCATTTTGTAACCCACAAATAATCGCTAGCATGTTCTTCGCCTGATATCATTTTAAATTGAAAATAATGTGTTATTTTTAGAATTAAGTGCATCTAAAAATGGAATGGACTTATTACTTCTAATAAATAAGAATTGGTTGAAGTATATTAAAATCGAATTTTGGTCAATAGAAGAGCGCAAAAACAATTATCACTTCTCAGAAGGCAAAAATTCACGCCAAAAGCAATAAAATCGTGTCGGCGCCGTCGTAGTGGGAACGCTCGGTAACGAGCGTTCCCACTGCGACGGCGCCGGCACGATTTTATTGCTTTTGACGTGAATTTTTGACTTCTGAGAAGGGATTATTGTTTTTTGCGCTCTTCTATTGATCAAAATTTGGTTTAAAGGTACATTATATTTTTAATACTTAAAAGTCGTAATAGTAATATAAAAAAGTTAAAGAATAAACATTAGATAAGCGAGCAACGGCACGATTTTATAGCTTTTGCCTGAGAATGAATAATTACTTTTTGCGCTCTCCTATTGACCAAAACTCGATTTTAACATACTTCAACATTTGATTTTGAAACAGTAAAAATACGTAAAAAAGTGATGGAACGCCGTTCCACCGCGTTACATGACAAAAAAGCCATGAATAAAAATAACACTGTTTATCAATGTGCAATAGCTTTGACATCAGATCCATATTTTTAAGATAGAAACTAGAAAGAAACGGTTGTGTTATTCAAGTTCTTACGATAGATGCACATCTTGTAAATTCCATTTAATCATAGCTTATGAAAGATATATTACGTTTATTAATTACTAACCTATATGTAGCAACCTTTTCTTAAAATTTACTGTGTAAGGAATTTAGTACGCTTTAAATTGTATAGAAGATCTTCGTCAAACTTAATTTTTTCAAGTGCGTAATTTATTTGATATCATAAAATGTACGAAATACAATGCCTGACATTGATAATTTAATTAAATGCCTAAAATTCAATAATATTATAGCAATAAATAAAAATAATAAAGTGAAATAATGGTTTGAAACTTATAAAAATAAAATATTTATTTTCGCTTTAGCATCCTTTATGTTTACAGCCAATCATACAACAGATTACCTCAGCCTAAAAAATAAATTTGTAAGCGAAGCGGCTCATGGGCTTTTAAATATTTTAATATTCATATCCAGTATGATATTCAATATTTCACTGTTTTGAATTTTAAATTTTCGTTAAGAGATTTCCACGAAAATAAATGTCGCAAATCCTACGAATACGTTTCAATTTTTACGAAGCATAAAGGTTTAATTGAATTGAAAGCTTTATCATTCAAGCTCATCAACGATTTTCCTATATTATTATTTGTTTTATTTATTTTTAACTTTAAATTAATGTATATTTTTATTATAGCTGATATATTTTTATCCGTTTAGATTAATTAAAAAACACATGACACTAAAACTACGATCTATTAACAGACATTCGTATTCAAATCCTTCACATTATTTACTATTACGTCAAAGGGCTTACAGTCAAAATTACATACCTGGAAATTGTAGATGGCATTCAGGGAATTAATAGAAGGCACTCCACCGAATTTGAGGCCCAACAACAATGAGCGATATTCTTCGCCGGCATCTCTCAAATTCTGACGTACCAACACGAAATCAGGCCTGAAAATTCACAATAAAATCATAAGTAAATACAAGAACATTTAAAAAAATATTTTTATGTTTAATACCTAAAGCAGCGCGTGACTTTAGTGCCATTTCTAAAAACTGCCATGGAGACATTGGCACCGTCGGCGTTTGCCGTCAGAGATAATTCCTGTGGATAAAATATACATTATTACAGCTTTTTACGTTTCATGCATAACGGTTAAAGTAATTTATTACAATTTTCCGTTTTATCAGATTATTTTGCTTCACTCGGGTTACGTTTAAACGCTTTTAGATTTCTAAAGTTGATATATATTAAAACGATTTTGCGGTCGAAACAACCCTTTGCAAATCGATTATAGGAACAAAGGGTGCCAGAAATTTACAATAGAAGCAAAATATATGTATAATTTTAATTAATAAAATACAACAAAAATAGTATGCCTCTTTGTATGAAAGTAGAAAAGTACGTGAAGTAACTTTTTAAGCTGGCGATAAAAAAGTTTAAGCGGTAGCACGTAATTGGTAAAGTTACACAATTTTGACGCCTAAGCAAAATTCAACACAATGCAAAGCTATGTGGTGTTTAAAGAATTGCAATTTAATAAATATTATTCGACTATATTAATATTTGTAAATATTGTTATTAGTAAAACGCATGTCTTGAAATACACATTAGATTTTATCAAATATTCGACTTTTAAGTTGGCATTTATGGAAAGGTTTTTCCGTAGTTATTATGTAATCCTTTGCGTACAAAACATGTTTACATTCGTGTTTTATAAACGCATGACGCGAAATATTTGAGAACGTTTCGCTAGATGACAATAGCGAACACTATTTGTAAAACCTTACCACTAAACGATGCTCCCGTGTTCGAAAGGCAAAACCCTCCGTTTTCTGAATATAAATAGCCTTTTTAAAGAACGAAAGAAAAATCTGTTCAAGCTTGACCTTCAGAAAACCCACGCCAAAAAAAAAAGTTAAAACGATTGATAATTTATAATTCACATCCGACCGAAGTTTTGAACAGAATCTTCAGTCGAAATTGCCTCTGCCAGTATCTTAAAATTTCCTTTTAAGAAATCAATAGGAAAAAATAATCTAAAGTGCTTCTATCGAAATTTGAATTTATGTGATCTAATATCAGATTTGATGTATTGTAAATAGTGTCAAATAATCCCTCATATAGGAGATCGTAAATTTCAGTTCAGTCCTTACGACAAAACATTTCTTACGTTTCATTATATTATATATTGTATTCGATTTGAGGGTTGAATAAAATATCTAGATTATATTGAAAAAAAATGTCAACCTTGAATTCGGCTTGTTCCACGCGTATGTCCCAATCGTGATGCAGACGCTTTCCTCTGAAGTATTTGGACCAATCTGTGTGCTGATCATCTATCACCAATAGGGTGACACATCTTTCCTTGTTGAAGGCTGGTCTGACACCAGCTGTCACAGTCGACGTTACAGTACCTAAATGTATGTTACAGTATGTTCAATAGTATATTTATTAAGTAGGATATAAATAAATTTAATATGTGTTTTAATATAATATATCATTATTTATAATATATTGTACTTATAAATGCACCCCACTGACAACAATAATGATTTAATCACTTATTTGAAGGGGTGATTTAAGCAGAAATACTTCCGTCGATGACATTGAAGGAAGGAGATTTTGTATGCACATCGCCAAAATTTTCGATAAAACGTCGAGAATGCTCGGTTTCATTATACGTAGCACATATCACTTCAATAATTTATTAGCGATTTGCATTCTGTAAGATATACTAGTTCGTAGCTTCCTTGAGTATGGCTCCATTGTCTGGAATTCAAGTGAAATGAAGTATTCCTTCTTGCTTAAAAAAATTCAAAGAAAGTCGTCTCCGTATTTGTATCCCAGTGCGTTGGAATACAGTTTATTTCATTATCATGTACCGTCTACTCGATTAAGCACTTTTAAAAGTTGCTAAATAGATGTGTCGATAACCTGTAAATGTTCGGTGACTTTCGGTTGCGAGTTTTGAGTGCTCTAGAGTCGCGATCGCGTCCCTTATTCTTACCATTGGCGACCAAAACGTTAGTGCCTAAGAACACAGCTTTTACATGAGCCGTATAGCTTATAAACGAACTTGCCAAACACAAGGAGCTGGAAAAAATATTTGGAATAGTGCTAATCTTTTTTAGGTGTGAACTATGGTTCACTGTATTCTTCTGTATTGTTTAAATTTTTTTAACGTTCCATTGTATAAATATTGCTTCGTAAAACAGCCATCATGACGCATTGGGGAAATCTGTTAAGTCGTGAAGATCAGTTTTGTAATTTAAAAAAAAATCAGTAAAAATTTTGGCCATCCGACAATTCCGGACCGTTTTGAAATATGTGTATATAAAACAGTAATCTTAGCTTCAATCAGAATAATTCTTTACTTCGCTATATTCTGAGCCTTGTGGTGCTAATTGCTGATGTTAAGCATTCAGATATATTTTTGTATTCCGTCACTTGCGGTTTTCTAGCGCTAATTTTACCCCCAAGTTTATCAGTTAATAGTTTATGGATTAAAGTGTAAAAGTTAAATGAGCTAATACCTTAATACTGAATAATATAGGGGTTGTATAAATATATAAAAATTATTTGATTCATATAATTTTATTACCTAAAAGATTTGCCCCTTGGTCCCTGGCGGCTCCTGTCAAAGACTGGACTCTTTGCAGAAGAGACTCCCTTGATTTGGCAGGACTGCTTGGAGCTGACGTTCCTCTGGGTGTTCCTCTCAAATTTAAGGAGAGTTCGCTTCCTCCTGTTGCTCCTGGTGCTC
This sequence comes from Plectrocnemia conspersa, assembly GCF_051122295.1. Classification (NCBI taxonomy): domain Eukaryota; kingdom Metazoa; phylum Arthropoda; class Insecta; order Trichoptera; family Polycentropodidae; genus Plectrocnemia; species Plectrocnemia conspersa. The sequence goes on along the minus strand of NW_028277174.1, from coordinate 8,310,801 downwards.
CTTGTGGTGCTGGTGCTGCTCCTTTGTTTATATTATTAAGGTAACATTAACAAGTCAAAAATTAATGAAGATATACACAAAACTAGAGAAAAATGGCTAGACAATCGTAGTAAATTCTCAAAATTGATTCTCATGAATCACACATTTTTTTCTAGAACTATTAATAACATGATTCTGAACGTTCACTAAATATACAAGTAAAAGAAAGATAAGTCAATATTGAATCAAGTGGTACGACGACATATTAAAATATATTATTAAGCAATATATTTAATCACTACTTCACTTATACTCGAAACTTTCCTTTTACGTAATACAACAAAAAGCTAATCCAGGGAAATTTGACTAAGCATGTTAAGTAAATGTTGAAATTACAGCGCGTTGTACTTGTTGTTCTTTGATTGTTCTTTGAGACTTGCGACATGCGTCGAGCGCTAATTAACTAAGAAGGTTTTAGCAAGTGGTTTCATTGCCGTGTTTATATATGTATAATATATAGAACTAAATGTTTAATAATAAATATATACCTGTAGCAGGAGCTGGAGCACCAGCAGCAGGAGGAGCACCAGAGATCGAAGACTGTCTGGACTGCGTTGGTTGGCTGGTTGTAGCTGGAGGTGGTTTCTGACCCACGTATGGATCCACCTCGTTTTCTTCACATTCCGAGGACAGGTCCCCAGAACTAAACCTGTTGGCCCAAAAGTGTGAATTCACCCATTCATTACTGTTATACACACACCCTTTTGTCCATATTGGTATGAAGTGCGTATGTATGTGCGTTTGCGCTTATGACTAAAAAGCAATAATGATTAAGTCACTTATATCAATATAAATTAATACTAATAATAATGACTCTCTTGTGAAAAATAGTTAAGCTTATGTATTATTGCAATATTAACTTTAAGAAGACATTTGTAATGTAAGACAAACACATGCAGTTATCTTAGACAAAGTTCTGTATGCAACAAAGTAGCTTTGTTGTAAGTTTAAGAAGCGCAAAACCGCAGACTCGATTTATTTTATACGAATAGGGGAAATTCATGATTGGATATTTGCTTATAACCCAGAAACTGTCTTAGTTGCTGTAATATTGAAGCTTTGATCGTATTAACCACATACGTATTGCTTATTATATATAATATGTGAATTGAATTGATTATCGAATCGTTATTCAAACACGATTAAGCTTTCAAATTTAATCACAAAATCGTTTGAGCAAAGCTTGGTATTATGTAGGATATTCAATTAAAAATTCTATGACAAAGGATATGATTTAAGCCACACTTGAAATGCTTCTAAAAATATTAAATCGAAAAAAATATGACAGTGACATACAATGGATAATGGAAAAATATGATTTTTACGTATTTTTCTTAGAAAGGTTCGCTTTTAAATTGCTTGTTCTGATAATAACATTACATGTACTAGTATCGTATTTAATAAAAAATAAACTGAAAGTACATATTAATAGACTGAAGGTTAAAGTTTATTACTTATAGAAAATAAAATTAATCATAACACATTAAATAAATATTATTTAATTGTGATTTTTTAAATAAAAATATTAATTTGAGAGGGGGGAGGGTGTCAACGTTTTCTTGATTGCGGCCAGATAAATGAATGCGGCCTTCAAAAATAGAAAGGTTTCCTAAACCTGGTTAGTGCATCAGATCTTCACTAACTTGCGCTACAACCAAGAGGAGGTCGACTTAATTTCAGACCAGCAAAGATCGCAAAAGTTGCCGCTTCTCTCTTCGCATCCACAGGTTCAGCTCGATGAATAAAATATTAAGCCCCCTGAACCGACACGTTTAACAAATAGTGATTCTTTGGGAATTTTTGTGACCATAGAGAAGCAACAACAATTGTTTCGTTTATAAAAATCCACATCGTACAAAGCCTTTTCCTATTCGTCTAGTAACTTGTTTACTTAAGACAAAAAGCTGAGAGCAGAAAGATACACGGATATAGAGAGAGGGACTCATTTTAATGAATCTGATACTTTACTACTCTGCCTCTTAAATAACTACTGTGTTTTTGATTTTATTGCCTGCTAAAACCGTTTTGATTAACCTGGACACTTCGGCATTTGACAGCGCCGCCAGATACTGACACCTGAATTGTAGATGTATATTAGTATAAATATTAACATTTGTTATAAAAATGCGTCCAGCTGGTTAATAAAGTTTCACCACTCTCTAACATTAAATATACATACAGTGAGAAATACTTGATATAAATAAATTAATTTCTTGAATCAAGAGACGATATCAGTTATATCCCGTTCATTTTACTCAATTGACTAAGTAGACGCTACAAATTATAATCATTATAGCACAAACTTAACCTGTGAGTAATATTGATCCATAAACTGTACAATGGAACGCGGTTGATTATGAAGGTATTGAACAAGTCTGGCACATTAAAAGATAAAAGCGTATTATTATTAGAATTTCATTCATTTTTAGAGATTTTCCATTTTATTTCAAGTGACTACATTTACTTTGCATTATTAAATACATTACAAAAAAGACGATTTATTAAACAGGAATTTATGTTATAAATTAATGCTTTTCACATGGTCAATATCTCAAAGACACAAGTAGAGCATCCAAAACATTTTTATGTGGCAATAGATGACAAGTCACTTATTAATTGATTAAGGAAAGCTATAAAAAGTATGTCATAGTCGAGAATAAGATCCATCGAAGCTAATGATGATGATGAAGGTTCATCATAACAATCACAAGAGCACAATAACTACCGTCCAGTCCTTTTATTAGTTCCTCACATCCAACATTAATATTACATGCTCTGCTGGTTTATATACTAAGGTGATACTTTTATTAGATTTGATCGTTCGCCATTCATATTATGTTACAATAATAACTTTTGCCACTGACCCGTTAATTCGTTTTTTTCGTGTGTGCTTAACGAAGGATGTCGCGATTATCGGCGTATTAATCCGAGTCACGTAGCTCTTTATTTGCAATTACCACACCGTGAACGTTGTTACTTTTACGCGACATTTTTTTACGGTAATGACCGTGGTGTGTCTGAAACAAGCACGAATGATATGTGTGTATTCTCCGAAGTACGGCGGCTTTGTTGCTGTGGCCAAAGTGGCTAATGATCCGTGAATATGTGTCGTGTAAAAATATGAAAGTTATAAAGTATTGCGGTGCACGCGGTGTAGAGCTTTTTCCGATAGTATAAAGCGAAAAGCGAGAAAAGCTTTTTAAAGCTGGCGCGGTGAAATGAGGTTTAAACCTAATTTTTTTTAAGCGAAGTTATAAAGAATAGAACTTTCACTATATCATAGAATTCAAAAATCCATCCAGCTAGAATGATTCATGGATAATTCTGATAAGTAGTGGCGGAATTTCAATTTTTATAACACATTTTGTTAAGCTCTTTATATATTTTTTCTTAAAGTAAAGAATGTAAATTACTTTATGAAAAAAATACTTGTGCAGAAGTTAAAACATTTCATTTTCACATATTTCAGAACCGTTTAAATTTTAATTTGAAAAAAAAATCGCAACTCTCGAGAGATTTTATAAAAATATTTCTCGGTATTCCAAATTGAAACATATTCAAGAACCTTCAGGAAATGTCTATTGAGCAATCACAAGAAGGAGCCCCTAATTAACATGTATATAAATATTAAAAGCATTATTACAAATATACATGCAGATGTCGGTAACTTTTTAAAACGATTGCTTATAAATGTATTTCAATTTTATTAAAAAAAAACAAGGTCAAATGTACTATTTTTGATATATAACTTTGTATTGCCATTTTCCGTGAAGAAAATATCAAGATACAATTTCCCACGCGATGTTTTAATAATAAACTGTTTTTTTTAATAAAATGGCAAAGGTTAATTAACCGCGAAGATTTTCTCAAGAAATTGCAGGGGTGAATTTGAAATGAATTTTATATCAAGAAAGCTTTGATGTTTAATTAGTCGCACAGTAAAAGTATTGTTATCATATATTACAAGGGTCGGTAAACGTTTATTTTATGTTTCCCTTTTTTATTATGTTCAATTTAAATTAAAATAGCATTTTGATTTTTACATACTAGTTGCATTTTTTGACGTTTTTCATTCTTTGAGAAATGAGAAATTGATCTAAATTTTAGATAATTCTCGAGAAATTTGGACTGATAAAAAATATATCTAATATTTAATACATTAGTATATATAGAAAATATTTTTACTGTTTTTACTTAGAACAATTTACGTGAATACGTATGCAGGTTAATTATATCCTCGTAGAGCAATATGCATCAGCGTATTAAGGAGCCAGATGGGGACAGCCATAAGCGAGTCGGATAGTGCGGACGTCTTAGCGCTAACGCAATTTAGGACGTTTCGGAACCGAAAATTGGAATTTCTTGAAAATAGTTTGTTTGTTAACAACACCCTTTAGTACTCGCATAAACAGCCTTTCTCAAATCTACTTGTGTGTGCACATTGCGGTTGGAAAAACTTTAAATACAGAAAATAGTATATATGTATGTACAATATATTAAAATTATTACTGTTTTTTTAAATTTATAATACACTTAATATTATTTATGCTTGTTTAATTTTATAGTTTAATTAAGGCTAAATTTGTTTCACCTTTAATTTTAATTATAAAGCCACCTTAAATTTTAATTAAAAAAAATATTCAATGAAAGAGGAGTTTCAAAGAGAAATTTTTAGGTAGATTTCTCTCAAACAGATATATAATTTAAAATATATAAATTTCGCTCGAAAAAAAAAGCAATTTTTTACCATTTAACTTATTGTTGTGCTTTATGTATGACAACATAAAAACTATATTATATATAGGTAGGAGTAATTTTCTTAGTATTATTTTAAAAATATAATATTTGTGAATATGTATGATTGTTTAAGTTTTGACCATGCGGTAGTTATGCCAGTGCTGCTTGATATGAAGTCATTGATTGATATCTGATGATTTAACAATTAAATGAGACTGGCGCAAGACAGGTACAAGTGAAAGAGGCGTCATGGGTCGTAGTGCCAAAAAACATACATTAGCAGACTTGTTTTTACCTTTTGCGACGATCAAAGCTTTTTAATTTAAGTTTGTAGCATAAATATATAGTTACCTTCGCTTCAAGTAATTGACATTGCTGGTGAATGAGCTCCGGAAGCTGGAGAAAGACAGCGTGGGGGCGGGGGCGGGCTGCGGCCCACAGATTCCGGGACAACCGGACCGGTCTATCTTGACAGTCGCCTGCAATTTTAGTTAGAGTGAAACAAACACAATATTAATGGCAGTAATGCCATTGTCAAGCTGGAGACTCACTACCGGAAAACCTATTAACCGTGCACGCTACGTTGCACGTGCGGTCAGTCACGAACTACTACTAACTTTTCCGAGCTGAATAATCGATAAGGGTCAATTCAGTCAAGAAAAAGGATGTATATTTGATAAAATACTGTAGGTAAACTAAAAGTAAATTACCATCTTAAACCATCAGTTGTAGCTCCAGTCACGTTAATAAATTTCAGTTTTTGCGCTCAATTATAATTTATAATGAATTAAAACATGGTACATCTTCAAAGTGGTCGATATGCCAATAATAAGGGTCGATTGGAATCGATGGAAAGACATTGTTTCACAGTTATATTTGAAAATTTTTAACTTGTTAACGTGAGCGCTTAGACTAATATTTTTTACTATTTTTACTTTGAGCTAGTATTGTATTTTTTTAATTTATGTTAAACAACTCTTAGAAGCCTGATGACAGCAATCGCCTTTCACTTTAAACGTTTGATCCATCTAAGCTGTCACTTGAATCCCAAGAGTTTAACTTGATCGATACGACTTTAAGACTACGAAGACGCAATATTACGGCAAGAATAGATACATATATCTTTAATTCATAAAAATGTAGTGGATTTATTTTTAAACGTCACACGCACGAATTTCCAAAAGCCACATATAGCTCACTGTACTAAAGTTTTCCAAAATAAAACAGTATAGAAAATCTAGACAAGAAAATCTTTTTCTTAAAATAACACATTGTTATTATAAAATACAGATATTTCACTAATAAGTTGTTAATTACTTTTCCTAACTTTTTACTAAGCAAAACTACAGTTTTCTTGGGAATGTAAATATCTATTTGATCACACTGCGCGAAAATATCGTTAGCGTACAGAATTGTATCGCATTTGCCCTGTGGCTTTTTGCCAGCACGTTCTGTAACAAATTGACTTTAAATTTTTTAAATTAAAGCCAATTTGGCCTCAGACACCGAAGGAAAAAAATATCTCTCCATAGAATTTGGTGTTAAGCATAAGAAAATAAAATTGTGTATAAAAAATATTTAAAATTGTGACGAATGAAATTCGTTCCATAACAATCTCTGGGCTAGTCTTATTAGGGTTTGTCCGATTGCTAATGATCAATTTGACTGAGCGTCTGAAAAAAACAATTTGTTTTTGAATTGGGTGTTAATCAGAATATCAACATAAGCATCAATTATGAGAAGCATTCTGCTAACATCTGTGCAAAATTTTAAAAAGCAATGTAATAATGATACAAATTGGATAGAGTCAGAGATCAATTTTATATTTAAGTAATTTTTATATTTAAAGAAATCTAAATTATTATTTTATATACTCAAAAATCAAGTAAATAAATATAAAAATATATCACTATCAAACAGTTTATACAAAGATGTTAATAACATTTTGATAGAACAACTATTTTGAATATTCATATAAATAAGTGACTACCCCATAATTTAAATTCAATAGCTTAGTTTAAATTATTATAAAATGTACTGTGAGAACTAATACATAATATCGATGATTACGATTGTTTGTTCGATACAAAATATTTTATTTGTACAATTGAGTCAATATTAAACATTAAAGTTATAACGTTTCAATAAAACACGTCATTATATATAAAAAAATAAATAACATAAAATTTTATTATCTAAATCTCAAATCTCAATATTGTATAATATATTAATAGAAGTAATTTTATGGTAATAACCAACACCGCTTAATGTTAATCTCACTTGATTTACATACATTAGATTGGGTTGAATGCTTTCAATTCGTATATATGAATTTCCTTTGACGAAAAATATTTTGTGTAGCTCTTTATTTGATTATATACGAGCGGTTCGACTTGAAATTATCCATATAGGTATAGAGCACAATAACACGAAAATACTTTTTCCTATACGAAGTTTTTCGTTATAAAAAAATGGTTTGACACACAAACGAAATATTATTAATATTACGAAAGACTACGTACGAAAGCACATATAAAAAAATAATTTATAAACGTTCGCACCATTATACGTAATACCTAAAACTCAACAAAGCCGCTTACTAGGAAAACTGTAAATCGAGAAATGGTATATACAAATACATATACAGCACAAACGTTCCTTATGCCTAAGTCAACAGATTGTCAGATTACTAAAAGTGTCTATTTCCATGTAGTAAGGGAAAAAATGCTCATATATAGAATTAGTTGCAGAGCATCGTGCGGTTGGAGTATCCATGTTTGCTCTTTTGTTTGAAAACTCGGCGTGCTTCAGAATAACGACCTTTCATAATATGCCAAGGGTCATATCACATGGTGACATCGAGGTCTAGATTCTGGGAGAGGGTCAAGTAGTTGTACGTGTGTGTTTTTATCTTGGTTACCTTTTAACACGGAAAGATGCGGGGTGATGAGTAGCTTCTGTATCGGTTGTAATCGAAATCGAGGCGATTGAAGGAGGCTGAAGAAGTTCGATGTAGATCTAGTTGTTATTTAGGGAACAATGGATGTTCCCGTGGACGCTAGATGAGCTGGCGGAGAATCTGTAAAGAAAAAGAGGAATATATGTTAAAATGTATATATGTTGAATAAAATATCGGAGGATTTATCCAAGTGGTATTGTAAATTTTCTATGAGACTACTACTTATCAGATACGCCTATGTTATTCGTGACCCTAGTTTACTATGTACAATATCTTTTTTGTCAGGGTAGAAAAGGTTCAAAGAAGGTTTCTCCGTCTTTTTGAATAAGTAGTTTCACTTTTCTTTGACGGAATATATGTTGATTTGATGTTGGTAAATTAATAAATGACGTGGTTATTTTATTTTATGTATTTAATAGTATGTGGTTTTTTGTTATTATATTATAAATACATAATTTAGTAGTGGCAAATTATCTTAAGGTAGTAAAAACATTACTTATAAAAAAACATTGACTTGTTTGATATATCATTTGATACAAGCAATATGCTAATTTTACATCTCGATGATCAAAGTATATATTTTTTAGCTTGTAAGTATTGTATGTATTGTATTGTATTTACAGCATATACATATATTACATCACTAATTATAAAAAAAATAACGTAAATATATTAATATTTATTTTTGTAACAACATTCGTGAATTCCATTTAATTTTATTCCTCTGTGTACTCTTAAAACATTATTTATACACGTGTTTGTACAAACACCGCTTCATTAATTATCTCTCACCGTTTAGGTTGAGCTTTCGTGCAAAAATGATGACTCGAACCGCGAATATGGCGTGTCCGTAAAGAAATCTCAAAACGATTTCAGGGAGGATTTAATTGCGCCATTCGCACGTCAACCCTGACATTTGGACGAGGGTCACGTTTCAGTCGTCCAAAAAAGACACACGCGACCCCTGAAATATTATAGGTCAAAATTTTCAAAAAGGAAACCCCTTCAATATTACCTATTTATCTACTCGGCGTGCTCGCACGACCGTAAAATTATAAACAGACGATGATAAATTTACTAGTCCCAAATTGAAAGCACATTTGTAAAGCCACAAAATTCATAAACGAATTTTCTTGTTCGTGAATTTTGAGGGAATATGAATGGGTAGCAGAAACTGGCGTCTCTTTGTTGTCGTGTTGTTATTCTGAATTCGCTGCGAATTAGTTAGGAATAAATCACGGAAAGCATGTGTATGCCGAACACGTTTGCGATACGTGATATAGCAGTTGAACGCTGCTTTCTATTGTGGACCATGTTACGTTTAACTTTGGACACTGTTTATTATTCTGTTATAAAATAGTCAAACGGTAATTTTTAAATTCCTATAACTACATATAAGATTTTGCAATACCAGAATTGACCCAATGGAATTACTTTAAATGTTTTATGTGCGAGTTTCTTAAAAAAGTTTGTTTACCAAATTGTTTAAAATGTTACCTTTGAAAGCTTACACAAGTGTCATAAAGTATATATAATATCTGGCGAGACTTGTACATAAAAAATATATGTAAAAAAAATATGAACTTTCTCGTTGATATCTATATTAATCAGTGGTATTAAATTACTTAGTAAATATTTTTAAAAATAGCTCTGCTCTTTAAATAATATATTAGTATGAGATACGTTGCTACATATGAATTTTTCAGCACCGATTCTACTGTGAATGTGCTGAAAGATAAAAAGCAAACTGAGAAATATAAAACCTTCGATGGAACGTGTTCCAATATCGATTCCAAGCTGTTCAGGCTTTCTTCTCCTTTTGTATTTGCATTTTTTATAATTCACAGCTTAAGTTCTTACACTGCGCTTAGGTGTATGTAAGCTCTTGGTTAAATATGAATCCGATAATCTAATAAGTAATATGAAAGCCTTCGAGAATTATGCAAATATGGTTAAACAAGCCCCATTCTAATTGATGTTATATTGTTTTAAAGCTTTAAATGAGCACGAACGTTTATGAAATATAAATTATAAAGCTAAACAATACAAAGGTATATTTTAGTAAACGGGTACACTTTCGAATCAAAATCCCCTCTGCCGTTTATGAATATTCATTTACGCATATTGCTCAAGGACATGTCACGTAAATATTAAACATACGCGTATATTAAAAAATCTTTTTTTTAAAAGAAATTGTATAAAAAACACCAATTATTTTATGTTTACAATCATGTCTTAAGAAACTAATTAAACCTAATATTTAACTGTATAAAAATTATAAATGAAGAGCATCTAAGCAGAACAAAATAATATAAAACTATCTAAAACTATAAAAAAAAATTTTTTGTACAATATTTTATATATTATATAATATTCTCTGGCGAATTATTATTGTACGTACTTATAATATATAATTCATTCTGAAGTTAAGTTCTTCAATAATTCATCGTTAAAGGGATTAAAGCGGTTACAGAGTTTCCGACGCAACTTACCTACCATTATATATTTATAATAAACGATTTAATGACATTAAATTTGCTAGAATTGGTTGTACCTTCTAATAAAAATAATTAAGACATTGCTATGTGGAATTGAGTCTAGACAGCAAACTGTGCATATTTATATACATAATTAGTATTTAATGATACGCAAATTTTACTGATAATAAATTGACAGTTGTAATTAATAAAAAATCTCCATATAATGATTCATATCAAATAAATTTTAAATGCTTATAATCTGAGTATTATATATAGGTAAGCTCCATATTAATATGAAAAATTCTTGTTTATAACCATTTTCTAGTATAAAATTGAAAATTAAAAACTAATATAATACTATTAAACATAACAAAATAAAATAAATTAAGGATAAATACAAAAAACTTAGTGAGACGCCTGACATTTTATTAATTATAAATCATTATAGATGTATGTCACTATGCACGACATAGTTTGACTTTATTTTAATTATTCATCTCGATGTTCATTCGTAAGATAAGGAATATCTATGTAAACCAAATTTGTGATGATGGATCAGAATTATAAATGAAAAATAATCACTAATTATGATTTTTCATATACGAAAATAACTCCCTTTCAGGTATTAGTTACTGAAAATTCCCCTATCTATCTATCGTTCTTGTATACAAAAATACCTAGAATTTCAAAACCTTCTAATCTTTCTAACCGGCCAATTAATAAAATATAATAAAATTTGAAGATAACTTTCCTTAGTTTCTAAATTAGAATATAAATGTTATAATTTAGAGGTAATTTTAACAACTATTTCGAACAAAAAAAAATAAAAAAAAATTACCAACAATAGAAGAGAGATCTCGTGACCAAGAAATTGCGTAAATAATTTGATCACAAAGCAGCACATCCGTTACGAGACGTTAATCACCCATAAATACAGCCGAATTACTCTTTGTGTGGAATGGACGCGGGCTTACCAATACATTCTAGCCTACGCATAAAAATATTGCTCTTCCACTCTTTGGTTACTGATTGCAGGAGTGACCATCTTAACCAATTTTTCTTTGTAGATGTGTCCGGGAAGCGATGTAATTGCCTTATTTACGCAAACATTATTATCTATGATTCTCCAGAACTGTCTCGAAGCAAAATAATAAAATCTGTGACACTTAGAAAAAGAGAGAGACCACCACGTAGTCACAGAAGTAAAGACAAAACGAGAGACATCCGCAGATCGTCCAGTAAGCACCACGAGAACACCTCATAGCTGTTCTACCGAAATCACAGCCGACAATAATATAACTCGACACGCCAGCGAAGACATTTCGGCTCTATCGCCTGATAGCATAATTTACATTTCTCTTTATTTATGTGGTGATTTTGGTATGTTTGTAAAATAAACTGATACCAGATTTTTCGACGTCTATTTGAATGCAAAGCTACGGTTCTAAACCTGAAAGTATTATAAATTGTACACATATTTTCACAACGAAAGCTGTCGGGCAATTGACAAAGTACTAAATGAGTGATGAAATGTTTAAGGATATTAAAGGAAATAGATATATCATAAATTCTTTTGATTGAGAAGAAAATTATTAGCATGCGGTAAAATATTGCAAGTATGTCCATTAAATCATATATTATAATACCCGTGGAACCACAACGAGTGAGGTACACATGTTGTTTATCGTTCACCAGCTATGGACAGAAAGTCTCTCTCTATATAGTTCCACTCTTAATACATTTATTTTATTATAAAAAGCTTACGTAATATTTTCGTAGAATATTTAAATAATTAGTTAAATTAAAACAGAGTACCACAGCAAGCAGCAGGTAAATTCTTAGCTGCTACAATTATTTTACGTTAAAAAATAATATTTATTATGATTATTACTTTAATATTTAAATATATATTTGTAAAAAATGTTTGTATAACAGTATTGTGTATGAAATAAAACACAAGAAAGCTATAAAAAAATACGTGTAGGCAATGTTTGCCGAAAATTGAATACTATTATAAAGCGAAACAGGATTCCAAAACACACTGTTTGCTTTCTTTTTAAAAATCATATAAAAATTAACACGTAATGGTCTTTGACAAATATAATAAAATTTGTTTAATGTATGTGGTAAAGAATTATGTCGCAAAGCATTGTTAGCGTAAAATTGTGGGCAAAGAATGTTGGTTAAATAATTCTGGGCGAATAATGTTTCATATTTATATTCTATGATGGTATTAGTTGCAATTACTTAATCCACTAATCTATAATCCACTCGCGTATTAGTGATATTCGAAAAATATATTAAAAAAAAACATTTTTTGACGTAACGTAAAATAATAAATTATATATAAAAATTATTTTAATAGACATTTATGATCAATTTCTTTATAAAATAGTTACCAATAAATATAGATAAAAATGCGTTTAAATGTAACGGTTATTACAAAGAGACGTACTAATTTATTGTATTGTAAATCAACTCTGCAATGAAATGCTGCATTTACTAATATCCACGTTTCTTACATTTAACGAATAAAAAAACAGAACTGATTATTCATTTGCACTTTACAAAATTGGTTTATAATGATAGAAAACCACTGCATTGGCATTAGTTGATTCAGCGACTAGTAACTAATCCAACAAAGCAAATATGTACCTATTACTACCATTTCATATGCACGCTCATACCCTTCATACTCACAATATACACAGAATCTAATATCGTCTGCACACAATAACGTATCACGTAAAATATTACTTATCCCCAGAGAGTCACGTTGCATCACAGTCAAATATTGAACTCGAGATTAGCATTCGTCGATTGATTCGAATGTTCGAAATGGATTTACGGATGAACGGTCAACAAGGAACGTGTGTGCACACGAATCTATCTGCGTGTGCACTCGAAGCGACGTTACGTTAACGTGTGACGTCACGCGTTCACGTGGCGTGACGTCACTCGGAGCTTTTAAGCCCCGCTGCCATTTGTTAGCTTTGTTGTTGAGAGACACTCGACAAGGAATGTATGCAATGTTGAACATGTGTGCTCATGTAACGTTTCACATCGTCGAAATTACGATACGAAACGTTACATGTAATATTAATTGTCAGTAGAAGTAATATAAATTTAGTAAATTAGTTTTTGTAAAACTTTTAGTTTTGTCCTAGCAACGCGTTGTGATGCAATTACGAAACATTATTGTATCGCGTTTTAGATTTGTTGGGTAGCATGTCATTACAATATATGAGCAAAGTTTAAATACAGTGTTGTGTATATGAATTAGAAGGAATGAAGTAACAGGCATGACAATGTTTTAGTTTGATACGTTTCACATAAAAAAATACTAATTTGTTGAAAGTTATTAATCAAATAAAAAAATATATCTCGTAATTTATTGAATGATAATTTTGAAAGAATATCATTTTTCTACGTAGTCTCCATAGCGTTCAATACGATCAAAACAGTTTAGAAATCTATAGAAACAACTTTTCGCTGAGTGCCTAGCCATTCGCGCAACACCTGCTACACTTCTTATATTTCTTTTTATCGTTTTTTAGCAGTGCTAAGATGTGGGGATGAGATCTTGCCAGCAAGGCGGATGACAGATCTCGGGTCATAAAAACAATAAAGCAGGCAGTAAAGAACGGATTATTATCATTTTAAAACAAAACACTTGTACCCAAAAGAATAAATCATTCGAAGATAATTATTTAAGTAACCTGCATATATAAACAAAACTACCCCCTATTAATTGTTTTCTCAAGTTCTAGCTAGTGATTGTGAGCCCATGTTTCATCTTAAAAAAGATGCCTTCTACTTTAAAGCACTGAAAAAATGTTATTATTTTCCTTGCAAAATAAGCATATATAGTTTTATTACTTTGTGACACTCAATACTATTACATTTTTGACATTTTTTATCAAAGACAGTGAGACATCATATATTGTAAACTAAATTTCACCTAAAAACACGTAAGTCTGGTGTCCGATAAGAATTTGACCGAGTTCAGACATTTTGCGTCTGTGGTCAAGCCCGGACAGATTCGTCAGATGTCCGACGGGCAAATCCATACGTGTGTGCTTGGCTAATTGCTCACTTGAGTTTTAAAAAAGGATTGCAGGTCTAATTATTTAGTCTCGCTTAACTAACCGTTATGTTCAGTTACGTGATTTCGATTTTTATTTGTCGTTATATTTTTTTTATTTAATAATTTATTTTTAATATTTTATAAACAATGACGTGAATTAAGTGAAGCTAAAAGAGACAATATAATTGAATTGCATTCGCAAGGACCGAATAAATCAGAAATTAGTAAATACTTAAATTGTCCAGAATGCTTTGAAACGATGTAGTTCTTTCAAATCAAACTCAAGAACTGAAAGAAAACGAAAGACAACTGTCCAGGAAGATCGACTGTTGGTTCGTAAGTCTCTTAAAAATCGTCGAAAAAAGTCTTCAAATCTGGCTGCTAAAATCTCTGCAAGTGGAGGATCATCTATTTTTTCGCGGACGATGAGAGTAAAGCTCAACCATGTGGGACTCGTAAGTTATTAATCCCGACACAAATCGTGGCTTTCAAAAATAAATAAAACTCGAAGGTTAGAGTGGGCCCGAAAGCACTGAAATTGGAAATCTGAAGAATATGCGAAATTCGTTTGGTATGATGAATCTATCTTTAAAGAAATTTAAAACTAAAATTGGTAAATATTAAAAAATTTGATTTATTCAAAAATTTCTGCAGCAGTAATTTTTTAAAATAATCATAATTTTTGGAAGTAGTACACGTGCGTTGAGGAGTTGGAAAAGAATATCTAACCCAAAGTCACATAAAGTGTACTTAAAGAATAGTAATTATTATGAAACTTTGCTCCTTTTTGTTGGGAATGTTTTTTCCAACAAAAAGGAAATTTTAAAAATTCAAATTCAAGCGAAATTTTAAAAATTCTCTAAAAACTATAACTTTAAATTGCTAACGTTCGCCAAAATTTAACTACATATTTTTTCTGTATAGAGAAGCTAATACAAATCTACATTATTTATATTATATTTTAAGTCCCGTATAAGCTAAACATGTTTAAAAAAAGATTTTTTTTTTAGAATTTGATGATTTTTTGTGTTTACAATTTAAATCGATAAAATCAGTTTCGTAGCTTGTTCTCAAGCGCGCCCAAAATCGGGATTTCCTTTCAAATTTGCTTACATGTGACAGCTCTTCTGTCATCTGGCAAGCGCTCGCTGCGCGCAATGAAATATGTTATAAACACAGCATTTTTCTTACAAAGTGTTTATTGAAGATGATTCAAAGCGATGTTGCATTGGAATTAAAGACAATATAATTAAAACTATAAATTATGAGTGTGCCAGTAAGTGTTTGGTTATATGAATAATATATCACGGTTAATCTAACAAAAATAAAATCGACTTTTTAGGATCAAATATTAAAAAAACAAACAGCGGTGATTTGACAATTAAAGGTTAACATACCAAAGTTAATTAAACATATTACAATGCTAGTAATAATGAAAAATCTCGCATTAGTGTAAACAAAAAGTAACATTTTACTCACTATATAGTATCGTTTACAGTTCATTTTCAGAAGCAATGAAAGATTTAATATTTACTTATGGCAAACAATTAAAATATGATGTATTGCGACAACTTTGAAGAATATGAGGAGATGGAAAACTACGTGTTTAACCCTGTACAGTCAATTACGTTAATTTTGTTCTTCGGATGACGTTTAAATTTAATTTATGGATTATATTTGTAGTGCTAATGTGTTCAATGTTTAACTTTTGATAAGGTCTTATTGTTTTTAATTATTTTTTAGAAGCAATGATAAAACAATTTGATGACCTGTATGACGACAACGTAAAATTGGTATATAAACAAAAAGTTGAAGTGACTGTCAGCAAGTATTATTTTTTTATAATAAACATACTATAAAAGTTTGATGTAACTGAATATCCTGAATTTGTCTGTTCCAAAAGAGAAATGATTGCACAGAAGAAAAATGGATAGAAAGCCACTACGTAGATACATATTTTGCCACATCTGAATTAAAAATAACCCACTTAAAGATATTTTGGCTATCGATTATTCCAGGTATGCAATCATATATTTATAATCATTGTAAAATGTCGTCTATTAGATAACATCCAAGAAAGTACACATTTATAAGCTGTACGTTGGCTAATATATATAGCGTTCCGATTTGATCGACATTAACTTTCAATCCTCATACATACTAAGAATTATATTACACGTTTACATTTAAAACATATCTGGTTTATTTTAAATTCGTCAAATCTAACGAATATGTGCATTAAATCAGAAGCAACGATAATTTGTATGTATTGTAAAAGGAAAAACTCACTTTTCGGCCTCAAGGAATTCAAAATTTGAAGATTTCGTTACGAAGACTGTTATATGATTGTTTACCTAGTATAATCAATGTATTCGTTTAATCCTTACACACATTATGTATATATTTCATGTTTATAGTTATAACATACCTAGTTAATTTGCAATCCAATGTTTATATTCAGTCAAATCGAACAACGCACTTGCCAAAATAATGAAAATTTTTGTCGCGTAGCAAAATTATTTATAACTGTTGTCACGTTACCGACAGTCATCTTGTTTTATATTTGAATGCTTATTTTTCATTGGTCGACAACAAAAGTAGCTCGAAAATCACCATGCCAACTCTATTTTTATTTTTATTAATTTAAATTAAATATATTTCCATTGTTAACGTGTATTATTATATACCGTTCATACAAAGAGATACGATTTACGGAGTATAAAATTAAACGGAGAATGTTTCCTTTTAATTAAATTATAAAACAATTATGTTTGAGTTAGAATGAGTTATTTCTAACTCATGCGGAATTACGTATATAAATAAAAATAAAATATGTTTATTATTATTTAATACAAAATAATAAGCTTCTATTTTTTTCAAATGGTTAATAATTAAAGACAACTTTTATTTAATTTCCGTTGATTTTTGAAAGTATTAGGTATTTAAATAATATATAATTGGGTTGGTACGCATTTTGCATTTTGCACGTCTTTTTTATTAAAAAATCTTGGTTAAACTTTTCACTACGTATAGAAAAGAAAATGGGATGAAAAAGTAGTTTAAAACTAGAGTTCATTCGACTAAGATTAATCATGTATTTCTTTATACGTATGTGGTATTTTCTATTATCTAAATTTAGATTTTTATTTACAAAGTTGTATACAAACTATATATACACAACCTAGATCGATTTAAATTATTCATTACAATATATATATTTATTTGATAAGGAAGATCTAGAAAAAATAATAAGTAACTGATAATTCCTTTCTCTCAGACACAATAGAAATTGAAAAATATAAAATTTCATATGGAATTTTAATCTAAGTATTTTAGATTTTATGATCAACGATTACAAACACAATTAAATTAAAGTTTTAGTTCTAGTCGGAAAACTTTTTATTGTAACTTTTATTAAATTGAAACTTTTTAAATGTGAATTATATAGAAACGTTTTTAAATATGTATAATATGTGTATATTATACATACATTTCATGAACCTCTTATCGAACTGATTTGTGGCTGGAGAGAGCTTTCGTGAAAGTTCTTAGTTGTTTCACAAACACAAAGTTCGAAAAACACACTTTGACATTTAGACCCAATTGACTTAATAACGTTGTTAAATAATTCATATTATTAATTGGGGAATTTCGTAACAATTAAATATCATGATAGTTCAATATGATATAATTATATCGAATAACAATAGTATCACATAAAAAAGCTGTTATACATCAATCAACTAGGTTATATGAAGAAAAAAATAGGTGCGATTTACTAAACTACCTTCTGGGTGCATGACTAATAAGTCTTTGTCACGCAATTTGCTCGTACTGTGTAAGAACATATACTTATGATATATGTATGTGCACACGTAAAACATTATGATAATAAATATAAAATACTTTGCGAAAGTTCACATTACAAAACCGTAATTCCCTTGATGTTACTCCATCGTTACCGACGATGATTATGGTTTTCAGATATAAGTGTATTGGACTTAGATGCAAAGTTTAAACCGATCGAAATCCAACACTCTGATAAGATAAGGGAAAACATGACACAAAAGCTATGTATAATATAGAGCGAGTAAATACCGGCAAATCTCCCGAGACTTAGCCGTAAAAATCCGGATATTCCTTCGATCATGTTTTATTTATTTTGTCTAGCTACGAACGTGACTATTTCACGGAATTATATTCACCAAACAGTGGATTATACCGAGCTGAAGTAATAAGATTTATTCCTATAAATACATACATAAACATCGAGTGTTCTCAACAATAAAAGTTTGTTTGAATCGGCATGAATTGCGTGACTAACTAGAAATCGAATTAGCATGTTTATTGTAACATTAATTAAAACTAATGCATTTGGGGGAGCTTCTTTAAGCTTAGTTAAGCGAGACGTGTCAGATGGTTGTTATAGTCATAGACAGGGTTGTTAATAGAACTCTCTTGAGGTTACAGGGAGATTGCCAGCTAAGCAGCAGTATTATATATGACATGTACTAGAGATATTGTGGTTCAGAAATCTCTTGGGATTGTCGCTTGATATATAATACTGGATATTAATTGTTTTTACACATGAAAAACAATTATTTTTATTACTAGTATTTTACCGGTCGATTAACAGAATCTAAAAGTAACCACATATATATATATATATATATATATATATATATATATATATATATATATATATATATATATATATATATATATATGTGGTTGAATGCGTATATATATATATATATATATATATACATACACACACATACCTATTATTTTTTAAATATTGTATGTTATTTTAACTAGTAAATAATTTATTGTAAATGCAAAAATCAATGTAATTTCTTCAAAAATATTGATCGTGTGGGGGGTTTCAACCATTTGCACAATTTATTACAATTTACCATAACTACCATGCAAAAAAAACTAAAATAAGAGAGCAACCCATACCGAAATTTTGACAAAACACAGTATATTCACCCAACAATAAAAGAAAGATCTCGTGACCAAGTAATTGCGGTGATAATTAAAAATATTGTATAGACCACTTAATAGTACATCTGTCCCAAGTAGCACAAAAATATACTCTTAGTTTGAAGAGGACACGCGATACGATATACCCAGCGCAAATTATTATTCTTCGACTTTTTGGTTACTGATCGCCTGAATGGTTATATATACGGTTTATTTAAAAAAATAAACACATTTCGGGGGGAGGGGGGGGATGCCCAAGAAGCTATGCAACTGGCTCGCAAACATCCTCATCTGCAATTCGCTAGAGCTACACTAGAGACACTAGAGACATCAGTGAATCGTGAAAGAGCTTCACGACAGATCCCATCTGCTCCACAGACATCACAGCCGACAAAATACAACTTAACACGCTATCGAAAACTTTACCACTTTCAAGACCTGTCATTTCAACCACCGCCTGATAGCGGCATCAAAATTTTCATATTTATGTGGTTAATTATATGTTTATAAAATATATTTTTACTAGTTTTTACGGTGTTTATTTTGCTGCAAAGTCACACCCTTTGGCACCAAAACCCGTAATTATAATCAATTCTCTAATAAACGTACAATGTATTTGTATTTAAATAATAATAATACATATATTTTGTCAATCAAATATCGAAAAATAAATAACGAAACATTGGTTTTATAGTCAAGCATATCAAATGTTCTTAAATATGAACCACAAAATATATTTTGCGAGCTTGTGCTATCAGTATTAAAAAAATATTATCATAATTTAAATTAATTGAAACACCTAATATTTTTAATCAAAGTAATGTAATGAGAATTAAGGTATATGAATACTTAATCAAAGACTGCTTTTATTAAGATAATTTATTATCGTAGCAAGAAATTTCATGACATTTTTTTAAACTGCTATTTTATATTATACAACTAGCAATTATTAATAATTAGGCATGTAATTGCTTTAAATATAAATAATGGTCATGGTATAAAATATCTTATGTTTGTTTGTATTATATTTCACTATTTTTTAAATAATTAAAATGCAATATCATAAATAAATTTTATAGCAATATTTTTTGCGGGCCGCTTGATTGACATGCCTGCAAATCTGATGTGTTAAGATACACATTTTTGTGTAATGAAAAAACAAAATTGTACAAAATGCTTCGTAATTAGCAAATGCTTTAATGAAAGGATTACTAATTAGCAAAATGTCGGTATCCGGAAATTTACCCTTATTAGCCTGTCAATCTGTCGAGATAATTTTGAAGGATAAAATTACGCAATCCTCCTCTACTGGAGCCTAATTATTTATCATTATTTATTGAATATCTATCTACGTATATAATTGGAACATTGAAATTTCATCCGAATAATTCCGTATTTAATCTCAAAACATAAGATCTGCTCAACTGATTTTATCTTAGTTTTGTCCAAAGTGTAAATTATCTATATAACTTTATTTAGTAACATTGATATACACTCTGATTATATAAATATTTATTCAATAATAATTCGACTAAGAACTTAAGAATAGAACACTGCGAATTTCTGATGCCATCAAACTTTAATATGTAAATTATGCTTATAAAATTATATTAATATAAGATTATCTATTAAGACTGTTAAGACCAAGTTTTAAGTAATGCGGTTAAGGCAAAGAATATAAGTTAATGGTCAACAAGTCTTTTTACGACTGCCAAATAAATGTTTATACGACGCTAATGATTTGGTGCCTTCAGAAGAAATATTGTATTATTAAAAAAATTATATTCACTAAAACTGCAATACAAAACGTATGGTTGTAAAGGCATTGATTAAACATTGAGAAACTTAAATTTAATTTGTGATTAAGTAACTTATATTCGAGTCACAGTTTTTTCGCTTAATTGTCTTGCTTTCATCATGTCAAAGTATGTCAAAAGAACAATAAATGTCATGAATCTTAATGTTAATAAAAATAAATATAAATAAATTCGTGAGATATGTTGGATTGGAATTAAGCTGATAATATTTATATATGTATGTACAGGTTTTAAGTGTTTAATCAGCGTATTTACCATAATGAGATTGTTATTCGCAGATAGCTTTAGTCAGCTTCTCTTTAAGCCTCTTTTATACCTAGTACGCGTGATTGCACTCGAACCCCAAAGCTTTAACCAGAGTTCGCCTTTCTCGCTTTTTCACGACACAGTTGGGATTTTCATTTATTTGACAATGGTGTAAATTGAAAGCTGTCCGATCACATCCCACGACGATTCCAATCTACACATGCCTTTCATTATATAAATTGAACATAAAACTTGTATACTGGATATTAGGTTTCTAAACATACTAAGGTTGCTGTTTAATAAATGAAGCGTGAGATGCTGTTTTCTTTTTGACATGTTTTTAGAAATTGGATCTTGTTTTGAAAGAGGATATTCATGCACAGAGAAAAGATTGAGGCAATAAATAATTGTGGCGAACCGAAAATAGGAAAACGTGGAGGTCGTTGATTAATTTACCACAGTGACCTAAATGGTCGGAAGAGTTCAACTCACGGGTCAATATGTAAATGGTTCGAATGCATATACATAGAAGTTAATGAATGCATCATTTTTTTAAAACTATGTTTAATTTACTAGTGACATAAAATGTAGATAGTCTATCTTTATGGCTTATAAGTAAATGGACAATACAATAATAGTATAAGCAATGACTTAAACAATTTTTATATTGATATTATTACTGATATTGCTTTTATATACGAGTGTTTTGAACCTTCCAAAATAAATTATGCTCGTAAACCGAGGTTCTACACTGTCCAGCTAAATCCGTAGTGTATTAGTGTTCAATGAAAGTTAAAGGCATTTTAATGATATTTTTTTATAAAAGGAATGCATGGCATAAACTTACATATAATATTTTTTTATAAAAAATATTTTTTTTGTAATAAAACTATTTACTTACATATTAATCAAAATTTAAGTATTTTCATCCATAAAAAGTTACATATGTAGATTAACAAATTCTTTATTTCCTGGTTTTGATAAATGCTAGTATGTTAATTTTAAAGATTACACGAAACCTAATCTAGGGAATATTATAACCTATAGCAGTATGCCAGTTAAAAGTTAGCAAATATGTCAGTTAAATTGATCACAAATCGCTATCTTCATTTACCTATCAATGTGGTAATTCTTAGTATGCAATTACATACATTTTATTTATTTTCCATTGATATTTAATAAATAACCAGTAAGCATTATATCCGTTTATTTTCAAGGATGAAATAAATCTTATGTGATTACAGCTATAAAGCAATAATTGTTATACTACGTCATTTTAATGGTCTCTTGATGATTCGAATTTAATAATTCTGTTTGAGAGGAGCTATAATATATTCTACTAGCTCAAAGATTACAAAAGGTAAAATACATGAGCTACGTGTTCTATGTAAAATCGATTGTTTAAGGTACTTATCCTCGGAAAACGCCGTGTATGGGGTTGTGAAAATATTATTTTATTTGGAAAGATCGATGCCCTTTCTCTTTGTCTTTGTGGCCTTACATCCGATATGAAAGTAGGATTAGAATGTTACGAAGACACGTCAGAATTTTTCTTTTATATCCCTTTAGTTTTGACGAGTGAATCGGAAAAGCCCTCCTGGGGGCTATATACACAAAGAAAAAAAGATTCGCGCGAATATAAACGAATAAAGCAGAATAAATATTCGCAAAGTGGCTTTTGTGGTGTATATAAATTTGCATGTTTGTTTTTTTTGTGCCGCAGGGTGTATGGCAAAACATAACAATAAACAAATAACGCGACCTTTGGCCTGTTTATTAAAATTATGAATTGACTGTTTCGTATTTGTTTATGACGTTAGTAAAATAATTAGTATAGAAAATTATAGGTCATTAAATAAATAATTACAATTTATGACCTTCAAATTAAAATATATTTTTCTTAGCTAGTAATTAACATTATCCAACGAAATAAACATAATTTATAGTTATTAGTTATTTATCTATTCCCGTAGTGTAAAATTTTAAGTTTTGGAATTGATATAGTGGATAAATACCATATACTGTAAGTGATTTGAGATACTTTAACAAGTAAGATCTGCTGCGAAATGTCTTGTGAGTAAAATAGATAGGACAACACGAGAATTGGACCTTTTCGAATAACACACAGTAATTACTGCATATTGTCGATTTGAAACAATGTTATTGATTATACAGAGTGCAAAAAACAGCGAACATAATTTTTTATTGTTGTAATTTAATCCTAATATTGTGCAAATCGCTTTCTGCTTAAAGGATATACTTTCGTCGTTTGTTACAATATGCCTGTTGCGTGATCTTTGTAACGGTGATATTTTAGTTTTTATTTAGTTCGTGTGGCACCCATTTGTCAAGCTTTTTTTTGTTTTTATAGCCTCATTTTAAGTAAAATTAATAATAAAACCGATTTGTATTTTATCAGAATACCGATGAAAACTGCGCTTTAAAATAACATTAACATGAACAGGATAAATTAAATTTTCATTGAAAAATATTTTTTTTAACAACCTAATATTATTATAATTTATTGTATTATTACGACATTTTGGATTTTAAATAAAAAATAGAAGGCGGCATTTTTTTAGCTATTGCATCAAAAATTAAACGAAAAAAGTGAAATATAAATTTTAAAGTATTTATAAAAAACCGAAGAATAAAATTTGTGTGGCGAATAAGGCGTCAATTTCTATGAAAGGAAAATATGACGGTTTAGGTATTTTCAAAAACATGAGGTTTTAGTACAAATTGCTTCGAATTAAATATAAATTTAGTTAAAAAAATACTGAATAGGAATACTCAAAAGTTACTTATGCATATTTTATTGTATTTTTGTTTTAAATTGATATCAATCACTGAATAATAATAAATTGTTTACTTTCCAATTATTATTTTATTATTTTTTTCACATTGGTGTCGTATATTGGAAATTGAGATATTGTTGAATCAGCCGCCCTTTAGAAATTGCCCGCCCAGACCGGCCCTGAACATATGTATATAATTTTTGATAAAGTAGTAAAATATATTACATTAATAAAAACTCAACCACTATAAGCAAGATTTTTTAAAATGGGTAGTCAACATACAAATTTGCTGTTAAACACTAAAATTAGATTCGCCATTTGTAGAATATTTCAGAAATGTTACATGTTCGAGTCAAATTGCTTATTTTGTGTACATATCAAAAAAAAGAGATGTTTATCTTTAGAGCTAAAAATATAAATATTCTCACCACGAAATATAAATTACGATTTTTATTACGAAAAATAAAATATTCAAAGTTGGTTGTGTGAAAATGAACATATTTTCATCTCGACAGGAATCGAACTGTGAAATTAACGACGATGTTCAGAAATAAATAATTCACATTCTAAAAACAGACAATGTTAATAAATAAATAATTTATTCGACTAAAACTTGTTAAAGAATTAGACGACAATTGAGGTTTTAATCCCTTCTATGTTAATGAGAAATTAGAGGATCTTTTCATTAGCATATACATATGAGAATTTTACTGAACTGACTTCAAATCAAATAAAAGTTAAATACAATAAAGTTTCGATAAGTGATTTCTAGTGCGAAGAAAAAGAAGAATATCCGAATTTATCGAATAAGGCAATTTGTTGTTGAATGCCTTTTTGTACCACTTACTTAAGTGAAAGTGAATTTGCTCTCCTCACATTGGCAAAAAAATATATAGGAAAAAGTTGAATGCCACTCCTGATGTCAGAAATTGTTTTTCCACAGCAAAGAAAATTTTAATATAGTTAAATAAAAAAGCAATTTAATTATTCACATAAAATATAAATATATTGCTACAGCTATTTTTATTTGTAATGGAAAAAATTGTATTTTTATTGTGATTTGCGAATTTATTTCATTCTTGATAAAGGTACTCCTCACTTAACGATCGCTCAGACCAGTTCAGTGCATCTCAAACGCGGAGATGCACTGAACTGGTCAATTTTTCTGTAGTTATTTCTTCATAAATCGATAAAGTTAGAGTGAAAGAGACAGTAAAAGCATCAACAGAATTTAAAGTTATAGTATCTAGACAGTAGAAAGGTCTTACTCATGAGGTGTAGAAATTACTGGCTGGTTTGACAACAAGATACAAAACAGGATGCTGATAAGCCTTTTAATATATCAAGTCAAGGCACGCAGTCTCTTTGAGCTTTTGAAGGCACGCAAAGGTGAAGAATCAATGAATGGTTTCACCGGTTTCAGCAAAAATTCAACCTACATAATTTAAGTATCAGCGGTAAGGTAAGGCAAGGCAGCAGAAACTTTGTTGACCAATTTTATAAGATTGTCGAGAAAGACAGTTACTGCCCGGAACAGATCTTCAATGTGGACGATACTAGATTTTGTGGAAAAAATGCTTGAAAGGCACAAATATACACAAAGATTTTAAATACAGTTTCACGTTGTTGTTGGGAGGGAATGTTGCTGGGTTCAAGTTAAAAACGTTTTGAGAACTCACGTGCATTGAAGTAGTTTAGTAAGCACCAGGCGCTTACGGTTGGATACATTCCTTTTCGCTCGCTCGCGAGTTAAGAAAGAGCGAACGAGAAGAAGTGGGCGTGCGGAACGCATGTAGCGCACGCCCTTTTTTCTCACTCACTCTCGTCAATTAACACGCGAGAAAGCGAAAGGGAATGCATCTCACTATACGCGCCTGGTAAGCACACGCTGCTTGTTTACTATCGTACAATTTAGAAGCATGCATGACGCAAGATTTATTTGCTTCATACCCTCGGTAAGACAATCTTGTCGTAGGAACGAAACTCGGTCCTTAAGTGAGGAAATGTACAACTTGTTAAATAAGTTTTAAGATACGCTTTTCTCTGAGGTTTATATTTTTTTCAAATAAAAAAAAATTCATTGAAATCCATGTCGCAATTTTTTTAAATAGCAGAAATATGGAAATCGGAACTTTGGGAAAAATCTACAACAAAATTTTAAAATGTCTAATACTATTGTTTTTAAAATAAATAAATTTAAATGAATGAGGCTGTACTATAAATTCATAAATTACTGCAGCACACGTTTTAAGAGACCTCTATTATCTAATATATTATGATTAGATGTAATTAGCAAGAAAAGTATTTACTGTTGCTTGTCGGTTGAATTCTGAACATATTTACGAGTTTCTGAGTAATTTTAATATTAATTGCTTAGCTATCACGACATTGAAATACAAGGAAAGGTCAATTTAACCATTTACAGATGCATTGTTGTTTCAGATTTATAATCAAAATTTTAAACGATATAAGTCAATTTGTTCAAACAACGTATTTTTTATATAATAATTAATTGAAAGTAATTTCAAGTTTATTACATCGCTATAAAATAAAGTTTCAATCGAGTAGTTAAAAAATTGAGTTTAAAGATATTAAGAAATTCCAGAAGAAATAAAAAGTTTAGCATTGTTTCGCTTGCCCGTCCTATAAACGATACAATTATTAAAATAATTGATAATAACATCCATTAATGATTTTTGAGATCGTATATTTGAACGTAAAAGCAACTTTAAATTTTGCTTAATGTTATCTTTTAGTATATTTTAACTATCTGACAGCACATAAAATACACACTTCATTCAAAAGCTCCTTTGATCCGACATAAAACCGGGAAACGACTCTAGCGGCACAGTTCCAAGAAAATCGATCTCACATACACAACTCAATGCCAGACTCATTAACTTGGTCAGGATATTACATATACCTCCGATTCGGGTTCAAATCTTGTCACGAGCAGCACACGTTCGATTGAATTTTACGTACACGTAAATTTTCTTAATTAATTTTAGATTAGTACGCGTGCGTGAAATTAGTTTCCCCGCAATTAATTAAGGTGTTCGATTTCGATAGAAGGCTGAGACAGGTTTAATCCGATATATATATACACGTATAGTGGTATATTCGTGGAAATTTACAATTCGCATGTAGTTGAAAACCTCTCGGAAAATTGCTTTAGCCGTTGTAATACGAGAGAAAAATTAGATTCGTTGTGTTGGACTCGCGCAGATGGGATGAAACGTGGTTTGGACGTTATTAATTTTCGCACATGATTCGGTTAAATGCTAGCAATATGTCAAGTGGATTTTAATTTAATGTAACCCATGTTTGATATTTATTATCTAATCATTTTGTATTAGCCCTCGTTAGTTATAATTTGGGGTTTATCCCATGTTTAAAATTATTATTTTATAAATAGCAGCGAAATCTCTTGAGGTCTAGTCAGATATTTTCATGTAGGTTAATAATTCGATAACCAAGTTTAATTTAACTTAGCCAATACATAATATTTATTTATGTCACTGTAACATAACATGTATTAACTGCGCGTATATATTTATTTACTGTAAAATTTCCATTGAAATATGACAGGCGTTAGGCTAATGCTTTACATGAAAGTAAACACGAACAATTCCTACACATAAGTACACCAGACTGAAATCAGTCTGTATATTACTGAATGCTATTTAATTTACAGCGTACAATCAATATATATTACTATGCATGACCTAGCTCGATTTTATTTTAATTATTCATCACGATATTTATTCACGAGATTAGGAAAATCTATAGAAACCTGACATGTGATGGTCGATCGGAATTATAATTATATAATAATCAATAAGTCCGATCCCCAGACACGGTTTCAATTTAAAAATATAATGGTTCATATGTAATTCGAACTCTGTTTTTTTAGGTATTGGTCACCGTCTACTATATTATTATCGGAGTTTTTAATTCATAGGATGAAAAATATAGCATTATTAAATGTATAATATAAACTAAAAATATAACCTTTTGAAGTATATTTGAAATACTTTTAAAAATCAATGTAAAAAAATTTATTGTTGAAAAAAAATGTTATAAAATGGGTTTTCTTCAGTGACATAGTAGAGTTATAGCGCATAAGAAAGGGTGCGATAATTCTGTAAGCTAAACCAATGATTTACTATCACTGAACAAAGAAAATGAACGCTGAAAAATCTCGCTTTCTGCGACGAGCTTACTAGAATATTACTGAGATGTTGATTAAGTAGAAAATATTAAAAAAATAATATTTTATTGTTAGTTAATAATGCAGAAGGTCATTCGCCATGTGACTTAAATAAACACTTTTTTCCTCTGAATGGATTAAGGTGTAATACGTAAATTTAAAAATTATTATTTACGGACCACAGTCAGGCAAAAAATTTGAGCTATTGATAGATATAACGGTAAATCGTTAACGAAATTCTGAAAAAAAAATATTGGTAATATCCGGAGTGAAATTTTAATATCTACGACGAGTAAAATATGGATTAAGATTATATTATAGTTGTTCGGGAATAATATGCAAACTAAAGAAGTTAACCATGTTATTAGAATACTTGTCGAAATCAAAGAAAAAGAAAAATAATCTAGAAGAAAAGCATTTCTATAATATTTTAACGGAAATAAGCAATGAACTCTGATGGAATTTCAAGTCCAAAGAAAGAAATATAATTTTTCAGAGGAGCAGCAAGAAAATGAGCAACCAAAATAATTTTTATTTAAGGAGATGGCTAAATATATATATTATCTACAGTGATACCTCAACATACGAACCCAGATTCGAGACACGAACCGCGATACACTGTGCTTGCGCACGTCCCTAAAATATTTATCAGAGTAGGGTTTGTTGTTATTACGTCTCATTTATTTGAAATACGCTGCACGTACATATTTGCTTTTATGTGTATATATTTCGGTATTTATGTAATTAATAAAATGTATATACATATATAAACTAGTCATATTAAAAAGAAAATTGCTCAGATTCAAATTTATTTCGACTTACGGAATTTTTTAACTTGTTCGAAAACATTGGAATCAATTAATTACCTAAATCGAGGACTTAGTATATTTTTTTATTCATTTGTGGCAACCTGACAGGCGTAAGCCCAATGCTTTACAACGGGGTAAATCTGTACAAACCGGGTAAATTAATTAGGCATAGTGAATACACACAAATATTAAACATTAGACTGAAATTTATTAAATATATAATTACTGTTGTGTATTTTAGCAACGTAGTTGTTGGCTATTAATGAAGTTTATATTGAAATTGTGGTGAGGAAGCTGTAAAATCATATATAAAAATATGTTTATCTATACTAAAAATATGGAATTATTTGAAAAGCATCACTATTTTATGCAAAATAATCAAAGCGATCTTTAAGAAAACAAAAATCATCAGTGAAAATTTCACTTATAAAAAAAAGATTGACATGAAACAATATGATGGAAATAAATTATACATATGCTTTTTATGACGAAGAAATTCATTCATTACAAATTATGGTACTACAATGGTATAATTTAATGAAATATAAACACAGAGGCTTTACCTTTATAATTCAGACAAAAGATAATTTTACTAAAAGGGACAAGATTACAGCAAAAATTGCAGAATACAATTAAATATACATGTGAAACTTATCTATCAAAATTAAAAAGCGTACAAAATTAAAATAAAGAAGGAATTATTAAGATTAAACTTTAGAACTTTAAATTCGAAATATTTAATGCAATGATAGTTTTAAGAAAAAAATAATGTATTAATGGCTCAAAATACATTTTTCATTTAGTACATATAGTACATCGTATCTTTAGCGATATATAGAAATATTTCTTTTAATCCAATATCTATATAAAATAAAAATATTTATATTTGTCGTTACGAACTATTGCCAAATATTTATTGCCTTAGAAGCAAAATACCCATATTTTTAATATAAAATGTACTATAAATTTACTTAAAAATATTATTTTTCTTATAATATTTTTTTATAATACATACAGTTACATCATGTGCTTATGTAAGTAGGTAATAAAAATGTCTGTACCCAGTTGGCTTGCATCCAAAAAGGTTAAATATATTTAGAACATTGGTTGCGACAATGGAGAGATCAAGGACGAGTTTTTTGTTTATATTAAATTTATTAATTCATTAAGAACACAATAAAATTCATAAGATATTTTTAATTTGCCCTAATGTTTAATCGCAGCGTTGGAATTATCATTGCGTAATATAATTCCTTTCAAGAGGCTAATATTCATCCGGAATCCAGCTTTTCACAAAGCTCATTTCCTACGAGCTTTTAAATTGAGCTTTATAGCCATTTAATCTAAACTTTTTTGATCTACCGCAACCAGACATAAAAAATATATAATTGAATAATAAAAAGGACATTAAATTTTCGCGTGTATTATACTTTGACCCATATTTTCGACTCATATTGGGGTCAACGAACCTGACTCACTCGGCTACGTGAAACTCGCGTACACGTAAAGTTTTCACTAATATAAGTAAACAAGCATTTAAAATATTTTTTAATATATAAATAGGGTATAATAAACTAATTTATTATAGATAAAATTCACATAATGGCCAAAATTCAAATTGTTATTGCCGACATTAAATCACTTTCAATTGACAAAATTCAAATTGTTATTTTTAAATTTAAAAAATTAAATTAAATTATTTTAAGATAAAGAATTTACAATAAAAACATGCGTTTGCGATATTAAAATTGTTATTTTCGAAAGCAAAACATTTTAAGTTAACAAAATTCAAATTGATGTTATTTTATTTAAAAAATAAATTGTGTTATTTGAATATAAAGGATTTATAAAATTTTGTGATTAACGAAATTCAAATTTTTATTAAACAAGTTAAAACATTTTTGATGAACAAAAAACAAATTTTCCAAAAATATTCGAATGTAAAGTGTATTT
The DNA here is from genome assembly GCF_051122295.1 of Plectrocnemia conspersa. NCBI lineage: Eukaryota > Metazoa > Arthropoda > Insecta > Trichoptera > Polycentropodidae > Plectrocnemia > Plectrocnemia conspersa. Next base: position 8,279,680 of record NW_028277174.1, on the reverse strand, counting down.
TTGTAAATCGATTCCGTAACTGTGCGCGTGTTTTTATGTGTCAAAATGCGGTTTGCGCGAAAATCGCGTATTAATGAATTAAATAATGCTCGCTGAGCTTACTTGGGAGTTGGTGATTGACTCTGAGCTCCAAAAGCGGCGAGTTTTCGGGGGTATTTTAGACCCGGGGAAAGCGACGGCCGAAGGAAAACTGTGGTATAGGGAGAGGGTTCAGCGCACGTCGGGCTGTATAACTATTGATTTTCTAGGGGTGCGACTGCCTGATTTATCTTGAGACGACCCCAGCGCCATATCTACAACTGGCGGTCAGAGTTTGACAGCCAGCGAGTCGATAAAACAGCGCTCTATATTAAATTACACATTTGCCAATAGATGTCTCTAAATAAAATAAATTATAAAAAACATGCATTTTTAAATCATTATTAAAATTGATTATTGATGTAAAATTATTTTAAAGTGCGTGTACGTGAGTATTTAAAAATGTGTGCTTATTTTCTAACGTTTTTTACGTCACGCTTGATAAAACCTCACGTGTTTATGTTTCACAGGTGTGCACCATTGTCATTAACGTGAAGTGTGTATATGCGTGTCTCTTTCGCGCGTTGTTTTTACGCATAAATGCGTCTCGCTCTGACTTTGCTTATTTGGTGGGGAGGTAGCCGCTCCGGCGAAAACGAAAGTTGTCAAAAAGACAGGCGTTTTAAACTTGTAATAAAAAATATTATTGTGCAATATTTTTAATTCGGACTGAGAATACTTTTATTTTAGAATATTAATACTACGCATTGCAGTCATTTATTTATTTATTGAACTCGATTACGACTTTACAGATTTTATAATGTGTCAAGATGGCCTTAAAATAAATCATATTATTAAAATTGTTGTATGTACCTTACTTTGAAAAGAAAGTTTAGCGAATGCGTGGTAATGTAAGGTGATCAGACGTCTTTTTAAGGATGATTGCGCTCTTTACATTTTTGTCCTCATTCGTCTTCTTTTTGTCATTCTTTATCTTTCTCCGTCCACCTCAAGCAAAAATTTCCGAAATGACATTTTTTTAGTCCCCGCAGTAATTTGTTCTTCTCAGACAAACAATTTCGAGATCGCCTTTTATTTTTAGTGTCCTCCTTTAATATCTTAAAAATCTGGTCACCTTAAGTAATAGGTTAGCAATGATATTAGACACTGAATATAATTTATTTGTTGTTTAAAGTTTACAGTTTAACTAATTCGACCGGTGAGCGCAAACCAGCTGAAAACATCCTTTCGTCGCGTTGCCAATCCAGTAGGTTTTCCGCTGCCGCTCCGACTCGGTGTTACCTGCGTGGCTCCAGGGTTGTTTTTTATTTCAAAGGTAAATTATTACAAAATATTATATTCTGAGAATTAAATATAAATAAATATGGTTTGAGACGATTTAATTTCAAAGATCATTTTCTGGTATATTTTATGTCTTTCTTCTTTTATTCAATTAATCCTAATGTTTTGTTAATAAGTCATAATATGTTTTATGCATATATACTACGCTCACATTATATTTAAAAAAGACTGTCATACATTAGTTCACTCATTTAAACACGAAAGTAGAGCTAATGAGCGATAACGTTCTTACCAAGACGCACAGGAATAAGGGACGCGATCGCGACTTTAGAGCCCGCAACTGAAAGTTACTGAGTATAAAAGGATCCCTGAGAATTCCCTTTTAGAATATTTACACAATGCTTCGAATTTAGAATAAATTAATTTTTTTCTGATGAATTTTATTTTAACGCTCTTAACAACAAGGCGTAATAAATATTTATAAAATTTTAGAAAAATCTGTTTTACCTAGAATAAAATTACATTTATATATTATGGATGGCATCTGGATGAATCATACTTCTCTGTTTTTTGAAAACGTTACAAACCTAAACATATAGATTATGAATTTAATCATTTTGTCCGAATAACCAAGCAATAAATAAAAATGATCTCATAATTATCAGTTGTTTAATTAAAAAACATTATTATTTTGGAAACATTTTCGAATTACATAAAAATTGTACAATTAAGTTATGTTTTTTAATGATGTTTTTATTTGTTTAGAATCCATTTGCCTTCAAAGATTTAGTTGAGCTTAGTTTTCGGACGTCGTAGCTGGAGTAGAGATGAAAGAACTGAACGACCGTTGTTAGTGTATTTGGTGATGCTAATCACTCGAAATCTTTGATTTTCCGGTAATAAAATTACACTTATGTGTGAGTCGTAAAGATTATTATATTTTTTTTATAGCGCTTTTAATGTGTATATGCGATTAGCGCTTATCATCTGTTCGGTTGATCTCCACATTTTAAATGCTCAAAAAAATATTATGTTAAATATAAATATGATAATGTGTAAAGGTATCATCAAAGTCGTTATTGCTATTTCGCTTATAACAGTCTCCAGCCCAGACCTTTTGAGAATAGATTGATTTTAATACAACCGTTCATAAATAAACATGATTTGAGTGAGGATCGTTAGTCCTATCTATATTAATTTAGATCTTAGCTGAAAAACTTTAGATCGCTTCAATTTATATAGTATAAATAGTTCAGTACGTAAATGGCTACTATAAGAAATCCTACATGGTGTTTTGAAAATATATCAAGAGATATCATTATTTAAAAATATGTATAAACTAGATTCTCAAGATGAAATAAGAAGTGGTTCTATAAGACTTATTCATAGAAATATATCATGTGATTACTTATGACCAGTAAGTCATTATGGCTGATCACCCTCAAGACAAATAATAGAGTAATATGAAAGTGCATCGGATTTAAAAGGTCCAGATGCGTTTTTGATTCGGTCCTATTGGTCAAGATAAACCTGTAAAAAAAATGATCAGAGCTGCTGACATCAAGGATATAAGAATTCTTTTTGCGAACATAACCAACACTTTAATTTGTATGTCACTACTAACTCAAAACCGAGACTTGAATATTATTGTTTTATTTGCTAAATATTATTTATTTTGTGCAATATTAAAGATAAAATTATTTACATTTAATTCTTACATATAAACGAGATTTTCATAGGATATGAAAGCAACTTATAATGTAGTAATTTTGGTTGAGAAATTTTGTGGAATTTCGATTGAAAACCCCTGCCACAGTAGCCGTAGAGTCGGCTTCGCTCCAAGATGGTTGTTCGCTTCAGTGCTGCGTAGCCTTCGCGGTATGAGGTCGCGTTTTCGCACATCGAAACGCCTTCATATATTTGACAGTTGTTGCTAACAAATTTAACAACTAAAACCATAGCAACGACGTTTTACTAACACATACTAACAATCGACCTCCGATGGTTTCTTGAGTCGCAAAACCGGAGAGATATCGACGAACGAAAAACGCAACCCGAACGATGACAGCTTAACTGTTGTGATTTAGATTCAATTAATTATTCTTCTGCATAATTATTGTGATAATGAAGTGTGTGAACATGTTCATCTTGAGGACACTGATGTGTGTGGCGACCTTGGCGTCTTTTGCGAACTCCCAGGTGTGTATTTATCTATTGCAAATTTCCAAAAAATCTAACCTAATATATACATTTAAAAATACTATATATTTATAGATTTTATTATTATAATATAAGACTCATACAGTATTCTCTAAGATCATATTTAGAATGGTCAAGGCCAATGCTCCCACATTCTTCCGCCGAGCTATTAATTAAAATTCACTTTCTTAAAACGCCAACTGTCTAATTTTAAGCCGATTTAAGTATTCAAAGTAATGAGAATTTTAGTAAGAATGATTTTAAATGATAAAAATAATGTTTCTGAGTCAAAGTATATTCTTATGTATTTTTTGCTTGAGCAAAGTCGCATCAATTGTGCTATTCATGGTCAATTCCCTTGAATAATACAGCGCTACAACTATACGCTATATAACATATCATAGTGGTAAGAAAATTGCATTGACTTATTTAAAAATTATTATGTAAAGCCAACTTTTATTTTAGCCAAATATTTTAATGTCCAATATGTAAATAAATAATATATTTATGTTTATATGCTTTTAAAATGACGACAACATAATATATAAGGCAATGTGCTTAAACATACTGATATTTATATTGATATTAATAATAGCTATTTAATATAAATACTTGACCATTAAATTCAGATTATGCCCGAGTAATTATTTTATTCTATACACCACAGATGAACTTAAGACCTAAATGTATGGCTCATGATTTCATTTCGAGTTTTCGTTATTTTTTCATCACTTATTTACGAAAAAAACATGATCTGATACGACTTATTCTCTCTAGCACTTTGATTTAATTTGATATACAGATACCTACTACAATCACCTGAATTTTTAAGCTATTATAGATACAAATATAACTATTACTCTTCTTATTATGTTTTCAAATTATTAAGATTCGTCTTTCTTTTAAACTTAACGTCGAAATTTTTATATAAATGTTTTGTTATTTGTTATTTTAACAGTTAATTGAAAGTGATGATTATATTTGTTATACTACACTGCAAAAAAAAAAACACATAAAAAACAATAAACATATACTTTGTGACACCTATCACTCTTAGATAATGATTGAATAGTTTTCTATCTGCAGTAGGAAAAAAAATCAAACTTTGTGTAGCCTTGACTTATCTATAACGTTTATTTACACTTTTTATTTTCATATATAATATATAGTACTGAGTTTAATTTATGTATATATACATAAATATTATATGTATAAAATAAGAATCATTAAAAATTATTAGAACAATTAAACTTGAATTTTCTTAACTAAAAAATAAATATGTTCAACTCATAATAGATTTAAGTTGCGGAAAACATATATTACTCAAAGTAATCATTTATTTTTCATATATCATCGTCATTGCCTATTCTTAGAACTTGTTATGTTAATAAATCGTTAAAAATAAATTATCTTATTTCGAGTATATAGCTAATAAGGAAGATAATATGTCGAGATTTTATTTTTAGGGTATATTTTAATTTATGAGAGACTATTTATTGAGATCATGGTCCAGATTTGTATTTAGAACTGTGGAAAGTAATAATTTATAATTAGTTTTTATACCGTTGTTTAATTTTGAGTAGAAAGAAAAATACACGTTAAATAACAAATATAAGGATTTGAAACCTTTGCAAATTGTTCTGTATTTTTCATTATTTAAGAAGTTATTTTGTATATTTTCATTATACACATTAAAATTGTGTATAAAATGTTATTAATTATGAAATTACTACTGATTCAATATAAAAATTCTAATGTCTTTTAAACAATTTATTAGAGTATTATATGCCATTATAAATAGCTCATGCTATTTTTATTAGAAGAATGCATGTCAAATTTACTGTGAAAAAAATGTTTAATCTATTCTTTCATAGATTAATAATAGATAATATTTTTTCAATTCCTAAAGGTATTCTCCAAATATTAAAACATATTTGTGGCATGAATATGCTACTTCTTTAGTTTACATGAAACATAGATATATTCAGCGTATTCTTGTCCTGGAGTCTCAATTTACTAAACAATAATGAGTAGTAATAAACAAACATCATAAAAATATACCGTTAGAATACTGATTAAATAATTTAAATTTATGTATGAACAAATATATATGCCTGTTAATATTTTGATCATCATTATCATTATCTTTGATTAATATAATTTAACAGTAATTTAATTTTAGCATTGGCCAGCGACAGATGTTGCATCAGGCCAGGCAGCAGCGCATTGCTGAATCCATTCATTTGCATTCGCACAAGAATGGGCGTGGGTGGATCATAAACGGCAGCTCCTTTAAAGGCTCCTCAAGGCCCTTGTTGCCGCCCTAGAGCCGACTGGTTGGGCGGCACTGCTATAAATAAATGTGTGTATATACATACAGGCTTGGTTCTTTCACCCACTTACTTCCATTAATTTATATCGTCGCTAATGCGCTTTCGATAAATCTCTTTGGAGACAAGGTTGGTCTTGATTTTGATTATACTCATATCTGTCTTGGGACCTCGGATCGCATTGTTTATATTGAAGCATGTTCGTGTGAGAAATATAAATTAACACACGTAGAAATACATTTTAATTGTGTTTGCACGATGACCATATTTGTGCGGCCTTATCGTTTGACAATTGCAAGGTGATTTTATTCCGGTATCCACTGGACAAATATGATATTAAGATAATTCATCCAGTTATATGATAATTAAGCTATAAGCTCATTGATGCCAGCAATTTGATGTTGTTATTTTACGTGTCTTTGACGAAACTCATTACAACTTTCAGGTTCAAAGTTTATCGTGGAAGGCTAAGAAAATAATTGAATCTGTAATCAAACTTTAAGTAATTCTAGATTTCAGAATTATCGATGTACTTTATGAATATAAAATAATATATTACCTCTACAAGCTTGCGACGTGGGTGAAGATCGATATTATTAGTGTCTTGACGGACCAATTGCTACACAAGTGTGTTTATGCTCTCAATCAAAGAACACTTTTATTCTAATTAAAATGTGTTGAAATAAGAACACTATATTGCTGAGCTTGTGACTTCAATATAAGCTTATTTATATCAATATATTATTGTCTCACCTTTAAAAATTTAAGTTAAATTTTAATTTAAAATAAAACGTAGGATATGACACATTAACACGTGGCTCAGTCACAAATATCACCAATATATGGAAACACTATAATTATTAATTATTTGTATACTTATAAATAATAGGAAGGAAAAGTTAAATATTAAATAAAATGTCTACAGATTGATTATAAATTGTATGGTACATAATCATTTATAATTAATAATAGGTATTCATTATGTCTGATTAATTTACTCAGTTTGTTCAGATTTTCCCGTTGTAACGCATTGGGCTTACGACTATCAGGTGACAACGGAAGATTCAATAAAAAAATAATTAATAAATCATAAATATATTTACCGATGAAAATATATTTCGTTATAATTTCACTGAAATGTCAGTGAAAATATATTTTCACTGTGACACTGTATGTATACATATAGCTAATATTTTTTTTTTTTAACTTAAGAATAATCTGAAAGAGACTATGCATAGTTGTTCTTTAAGACCTTGCTAAAACATAAAGACTCTTACATTTCCTTTCAATCCTCTCCATAGCTATTCACATAATTTGTATTATTTAGAATGCCACCCATTCCAAATTTCTCTCAGTTGAATTTGTAAATATTTATCTAATTTATCTATACTTCTCTAGCTCTTAAGTGATCTGAATTAAAATTTGCATAGATATACTTGAAGACCCTGCTAAAATATAGACACTTTTACACCTCATTTCAGTCTCCTTCATTGTTTCTACACGATATGTATTACATTAAATGCTACCCGTTCCAAAACTGTCGTGAGTTGCACTTTGTAATTATATATATAGAGTTTGAATACTTATTTTTTAAGATAATCTTTCACCCCCTTTCAGTCCCACTATGTAAAACTATGCTCATTTTTAACCTGGTCCGTAAAAAAGTTAATTACACCACTTCTTCCCTACAGACATAAAATCTCCTCCCCTTAAACAAAGTTTTATTATATTGAATGCTAGCTGTTCAAAATGTTGCTTAGTTGCACTCTAGGAACATGAACTAATGCTTGGATTAAATTTCGCATACATCGTTACTCCTTAGAACCTAAAAAAGACACCTAATCAAGAAGAAAACACAGATCAAAATTCAAATCTATTTTTTATTTCAGACAAAAAAATATTTTTGTTTTTATTTATTTGTTATTTTTTTAAAAGCTCTTCTGTTTAATATAGTTATATTTTTGTGTACAGTTTCTGAAGATCGCCTTCCTTTAGATGGATGGTATTATAACAATAATACCTATCTGGAACATAACATAGGTATATTTGCATTACATCTTAACAATTCCTTATTATTAATTAGCATAAGTAGCTAGTAAAGATTTTTTTGCCCTGCGTTTTACGTGATTTACATGCAGTACAAAATAATCAATTATATTTGAAACGAGTTAAAATTTAATAGTTAAGTTAGCCACTAATGAGCAGATCTAAATATCTGCAATTTATCTTCAACAATTTCGAACTATTATTTTCATTATCCATGATATTATATATTATTTTATAAAAAAAAAACACTCAAGGCTAACTTCAAATTCTGTGGTTTAATCCGTTACATTTCAGACGCCTTTCTCTCTTTATATATTTTTTTATAATTAAGTTGCATATTATACGTGCAAACATTTGTTATTCATTAATAACATTTACAATGCCAAACCACAACAAATTTAGCTGAACGTTCCTATGATTCATTAAAGTTAACAGGTATTTTTTTGTATAATATATTGATTGAACATACAGCGTTATTTATTCATTTTTTAACAACTTAGATATAATACTTTTTGTGGCTTCACTGTTCCAAACTTTTTTTGTCGTTCTGTCTACATCGCACCTTAATTATCACATTCCATCCGGTCTAATGAATCCCACGTAAACACGCATCCTTTGCCACATTTTTTCTTGAAGTCTTTTTTCTGCATGAACTACTGAATACCCAGTATTATGTATAACACATCTGACTCAGTATTATGTCATCATTATATGTCCGATATCGGCTTCTCAACCGGCTGTTGGTTGCGCAACGTAAATAACCAGTTTGATAAAAGTGGAAGAACTTTCTTTCTCTACCGAGGGTCATCCCGTTCCTTGACTTTCTTGTTCTAAATGCACTCTTACGCGTATGCTAATTCTCAACACGACGCAAAGGAATGCATATTTTAAAAATTCCGTGAAAAGCAAGTCGATGAATAATAAGAAATGTTCTTGGAGACGAGACGCGAGGACACGCGAGGCTATTGAATACGATTGGTCGAGGGGCATACTAATGGTTCGACACTTAGAAATGTATGACTAATGGACAAAAACAATGGTTAAAACATCAATATGCAATTTGAGGATGACACATTAGATGAAGCATGTTCAGAAAAAACACCCAACAAATACCACAAAATTACAAAAGAATATTATATGTATGTGTAAAGATCTAATTAGGAAGTTTTGTTTAATCTGAAAATATGCAAAATAAAATAAGGCCTCTTAAAGAACACTAGTTTCTGTTGATAATCTTGCTTCTAAAATCAATCAAGTAATTAATGAGCCTAATAAATAGTTCTGTACTTCGCATTTAAAATTACCTGACCCTCTTACCTCTGATAGACGATTACTCGACACAGGTCCACACCTTGAGCGGCTTACATCACGAAGCCAATCAAGTCGTTTCTATGAAACGCCTCGTATACATCATCGCGTTATTATCTTCGAGAATGGATGACAATGCTTCCGAAAACGCCAACGGACTTGTACATCTAGGTTCTAGGAATTTTTGTATATTAGTTCTCTTGGAGAAAATAAAATATCCAAAACCACGAGCGTGGTGAATCTATCGTGGAAATTGCTGCGTGATTTTTTTGTTATTTATATTTGTGCGGTTATAGGTTTGAAGCTCAAGTTCACACGATTCGTCATCGAGAGAGTACCTGATGATAATGACTTGATATTTGGTGATGAAATACTGAAATGTCGACAATATAAATCATGTGAGTTAAATTTTGAATAAAACTCTAATTAATTTAGGTCTGATTCAATATTATAGTTTCATAAAGCAGATATTAATAATATTAACAAAAGTTAATTAGTTTCTGTTAAAGAATAGCAAAACATGTGTCTGGACACTTTTGAATGATTAAAAGTTTTAAAAAAATAAATTCAATATTATTTAAATTATTAAAAAAACGATTTTATTGCTTTTGTCGTGAATTTTTGCCTTCTGAGAAGTGATAATTGTTAAAACGCAATTGACTAAATTCACTTTGAATATACTTTGATTAGTCCTCTTATATTAGAAGTTCATAGTAATATCGGTAAGGATAGCTATCATATTTTTAAAACATAGTGTAATGTCGAAATACAGACAAACTGTCTGTTCTTATTCTTCCGATTATTTTCTCATGAGAGATGAGTTGGCTAAATTTGTATTTTGGACTTAACCTGATAAGGTTAGGTTAGGTTTGGGTTTGAACAGCAATTGGACGTTTCGCAACTGTCAAATTGAGTTTCATAGACATAATAAAGCAGAATATTAGCGCCTATCAGTTAAATTATATTTTCGCTATTATAATTATATATATCTACTGGTGAAAATGTATTTTGACTTTACTAGTGAAACTATAACTTAACCAAAAAATACATTTATACATCGGATGTAAATAAATAATGATAAGTATGCAAATATATAATTGTACTAGCACCTGCTAGATAATTTATATTTTTACTGGTAAAAATATATATCTACTTGTGAAAATGTATTCCGATATGATTTTACTAAAATGACATATTTAAAAAATATTTTCGGGATAGATTCGATACTGTTTTTTATAGATTATATTTTAGGATTAATTATTATATATTAATTGCTGCATTAAATCAAGTTGTCAAATTACTGACAATACAATCAAATTATGATTTTTCGTTATTTCTTTGCTTCCTCTTTAGATATTCAATCTGAAAATTCAGATTGAATACCTAAATTTACTGCTACTAATTTACATTCGTTGAATATTTTCCCTCATGTATAATATTTTTTAAATGTTCAAGAAGCAATAAAGTCACAATAATTTTCAAACAAATTGTAACACAAACGAAGCCGCATCAAAAAACTACAATCTGTCCCTCAGAAAGTGGGTGCTTTTGAAGGCAATGTTCCGCTCCTTTTATTTCTTGTATGTATAAAAAAGGCTTAAGGAACTTGTACCTGAAATACATCGGTGCATACATCTCAAACAATTGTAGTTTAGCTTAGATTCATTATTTGAGGTCGGTTTTTACTCTTTTTATACACATATTTTTGCTATGATTTTTTCCAGAGTCGGGGCCAGGAATTTGTCCCCTCTCCTTCCCTCTCTCAGCGGCCTGCCTATTTGTTACGTTATGTTAATTAAAAATGTTAAGAAATAAACGATGCAGCGTCGTTATTGTTCAAAAAGAGTGTGACCTTCGCCTAGGTCCATTTATAGCAATCTGTAAATTTTAGATTAAAAAATATGTCGTTTACATATTTACATATAACATTTTTTCGCTAGCGGCAATTAATTATAATATTATATATAAAAAAACCGCTCCTGATCGCTACGCTGGAGCGATGTGACTCGCTCGTCCCTAACGCATTTTATAAACGCAAAACAGTTATCTGGCGTTACAGTTTGCGTTACAATTCGTTGCCAGATGGTATTGATTAAATAAACAAAAAATTGTCAACAGATGTAAATGTGACGGAAATATATTTAATAGTTATTTCATTATTTATTTATTATTAAATGGATGTGTGTATATTTATTAGACCACTCGATAATTTTATTTAGTTGCGAATGTTATTTTTAAAGACATCTGCATAATATGATTTTTTATAAACTAGAAATTTATTATAGTTTTATAAAAGCTGAAATTAAATTTGGCAAAATTATAATGATTTAAATTTGCTTACTATGATTTGTGTTGGTCCATATTTTTACTATAAACTAAAATTCTTGGGCATTGTTCGGAGATGCCCATCACATTCAGGCTTTATTTTTCGATCGATCGTACGATATCGTGGGCGGCTTAAAAACATTACCCCTAAAGCCACGAACGTGTCGAATCTCAAAATTCTCAGCGTGACTCTATTTTGCTATTTATATGGTGCGCTTAGATAAATTTTCACACGATTTGTCGGCGAAAAGTGATGATATGATGATTACGTTGGCCAAGCCCGATCATTAGTGACGAAATAACTGACAAAAGGGCTCTTTTGCATTCTTTTCATATATGACAAATTACGCAATAGCGCGTGCGACACACACAGCCAGCCTTCGACTGTACGTATAATATATGAACATCACGTTGTGCAGAGTAAACATACTTGAGTTTCGTCACTGACGCGTAATAATGATTTTTACCGTATATGGTTAAGCAATGCGTGGCATTAGGCACATGTCTAAAATTTCAGAAACACGCGTGGGAGAATCGCTATAGGTAAAGTGGTTGATAGATAAATAAGTAGTGCAGTTGATGTACTTCGCCTTTTATGGAATAACATATTGGATTGACTTTCTGGTTTTGTTGTCGATTTCGTGCTACAACTAATCTAAATGACGCCATCTATTCCTATCATCTACCATATTTTTTAATTTATGTGTGTATAAAATGCTTGTATTCAAATTTACTATAGCTAACGAAGCATGCGTATTTCAATTAACTATTTTGGTTCAACAGTTTTGTTAAGTAATTAAAATATCTTATATACAAAATAATTTCAGTGAACTTAATTATTTATTTTATTTAAATTTATTTATTTTAGTTAAGACCGATTTTAATTATAGATATGTACCGTATTGCTATGCAATTTTTTTTAATAAAATAAATTAAAAGCGTCGTATGCTTAACATATCATACTGCTTTTAAAATAGTATATTAACCTTAGATTGGCCATAAATCTAGTCTAGAAGGTCTTAGGCTGGAGACTATTATGGATCGAATTGCATTCGTTTCAACTGAAAAGCTTTAAACTTTAAGCACTTAAAACCAGGAGTTTATAACCTTTCGGATCTTCTAAGCCACATCGCTGCACAAAAAGTTATCTAGGGCCGCATCAGAATTTAATATTTATTTTTAAATACAGTATAACCCATATTATCAACCCATTTCACAAAAACAACAATAATATATTATTGAGTTTATTTTTTCGAAAGTAGAATTTCGCCATTTTATTTCACAGATTTTATTAAGAGATAATATAGAAGCCATGCTAACATTTTGCAAATATCATTAATAACCCTTTGAGTAGTGAGTTAATTTATACACATTTGTTAATTTATTAGTATACTCCTGGGAGTGAGTTAATTTTACGTATTTTTCCAAAAATATTTCTGTTGTTATTTACATAATATTATTTTATATTGGATTTACAGTAAACCTAATGATTATTAACATTTTATTGTTTGTGTTTTATTAATTCATTTTAACATTTTTCTATATTTTAATTTATTTAATTTTTTATATACATGTATTATTCCGCTTTCGTAAAAAAAGTTATATCAATTCAAAGGCTCTTAAGATAAAATAAGGCTCTTAAATATAAATTAATTTTTGTATGTTTATTTATTTCGTACTCTTTAATTCATTGCTAATATTTTTAATAAAAAATCTTTTACATTAAAACAAAAAAAAATATTATATAAATTTAATGTTTTTATTTATTATTAATATGTAATTATCTAGGGTGCCTCAAAACAGTGAAAAACCGACCACCGTACATGTACGGCCATACCGCTTAGAGGGCTAATTTAATTTTTAACAATATTAAACCTTTGAGTAGTGAGTTAATTTCCTAGTATATACCTAAGAGTAAGTTAATTTAACGTATTTTTCCATAATTATTTTTGTTGGTATTTATATTGCATTTATAGTAAAGTATAGAAAAAATCAGTATTTCTCAACGTTCATTTGAATTGATTGATTTTACTTATTTTTTAGTATGTTTTATTAATTTATTTTAATATTTCTCTAATATTAAATTTCGTTAATTAATCTTACATATTTTTTGGTTTTTGTGGATTTTTTTTAATAAATTTAAAAAAAAGCTCTCTATATTTTTTATAAAATTAATTTAATTTTATTTTATTTTATTAATTTATTTAGCTTAATAGCTAATCTTTACATCTAACAAATATAGTAAACATATATAAAAATATATAAAAAATACATAACAGAAAGAAAAAATAAAAATATACAATAATAAAGTCTTAGTATTATAATTTATTTATATATGTACGAAGGTGTTTTTTTATTCCATTTATGAAACCCGTTATATTTTTGCTGTTTCGGAATTCTCTTGGAAGACTATTATATAAATCAAAACCTCCGTACATAATTCCCCTAGCCGTACTCGTTTTCTTATACTTAATTATCTTTAAATTTTCTTTATTTCTAGTATTATATTTATGTACATCTTTATTTCTTATTAAATACTTATTAAAATATTTTGGTAACATATTATTTTCTAACTTATATATAAATACTAAAACATTCATACTCAATATTTCTTGAACATTTAACCATTCTAATCTATCAATCATACTTTTACAATTAGTTAATCTATTTTTATTTAAGATTACTCTCATTGCCCTATTTTGTAATTTTTGCAACATTTGTTTATCTAATTTATTTAACATATTTAATAGTGTTGCACAATAATTAAAATGGGGCAATATTATACTATTGTAAATTATTTTTTTTGTATTTATACTTAATATATTTCTTAATCTAGATAATAAACCTATTTTTCTACTAATTTTTTTTAATATGTAATTACAATGTTCTTTAAAATTTAATTTTGTATCAATAATTACTCCTAAATATTTTATATTATCCACTATTTCTATACTAGAGTTATTTATTACTATTTTGGTACTATTATCTAACACATTTCTTGTTAAGTTCATATATGTACTCTTTAATATATAAAAAAATATTTTACAAGTATAATATTTTTATTTACGTAAATATATAACTATATGGGGTACCTCAAAACAGTGAAATATCGACCACCGTACATGTACGGCTATACCGCTCAAAGGGTTAATACGCGGGTGTTGTAGCTTCATGCGGTCTGCGGGCTGTGGGTTGGAAAACCTTGCTTTAGACCTAAATCTGTAGATCCAAATTTACGTATATATGCATTTAAACTAGCAAAATCTAGAAGCACTATGTTGATAATTTCTGCTGCATATTCCTAAATAAAAATAAATAAAGTGTTAAATACTTTTTTCAACACAGTAGAATATAATAAACATTGTCCAATTAAATCTAAGTGTTTCTAATGATTCAGTTAAATATCTAAATCATTTGTAATGTGGAGTAAGCGGATACTAAAACTTTCAAACATCTGTGTTCTCTGTAGTTTTATAGACTATTCGATATTCTAATATATATTTATAATTTATTAGGCTATAAATTGTAAGAGCTTTATTATTTCCTCATCATAAAATATTATAAACATATTTCTTGTAACCGCACTAGCCTACTAATCTTTAGTTTTGAATACTTATAAGCATAAACTGCAAAAATATTATGATTCAAGTAAAATACTAATATAAATTTCATGTGATGAATTTGTGCCAAAAATATAATTTTATAATAAAACAAAGATATTAATATTTGCGTAAAGTGATTCTTAAGCCATGCTGTTAATTGAAAATAAATATATGATATGGTTGCAACTATAATCTGATTTACGTTTAAATTAAACGAAAATAAAGCTTGATATATCAAAATTTGCTTGCAATGAAACTGACCCGTTCGTCGCATTGATCGTCACTTATATATCTTCTTAATATTTTCTAATTTATTATCACTTACAATTTGTATAATGTACATTGAAATTTTTTTATTATTTGAAGATGTACTGATTTTGAATCGCGACATGCTTTTGTGATAGTACAAATACGTTTTGCTTATTATTTATGTGAAAAAATATACGTATAGTAGAAAATAAGGTGATTCTTATTTTAAAATTATTATATTTTGGAACGCCCTATTAATATGGTATTTTATAAAAATATCTAATTAAACATTCGGATTATATATTATACAATGTTAATTTTAAAATTCCAAATCTATTAAAAACCAGCACGATAAATGAATGGTATAAGTTGCTGACTATTGACCTGAAAGATTTGGGTTCGAATCCCAAATGGACCTTGGTGTTTTTCAATTTCTATTGTGCCTGGGAGATCGAAAATCGTAATTAGATTATTACAGATTAATTAAAATCGATCTAGGTCGTATTAAAAATTGTCTAATAATGATTAGAGCTACTCCAGGATATGGAGAATATTATATGTATTTTAAACAAAACGATTAATGAGTCAACATCTCTACATTATAATTCAGATTACTTTCGATAAATTGTTTACCGTTTAACATTGATTAAGTAAAAAAAAATCATACGAATACAATGAAATATTTTTTACTATTAGAAGAGATATAAAAAACATCCGTATAGAATAAGGATATTTTCTTTTTAAGTTATTATTGGATTATTTAGACATGACTCTCGGAGTTCCTGTGAAAACAAATCTCACAAGGTTTTTGGGGCATCGCAAATGTTTTCACCGCGGAACACTCTCGTGCACTGTGCTTTAGCATATCTTTAAAACATCTTTGCACACTCAAAGTTGTAATTAGTCTTTATCAAGAGCAATCTATTGTAACAGCTAAGTAAAACAGATTAAAAAATGGGCCTTTTTTTTCATGGAAAATTAAATTTTAAATTTGTCGCTCCATTTTTTTTTATTAATGTTTATGTTTACGTCAATTTTATTGCATCTTTAATTTGTATTTCATAAATATATTGTATTATTATTGTAATAATATGTCGTACTGTTAGTTATTACGCATATATTATAAAAATAAAAATAAATTTCTTTCCCCTTTGATTTCATATTATTGTTTTAAAAATATTAAAACAATTTATAACAAAATTTTCAAAAAATATTTGAGCAGGTATAAAAGTTCTACTAAAAATAACAATACACACTTAAATCATCCACATTCCTGCCAAAATTATCCATACACACGCGAAGTTTCATAAAGTATTTAAAATAAATAAAAAAGTTACATGTTCCGAAGGGGTGGGTCCCTGTCCATCGTTCAGCAGGTACTTTTGACCTTACACCATGAAACGATCCACGATCCAATCGATTAGCAATGATTTTTGATCACGAAACCTCGGTGCAAAACTGCGGCCCGCGGAATTTTACTTTTACGGCCTTCCGGCCTTGGTGAGATCGCCCACATCTCCATCGCAGCCAGATCTGGTTCTGATCCGATTCGCCGCGGGGCGATGTCGATGATCTCTATAGATCTATATAGATCATTTGCGGAAACCTTACCGGCGTCCGTCGGCTCGTATATCTCTCGCGCATGGCAAACGTTTAATGCGATAATGTCCGACACAAAAGACGCCAACTATTCTCCATCTCGATATACATACATATGTATGTATATTATACATCTGTAGCTGGAAGGCTTAATGAAGTGTCACGTGATCGCTAGATCGAAGGTCTTAAATATTTATGGATCGAGAGATAGATTTACAAACCATTAATGTCGCAATATGGTCGTGTTAATTCGCTTCCGCTTTATGAACAATAATGAATATCTGAATTGTGGGTTGCTTATAGCACATAATATAAAAAAACATAGTCTTGTATTGTAAATGAGCATATGTACTTTTAAATATTTTCGATCATGATGTAGATAGCTAAACATTTTTAACTTTATATATACGTATTTTAATAGATAGAATTTATTTTACATTCTGGATTCTGAAGTGATATATGTAGGGCAATTGAGTCTCAAAATTTACCATGGAAGAATTTTACTGAGTGAACAATTTATTAAAAATTGCATGCTATATAAATTTCTAAAAAAAAAAATCGGACTCTGCAGCCACTAAAAACACTTGTGAAGTGGAAGGTGATTTATTAGATATCCGTTAATTTCAAAGATTAATTAAAAAATCAAACAGAAATGACGATGATGTCCTGGCTGCAGAACTCGAAGCATATCCCACTCAAACTATCAATCACGTCGACACTTGTCGAGGCACTTGTCCAGTGAGATCCAACAGTGGTTATCCAAAGACAAGTAGCAAAACCTACCCAGAAGCCCGGGCTCGCTCTAAAAAAGTAATTTTATGTATATGGTGGGATTGTAAAGAGATTGTATCTTATAAAACTCTTAAACCTGACAAAAAAATTACTGCGAGCTTATATTGTGATCAGTTGGATCGTTTGCACAAATAAGTAATGATTGTACTACACTCTCTGGAAGTTGTCCCATTCTAAGTTCGGCGGCCGTGAATGACATTCGGACGGCGGCTTCTGTCACGTACAGCTGGCATTTTTGCGCGCGATCGAAAAATGTGCCAAATAATCGCAATTTTTAAATTGTCATATTATTAAAATTACGCTATTGATAATCATAAAAGTTTGTGTGGGCACTCACCAATACAATATCAGTAAAACAATTTCGGTCGTAAATATTCAATTTACGCAAAATCTTTGTCGGCGTTTGCAAAATGGCATAAGGCATAAAAATGATACTTCAGAATACGAATACCACATCTGTGACTATCCTAGAATTTGTCGCCATCGATTCTAAATAAGAATTCGTTATGGTGTGACATTTATATATACCGATCTAGGAAAATACATAAGAATATTCGAAACGATTTATTTTATCAAAATCAAGTACCAATAATTATTTTTTAATTATTTAATTTTATATGAAAAAAAATATAATAACGATATATGTTAGAATAATATACTATCAAAAATATAATTAATCCCTTTTAGTGCCCTAAAATATTCAAAGATGTCAGTAAGAGTCTGTTACAGCGCTCGACATGCGTGTTGACCATAGGACGCCTACGCGCATACTGAAATTGAACTGAGTTACTCGTTCTATCTCAGTTTGAAAGGGGAAGTATTTCACCGCTCGCGCTCGAAAGAGCAGCTCCGACTTTGGTCCGTTTGCCGACAATGTTCGGAAGCACTCGAACCTGGCCAAGTCGACTGAATTACCCCCACTTTACCTCCCGTTCTCGGTAACCTCGGATAACTTCGGAGAGATTTTAGAGCGGACAGATCTGAACACGACCGAAGTAATCCACTATATTCTCCGTTCTTGGCCAACCTTGGCCAAATTCCAGAGAGTGAAGTGCAGGCATAAAAAAGGCCTGCACTTGCCAACAGAAGTCGAATAGTTGAACAACACGATAATGTGCGTCAATTTCCAATTGAGGCTGGAAGGTTTTAACCCATCCACCATATTCTCAATACCTTGCTCCTTCAAACTATTATTTATTGCGATTGATGCAATACTTCCAAGTAGGAAAAAATCAAAATGCAGACGATGTTAAAGGGAGCTATCAGAATATTTTGCATTTTATGATAATGAAATATAAAAAATTACCAAGGGGTTATAAATTTTAATGTAGATTATATTTTGAATCATTAAAAGCAAAATAAACATTTAAGAGTGATTTTTTAATTTCATTAAAAAAACGACATTCGTTTCAGGACTCCCCTATATATTTCATCAATTTATATATATTTTGTAGCTATGCATTGCATCGTAAATTAAATTCAGAAAATATTTTATAGCCACTATTTGATAAAATGTAAGTCTCGGGTTTATTGGCAATAAACTGAACTAATCTCACGCTAATTTTATAAGAAACTGTGTATTTATATCATCAAGACAATGTATATTTTAAAGCAATCGGCTACGTGTCTTGATTAATAAAAACATATTATATCTAATTTATTACATATTAATCAAAATTTATAAGTGGGACCAAAAATAATTAATATCCTACCTTATTTATTTATGTGCGATACATTGAAAAAAAAAGTAAAAAAGGTCGATAACTTTTCTACTTTGACTATACAAACTTATTTTTAACCGACGTTTCGATAAGTATATATCTCGCCATGATCACAGTCTACGATTGTTGGCCACTCTCGTTCTCAATTTGATCATCATGTGATTTTTTAATCAAAACTCGTATTTTTAATTGATTTTTAAGTTTAATCTTTTTAGTTATTGTTGAACGTGTTTGGTGTTTTGTTAAGCTCAAGTCTTTGTTAAACTAAACTTCGACTACTTTATTGTTTTGTTCAGCAGATTAGAGCCTTAATGCTGCTAAAACTTTTTTGAATATGATTTTTATTCAAACTTTTGTAAGGATATTTAAAATTAAGACACAATGCGTTAATTAAATACTGGAAAAAGAAAACCGACGCATAGTGCTTTTTTGCTTTTATTCCAGAGCCTTGGAGTAGAATTATTTGTTATTAATCATATAGTGAATTGAATATCTTAACTTAATCTCTAAAAACCGAATGTAATATTCTACATAGATATAGTATACGTCTTGAGATTAATTAAATGGGTGGCTTATTTCGGATTAAGTGACAAATTATAGCGTTATATTTTTATATACAATATTTGTATGACCTTGCCGAAAACTCAAACGACCTTCACCGACATAAACATCGTTGAATGATGTGAATTTTTCACTTTCTTGACCTTAATAATGAATTAAAAAAATAAACGAAAAAATACGCCCACGCGAGAAGAAGATAATCACATATTCATCACGTTCCCATTCATTCACAATTTAATTATATATGTAATTTTCGGGTTTATCTAATATCATTTCAATAAAAATTACGCAAACAATATTCGTTACGATCCATTGTGTAACCATATACGCCATATGAACTTTGAGATACATTTTTTCTTTAAGCTTCAACAAAGAAAATTTTTAACGATGTTACATCACAATTTTTTCCAAAGCGATGATTTATTATAATTATATATTTATTTCGGACTAATATTACGTTGTAAAATATACGGTAATGAAACGTGTAATTATTAATGTGAGGTTCGATCAACGCATAAAGGGCTATTTTATTATTATTAGAACGTATATAAGCTGCTTAGAAAGAATATGAACATTTAAAATATGATATAGTCTTAATTTCGCAGAGTAAAAAGTTATCTTACTATGTAATAATCTGTTTCGGTTAACAACAATAGTAATATCGTATCGGAAATAAGTAACTATTTATATTTAAATTGTTCAATTTTTAATGTAAAATAAATATTTAGTTGAAAGTTGTACACTGTTGGTTTTATTGCATTTAGTATATAATTTAAAAAAAATTAAGTTCTACAAAATAAATTTCAAATTAATGTTATAAAAAACAACACTTTTTAAAAAATGTTTATTTGCATTTTATTTATAGAAATATAAATTTAAAAAAAATACAACTTAGATCAAGATTATTTCTAGTAATAAAAACTTAATCCTTATCAATCGATAAATAAATGACTAAAAAGAATATATATATTACTGGTTTAATTTACAGTGATCATTTAATAATTAAACTTTTAGTATTATTAATGTACAATTATTAAAAACGTATGCATGTATATAATTGATATACATTTTTTGAATAAGTATTACTCTCAGTAACACCTTGTACCAACGCCTGTATGTTACAGTTAATTTTAGTATTATTAAATATGTAAAAAAATCATTACTTTTTAACAGTCCATTCATATTAAATTTTTCGATCTATCTATAACATGAGTGTCTGTTTTCCGATATATTGAAGCAATTGTGATGTAACACTTGCAACAATTGACCTCACATGTGCGTGTATACACATCATGTACATAATTACATTATTATTATACTATACAATACCGTTACAACACCTGTAATTTAACACTCGCACGTTTAACTATGTGTATTTTAAAAAAGGTTACCGCTAAATCGTGTTTAAAAAAAGGCGATTATAACGCATCGGTGCAATCTTGCATTATTAATCTTTTTTCCAAAGTTAACAATTGTCGGTTATTTAATTGCATCCCATCGGATAGTTCTCTGCACAATGCCTAGAATGTTTGTATTTTTTTCGATCAAAGTAAAAAAAGTTAACCGTGACATTCGATCTACAATACAGTTTTCAACGGACGATGTCGATATATCGAGTTCTCGGAAACGTGCAGAATGGTAGTCGATATGCATTTATTTTATTTTATTGTGGAGAATGTCGGTTCTTTTGTGGTGTATCTGATATAATATGAAGTTTTAATGATATACTATGCACGAGCACGCTAAAATAAATTTGATACGATACAATATTACGCTATTGTTAGATCAGAAATGAATTTATGTTTGATATTATATAATAAAAAAAAATAGTATACATGCTTAATGCTAAAATATCATATACAACATCAAGTCTCATTTGATGATAATGAGAGTTAAACGATAATGGTAGAGTAGAACCTTTTTTACATGCCTCAATTTCCTTCTAGATCTTGTTTAAATTGCTTTAATTTTTTGTGAGTCACGTGAGGATATTTTGAGTAATGTATTAATTATATAGTAAGGCATATATTGTATAATAATAATAAATATATTCTTAGGATATATATAAATAGTTTTTAAACTATGTTATACACAACATAAAAAACATCATTGATATCGAAATTCTTTTCTCGCGCTTTTATCATAAATTATTTTCGCACAGAAACGATACACTATCCATAAGGGTAAAACTTTTTATTTGATACTGGAATTATATGTAAAAAATGCTGATAAACTAATCTCAATAGATTAGGCTTAATGCCCTTTTGTTTATAAAATATAGTATTACCTGATATCTTGTGCTATTTTTTTAATATAAAATTAATGTATTATCTGTTTAATGAGATGATTAAGGACGGAATAGCATTGTTTGTAACGTCTCAGACTAGTAATTCTAAGATTGCAGGTTCGAGTCCCGGTAGCGGCACTCGAATTTTTATTTATAAAAATGCGCTATTATTAAAAACCCGGCCCCAGGATTAATAATATAGATGTCACCAATTCCCAGACTTTCAGTCTGATAGTTAATACTTATTCATAATGTCTGATTGACTTACTTAGTACAGATTTGTCCATTGTAACGCATTAGGCATACACCTGTCAGCTTACAACGGAAGATTTAATAATATAAATAAAATATTTTAGAATAATATTTACAATGCTTGCCCTTAAATCTATTCTTATGTACCTATCAGAATAGGGTAAATGAGTGAGATATGCAGAAATGGGTCGGAAAAATTATTTATCGCTGGGTATAAGTGGATCGATTTTTATGACAGGATCAAGTCTCAATCCACCTGCTTTAAGATGATGCTTTGATACCAAGTTGAGGACAGTCAATTTATTCCTGAGTCGCATTTTTCCTTGAGAAGTACTTAAAAATATACTTTGTCGATGGGTTTTGTAATTGGTGGTAATTGTCGGTTCTTGACAAAACACAGCAATACCATTAATTTTATGAAGTTATTTTGCATGCGTTGATAAATGTCGTTGTTTTCGGAGAGGATCTGAGCTCTTCTCAACCTCCAGGCTTAAAGTTTATCGCGCAAGGTAGACATGACATAAACTAATTGTTATGTCTATGAACTAGCTGTGCTATGAGTAAAAATCGATATTATCAGTGTCTTAACGGACCGCATAGTACGAAATATTGTGTGATAAAGCTACTATATGATTATAAAAAGACATAAGCACATTCTTTTTTTTTAATTATTTCGTCTTATAAATCAATGTATATAATTACACAAATAAACAATATGGTCCATGTTCATGGATGAACCACGTTCTCCATTCATTACTTTATTCTGCAAGAAAGTCCTGTCTATCCATGTTAATTTATATTTACTTTACTTCAAAACATTGATAACCCTGCATGTTTTTAAATCTGACACGCAATAGCTAGCGGATCGGATAATGAATCGGATCATCACAAACAACGGCGCCATTGTCAGGGTGTCGAGATGTAATCACGGTTAATTTATTCGGTCAGTGGTGAATTTGGTCACACTCTGGTGACCGGTCACTGACCACTTTCCGTGACAGCCGTTATTACGACGGCAGTTAAAACGCCACCGGCAATTATGTCACGACAATTAGAACCCACTAATGTTTAATTGTAAAAAAAACTCGCTAAGACAATAAAACTAAATCAATAACTAACTATTGTTTTTATATTTAATAAATAATATTAAATATAGTATAACATAATTATATTAAATATGGTTTAAATTATTTTACGTTTAACGTATAATCTTTATTATGATATTTTTATATCTTAGTAATTTACATATTTATTATATTCAGTATCAAAAGGACTTGATGAAACAATGGATGTACTTTAAAAAGTTTACATTCAGAAAAACTTTTAATTTATTTTACAAAAGAGAAATCGTTAAAGCATTTTATAATCTTTGTGTGTGTCTACAAATAAGCATACATATTCAAATGAAATAATATAACTAAATGACACGAATATTAACATATATTATGAGTCAAGTATTATCAAATACTATACACTTGTAATATATAATGCCTATGTATAATATATAAATGAAATATCTAAAAAATCCATGTTTTTTTAAGAAAGACATATTTTTCTTAGCTCTATAGCTAACGTGAATCACTATATAGCATAGGGACCCGGAATAAAAAACATATGCATGCACTACACTCTCTGGAAGTTGGCCAAGGTTGGCCAAAGATGGAGAATATAGTACGTTACTTCGGTCGGGTTCGGTTCTGCCCGCTCTAAAATCTCTTGGAAGTTGTCCGAGGCTACCGAGAACGGGAGGTAAAGTAGGCGTAATTCAGTCGACTTGGCAAGCTTCGAGTGCTTCCAAACATTATCGGCATTATTTTACGAGTCAAAGGGACTGAAGTTGGAGCTGCTCTTTCGAGCGCGAGCGGTGAGATACTTCCCCTTTCGCTCTCTCGCGTGTTAAGGGACGAGAGTGAGAGAGATAATGATATAGTGTTTCGCAAACTGAGATAGAACGAGTAATTCGGTTCAATTTCAGTATGCGCGTAGGCGTCCTATGGTTAACACACATGTCGAGCGCTGCAAAGTGGTCAAGTTATAATACCACATGCTTATCGGGGACTTCAACAGACTTTTACTGACATCTTTGGATATTTTAGGGCACCAAAAGAGATTAATTATATTTTTAATAGTATATTCTTCTAACAGATATCGTTAAAATATTTTTTTTCATATAAAATTAAATAATTAAAAAATAATTAGTGGTACTTGATTTTGTTAAAAAAAATCGTTTCGAATATCCTTATGGATTTGCCTAGATCGGTTTATATAAATGTCACACCATAACGAATTCTTATTTAGAATCGATGGCGATCAATTCTAGGATAGTCACACATGTGGTGTTCGTGTTCTGAAGTATCATTTGTATGCCTTTTGGCATTTTACAAAAGCCGACAAAGCTTTTGCGTAAATTTAATATTTACGACCGAAAAGTTTTCATTGATATTGTATTGGTGAGTGCCTACACAAACTTTTATGATTATCAGTAGTGTAATTTTAATAATATGACAATTTAAAAATTGTGATTATTTGGCACATTTTTCGATCGCGCGCACACATGCCGGCTGTACGTGACAGAAGCCACCGTTCGGACGGCGTGTGGTCGCTTACTCGAAGTCGTAGATCTCTGCCGACTTAAGTTGTAACTTCGGTTCGGATAACTTCCAGAGAGTGTAGTTCAAGCATTACAGTATAACTTCGCATAAATGTCGCAATACATAAATTATTTTTATCGAGCGGACGTTTTTTTTTTAATTTTAATAATTAAGAATATGATTAATATTGTAAATATGATTTAAGTATTATTTGCTTCAACATATCTAGTCAACCAGCTGTCATAAACCATCTAAAAAAGTATCTTCTTCTGAATTTTGCTTATTTTAAGAAAACAAATAACTAGCACGATAAACAAGAGTTATTAGTCTCTGACTATTGACCAGAAAGACCTGGAATTTGAATCCAATATGTACTTTAGCGTTTTTAATTAATTGCTATTGTGTCTGGGAGATCATAATTAATGATTATTGTATAATTATAGTTCTGATTGATTATCGCAGATTAGGTTTATCTATATTTTCCTAATCTTAATGAGGAATAAATCAAACTGTCTTATATAAATCAAGAACATATTTTAATTTTATTATCATTAAAAATATCAATACTAGTATTTAAGTATTTATTTTAAATATAAATTTAACTGGTTCAAAATAATAAGTCTTTTTATAGCATACCAATATTACAGTATACTATAAAATATTAAGTGATTAAGTCGATCTTTGTCATGAACAAAGTACCATACGCATATATTTTTACGCCATGCAATTATTTTTAATGTCACGTTGATAACAAAACTTTTATTACGACACAGATCTTTATCTCTCCGCCTTATCTAAGATCAAAGTTTCACTTTTGTCCGCTCAGTGAATCACTAATTGTAGTCTCATCTGTCAAAATCAGCCAATTGCAAGCATCACGAAATGTATGAACAAAATTGGCGAAAAATGCGTTTTCAAAACAAAATGAATAAAAAATGTAACGAAACAGTGCATTGTATCGGTACTCTTACAAAATTGCGACTTTTGCAACTGTGTACCGGTTTAACCACATATTATATAGGTATTTATTTATATTAGTACATGTTTGAGACTAAGACTTTATTATAATGAATTGTTTCTCTGGCGGTTATAGTTAATGATCGGAAATCACGGTGATTGCTTTGAGAGTAAATTATTGTGGTTAACATACGCTTTGAGCTCATCTACATACTTTTCAATTAATTCCTAACGCATTGTAAGAAATAAACATTTAGTTAATACTAGCTCGGCGCGAGGCTTGTAATGTTGTAAAACAATCATTGTATTGAATGTATTATAGTATATTAATTTATAGTTATCACAATTTATTTTAATTATAATCTGTAGAATTTCTTTTCTAATTTTTTATTTTATTATTTATTATAATGTTAATATATTAGTATAGCAATTATTAACGTACATATACAATATATAGATTAAAATACGGTCAAATCAACTATTTAAATTTCAATTCAACTTTCACTAAAGTATCAATATAAATAGATACAAATAAAATAGTACCATAACTAAGTAATACATTAGTTTTACTCAAACAAAGTTTTGCTTATTTTATTTCACAATATTTACTTTAATGTAATATGTAGCGATAACTAAAAAATTTTCCAAAAAATTCTACTTTTTAAAATAAAGAAATAAGTATCCGTATTTTGGAAAAAAATACAAAATAATGCCACAAATTAATTGACCAGTTATTTAGGTAATTAAATACTTGGGTATTTAATGACCTAAATTATGTCGTAAGAACTATCAATAATATCAATCGGTATGTAAATTAAAAATGTTTAGTAATTATTCAATTAATTAAGAAATTTATCGAACTCAAATACTCGTTATTGTTTCTTGAAATATTTTTTTCTACAAATTATAATTATTCAGTTTTTTATAATATGTTTTAGATTAAATAATACGTAATAAAAATATGTTTCATTGATCAAAACTGAATGACAAATATTTTTTTGATAAATAAATATATATTTTTTAGAGATGCTTTACAGCACAAATAAACTATTATTAAAGTGTTTTTTTGTTAAGTTCGTTCTACGCAATCCTAACATTATTCGTTAATATTACGTATTAACTAAAATCTCTTTAGCGTCTTTATTTTTTTTTATATATAAAAACATTTATTTCAATACGAATAATTTTACAAATATATAATATACTTAGATACAATACATATTTCTGGTTTATAGACATTTTCATGTTTACTATAAATTTTGTTACTTAATTCAATGATATAAACATTTGCAATTACTATTTAATGGTAATCAACTAAAAATCCCAAACTATTTTATAAAAAAATATATGAAAAATCAATGTATCAAGTGATACTAAATTTTTTTATAAATTAAAATTATTAAGTATTTTATAAAGCTGTAATCTAAAAAATAAAATAACTCATTGAAACTAGGCTAAATATTATTGAATATTATATAAAAAAAGCTGTAAAAATCTCTAAATCAAATATTTGGCGTCAAAATATTATTGTATTGAGTATTTTATTTTTTTCTACTTTAAAAATCATTATTAAAATATAGAGCACAAAACTTAATTTTATATTAATAAAATATATACTAATTATGTCTTTGTGGTGAAAAAACTATTATACGGTATAATTGTATTAAATTATAAGTGAGGTACATTATAATTGCATTATTAAAACCTTTAATTGACTCATGAGAAATTAATTTATCAATTGAAGGTTAACTATATAATAAAAAATATAATGTATTGAACCTATGGTCTATTGTTTTGGTTGAACATTTATAATCTCAGCTTAACTCAGGTAAGAAAAATAAAATAAAAATTTGCTTTTATAAAATTAGATAATCGCACAGGTTTTATATCTATAGTGTTTTTATTTTATAAAGGCATAGATAGGGATACACAATTGAAAACTCGGCATTGTTCCAATGCTATAACTCCTTCATTGTTCCAAATCTAAAATTACACAAATCAGCGATGACAAACAATGCGGCACGTGGGGCTTGCGATTTTTCATCCATTTTGTCGCACTTCGTTTGCCGGTGATTTTTTATCTTTATTTCGCTCAACCATTGAATTGCCGCTATTGTGATTATATAACCATCATAATAAATATGTTTGCAATTTTTTTCTGAATCGACTCTGCTATTTGACGGTCACGGTCATGTCACACGTGAATATTGATGATTTTTACGCGATTTTTAGGAAAAAAAACTCTCATAGGTAAAAAAAATACATAAATCATAATATATTATTCAATATATCTTGTTTATTTATTCGGTAATATAAACTTTGGAAAGTTTAAGTTTTTTTGCTGAATTAATTATGTTGTGCAATAAAATTAGAATTTGCCATCGGAATTTTGCTCTTAACATTGCCAATAGGTATAGATGTACATACAAATTTATTGCATAATGTTAATGTAATAAAATGAGCTATTTATGCTTGTATTCAGTTTTAGAGGTAATACAAAGATTAGTTCTCATAAATTTTAAAAGTTGTGCGAAGATGATAAATATAATGTATTAAAGGCTAGTCTTACATATTTGTTTATCTAGTATTATAATTTATTGACATAAATAGATGAATAAGTATCCCATTTCTGTTAAATAATCTTCAACGTTTATCCTTCAGTTTTTGGCTTAATCTTGCGGGTTTTATTAATTTTGTGTACATACCACCAAATGCACAGAAAAACTTCACAAAGCGTCATCCCACTCTTAGGGTTTTGAATATGTATTTTATTTGGAAAAGTCATTCTTTTTTCGGTTTACATTGTCTTGAAGAACCTAATTCTCATCTCAAGTTAAACCATGCTTTGTGATCGGACCACCACCTTTCTGTGTTTCTTTACACTGGAGGGTGGGTCTGATGTTATCCATAAAATTGTTTGTCTGTTTTTTTATTATAACACTGCTGATTGGAAGGGTTTCAAGAGTATTGTCGAGTCTTGATAGTGGTTGGGCTACTAATAGACGCTAAAACTATCGACGATGACATTAATTATTTAACAACAAATATCATAAGTACCGACGCGTTATTTTTTTCATAATTATAATAAACATACTCCATCGATTATTAAATAAAATAAGAAAGCAGTGGCAAAAAATTGACTGATTATATTCGCGATAAAATTCAGAGCATTAAAAACTTGTGTCAACTTAATAAGCTAAAACCAACAGACAGTTCATTATTCATTATGGAAAGTAACTAAATCGCTTAAAAATAAATACACAGAAATTTCACGGTTAAAAACTGTAAATATCATAACTGACACGGATCAGAATAAGGTAGAGATGTTAGCTGATCGTACGAACTTATTAAATAATTGAAACACTCGAAAACTGAATACGAAGTAAATATATCAATAAAAAAATAGAAACATCCGCGATAAATAAGGATTTAATTCGCAAAATTAGCTCATGGGATAAAAATATAAATGTTATTAAAAACTTGAACGATAAAAAAGTCCTGGAATTGATAGATTAGATAACACGTTAATCACGTTATATAACACATTGCATACATTACTTAACAAACATTTATAATGCTTTTTTTTCTATCTTTCGGTATTTCCCAACCGTTTAGAAAACCGTTAAAATTCATCCAATAAAAAAATCCGATACGGATTCTACAAATGCGATTAGTTATCGCTGAATCAGTTTATTACTGTCATTAAGTAAAATATTTGCAAAAATAATCAATTAATAATAATAATTAAAAATAATAATAAGAATAAAATTATTAACGTTTGATTTCATGACGAACAATTTGATTTCATGACATATCAACTTAATAGTTGAATTTTAATATGAAAGTGCGGGACTTTTAACGTTAGATATAGACAAAGCTTTCGAAACAGTGGCATGACGATTTGATTCATAAACAATACAAAAACAAAACCCCTGGCTATCTGCTACGCTTAATACGCTCATATCTGAAGTGTTGCCACTAAATAATTAGCATTCGAATTCATGTAAAATTTCAGCCTCATGAAGTTTGATCGTGCCGTTCCTTTTTATCTTGAATAGGAACGATATCCAAAAATAAAAAAATCTGCGTCAATTATTTTATGGTTAGCCGAAGATTTTATTTAGCCAGAAATTTTAACTTTAACTAATAGTTTAAAAATACGTGATTTTTTTCTGGTACCCATAATATATATATTCCTATAGTAACTGATGTTAAATATGTTTACCACGTGTGACGTTTATATTTAAATCTAATTAGATGCATTAATAAGAAAGATAAATAGATATTTTAAACCCAAAAATGCATGTCTTATCTCAATATATTATATTTGATAAAATCATTTCGATTATTATATAATTATTAAAATCGATGTATAATTTATAATTCTTGAGAATCATGTCGTTTTAAGACATTCAAATTACATAGCGCTGTGCATAATTTCTATCAATGCCTAACGACTTTATAATAATCTCAAATTGAGCATTAACTTTCCTGTTGACGATTACGTTTCAATGTTTCTAAATACACAAACTTGTTAACGTTGCCAACAATTACGTTTTCTATTATACAGTAAAAAAATCTCATCTCTATTTTTTTGTATATACATTGCAATTACGATGGTTTATGCAAAGCGCAAAAATGACTTTCCCATTTAGACCACTACTTTCACTAGTTAAACCGCACACGATATTCGGTCACCGCTGCCATTGTCATCTTGAACTCAAACGCAAGTATATTGTACATGTTTATATTGTACAAGTTTAGTTGTGCAACATGCGTAGATAACGCATTCTCTGCCATAACGTTCACTTTTGCAGTTGTGAAATCAGGAACGAGCCCAGGAACTATTCGATTTAATTATCGGTCGCTTAAACGGTTATGGACAATTTCCCCATTGTTTCGAAATCGAACACCACAACGCATGATGCTTTCTATTTCATCTGTGTTGTTAAATTATATGAATTACGATTGCATGTTCATGTCTGGTAACAATGCTCACGTTCGTTATTGAAATCGCACTGTGGGATCGTACCAGATCGGCCAGCGGCGTCAGATCTGGCTTCTTATCTGGCTTCATTGTCTTCCGTATCATCAGATGACCGTGACAGTCGAAGACATCGTGTTTATAATGGACCAGGTTTCTTGGCGCGCAGCAGTCTCACGACTCAGGAAAGGGTCAAGGGTTCATTCTTAGTCCATTATCCTCGGCACTCATTCCTTCATTCTTAGCGAACAATACATATCTACGTATGTGTATATGTAACGGACAATGACCGAGCCCTGCTATCATTTTTTAACAGTTTATATCATATTTTTAATAGTTGACTCTTTTTTGGGTGAATTCATAAGAGTAACCTGTGCTTTATTTAATGATTGGAAAAGGAAGCTGAGTGACTGTTATATGGATTAGGATACGACAACTTTATAGAGGCTTTTTGTGCTATAAAAGTTCGCTGGTATGTGAATTCTATCAGTTTAATTTACAGTGGTATTTCAGTTATATATATATATAAATAAATATCACTATAAATATTCCAACATAATACTTCTCGCAAGCTATTAAACTTTATTGCAAATATTTATGTGCCATAGTTAAGATGAATTTGTGAAAGGAGCTGCTTTTAGTCCCTTTAGACAGTATTATATACATATAAATAACGCTGGTAATGGCATATATACATACAATGTATGTTTATAATATTTAACTTTTATCAACCATTGATTTTTATTTTTTTAATGCTTTCAATAATATATAATTTTTTAATTCGAAATTATTATTTTTGTATTAAAATTATATAACATTCTTTAGATTTTGTTGTTCTAAATTTGGTTGCATATAATGCACCTAGCTCCTTTATAATAAAATAAGTGTATCATATACGAAACCGTTTTTTATATGTATGTTGAGGTATTAATCATTTTAGTCGCATCGACTTATAAACTCAAAAAAATATTTTATAGCTATGAAAGATATTTTTACGGCACCATAATTCAGATATGCTTTTATGGCGCAGTTAAAACAAGCAAACAGGAGTATTGGTATTCTGCTTTTAAAACCACTCCGTCATTACACTCTGGATATCCACATGCAATTTCACGTCACATCTTCGACATGCAATACGACTTATTTGGTTTGAGATCAGATCGCCATTATCCGCCCAGAGGCACTCAGAGCGTTTGTCTTCTATACGGCAATCTTCGATGGCGAAATCGATATAATGGAACACAAGGCAAGGGAAGGATAAGGCCTAAGGACAATAAGTGGGCAATTTCCTTCTCGTCCGATACGTGTCCCGTTCTAAATAACCACCGTTCTATCCGAGACGTAATGCCATACTATGATATTTCAATAACCACGTACCACCAAAGCAAATATTACGCTATCAATAAGACGCTGTTTGTTCTGTAGAGTGATCTGGAATTACGTAGGTTAAAGAAAAAAAATATCGCATTTATTATATTTCATAATCGACTAGTATAAGTTATATCTTCGTGATCTAAGATTTCAAAGCAATCGCAATTAGAAGCCCATCGTTCGTATAAAAGATTGATGGTGATATCGCTGAAAAGTGAGGCTAGAAAGTAATCAATTAAAGTCATGTCTCACGATACCGGCAACTGCAATAATATTTTTTTAATCGTGAATACAAAAGTTTGGGAAACAATTGATACAAAAATGCTCAATCATGCGCCAATCAATCTGCTGTCGGATAAAAATAAAATCAACTTTTGTATATATTTGATATTGAAATACAGCTATTACGGTTTATGAAAGTTGAATTATTTTTATCTGTCCGTATATATAAATGTTTTAGGGTGCCTGCTTGTGATATTACAACATAAAATTGACCATGTGAAAATTTTAGCTTGAGATGTATTTTTTTTGTCATGAAGAATTCAAGCCGCTTCTAGCAAAGAAGCAAATCAAATCACAAAAAAAATAATATGATTTCGGAAATAAACTCAGTAGCATTTTCTTCGTTCATTATATATGACATATTTGAAGGGCGAATTGTGCAACAGGTTGAATGTGACTAGGCGATGCTGTATTATGTATTGTTTACGCACCGTTACACAACAATGCATCGGTTCGTAATTAAAACGTGTTATTTATTTGTTAATCTTTTTTTCTTGGACATTACGAGGGCTATTGTGGTGGTTCGTTCAGTTACACTCTTATTAATATCGTGGTTACTATGTTATACTACTATATACATTAATACGTTTGAAATCGATATGATTAAAACAATTTTGTGTGCCTAAATTTCGTTTTTAACTTTAATTATTATTTTAATTGTCTATGTTATTCCGGGGTTTTTATTTGATTAAAAAATAAATAAATTGTTTGTTGCGCAACAGTTAATACGGGTTGTCGCAACAAATTTGAAACAGAAGTGGGTCGCTTTGGATTTCAGACCAGTGGGAAATTAAATGAGAAGAGGTGAGCAACGTCAGTTTCTGTGATATTTGCTGGTCCGAAGTTAAGTCGGCCTCTTTTCGGTTGCGGTCCAAGTTCGAGGTGTCTTGAAATTCAAGTACTTTGAACTTCAAGATGTTTAAGTATGTGTCAGATAAAGTGTTGAAAGGAAAGCCTTCAGACGAAATGTCTAAGTGGAAGTGATTCCTGGTTGCCAAGGTCCCAGTATTTATATTCTACGTCCCTCTATGGCGGATTTTGTGATCCGCCCTTTTACGGTGGGACGACCAAATATTGAAGAGCTGCGAATTTCTATGAAATTAATTGTTTTGGTCTATTCTCAAGTCAGAGAATATTTTATTCTGTATGAATTATGGTGCGTATGTTAATCCATTAAGTGGTCTTCCATGGTGTTTCATTTTAAGCGGAACACCCAATTTTTGCTTCAGCGGTTAAAACGCTTTTATTGATCTTTTTTATAATTACATATGCGTTCATCCCTTCAATTATAAATATAAAAGTGAAATTATATTTTTAAAGTTTTTGCTTGCTCTTGATTTTTTATTCAAGATCGTTTTCAACGGAATTATTACTATTTTAATGTTTATATAGGTAGTCTTATTCACAATTTTGAAAAAAAGATAAGACTAACTAATTTATAATATTTAATTTCACAAGAAGTTTCATGATGACGATATAATTAAAACTACAACAGTCCTCAAAAATCCATATAAAAGACCAAAAACTGTTTTTTAATTAAAGTTTATTTTTTGACGTTTTTCACCTTATTACTTATTTTCTCATATTTTTAAAAAAGTAATGATATTTCAAAAAAATCTATTTAGATTTTTACTTTTCTTCGATTTAAATTATGTTCTAAGCGAAACATAATTTAAATCAATAAAGAATTTATTTTACGAGTTTTCGCATCAATGAAAAAATTGTCCAGACAATGATTTATTAATTACACTGAAGTTAGAGAATGAAATTATGAAATAAAACTATTTCATATAATAATTAAAAAATGGGTTATGGTGAGAACTGCAGATATATTAAATAAATAGATTACCAACTTAAATTTGGATCACATTTTTAAAAATAACGATTCAACCCACGTCTAAGGAAAGTCAATGTGTGATTTCTATGACAGAATTTTCTTCAAAAAGTCTATGTTCACATATTTCTAAAATGCACTTATAGTTTTTAAAATATATTTGCTACTTAATCTATGTTGCATTAAGATTACCTCATTTTAAAAATCTGTTCTAAAAATTGAAGCGATATCTTCAAGCTCGGAGCTAACTCTATATTTGGTAACTCAACCCAAAACGAACAGGTAAAGTGACTCACTCTCTCGAGACTGGATTGTATCAAAAATTCCAAAAACATCGATGACGATGCATTTTATAGGTGGGTGCTCGCGAAATCCAAGAATGACGTAGGCGTGCAAAATATACGAACCTTCGAGGGGTGAAAAAACGGGTAGATCGAACAAGCTGGATATTGTAGAACCAGTTCTTGATCCACTGACGTACAGTATCTTTATCTCGCGTTAAAGCGTGTATGACGCCCTTTTGTTTGTTTGTTTGCAATCTTAACAAATTGCGCTCACTCGCTGAACCGATCCAATAAGCGACCAAACACACCTTCCCACTCTGCTGCAATTATTTATTACAACTCGAGTATATAAGACAAGTGTTATGTTGTATTAAGATCATTTGAAAAATTACACCTGATTGTAAGGTAAATTGCCATATCAGAAAGATCCGAATTAAAATTTATAATTAATAATACTGATTGCATATGTAATTATACATATATGTGTTCACTAGTGGGTGATAATATAACTTAACAGTTGATTAAATCTTATCAACAAAATAATATAATATTATTATAAAAAACTATGGGTTTTTCTAGAATTGATTTATAGTTCGCCAATTAACTAAATAGATTAAATTATATGACATAGTTTGAAAAACTATGAGTCCATTAAAAATACAACTAACCAAAAACCTTGTATATAATGTCATATATAAAATCAATTTCAATATCATAATAAATATAACTTTTCGCATAACTGATTAAATTATACATTTTTATGGCTTGTTCCCTGTCAATAAAATAATGCAATAAGGCAGCACGTTTCAATCAGAGAAGTAATTATTTATTAAATCATTTTTGATTGGACTATCGTCTGAAGCGAAGGTATTTATAAAAACGGCGTTTTTTATAAAGAATATTACGCTGCAGAAAATAAATATATATATACGGAACGACAAAAAAAGTGTGTTTGACTTTTGGAACGTCTCGTAAAAAAATGCATTTGTATGCAGAACACGTACGTAGCGAAGTCAGCAGAGATAAAAGAGAAGAAGAGCTAACCGAAGAAGAAAAATACCTTAAGGAGATAGTGCGATAACGAGCACACATCTATATAATATAATACGTTACATATATATTACGAACGGCACGAATTCAACTTATGAGATCGTTACAAAATATCAGGTTTTGCTTTTAAATCTGACACGTGACATTTCAGAGATGAACGTTTTGCGATCGCGACATTTGATTGCGAAAAAAAACGATAGCAAATGCGAACCGTATGTGGGTTCATTAATATTTGGTCAGTGCTTATAAAATGTTAGATTTATTTCAAGGAGGGTAATATTGCCTTGAAATTAAGGAAGCGTTTTTTTACTTAAAATATTATGTGCAGCAAGCTACTGTGAAAATATGATGAATTTCTATAACACAGTTCACATAAAAATTTCATATACACTTATACAGTAACCTAATAACTTTATTTCGTTTTAGAGTGTATTGACTCATAAAGAGGCCCACACATGTAATGGTTTTCCCATAACGGCACATAGCAAACAACTATCAATTTCACTTTCAATAGACTTATTTAGAAGTCTGTCTAAATATATATAAAAACAAATAAACATTTCAACTCATTCAACTTAACAATAGCTTAAAAAACAATAAATAATATTTTTTTTGTTATAAAGGCTGGTGAAAAATGTATTGTTGTAGCAACACAGATAATTTATTTTATTACTGTATTTCAATATATTGGGAAATGCAGAAAATTGACTTCAACTTAAAAGAAAAGAGATTTCCATACCTATAGCTATATTTTTATCAATGGTTAAATTATTTTGTATACATATATTTTCAACCACAGCACTTACTTTTTCGTTGATCAGCACACAGATTTGTCTCTGGATGATATACCGTCGCAAATCTTTTGATATTCGCAAAAAATTGTGAATGCTTTTTATAACCATTCAATCATAAACAAGAAATTGATCGATCTCGAGTTTCTTGAACTATTTGGTGTTTATGTTTCGTAATATTCAAACGAGTAATTTTAACACAATGAAGTGCTACAAGGATCAAGTTTTGCTCTACTACTTTTTCTTCTTATCTATATAAGACATATACACAGCAGATTTAAATATATTTTGACCGACACTTTATTTATATATTATTATTTAGAATGTGCTTTGGTAAATTGCATTCATAAAATCGGAGCGATCTCGGAAGAATTCTTCTCGAAAGAGAAACTCTTACTAAATATCATGGCAGATTCTTATGATATTATGATTAAATACATGATCTACCGGTTACGCGTTTATTTTATATCGTAGCAAACGCTATTTGTATTATTTTCTTATTATTAAATTTGCGACAATTTCTTGTTTGCGTTTCGAAAATCTTTGGATTTCGGATCTTGTAGATGGACCAGAATATGCGCCAAGTGGGAAGCGGTTGCTTCTTTAGTCTTGGTGCGATTTTGGGTGAACTCTTGCGTGTACAGAGTCGGCAGTATCTGGTAAAGTTATTGATGAAAGTTTCTGACAGAAGGGTATTCCAAATGTAAATGTCTGATGTACTGAGATGAAAGAGTTTTTTTATTTGGAAGTTGAATTTTATTTTTTATTTTCTGCTGTCTTTTCTACAAGAACGATTGATGGGTAAACGTTGTTTTTTGAACAGCTGGAGCTTTAGCGACACTGTAACTGAAAATTTGTAATTCCGGGTGGCACATTCCACTTGTTGTCGTGACATTTTAATGCAATAATAATATTTAGTATTTCTAAAGGCACCTATAACAGTTGTTTATGGTCAATTATAGGATGCATCCAAATCTCCGATCGTCACGTACGTCACCATAATAAATACACTTGTCGGTAATTCGCAAAGAATGATAAAAAAATATTTAATAAAATTTTAACGTGTATTTTCTCCTGTGGTCTCGATAATCAAATCAAAGATCTGAGGTTTGTGAAAAACTAAATGGTATTACGCATTTACTCTCTGTGTTTATTTGCTTAGGAGCACGCTCGTGCGCTTCGATCTCGCACACTGTTTTCACATATCTTTGTAAAATGAAAATTTCGTACCTGCAAGATATCTAAATATCATATTACAATAGCATATTATTTTTATATTATATATTTAAATGTATCATAATAATATTGTATTAAAGTTAAAGTTAAAGTTACCCTGTAATTAATGTTTTCTCAAAAAAAAAACTATAAACTTTTTTATAAAATTATCTAAATATGTATCTATATTTTTTTGTGCAGGTTATTAATTATTGTTTAATGTTTAGAGATAATTATATACTAGATCGCATTATCTAGGATAGATTACGCGTAATATAATACGCACGATAAATAAGAAATATATTTTTTCATGTATAGTTTAAAATGAGTCTGGCTTCGATTTTTATTAAGAATCTGACAAGGTTTTCAATCAGGTTTTACAAGTGCTTCACTTTTTATTGACCTATTTTATAAAAACGGCAATTTAATATCTGGAGGGTGTATATAATATTTAATAGCTATCTTTAATAATATAACATTTTTAAAGTCGTTTAACTTTTATTATACAGTAATTACTGTAAATTATATTTATTTTTATAGATCTTTTTTAAAGACATACAGTGTATTAGATTTTGAGCTCTACAATTTATTAAATTTTAAATTCCACAAAGACTATTTTATTTAAACAAATATTGTGTGTGGCATAATTGAGTGAAAATAATAAATTAAGTAAAAATTCTCATTGCGCAGTGGCATCAATTATAGATTTTTTTTAAATAATATAAAACCCATCACAGATTCTCATGTGCAATTTTGTAACTATTTATTAAATAATTCAAATATATATTAATATTTAAATTATTTTAGAATATACATATAAAAAATAACCAACAAGATAAACGACTGGTATAAATTGCTGACTATTTACCTGAAAGACTTGGGTTCGAACTTTTTTTAACGTGTCTGAAAGATTGTAATTAGTGATTATTATATAATTATAATATAGATCGATCATCACAGATTAGGTTTATCTAGATTTTGCTAATCTTACGGATGTATGTCGTACATATTAAATGTTAAAAAATCAACTTATATGTATTAAAAAAAATTATGCTATAATACAAGTTTTATTTAATTTACTTAAGAGAGCCCAACTTTGGAGAAAAAATTTAAAATTTGCTACCAATATTTTTTTATTACATACCCAAAATATTTTAATTATTTTTTTATCAGGCTACTTATAAATGCGCCATCCGCGTTACAAGCTGTACACGACCATGCATACCTTAGTTGTGAAACATGTTTAAGCAGCTGTCTCTTTATTAACGCTGCCATATTTTTACGTTAATGAATCGTAAATGTTTTAACTACGCATGTTTGTTCAGAAACGTATCTAAAATATATATTCATGTATTTTTTTCTTGTTTTCAGGGCCTCGAACAGGCGGTCGAATTTTCTCCGGTGGTCACAGCGACGTGTAAAGCCGGATTTATGACCATAAAGATTAACTTTAACCAATCTTTTACGGGTATAGCGCACGCCAGGGATTTCAGGTATTTTATATCATGATTTATAATACCATTGCATGGTTGACGAGCCTAATTCATACTATGTTGTTCATACACATTAATATCTATTTTTCCAAACAGGCGTCAATTTATTTTTTATATGTATGTAGGCATTCTATATTTTTAAGATGCTAACTGAGTCTGTTCTAATGATATGTAACATTTAAGTTTTTAAAATTTGATGATGCGTTTATATATTTTTCACAGGCCTTTTAACTGTAGTATCTATTTTTATTGTTATTTAGTTACAATCTAGATTCTAGACTTAAGAATTTGTTGTATGTAACGTATATACATATACATATATAGATCAAATAAAGATCTTTTTAAATTAAACAAATTCCACATATTCTTTCATACAAATCATTTTAAATATTCAAGTTAATTCAAATACAGATGTTTCTAAAGAACATTTATGTAAAACACAAACAAATAAAAACAACCAATCATAGACTATGCTTTAGTCATGAGTTTGGTTATTTAGATTATTTTATATTATTTCATAGATCCCAACATATAATTTAAATAAATACGATATCAATTAAATACTTCTCATATCCTTAAAAATATCAATTCCTATGAATGCAGAATATTTCATTGTAAATGTGTCCTTAGCTGAAGTAGACATAGGTTATATTTTTTCCTTTTAAATCTAGCTTGTTGAGCTATGTTTGCCCTTCAAGGCCGAAGCTTGTTCGTATCTTATTTAATACTTAATTTTAAGTTGTGTGCCTCTACCTTTTTATTTGAGCAATATTTTTATAGTTATTATTAGTTTAATATTTTTTTTATTAATCTGTTTAATGTCATTTATAGAACTTTACCATGCATGAGTCACGGAAATGGAAGTTCTACTCTCCAATTGGGCATCAACCTTCTGGCACCAAACGGAGCAGCCGACTACTGCGGTGTACTAGTTAACAACGTGAGTTTTCACTACAACAACAATCACAATAATATTCATTAAGTGAAAGTTCAATGACTGTCGAGATACATTTTAACGATCTCGATCGTAAATATCGTCTAACGCGTTTTAGAGATCTAGATTAGAGACAGAAACGGCAATATCAATGCTAGAAACTCACCGGCATTGTTTCGAACTGGAAGAATTTTTCGATTCGATTCAGCGATGGGTCAGTGGCATTGAAGAAATACGAAATTGGCAATTAATTCGACGCGTACGAAGAGAAATTTTGTAACGTTTTTGAATCAAAATTTTTGGTAGTTGTTTAGTGTGGTTCTTTTTTTTTGGAACGGATGCATTCGTTCTGCGATGACTTTTGTTAGGCCGAAACGGACACCGTTATTAAAAAGAGCATCCGCGCGAAGGATTGACGCAATACAATAATTAAAATCGACAATCTGTGATTTACATTTGCTTTTGCATTGTATTGCAAAATATCATTAAAAATAATTGCTACAAATCATTTAGATCTCGTTTTGTAAAATCATGAATTTTATAATAAAATACTTCATATCAAACAATATTCATAAAATTAATTATTTTTTATAATCGATGTAGCAATTGACTTTCAATTCTCTAATTACACCATTTAAATGGTTTTAATACAATTAAATTAATTTTTCTATTCTCAACTTTAATGCTTATTGATTACAATATACAGTGTAAAGTTAAAAACCCAATTATAATTTATAATATAAAAATTGCAATGGTAGCATCAACAGTTAATGATAATATTTATTATTATAAGAAAGTATCACATATTAAAAAAATATATTTTGAAAAAAGATGCACCATCAAAAATATTTAAAGCCGTTACTGTGAGAACTGTTATTGCTAAAATGATTTAAAGAGAGACATTTGTAGTTTTTTTCGTATTTTTAGTACATCTATAAATGCATTGAAAAGTTAGCTGCACTTACAAATGAAATTGATTGATCTATACCTTTTATAAATCATCCTTTGAAGCTCTAACCACAACGCGTCATGTATGAAATATGACACATATTTATCAATGCATTTTAAACGTTCTATAATAAATATATACATATATTTTTGTTATAGGTATATACATATATCTATAATAAAAAAGATTTTTTGGTATTTGTTTCTCTCTATATTCTTTCTTATTCATATGTATTTATGTATAGCAAATATTTATTTTATTAGCATAATATTTATTTATATAATTTATTTTACTAGCCTAATATTTATTTATATTATTATACATTTTCTGATTGTTTTTATATTAAATAATGCAAATTCTATTCGATTTGCTTATTGCAATGCGTCTTTTTGCGACGTTTCGACATCAGTTTCCCGTCACGTTGCCAACGTTGAAAACACGCAATAGTTTCCCGGAAACTCGAAAGATTCCCATTCCGCTTTAACGGTAATTACATTTGACCATATCATCGATGGCTATCGTACGCTAATTATTATATACACGAAAGTCGATTAAAAGTATAAATTTTGGAATCAAAGGAAGTATTTGGTAA
This sequence comes from Plectrocnemia conspersa, assembly GCF_051122295.1. Lineage (NCBI taxonomy): Eukaryota > Metazoa > Arthropoda > Insecta > Trichoptera > Polycentropodidae > Plectrocnemia > Plectrocnemia conspersa. The sequence goes on along the minus strand of NW_028277174.1, from coordinate 8,237,762 downwards.
TAGCCGACGACAAACCATCCCAGCTCATCACGGTCTCCTGGTCGCAATCGCCTTGGTTCACTTTTTATTTATGAGATATTTTATTTTCTATCACATTTGCAAACGAAGACCTTCATTATGCGCCACGTTATGGATATTCGATACGTATTATGATTTTCGAGTGGAAATTGCCCCGCGGCGAAATAAAAAGAATATATGTATTCAGCATTATCGGACATACACCGATGCTTTGTGTATTTTTCTGAGTATTTACATTTTCGTGGGATGTGTAGAAAAAAATGCCGAGTTCGACGAATGATTTCTTGAAAACGTGTTTATTTATAATTATACTTATTTGTCATGTATGTATAAACATATGTATAATGCTATGTTCATCAAAAATATATTGGACACACTACATATTGTAATATATAAACTAAATATATTTAAAACATTAAAACGCCATATTTTAATTAATCTATCTATAATTTATCCATTAAAAATATATGTATAGATAAAATAACTCGATTTTTATGTAAAAATGCGCACTGGTTTTAATTCTGTATATGTATGTAAGTTCATTTTTTATTATAATTTAAGTTTTTAAATTTCTACATAATTAGCTTTCTTAACAATATATTTTATAATAATAATTGTTGGAACAAAAGTTCAATCCATTTCCATGTCATATGAAATACCTGAAAAATATTCTGTAATAGGAATTTCTAGAGTTGGGTATACACATCCTTACACATCCCTACAATTTTAGAAGAATTCTGTTTCTGCATGCTGCTTATATATATTATTAAAAATATTATTATAATATTATTAAAAATACTTTTAAAAAACTGAAATATATGTATAATCCGAAATCACTTCAAATCCGTATGGAAATTGTGTAAATATATGTATTTTATAGATAATAGTGAAGTATTTAACAGTTGTAACTGTTTCAATACAACACTTGATTTAAAATCGATCCGATTCCTATTCTTGTGTCATCAGCAAATAATATACCACAACTTTTATATTTTTCTTATTAAAAATTCTTACTTACAATCTACAGATAAAAACTCAGTTTAAAATTATATTATTAGACTGCTATTACTGATTTTTAAGTTCAATTTAATTTTTTAGTTATTATTTTTGATTACTTGAGCAAAAAAAATCTTGCCTGTAATTTTATATTTAAATCGAGTTATCTTATTCGTATGGCAAAAATCGTATTTACACTGTTCAAAAAATAAATCATGTACTTAAAATTTAATATTAAACATTAGTGTTTATTGTAAGAATGAAAATTATCGCAATGTAGTGCCTGAAAAAAATTGGCAAAAATCGACATACGATGAATTTTGCTATTTTTTACAATATAAAATCTAATATATTAGAAAAATGAACCGTGTATTTATAATATATAATTAAATTTTGCTTAGAAAAAATGAAAAATATATGCACTGCCGAAAAAAAATATCGTATACAAGCAAAATGCTTGTCATCTAAAGTTTTATGTAAATTTATTTATTTATTAATTTTAGGAGCATTTAAAAAAAATATATTAAAATATTATATATAATAATAACACATAAAATTGATATTGACAAATTTAATTTATTTCTACATAAAAGATTTTAACCATTTGAGTGGTAACGCCGTACATGTACGGCGGTCGATCTTCCACTGTTTTGAGGTACCCCAGATAGTTATATATTTACATATATAACTAAATAAGTAATAAATAAAAAACATTACAATTATAAAATATTTTTTTAAATTTTTATAAAAAATAAAACTAATAAATTTAATAGTACGTAAAGGAACATAAGAAAAGATATGTTATATTAACTTTATCAAAAATATTGAGAGTCTCTGAATTGATATAAAAAAATTCCATAAAGGCCGAAAAGTAAATAAAAATAAAATAAATTAATGAAATTGAAAAGTGTTAATATAAATTAATAAAACATACTAATTCAAAAAAGTAGTAAAATAAATGCAATATAAATAATAAGAATAAAAATAATTAGAAAAAAATACGTAAAATTAACTCACTTCCAGATGTTTAATAACGTATTAACAAATGTTTGTAAATTAACTCACTACTCAAAGGGTAATAGGGATTGAAATTAAAAGTGATGTGTTTAAAGAAAATTATAAAAGTATCCCATAATAACAAAATACAAAATAATAACAAAAATGTAAATATAATATATCGTCTTTGTATAATTTTGTGGAAAATTATTTTATTTTTATTTAAATATTTATTATTGCGCATGCTCTTTTATCTCGATAGCACTTATAAAAGAGTGGTGCAAGATGACAGAACCTCACAAGATTATTCGATTATTTCCTTCATTCATTTTTACATAACCTGTTTATACCCAAAAATAAAATTGAAAGTAAAAATAAAAATATTAAGGCATATGAGAAAAACATATTTATTAATTTGTGTATTAATATGAATCTGGAATCAACAAATATATCTGAATTTTACTTACAATATATACGTATTATATCACAATTTTATATGGAATATGTATGGCTTTCAAAAAAAGTCCATTATGTTAATATAAACTGTATTATGTGGAAACAGGACTGAAATAGAAAAAAAGTATCACACCCAATATTTGGTAATAACAGGTATATTTTTTATACAAATATATTATGTAAAATTCATAGATAATCCTGTGGTTTTTCTTGTAGGGTCTCTATATAATATTCTTGGAAGGTCCTAAGGAAAATGTTATTTTTTATATACAGACACATACAATGTATTTTTGTTTTATGTAATACATATTTATTTTTACCACTTGTTTATTCATGAGCTACCAAAATATACATTTCACAAAGCACTATTTGTATTTATATATATTCATAATATTCTCAAATTACAGAAAACCGAAGAGAGATCCGTGCCTTTGGCTGTGCGAGTTCACAGGACATTGGAGCTCGCCGATGACAAATTTTATGTTATTACCTGTGGAAAATCAGGTTTTCGCAATGCCAGGTATGAAATGTTTACATTAATTATAATAAACGTTCATTAATAAATTCTCATTCTTAAACACAAACACAGAAACGAAACCTCCTTAGTTTCTCTGAACGTTGTCAACGAAAGCGGCCGAAAGATAACTGAAGCGATTTACGGTAACAGATACACTTTGAGAGCCGATCTTAGCAAACCGGACGGTTAGCACCATTTCAACATTGACAATATATCAAACTTGTACAAAGTTATAACATTAGCATATTTAATGATTGCAGGAGCCTACGGCATGAGAGTAAAGTCTTGTTTTGCATTCAACAAACGCAATTCGAGCGTTCCTTTGATAGACGAACGAGGGTATGTTTTATTTATGAATACTGTATGAACAACAATAAATATGTGGTTTGATTTATATGAATGTTTTATGCATTGCAGTTGCTCTGTAAATTCAATGATATCAGCTTTTACTTATGACTCGACGTTGGGAAGAGCCGATGCAATTATTTCGTCCATATTCCGTTTTCCTGATTCATCACAATTGAGCTTCCAGTGTGACGTTGCTATTTGTAAAGGTATAGTCATAATTAATGTAATACTATTTAAATCATTTATTTATTTAGACACAAATGCACAAGAAAATATCTAAATATTGTCGATTGAGATAACTGCTGGTCCAATTGCAGTTTTAATATAATATATTTTTTCAAATTTATCAACGGTACAACACATTATTTGCACACCATTTAAGTTTAAAGACTGACAGATGAATATGAATGTAAAATAACCACATTTGCTATTTTTAACCAATTATAATTTTTAAAACATTACCGTTCCAAGATCTGTACTTTGTATTTTGAACATCTGCTGGTGGTTTTCACATCTTAAAAGAGTTTTAAGACCAACAAATTGCTACAGCAGACAAAATATTTTAAATATTGAAGTATCAATAGAAAATTTTTATTAAACAGCACGAAGACTACATTGGAATATGTTTATAAGATTTGTTTGAGTCACCATTGTATATCGGTTTCAGAATTTTAGGTATTTTCTTAGACACTATTTTAGTTTAGATTAGTAAAAATAAAGTAGTAACACAATATCAGGTTAAAAAATCAACATAAGTCGCCCGTGGGCTGGAACGGAGTGTTGCCATAGTGCAGTACTCCAGTCAGTATTTGGCGCTGTGATAGCTATATAAAATTGATTTTATTATGTAGTGTGAGTACTACTGATTTTCATAGAACGTCATTGGATATTTATATGATTCTAATCTACCTTATAGGTGGCTGTGTGCCTGTAGATTGTTCTTCAAGCAGTGGAGCTCCGTTACCGGTTGAAGATGGTTCAGTTTCTGCTTCGGCTAATGTATTTGTATTGAATCCTGGAGAAATACCAAGTAATTATACAAAATTAATTCACTTATGAAGAGCGTATATTAAATTATATTATATTCTAGGAGTCGAAGAGCTATGTGCTGAAGGAGCCGTTCATCCGGCATGGTTACTTTACTTAGCCATCGCTCTCGGTATTATGTTTTTAGTTATGTTGATTATCAACTGCTTCTTATGCTCGGCTATGACATGTTCATGTGCTAGAACAGAGGTTTGAACGTTTCTATAAATATTTTAATATAATCTGTACAATAGTATTAAAATTAATTTAATTTTCTAGGTATTAGAAAAAGATCCATCTGTCGTTGAGGATTACGATCCGTATAGAAGCTGGCATGGAAGTCAGTATGGCTCTAGATATCCATCATCTACAATTCATTCTACTAGGTATTATTTTATCAATTTGTTCAAACAAGCTATTGTATGTTAATTCAGGAAAAAATGCCTAATGGGTTTTGTATTCATACATTTTTTACTTTAATTCCAGGTCAGTGTCAGATAATAGTGATCATTATGCAATTGTACAGTCAAGACCGGGAAGTCGACACTCCGGCGCTCATCGCTCTCGTCATTAATATAATAAATAATATATATATTCTTCAATGCAATACTTTCATATAAAAATTATCAAGTATTCCTGTCATGCTGTGTCAGAATATTTTGATTTTTATATATAGAAAAATATTTATATTATATTAAAAATTTTTAAATCGGAGTTTGAGTCATATAAATTGTAACGATATATTTTTCTACATAATCAAAGTTCTTCAAAATGTTGTAAGTATTAAAATTTCACAGGAAAATAATTATCTATGATGAGATAATTGCTGTTGCTTTATTTGTTTGTTGGACTATTAATATTGGTTTGCCACACTATTTATAATTTCCTCTCTTTGCTGATAATAATAATGCTTGTTCCAAAAGTTCTAAGGTATACAAAGCTATTGATGCCCTAGAAAGTATACTTATTTATTTTTATGTTTATAACAACCTGTTCTTAATGATTTATCAAATAATGTTTATTATGATTGAGGATTGAAGGCTTCAATTACTGCCTATTTAGATCTCGCTTATATACACTGTTAAAAGTCTAACGAATTTATATTCAAAAATATATATAAATACATTCTCAAAGCAATTTTACCAGATTTTAGTACTTACAACCTTATGGAAAAGCTTGATTCAATTAATAAATTTTATACTAAGTGATTATATTATTTTAAATAACGAATTTAATTACGTGACGAGGTTTGTATATATAAATATTTTATTATTTCTCTAACGAGTAGTTCAATTATTCTCAATTGAAGTCCAAAATGTTGGAAAACTTCAGGTCGAAAATAATATTTGCTTTTAATTTAATTTTAATTCGATTTATGTAAGTGATATTAATTTACATGTAAATTTATGTATATTTAAGAACTATACCAGAATTTCATTGATATTAAAAATATGATTACCTTAATGGTGCCACTGAGTTTACAACTCAATTAGTATAAGCTTAATCTGTTAATCTGACCATTTATCTATACACAATGTCTTAAAATACTAGCAATCAATTATAAGTTATTTAAGTTATCTATCTTTTCTACTGTCCGTCTAGTATTTTAACACATTATGTAAATATAATTTAAGTTAGTTAAAATGCCTTTATGATCAAATAATACATGTTTTATCTTCTTGATATATGACTATGAAGTTTCTTCATATACATATGAAAGACATTACAAAGTTATATTAACTTTCCGCATAACACCTTTTTTATTAGTCATCCAGTTTTATAAAAAAAACATAGGTTTGTAAGTTTGTACATATTTTTGCTAAAAGTAAATGTAATAAGTGTAAAATAAATAAAATGTATTGTATGAATTAGTTTTATTTTATTATAGGTAAATGAAATCTGTCCCTATATATTATTTATTTGAGTGTTTTAGAGACAAACATATGTATTGTTAAATAGCATAATAAAACATTTTCACATATTTTGTATAAATATAAGGTACACAAATATTAAACAAGCAATAAAATACTTCAGTCTTAAATATTATTAGGACAATGTTTCTTTTAAAATATCCTTTATTATGTAATAATATAATTAAAGATATTTTTTACATACTGTTTAAACTTTATTGAGTCTTACTTTTAATACAATTTTCGTTTGATATATATTATAAATTCGTGTTTACTATTTACATCTATCTTTATAAATTAGCTCCATTACTATCTCATTAGGTTATAACCCCAATCCTTCGAAATATATCTTTTCAAATCATCCTTATGTGAAAATGTCAATGAAGCGTTGTTTGTTATGAAACATGAAGCAACTGTGAAACATCTCATTGTTTTTAAATGGTATCTGTAGTATATCTATGTTGGAATTATTGATTATACCCCAGATTTTAATTACATGTATCTATTTTGGCTTTAAAATAGTTTTGTATAGTAACAGTTTGCTTCCTAATATTGAGCTGAGATAATCGAATGATGCTGTTTTCATATTGTGTAAGTTCTTAATTGTTTTACCGGTGGGCTATATTTTCTCCTCATTGTGAATGTTATTTGAGCTGATTTTTAGAACTAGTTAGTAGTATATATTTTGACTATGGGATCTGCAAATATAATGGTATGTTTTGTAGTGAGAATATCAGCGGTACTTATTTAATACAGTGTCGACCCAAAAACATTGCTTTGCGGAACTCCAGAACTTATTGGAAGGAGTGATTTTCGATTCTCTAGGTAGTTGATGTATAAGTATGTATTATACTACACATGGTTATTCTAATGATTACAATATTTTATTACAATTTATTTTTAAAGCACGCCGAAATTATGTAATAAAGATATACATATACATATATTTATTCTTGCCGTAGTAGTGCTCCGTTGGAGTCTCCAAGATCTATTGTTATACTCTTATAGATTCAGGACGAATGTTTGGCTAGATGAGATCTGACGGTTAAAGTGAAATTGGTTGATTTGGTGTAGCTTCTTGTGGTGCAAGTTTGGCTGAACTATCTGTATTTCTACTCCGAAGTAAAGCAGTAGTTCTGTGATTAAGTACAGTAGTGTTAAATACTATTTGAAATGAGTTGAGGTCTAAATGTCCCTTCCAGTCACTATCATTTAACCAATGCAGATGATTTGAGGCGAAACCAGACCCAAAATTATATTCATTTGGCAACATATGTGCTTATTCAGTGACATTTTGTTAAAATATGGTTCAACGGTTTTAGTGCAATTGTTCCATAATTATTAATGGATACTGGCAATGATCCATGCGAATAAGCATAATTGTTATTTTGTTTGTTTGGCCAAAGAAACTTCGACTTTCCAGCAGAAATTTCTATTAGTACGACTTTGGAGGGTAATCATAATATGCTTTATTAAGCGTCTGGGATACATGAAATGTAGTAGTGCAGTAAACATATTTAATTGTAAAATAAAAATCAATATGTTGTTTTAAAATATTCTTTATTATGTATTATAGTAATTCAATTAAATGTATGAAATAGTAAATTCAAATTACAATTCTTAATAAATATTGGTTAAATATGCATAAAAGATATGTTTTATTAAACATTTTATAATAAGAATTTATGTATATACAAAATTTGTGATCAATAAAATTGGATAAACGTACATATTTAGATTAATTTTAATTTATACACATATTGTCATCATCAATGTTTATATTGAAAAAAATTAATAATTTACTATGTTATTATATAACAATATGTGTTTTTTATTTATATTAATAATAATAATAATGTAGTATGTACAGTTCAATTAAATTAAAGAAAATTAATAATTTACTTTGTAGTGAAGAATGTAAAATATTAATTCATTAACTCACTCATATTTCGTTCATTTAAGCATTTTTCAGTTTGCATTAAATAACACTTTGCCAAAGCAAAGTTATATAGCATCAATCTAGCTTTTTTCCTATTGGTCCAGTTCCAGCATTGTCCCTCTCGTAACGCATCTTCATTCAGTGTTAAATTAGAGCATCACAACTTAAAAGTAACAGTAATTTTAAGTTTCAACATTTTTTTCATTCAACTTATGTACATCGGAATGAAAATATCTTCAACCTACATATACTCACAATATTTCTTTGTGGTACAGTACTCATACCATATTTCTTGTAACGATAAGAAAAAAACTATTGCATATATTGAAAAAAGTACATATAATTAAATCATCTAAAACATTTAAGTATAATTATTACCACAGAGTATTTATTGGTGAGCTCAGTTAAACTATTGTTAAGTTAATATAAAGCATATTTAATACATTTAATCTAATAATGTATAAAATGGTATTAACAAAACAAGAATTTATACATACGTTTTATACAATCATAAGCTGTTTAGTTTTTAATGAAAATATGTGCGGAAAAATTATGTTGGTAGACTTGTTCCCTTGCATTACAACTCAAATCAATGTCAATATAATTGTGAGAAAAATATTTTCTGAGTATTTATTAAAATATATTAGTTTTAATATATTGAATATAATTTATTTACTATAAGTATATTAGAGTCTATTTTTATGAACTGAAAAAATCATTTTTATCTCAAACAGTTTTTTGTGACTTTTTCCGCACATTTCTTACGTTGGACTGTAAATGATACACATTTTTTCAAATTATATGATTTTAAAATATGTTATATTATGTTACAGTTTCAACTTTATGGAGAAGAATGTTATTGTACTATTTGTGATTGTTAGTAACGAATACGCCCAGTTCTTTCCCATCCACTGTTTATATCCCGAATCTCATTTTTCTCAATCGTATCATACGAATCGTCAATTGGTTTTTCAAACTAAAGACCAAATATGAAATATGTTAAAGTATTAGTAAACAAGGTGACATCATTATGTTAAAATGTATTCAAAGCACTTACGGGTGATTTGCGGAGAGTAAAATCGCACCTCGTAGCTGTCTTAAATGGAGTGTTACGTACTTTAACTCGCTTTGTTTCTGGTATGTAACCGTCCTTGTGAATGATTACTTCATACAATCCAGGAGTTAACAGTCGGAAGTAATCACCGGAATGAACTGGAATAATTCAGATAAATAAGTATTTCAAAGTTACTTTAATATATATTAATATAAGTTTACAGACCTGAAGTTATATCGTGTCTGATGTCAGTGTGCCTCCAAGAATCTGTAATGTTTCTTACTCTAATTAGAGCTCCGGGTATTGGCCTGCCTGCTGTATCTCTGACCAAACCAACGATTCCATTGTGTACTTTCCAAATGAAGCCGATAAGAGCCGCCCTATTTCTATCCCATTCCTTCTTCAAATCTGCCGCAGGTGGATATTTATCACATCCAAGTTCGATTGTTATCTCGAAGTCATTTGAAGATAGATAGTTGAAGTCTTGCATACCTAAAATAATATAAATTATGAATGAAGCTATAATTTAAAAAAAACACACGAGGCAAGAACGTGTTAATTTACAAATTGTTGTTTTTTAGCGAATGTTAAATGAAAAGAATACTTATTTTATGTACCGTTATATTGAATTTTTTGTAATCGTACGAGTGTGAGTCTAATGAAGCATGTACATACAACTTGTTTAGAGTCTAGAAAATGGATAGATATTTTCATTGCGTATGAAGCAAATTGTTCATCGGCTGCTACAACTCTTCGTCAAACTTAGGTATCTTTCATCTCATCGCCTTTTTGAGTAATACAAAGATGTAAAAATCACCATAGAGATCTGCAGTAACAATTCTAGGAAGTTCTACCCTTTGCTTCAAAGCATTACTTGATTTGTACAGCTACAAGAGGACCATTCTTTAAACTATATATACTACTACTGCTAATTCACAACACAGTAGAACGGTGTTTTCAAATTTTTATCTCACTTTGAAGTTTTTCATTTAACTCACCTCATACGTTTTCTTTACATCAATTAAAATGTTTATCTAATCAATTAAAAAGTAGGAGCGCAAATTTGTTAATTTTTGTACAAAATTCTATGAAGGCAAAACATATCTGGAACGCTTTTCCAAAAATAAAACTCATATGCATCATGGTAGCATTATTATAATCTCAAATTATCATTTATCAGCATGCCAATCTAAAAAAGGTTGTTCATTAGTTGTACGAATCCCTTAAAGGATTACAGATAAACTTTTTATTAACTAAATGCTGTCTACCGATAAGAATGCTTATTCTAGCAAACAATGTGTAGTGTATTATATCAGAAAATAAACAATGAATATTTTTGTGAAGACTACACTATCAGTTTGTAAAAATGAATAAATAAAATCATTACCTCCTTTAACGCTGTACCATTGAGCTCCATTAGTGATCCCATTTTGTAAGCCAAAGTTATAAGGCTCAGTTTTTTCATACAGTTTATCGTCTGGTGGATTGCAACCTTTGCGGTCATGCGATGCCATATCAGCATGAAGAGTAGCATATGTCAGAGCCAAATCTCTAGAATATTCATAAGAAATATATTAGAATATTATTGATTATTTCATTTTTAAACCATTTCAAATATGCGTACCTAAATGTATCATCATCCGGAGTATTTGAATATTCGTTGGAAGGTACACCAGAGCGACTATCGTCATACGGATAATTAGCGACGAGGTCCCCACCGTGGAAATTAGCACTTAATACGAATGGAACTTGCATTACGAACCGCATCACGGCTCTGGTTTCAGGTTCAATCTGGAATAAAAACATATAATAATAATGTAAAAAACGTAATCCCAGTTGCAGCATATTCATTTTACTAAATTAACAAATAATGGATGAAGAATAATCTACCAGTTATTCACTTGGGATTTTAAATTCAAATTGAGCACATATGATTAAGGCATATCCCATTGAGTCATAATACTTTCACTTTCCAATTCTCCATTTGCCTACTTGTGCTAGGAGATTAATAAAAGTAAACAAAATCATCGTCTATAGTTACGAGTTCAATAATACAATATAACTGTAAAAAAATCTGTGATCATAGTCGAGTACGAAAGGTAATACATAAATCTCAGACGGTTGATCCTGGGTCCTGGGCTTGTTGGAGGACCCTCAAACTATGGCCTCTCTTAGAATGTCAGCCAGGAGTCTGTTCCCCTTCGTCTACCTAAGGACAACAACCTCATCTGTGCACTCCGGCAACCAACAGTTTCTAGATGGTGCGTTGTCGAGGGTTTGTGCCTCTTGGATAATGTGCTCTATAACCTGTGGCTTCAGTGGCGTGTTCAGTGTTATTAAATGCTTAATTTTTTTGTGTTTTATATATAAGTATATATCTAGTGGCGGCCGGTGAAACGCTGTACCACTGTTTATATCATAAATATAAAATTCTAAATTGCCTCTTCAACGGTAATCTAAGATCCCTGCAATGCTAGTGGATTCTGTCATCAGATTGAAATAGAACACTCAAAGCATATTACTTTTTATTTTACAACCGTAAAAAAATATTGATCTTGACCAATAGTAGCTGAATGATAATCTCATGGCTGTTTTGTATTATGCAATTCTCTATAGAATGTATCATTAATATGGAAGTACACAATCATTCTACAGAAGCTAAATAATTTTACAATCATACAAAAATTTCAGTTGTTGTCTTAATATAAATAATATACTATTTTGAACATACCGGTTGGGAGAGTCGATCCAATTCCGGCAGTAAATGATTGTTGATGTCGTATCCGTTCTTCTCGTATGTGAATATAATCCTGTCCAAGTCTGGGAAGTTCCTGTTGAGATCTATAGAGTGATTGTTTTTCCTTCCGATTAAGTAATCTTTACCTCCCTATGAAAGAGTTAATGTTTAATACATAACCAATATATATATAGTGAGATCATTGTCAACTTACAACTTCAGTGGATGTTTGCCAGCCGTCTGGATTCATAGATGGTAAAAGATGTATTCGTGTTATCTGCAACAGCCTTAAGATTTCTTCGTCTTTCTCAATATACTTTGTACATAAATAATCTGCCAGTCCTAATAGCATTTCCCTTCCGAGAACTTCATTACCGTGCATGTTGGCAATGTACTTGAACTCAGGTACCACTGCAATAATGAAAAAACAATATATGATGCTATCACATTATCACAAGTACTTTCAGAAGGATAAATTAGTTTGACGTCATACCATTTGGCCAAATGTTATTAAATTGTATAGGTTATCATTAAGCGTTTATAGAAGAACAATGGAAAAAAATATAAATAAATGCAATTTAAGCAGAAGTACCATAGATAATGGCAAATTAATTTGTTTTCAATAAATGAAACAATAGGTATGATTAGTTTACCGTTAAGAAAATATGTCTTCATATAATAATATTTTCAAGGTCAGCAGTGTTTTAACTTTATCAGATACATTTAATGCTTTGCTTTTATTATTATTTAGTCTTAATTAGTTATGTCGTGATATATTATTTTTATATGAAATATGAATAGCAATATATTTTTTCTTTTAATTATAGTGCCTAATGTATTTATATACATTTTGGTGCCAAGCATGTGTGATTTTTGCTAGACCGAGCAGACCTTCGTTCGCTGTTAGACAGTTGTAATAGTCGAATCTATGTTCATTTAGTCAAAGTGACATTTAATCGTAGACTATTGAAAATATAAATAAAATTGGCTTATTAAACTAGGGGGTACCATACAGAATAAATAGTGGTATCTGCTAAATCAGTTAGTGTAGCAGTTAATGATGAATGGTCATAGAATAAATGTAAAAGATTGAGATTTATCATATTGATGATATCATAAGTACATCTTTTAATAATAAAAAGATAAACATGTTCTTAAAGTTTATAGAAATCATTCATTTTTAATCTATGTATTTACGTTTTAAACTTATTGTACCTGTAACTTGAATTTTATTGTAAAACAAGCTGTCATTAGATGATTTTTAATTCATACAAGCATCTTAACTAGTCATATATTAAACCAATTGCTAATTTGATTTTAATTTTTAACTGCAGCTATATAATATATGTATGTTAATATTGATAGTCATAATACTTAATTAAAAATAATAGTGGTAATAATATTTAATGATCTTAACTAATTTTAATTGGAAATGGCAGACTTATAATTCTCAATAGAAATATTATAGTTTAGTATAAGTTAATGGTTTTCATGTATGCATGAGAATTTATTGTAGTTCTACTCACGTTAGCTAAATATCTAACATTTTTTTAAAAGTGGAATTATATATTTTTTGGCTATATTTATATTTATTTAGTTTAACATGTTGTGTTTTTATAAAAAAGTAGTAATGGTAATTTAAAAATAACAATATGTTATAGAATAACTATTTTAATTATAATTAAAATAATAAAAATAATTTTGACCGTACTAAATTTTTTTCATAGTTACTCTATAGGACTCTGCTTCAAACATAAGTGACCCTCTTCTTAGCCACATAGTTGCAATTCGCGAGTTTTCACTTTAGGACCCTGAGAAAAATATCATCACTCCCCCCCCCTTCCGATAAATTAAATGTAAATTGTATTTTATTTTATCAATTTAAATTTCACGCACTAAATATTTGAATAATTATCTAAGAACCTAAACATACGATGATGCTCGTAACAACACGTTCAATTTGCTTGGTTGGCAAGATAATGGACAAAGAAGTTATTAGTTGAGAGTTACGTTCTTAACTTCGTTGCGTTGAATTACAAACACAAACTAACCCTCAAGGTCAGTACTTCCATTGTGCTGCTAAGTACAATTAAAGACGAGGATGTGTTTATTTTCAGAGCCCCATTGATTTCTAGTGTATTGCCTATTCGCTTCAAGCGAATTTAATCCCTAATTCGCCCAGTTACTTAATGTTACATTAACTAGACAAATAAATGCTTCTTTCGTGGTAAATTTAATTTCATGAGTGAAACATTCACAAATTTGATTTTTTAATGTTTATCAGACCATGTTTTAAATGTATTGTGATGATAATATGTGTGTGTGTGTGGGGGGGGGGGGAACAAATTATATTTGCTTGGGGTGCTAAATAAGCTAAGGCTGGCCCTGTGTGTTGATTTCAGCATATTCTGATTTTTTTTATAGACCGATGATCCGAAAGACGCAGGTTCGAATCCCATATGGACCCATTCCATAGGGTTTTTCAGTTTCTATAGTGTCTAGTTATCACTAATTAGTGATTTTTATGTAATTTTAATTCCGATCAATCATTACAGATTAGGTTATCTAAAGATGTTTCTCACTAAGCTCACGGATGAATATCGTGATGAAGAATTATTATATAATCGAACTAGGTGGTGCAAAGTCACATATATTGATTACAAGCTTAAACTTAATAAAATATATGTCACTGATTTATATACTTTGATTTCTATTGTATTTAATATCCAACAAAAATTAAAACATACTCATTATATAAAATAATCATGAATTATATAAAGTAAAAATTTATTAAAAAAAATTAAGACATACTTAGTAGAGAGTTTAAATTTCAATTTTGCGTGCCACCCTTCTTAAATATTCTAATTCTAATTTGCTTTAATGTTTGCAATCTATCGTGTGGTAATTTTGGTGGTATAATGTATAATTATCGTGAGTATGTAAATTTCTATTGATAAGCAGTCCGTAAATCACTCACAATATTAATGGCAAATATGATAATGAATCCTGAACGAAATGACGTAATTTTGGTCAAATAATTATCATAAGTATGTTTATTTCTATCGATGATCAATGAATAAATATTAATAAATCCAAAAAAAAAGTTTTTTTTTATTTCATTTTTTTTAAACTTTGTTCCGCGTGGAATTGTTGGCGCGGGTTTGTTGGGGCGGCATTGACATTTGCGTGGATTTGTCTTGCGCGGCTTTGTCGAGACAAAAAAAATCAAATTAAACATGTAAATTTACAGCAGAACTTTATTCAAAACATTGTATATTTAGAGCAGTGACGAGTTTTTAGAATCATTTAAATAACATCATCGCGTATATGGTTTTTGTTTATTTTATTAAAAACTATTATTTTATTCAGATACATTGGACTAACAAACTAAGTGGAGCCATTATGGCACATTCCCCGTTGTAATGCATTGGGCCAACATTAATAATGAATAAATATCCATCCGCCATAGGGCAATTAAAATGCAATGTTTTTAATTTGTTTTATAAATATTAAGGTATTAATTCTGGAATATTTTTAAGATTTGGAAAATATTATTATTAAATAAAAAAATGATAGCCTTGTTGAGTTCACCCTTAACATTTTACACGCTTCATATGTAATACAATCAAAGTAATAATAATAGTTTAGTGACCCATTATACTGCATTTTAATGACAAAGTTAATTTTATATATTATATAGTCACATTTGTTTTAATTTTTCATATGTTTATTGCACTTTTCGTGTAATAGTTTCACATAGTTGTGTATAATAATACTTAATATATTTAAAATAAAAAATACAATCGAAATATTAATCATTGTATCTACTCCAACGTTAAATAGTATAATAAATATTTTCTCGGTATAGTAGTCCTTCCTAGTCTTTCAACTGTACAACATATGCTAGCCAAATGATTTGAAATATTAAATTAATTCAAGCACAGTATAAATAGTAATGTATATCTAGTGCATATTAATAATTTAATACATTGCATGCTTTGAGAAATGTGTATTGACTGGTTTTGATATTTTATCTGTTTATTGTCTTACATATGTTAATCTATATATAGTGTTGAAATAGTATTATAGTTATTAAAAAATCTTACTAGGCTCATGGTGTCCAGGCCTCGGTCCAAACTCTATCACATATAGGGGAACTCCCCTAACAGATGTTTCACTGAGGGTGTAAACGCGCGTTATCGAATGACATTTTTTGTGGACTTCTAAAAGGACTTCCAGGAGTTCTTCGTTGTTGTGGTGCTTCCACACGAACTCAGCCTTTGTAAGAGCACCAGCTAGGCACAGTACCAAGAAGAATAGGGCGCTCGCCTGCGCCATGGCTCAAAATGGACTGACCACCAAGCTGGCGTTGAGTTGTTTGTGCGCGAGCTTGTATCGATCGATTCAAATGCGCCGGCTGTTCGTGAATGTGAGCGGCGCATGCGTATTGATGTACTTTTCGTTGCGCTGTTTCGAATGGGTTTACTTGTGTGGGCTGGCGCTGTTTTTTGAATTTGTTGAGATTTGGATAAATAGACCAGGGCTTCTGTAATAAAAAAATATGGTCAGACTATCCTCTTCCCTGACATGGTCGAATGTACTAGTCCAAACATATATTATTTATTTCTAGCATCACCAAGTATACTCGGTAATGAAATGTATTTATTTTCATGAAGATTAAAATACAGTAGCACAATTAATTGCAAACATAAGTTGTTCCAGAAATGTGTTTGTAATCTAAAACACTCATACATTAAAGCTAATTTCCTAAAAGATATAATGTAAACTCGGATGAATTGTCCCTCAACCCAATATTAATACAAAAATGATATTATTTTTTTATATAAATCTGACTATCATGACTCGACAGGTTTCCACAATGCGTCATGATGGCAATTATACAAACACGTTTGTTTTAACATTTCACATGTACATGTTACAGTTAAAGTGTTAAATTTCGATCAATTATGTAATGACTATGCTCGATTTGCGTTAACACAGTCAGTTCGAGAGCTATCCATTTCATAATTATTCATAATTGAGAAAGAGATGGCAAGTTTGGGTTTATCCTTTCATAGCTGTTTTATAGCTCTCTGATTGTGTTAACGAAAATAGAGTATAGACAAAGTATATCTTAATTTCATGTATACTTTCCCTAGGTAATGCACGAATCGTGTATGCTTCATCTAGTGAGTGTATGAACTCTCCATTGTGAGCTAGTTACATCGACAGTCGAGCGTGTTACCTACCTACTTGAAATATACAAAATAAATGATTCCTCAAAAATGTCATTCATTTTATGACATATGTATTTACTCAATTTTTATTCGAATTATAATCAATGGCATCTTAAAATTGCTAAAAATGTATCTACAGTGATTCATACATCGATGGTGATTTTACAGAACAGAGGAAATATATTTAATTACAATAATAAAAATAAAATTTGAATTTTGTTCCATTGATTTCCAAGCCACCGGTAAGCCATTCTGTTGTTTCGACCAATGAAAAATAAGCATTCAAATATAAAACAAGATGGCCGACAGTAACGTGACAACAGTTTTAAATAATTATTATTTAGTAATAAAATTTTGCTACGCGACAATAATTTTCATTAATTCGTCATTTGACTGAATATAAATAATCGGATTGCAAATTAACTAGGTGTGTTATAACTATGAAAATTAAATGTATACAGAATGTATTGAGGATTAGAAGAATACATTGATTAAACTAGATAAGCAATCATGAAACAATTTCGTAGTGAAATCTTCAATTTTTCAATTCCCGGCGGCGGGCTCCGAGGCCGAAAAGTGAGTTTTTCCTTTTATAAATAATCGGATTGTAAATTAACTAGGTGTATTATAACTATTTAAATTAAATATATACATAATGTGTTTAGGATGAGAAGAATACATTGATTAAATTAAATAAACAATCTTTGTAATGAAATCTTCAAATTTTGAATTCCCGTCGCCGGGCTCCGAGGCCCAAAAGTGAGTTTTTCCTTTTATATTACATAAACATTATCATTGCTTTCGATTTAATGCACATATACGTTAGATTTTAAGAATTGCAAATAAGCCAGGTACATTTTAAACGTGAACGTGTAATATATCCTTAGTATGTATCAGTATTGAAAGTTAATGTCGATCATATCAGCGCTATATATATCAGCCAACAGACAGCTTATACATGTGTAGTTTCTTGAATGTTATATAATAAACGACATCTCACAATGATTATAAATATGTGATTGCATACCTGGAACAATCGATAGACAAAATATCTAAGAGTAGGTTATTTTTAATTCCGATGTAGCAAAATATGTATCTACGTCATGGTTATTTATCAAATTTTCTTCCGTGCAATCATTTCTCTCTTGGAACAGCCAAATTCAAGATATTCAGTTACATCAAACTTATGTAGTATGTTCTTTATAAAAATATTATACTTGCTAACAGTGACTTCAACTTTTTGTTTATATATACCAATTTTACGTTGTCGTCATATAGGTCATCAAATTTTTCTATCATTGCTTCTGAAAATAATTGAAAACAATAAGACTTTTATCAAGAGTTAAACATTGAACACGTTATTACTACTAATATTATCCATAAATGAAATTTAAACGACAACGGCAGAACAAAATTAACGAAAGTTACCGTAGAGGATTAAACACATAGATTGGCATCATTTCTTGAACTGATAAGTTGTACGTCATAATTTAATTGTTTGCCATATGTAAATGTTATTAGATCTTTCATTGCCTCTGAAAATTAACTCTAAACGATAATATATAGAGGGTAAACTGTAACCTTTTTAATTCTAAAATGTAAATTGTAACGAGATTTTTCGTTATTACTACCATGCTAATCATACCATTATAATATGTTTAATTAACTTTAGTATGTGTACCTTTAATTGCCAAATCACTGCTGTTTGTATTTTAATTTTGATCCTAAAAAGTCAATAGTAATTTTGTTAGAATGAGCGTGATATATTATTTATATTACCAAACACTTACTGGCACACTCATAATTTATAGTTTTAATTATATTGTCTATAATTCCATTGCTACATAATTTTGAATCATCTTCAATTATCACTTTGTAAGAAAAATGCTGTGATTATAACATATTTCACTGTTTATTTAATTGCACCGACAGATGACAGAAAAGTAGTCACGTGTAACAAATTTGAGAGTTAAGGGAAATCCCGGTATCCCAGTAAACGAACTACCCAATTCATTTTATCGATTTAAATTGTAAAATATGAAATATGAAAGAGAAATATGTTTAGTTTATACGGGATTTTAAATATAATATAAATAATTTGGATTTGTATTAGCTTCTCAATACAGAAAAAAAATGTACTTAAATTTTGGCGAACGTTGGCAATTTAAAGCAATTTATTTTTTCAACCTTAAAAATAAAATTAATTTTATTATGGATTTCAAATATTCTTAGTTTATTATATTTTTTAAATATGTTAAGTATATTATAAATTTAAATTTTTTATGTTGACAACATTTTGGTATTTTTTTGTTTTATTAATATTTAGTTAAGTTGCAAACCTATTTTAAAACGTAATACAGTGAAATCTCTTTGTAACGAATACCGCAATATCGAAATTCCCAGTATAACGAATCTTCAATTTGACCCCGATAAACTTTCATACAAAATGTTTTCATTGTAACGAAGACTGATCTCAGTATAACGAAATATTTTGATTCGAATTTAAGAATGGCGTTACAACTTGACACAATATTTCTTCGAATTCAGTTCGTCCGGGTTGGCACTTCCAGTATTTTTTTAAATAATGAATTTATGGTATATTAAAAAACATTGTTAAAAAATTCACAATAAAATGTAGGGATTGTCACTAAGAACTTAAAATCACAATTAGTACTTGTCCTTCGTGTGATAGTCTTTGAAGCACTTGGACAAAGTGCAACTAGGCATTGTTGAGTGTGATATTTCGATAAGCACTCGAGTGGCACCCCTAGTGGCATATGCTGTCAAAACGTCGTAATTAAAAATAAATACCAATATTTAAAACCATTTCTAGTTCAATAAAGGGAACCAAAGAGGTCTCAGTTAAAAAAATGTAAATATGACGTGTCGTGTTTGCGTACAGCCAGGAGCCCACAGGCGGGTCTGCGGCATTGGTGGTCTGCTCAAGTTTTGCCCGCCTGTGGGTCCACGGCACCCAAGTGGTTAAGTTGTAAGCCCACTTTCAAATGAATTGAAAATGTCAAGTAGCTTTTTATAGATTGAATCATTTTGACCATCATTGAAAATCCTAAATAATAATGTCTAATTTGAACCATTAAATTTAAAAATAGATTTTAAAAAATCATAACGAAGCAAAAATAATATTTAAAAAAGTTGATGGTCCTCATTAGCGTACATTTACAATACATTAGCTCAACATATACGTATATGCATGCATACTTATCCATATACACACTTTTTAACAAACATATTAATAAATATATTTGTTATATTTTTTAATTTTTTTCGTTTCAAAGTTGATTAAATGATAATCTTTATGAAGAGAATAAAATAACACATCCTTCTTTTTATTCAGTGGAATATATCGCAAATGAAGTCGTTGATGCAATGTTTTGAGTGTTGACGACTTTGTTTTTCATTCTCTCTATGAATGATTCTTGGGTACGCGGAGCGCGACTGACTGCTTCTGAAATTCTGTTTGCGATTTTTTATATTGATTTTTTTATATTAAGAAAATTTTTCTGTATGCAATTTTTCCTTTCTCATACTAGTATTATTTCGCGCATTTCTTTCCCCCGGACTTTAATCGCTGAACCAAAAAGTACAACTGCTTTACAACAGATCGAGAGATTTCGTCTTCAAAAATGATTATTTTTAAAAAAAATATATTTTGTCCTCCGACTATGGCTGAAGTATAAAACATATAACAGCCAAGACAACCCGTGGAGCCATTTTAGTCGCCCCCTTTATTGCGTCATTTGATGAATACATACAAGGTTTATCATGTTTCAATTAGTCGTTGAGGCGTAGCTATGGTTTTTTCTCCCCTAACAAATTTGATTGAGCGCCCCTATTCTAATAAATTAATACGAATCATAGAAATGTAATTTAAATTTAATTATTTTATTATATATTATAAGCAGCCTTTTATGAAGAAAACAAGCTGAAAAATTCACAGTTTTGAATAAAATATAAATTGAAAAACATATTTATATACTATCTAAGAAAATATTATTGTGTTGATTTTTAGATAGCCATACTTAATAGTATATTTTTATGGTCTGAAAACTTATTACTAGTTTTGAATTGAAATATATATATACAGGTGGGAGAATATAACATATATATTCATTATAATAAGACATTTTTGTTACTCTACAATGGATCCATATTCGTGCAATATAATACAAAAAACTTGTATATCCATTTTGTGGTTAAATAGGAAGTTGGTTATCATATTTTTATTCTTTAGAAACACAAAAATTTTATTTGAAACAAATATACTGTCTTAATTTAAAAGAAAATATATGATAATATTGTGGTTAACTAATGTATTATCTGTATAAACACGCGATGACATAATACATATTTACACGTTTATGGTTTCTTTGAAATTAAATTCTTGGTAAGAAAAATAAAACATATATTCAGAATTCTATTAAAGTGTATTATATATTGCTTTATATGAAAAATACTTATTTATTTGAAAATAAATCGACCACACAGCAAGATATTTATTACTATTTTTTAAATGAATGGCATGCTAAAGTAGACAACCCCTTTGATTCACTAGGCTTAAAAGTTTTTCATAAATTACTATCGTACATTAATAAGCCACGCAGCTACAATTTAAAATTTTATTTGATAAGTACAAAATTAAAGAATAATTTTACATACATATAGTAAAGCAGTTATTATTTTTTTGAAAAACGCTTGTAAAATAATTCAACCAATAAAGCAATAGCTGCTGCAATGATTCCAAAGAGCCACAAGAATAACGATCCTTGAAAATGTCGAATTCCAAGCGGTCTAGGTCCAACATTTCCATCCCCATGCCGTCCCAAAGATAGCTTTACTGCTAGTTGAACTTTAAAATTGGCATGTTTTAATACGACCTGCAATTCATTTAAATAAAATTTAAATTCTGTAGATTAGTAATGTATAATAAATTATGACAAGCAAACTTGAGTCTCCCAAGAATGTGGTAAACCAGATTGATGAAGTCTTCCAAAGAATGTATTAATCTTTTTTGTGAACGGAGAGCTCTTTCGTGCCATGAAGACACACTGTTCCCAATAAATATCTTCTACCATTAATTGAAGATAAGGAACTGTCTCTTCAGTAACATATTCTCCAATAGCAAAATGGCCTAAAATATGTACCATATTTACTTATGTTATAATTAAATCAATTCAATTTAAATACCAGCTGGAAGTCTTTCAACACTATATGCAAAGTCTCTAGTTTTTCCTTTAGACTTTAATCTAGCTTCGGGCCACTTCTTGAATTTTTCTACTAGTCGTACTATATTTTTCTGAAATATTATTTAAGATATGTTCATATAAATTAGCATTAAAATATATCATTAAAATTTTACTTCAGTAGATAATAAAATGGAGAATATCCAAGCATCATGTGTAGCACCCCAATCAAGGTTGCTATCTACTAATTGTTGTACAGTATTGATTGGATCTTCATATCTAACAATATAAATAACGTTTAATTAAAATTTATAAAAAAATGACTTTATTACTTACCTTGGCACAGTAATGCTGCTAGATAATCCACTAGAATATATGTTTGAAATTAGTAAACTAAGTAATAGTAGAAATAAAATAACGTATCTCAACGCTATTGGTGGATGAATTAATGAAGGTACCTAAAATAAAACTTAAATGAAATTCATACAACTCATATTAAGTTCAAAAACATACTTGTTGAACAAATATTCCTAGCGTTGCCATCAATGACTCGAAGATTGAAAAAGGATTCGTTTTAACTCTTCCAGTTATAAAGATTCCGATTGCTCCTATCATTAACGCTATAAAGACACTTGACCACATAGTTCTATTGAATGGTAACACAGGCAAAAGCCAGCTTGGTATTAATCTATAAAACATATTATTATTGTTTTAAGTGTTCATAAATATTTTAATATAGTATAAATTATACTTTGGAACTGGAGCTATGACAGTAATTCCTGTTCTTACTATAGGCATTGTTAGATCTAAAAATCCATACTCGTGATACCAAGAATATAAAGCACCTGTAAATGTAATTGTTTTATGTGATGTACGTATGTATATTTAATATATTATGTATTATACCATATCCAAGATCAGCACTATCGATCACCACATTTCCAAGAATACCATTTCCTGTTCTGTTATCCCAAATTTCACCCCACTCGTGTTCGTCATCTCTGATTATCTCAATCGTACAATTGAGCCATCTGTAATTTCATTTCATTAAATATGCTATAAGTTTGTTAAAAAAATATGAAAAAGACATACTTGCAAAATTCTATAGCAGCTTTCATCTCAGTACCATCTAATCCTATGATTTCATCATTTTCATCCAATTCCAGAATAGCATAAGGCTTATAGCTAAAAGTAGCCATTTTTACTGTTCTTCCCTGCATATTGGACAGTTTGTCAGGAAAGAGATTAGCATTTTTCTCAAAAGTACCATTCGTAGAATTGTAACGGTCTAATATAAACACATTTGAATTGTTATTATAACCGACATATTTTTGCGTTCCCAATTCATAAGATAAGCATCCATCATCAGATCCGATCAAATCGCAAGTTGGAAGTATCAAAAGCACATCTGGTATGAACGATAAAGCTTTTACTTCCAACAAATCAATCAAAATCATTCGATTTTCGAAGCTATCAAGATGAGGTAAAAATATGAGTTTCCTGTTGCCCCTTCTTTGATTTGTAATATGGACGTTTTCATCAAAAATATCCATAAATTGTATTGGATCCTTCACAGATATCACATAATCTGAGCATCCGCAATCAAATGTTTCTAAAATAGATCTGGAGAGATTATTTGTATTAAAAACGATCGTGGGTACACTTTCTTGCAAGTCCAACTCCGTATCTTTGAATATAGCCAAACAATAAGTTTTCAGTAGATAAGTTCTTATAATCAGGCTAATTAAATCGCCCATATATTTTGCCATATTTTTGTCCGAAGTAGGTGAGTTTTGGTGACTGACTGTATGCAATATGTGTATTGGTTACAATTTATAAGGCTTTGGTGCAATAATGCTTAGATAATTATATGAGTGTTTTCAATTATTCAGAGTAATTATTATTGACCAGTAGTATATTTTTACTAGCCTTGTTCGAACAAAGATATACAATTTTATATCGATTATGATGAATAAAGTATTATATTTTTTCATAATAAGACTGTGATGATAATGTAAATATTATTAAAGAACATAGAAATGTTTGCTCAGTAGCTATTTTCTAGATATGTTTAGGAAAGAAAACATCAAGGGCATAAATTATGAATCGGTCAGTAAAGCATATTATGTCCATGCAACCTTGCTTACTTCTAAAATACTATATATGTATATAATTATATGTATATTTTTTAGTAATATCTTTTTGTAGAAGCAGTAAAATGTTTTTAGCTAAATTGTTGTTACTATTATTTTATAAATTATTTTAATACAACTAATTGCCAGAGCTACTATCCCAATTACTTTACATTTTATTTTATTTATAAATAAAATTATTATTTCTTTATTAAAATGATTAATAATAATAATATTTATTAATTTTTATT
This sequence comes from Plectrocnemia conspersa, assembly GCF_051122295.1. Classification (NCBI taxonomy): domain Eukaryota; kingdom Metazoa; phylum Arthropoda; class Insecta; order Trichoptera; family Polycentropodidae; genus Plectrocnemia; species Plectrocnemia conspersa. The sequence continues at coordinate 8,212,944 of NW_028277174.1, read as the reverse complement.
ATAATCTTATAATATGGTAAATGTATTTTTACGGATTTTGGACATAATTTATTTATAGTTTGGTTAAATGATTTTAATTTATGATTTATTAATTTATTTCCCTACTGGCCAAAAAAGTTATTAAATTAACCGTATATCATTTTCTATAAAAATATAATATATTTTTTCAACATGACCGCTAGATGTCTATATTTAATTTTATAGTAAATTATTTAATTTAATAGTCTACAGATGTCACTAAAACTTTTTGTAAAATATACAATTAGATCAGTGGCTTACAAACTTTATGGTATTGTTCCTCATATTTTAGAAGAAAAATCTTAGCATTCACCATAATTTTATTACATTTATGAATAGAAATTATGTTTACAATATGATTACATGAAATTTACAGAAACATGTCAATAAGGTTTACTTAAATGTATGTTTATAAATGCATTGCTTTTAGTTGCAAATTGTGATATCGACTAACTGTGTGCATATGTACTACTATGAATTATTTTTTTACAACAAAACAAAGCAGCTAATGCATAAAATCCTGTTTTGGATAAATATTATGTTACAAATGGCAGCAGCACATACACAGCAAAGACATTTTCATAGCATTAATGTATTTTATAAATGCTTTTACTTTGTTTTTTTTTTAATCAGTGGAAGAATTTGTGGTATTTGCATTGATTTATTTTAATTACTCATTAAAAAAATAAATAAATAAAATATGTAGTTTTAAAAATAAATTATCGTTGCTAAATAAATTTGCTTCTTCCTTGTGGTCTTCATCAAGGAATTTTGTAATTTTTCTGTAAGTTCGAATTCTCTTTGAATAACCTTCTTTTGCATAGAAGGTATATTTAGCTTTCATATCTTCACACAACTTTCCATACGACCTAGCTCAATTTTTTTAACACAAGAGCTAGTTCTAGTGACGAAGTCTGAAATCCAAATCTTTGGATACCATCTAGATGCAGAGGCTAAAGCAACATTATTATGTTTACTATAAAAATAAATAGTGCGTTTTTTGTGCATTGACAACAACTATAAACTGTAATAGTTTTGTTATGATTTAAAAATATATAGTGAATTATACATAGCCCAGAACAGCAAACAGTCACAATAATTTTAATTTTGAGTCTTCATTTTGTGCAGGCCACTTTCTATTGTCGTGAAGAATTAACTTTTCGACGCATGTTACCAAATTATCATATATTTTTTTTTGCTTAAGAGAAGCAACAAAACTCGCATTAACGATTATTTTGGTAAAAATATATTTGTGTGTTACCCATTTATCAAGCTTTTTCTAGTTATTTTAAATGATACGTAATTGTTGTATTACTAGAATCTAAATTTTGTAATGCTGTAGAATTGTGATTATGATTCAACTAACGCATTTAAGGATGGAATAGCGTAGTCCATAACGTCTCAGACTATTAACTCTGAGGTTGCGAGTTCGAGCCCCAGCAGAGGCACTAGAATTTTTATTTACAAAAAATGCGCTTTTATTAAAAATAACCGGTCCTAGATACAGTGAAATTTATTGGTTATAAATTATATTACACATACTAATTTGTATTTATTATTATAGATGTCACCGATTCCCAGACTAAAAAGTCTGCTGGTTGATACTTACTTGTAGGTATTCATTATATCTGATTGATTTACTCAGTTGGTACACATTTTCACGGTGTGGAAGATTTAATAAAAATAAATAAATAATATTTAGTTGATCATTATTAATTATAGAAGGTATCTCGTCTTATCTTCAAGATTCTTGTCCCAATTACAATTATTTCAGAACTACATTTGCATCGTGCGTTCTTTAATAGTTAACACCAAAAGTATTTAGAACTCATACATATTTAATAAATTTATAATAAAAAACCTATTATTGGGTAGATTTATATAATATTATATCATAATATCGATTTATAATTATATAGCATAAAACTGTACCTTTCAACATTGCGCATCATTCATATTGCACATGCAAATTATGCAATATTAAAGGTACTTATATCAACTTTTAATAACCGCGTGCGAATTCGCCTGAAGTAAAAGTCAACTATTCAATTAACACGGTTATACCAAACTCTTCTTCGTGTAAAATTTTTCCACAGCAAAAACCATCATCACGATTTGTTCCATTCATGATTTATTCGCATTAAGTGCTCTATTGCGCTCGTCAAAATTGGCGGAAAGGTCACCCTCTTCTCATAACGATCCGGAACAACGCCATAAATACTTAATAATAATTCGCGAATCGCAATTGAGATGCTCTAATGTTATGTAAGCTTAGTCTAGTCTAGTAAATTTTAATAAAGACACTCTGAGAAGTCGGCTTCTTACTACCGAAAATCGATGATAGATAAGACCAGAATGCGAAATGTTCTTGTGGGAATCGTCTGGTGTGAGACTAGGACTATCGACAAGACAAATTCGTTCTAAGCAACAGTCCAAACAATGGACTATGACGTAAAAAGCATAAGGAGAAAGATAAGACATGATTATTCGAGAGCTAAATTAATGATCCAAACTTTTTAACTAGACTCATTATCTCTGATCTCACAATGAACCGTGAAAATGAATGGCTTATTAAGATCGATTTAACGCGATTGCTTATCCCAATCGGAAATAACCGATACAGATGAAAAATGCTGTTAGTTATAGTTCCGAGTTTAATTAAGGGCTTAGAAAGTTTATTATCACCACAGTAAATGGTTGAGCAATGCGGAACATTCACTCTGTTATCAAAAGAGATTTTTAAACCTCATTTATGTATATATAATACATATATATTGTAATATTAAAATAACAGTAAGATCAAGTAGATATTTTTACACCTAATATTATGCATAAGTATTGTAATTTTGTTAATTGAGGTATGAAAGGTCGAGCGTTCGCGCAAAAACTTTGATAATTTGATATCGGATCGGATGTGTGCAACAATGAAATTTCGCAACGTTAAAAATTACACGTCATTACGCGGATCAGTCAGGCGTCGACAACCTTTTTTGAAATTTGCATCTAATTGATTTTAAGCGCCGAGAACGGCTGTAATGTTGTGTTAGTTGTGTTGTGTCATAATTAATTTGTTGTCAGTTTTGTAATCGATTAGAAGATTTACGCTTGTGAGACCTGGTAAGGTTACAATATGAGTTTTGTACAAAAATAATTGATTTGTAATTATTTTACTTCATTATAAAAATAATAACAATATGCTAAGCTCATTATAGCAGTATTGCTAATTATCGAGAATATTTTTGGAGAAGTGGATAGTAAATATTTAAGAAGTATAAAGCAAAAGGTGAAGATAAATTATTTACATTTTAAGGAGAGAGTAATATCACACATATATGACAAGAAGAGCATTCTTACTTTTAATTTATATAACTGATTTAATAGGGAATGCAAAATTGTAATATCTGTAAGCCAAAGAAGAACTTAAATAATGAATTATTATAATATACAAGTTGATACCATATAAATGTACTTAATGAAAAAAACATATATTAGATAATACAGTATATTTTACATGACGTTAATTTTAATGATCACTCGAATTATAGAAGCAAAAAAATAGTCAAAAATAAGTTTATTGTCTAGAATGAAAGTAACTTACAATAATATTATATTGCCTCATTTTAACTATTGTGTAATGATATTATATATGCTCAGTGAAGCAGATAATTAAAAAAGTTGCAGAATGGGATGATGGGAGTAGTATTAAATAAAATAATATTTACTAATTGTGAATATATGCTTGAACGATTGAAATAGTTGGGTGTTGGAAAAATATTAAGAACGAATATTTTCGTATTTTTAAATATGTTAGAAAGTAATAAGTAATTGATAAAAAATATATGCTTGTACAATATTAGAAATAGAGCAGCAAAAAACTATTAGAGCAGTGATTTTTAACAGTTTACTGTCATACCTTCTTTGGTAAAAATTTTGTATAATTTCAGTTTAATCTTTAGAATGAGTTTGCATTTTTACGTATTTGGCAGAATATTTTAAAGGATGTATAATTAATAGCATGAAACCGTAATGTTCTCTGATATCTTGTTTTTTTATGTCAATGTAGAAATTTTATTATTATCACTATAGGGACTTGACCATGCGACATAATTCTCTCCTTTAATCAAGTCCATTTTTAGAAAATAATTCATTTGTTAACTGGCGCAGCATCTGGCGAGTTCAAGTTTACTGCTCATTTACAATCATTGTCTTGAGTTCCTCTACTCATATGAGTATAAAGTCATATCAAGATCATATCATATCATCAGGCAAAGGGTTTCAAACAATTTATTTTTTTATATAATGTGCCGACAGAATTTTTTTGTAAGAGCGTAAGGATTGATCAGTGTTTCGTTATCAGTTTAATGTATTTATAATAGTTTTTCTTATTCATCTTTCGATAAATTAAGTGAGCCTGAATTTTTAATAATCCTATATCAATTTATAGCTAAAATGCAAATTACGACTTCAATCGAAGCTTTCTATTGATAATTTTGATTTCATTTGTACTTTACAGATATAAAACCCATAACATCCACGTCAAAAGCAGCCACTCGCAGACTCCGGCGGACACTCAAAGAGACCAGCAGACACCGGCTGCCCGCGGACAACATACGATCATAGACGCAGACATCCCACCGCCAGCTTCTCCACCACCACTCGGAGAAAACATCTCACCATTTATGTATGTAAATATAATCTAATAAAACTTACACTAGATTCCACCATGCGTCCCACTGGCTACGAAGTCACATCCCTAGGGTTCTCAAACCTTAAAAAGCATACAATAATGTTACAACTTTTGCCTTTTTTCGATAAAGTAATAAGGTTGCCCAAATTTATTTTATGTAATGCCTGATTCAATATGTTGCTTATCAGATCCGATTTTAATATCTATATATGTAGGGACGCTTATCTCCTCCTCTTTTTCTACTAGAATATAGGCCAGAATACTATTATATATATTTGGCACAGCAAAAGCTCCAAGAGTCGAACTCGACCTTCGAAACGACTCATAGTCTGAAGCAATCAACGGGATAATAATTTACATTATTGCACAAACTATACGGCCATATTTTAAGTGTTGTAGCTTATAAAAAATTGTAATCTAAAATAAATAATAAACGCCTTTACCAACCAGGTACCGTAAAAAGACATGTATGTAATTTAATTGATAATTTAGTTATTAAATATGTTGTATAGTCTATAAAGAGTTTTAGAAGCACTTATGAAGCAATTGCGTGTTCTGAGCGTGCGTGCCCGAACATGTTCGATTGATATACATTAATTTAAATACACCCATATTCATACATACATTAATACATTAGGGTCTAGCCTTTTATAATATTATAGCTGGAAAAAATCTAGACGCCCCTCCAAAATATTTTATTAAAAAAAACATGTATTTTAATTTTAAATTAACAGCAAATATTTGCTTGTAGAGGTTTATAGAAATTTTTAATTTTTTTTAATGGAAATGTTTTGCAACAACAACTATATATATTTACTATATGTATATATTTATATATCTTTTTACGAACTAGATTTAAATTTTTGAAAATATAAAAGTAAGCGATATTGCAATAAAGCTATGCAGATATTAATTTTTGTATGACTCGTTGGAATTAAAAGTTCAATGAAAAAATGTAAATTTAATTTTTGGTTTTGTTTTTTATTTTGTGTAAATAAAATCGATGGGATATCAATGTTTTTTAGAACAATTTAATTGCTAATATTATGGCATTCATAAATAAAAAGGAACCGGTACTAATTTTCCGCATAAATTATAGAGAGTGTGGGGTCAAGATTTCTTTCAGTCAAATATAATATCAATTGCTATGCAATTTTACGATCACTCAAAGACATAAATAATATTTAATGATCGATTGTTTTGCACGCGAATTATCTATAATTTAATATTATGGAGAGAGAAAATTAGGAATTTACGGATTTCCTCATAACATCTAGCATACCTTTGAAGAAGATCATGTCAATTTTAGCCTTGGTATTTTCATTTCCTAAAATGCATCCTTGACAAATTCTGGCATCCTGTGTTGTGGTTCCATTTATTTATAGATGGTTATCGATCTAAACTCATTTGTTGATCTTTCACGACTTAGATTAGGACGAGCTCATTAGCATAATAAATCAAAATGTTAATGGACACGAATTGTGCATTAGCCGTAGCGTAATTCGCCGAAGTGTTTCGCAATCCTTGTTATTCGTTAATAAGAATTTACCATTTGGTCAGTTTCGCGACATTTCGTTGATTGTTAATCATAGCACTGTGACGTGAATGTGAGATTGAAATTAACCTTGGTGGTATATTTTTCTAAAATTGATTGATATCATTTTATAAATGTTTATCTTTATAAATATCGATAGATCTATTTTTTTACATTTCTAATTATCATTTTTAAAGAGCGAGAAAAACTTTTACAATTTTCCAATTTCAGTCAAAATATAACTGAAACTTTTATATGTATGTTACTAAACTACAAAATAATGTTATTAATTGGGGAATGTTTACGAAGTTCTGGAAGTTTGTTTGAACGTGCGACTAAGCCTTGACATTTTTATTGTTGATTTTTTCATTTAGTTCGTTCTACTCATTTGCTATATATACAAATGCATAATTTTTATATTGTTTAAGCAATAAGAGACACAGTTGTTTAAAAAAACAATAATTTTCTTCTTATAGAAGGAAGGTGTAAATACCAAGATAAATCATTTGCTGTCAATTTTTAATGTATCTGCTAAATCGAAAAGTGCTATTTACTATTGGATCAACCCATTTAAAAACGATGGAATGAGCCTTAAGCACAATGTTCAATTTTAAATTGTAGTCAATGAATAAAATATTGGTACTATGAAAAATTTACAGAAAATAATATACATCAGCGCTGTTTGTTTAATTGTTTAATTCATCTTCAATATGTTACTGAGATGAAAATCAGCGTTTTCTTCCTCGATTGCTTCGATATCCGAACTTTATACATTGGAATAAAGTCGTCCCAATAATCATATTTTAAATATACTATTTTGGAACAACTTAAAAAATAGTTAGTATTAACAACACGATCGGGTTTAGTAAAAAGTGTATCAAACAATCGAGGCTTTTATTTCATCTTTCTTCAATTTTGGCTTTTATGGTTGTGAACATTTCGTGTGATAAAGTTGTGTTAATCTTAAATATTTTTAAAAAGGAAATTAACAATAATTTCAGAAGTTAATAAAATGGCATTAAAGCTTCAACTGCCAGTTTTATAGGAGCGAGTACTTTATAATTATTTTACAATACGCGAATGTTCGATTCATTCCAAACATGGCCGATGTCAAGATCAATTAAAGATTTTCTGATGCAATTTCGTAACTTTAAAAATCTTTTGATCATGGGTATTAAGAAATTCCACCTTGTCTTCATGTCGAGATATAAATTAAACTAGACAGCAAATCAGCTCTTTACATATTTTTCTAAAATTGTGCATTTCGTTGAACTTTTTTGAAATAATTTGCTTATTTTTCGAGTCTCATTTAGAGTCTAAGTAAAGCTCGGTTTCAAACATCGTTTTTCAGTTTCTGCACTTTCATTATTTTCAAAGTCACTTTCCTGAATATACAGTTAATCGTCGTTGTCCTCTTCATCGGAATCTTCATGTGTTTGACATTCATCCTCTTTTTGGTAAAAAAGGATTATAACGTTTATGAGAGATTTTTTTCATAACGCTAGCTCCATCAGTTGTCACTGTTACAATGTCGGTTTTAAAAATAATTTCAAAATCTTCCAAACGGTTCTCAACAATTCTTCGGATTTCAGAAGAATCACATCTTCCTGATATGAAGTCTAGTCCTAAATTGAAAATATCGTTTTCACTATGAACGACGATATTAAAATACTTTCTATTTCGTAAATTCGCAATTTCGGGAAAAAATAAATAAAATTTGAATCGGAAAGTCTCGAGTCCCGAGTTATTTTTTTTTAATTCCCGTGACTCGACACAGAATCCATACCTGCGATATCTTTAAATAAAACTTTCTACATTTATTGTAATTGACTTCGAGCGCTTCCGAACATTGTCGGCAAACGGACCGAAGTCATAGGAACCGAAGTCGGAGCTGCTCTTTCGAGCGCGAGCGGTGAGCTACTTCCCCTTTCGCTCTCTCGCGTGTTAAGTGACGACAGTGAGAGAGATAATGATATGTTTTTTTGCAAACTGAGATGGAACGAGTAACTCGGTTCAATTTCAGTATGCGCGTATGCGTCTTATGGTCAACACGCATGTCGAGCGCTGCATCGTAGTCACGTGGTCAAGTTATAATACCACATGCATATCGGGGACTTCAACAGACTCTTACTGACATCTTTGAATATTTAAGGGCACCAAAAGAGATTAATTATATTTTTGCTAGTATATTCTTCTAACAGATATCGTTATTATAATTTTTTTCATATAAAATTAAATAATTAGTGGTACTTGATTTTGTTAAAAAAAATCGTTTCGAATATCCTTATGTATTTTCCTAGATCGGTTTATATAAATGTCACACCATAACGAATTCTTATTTAGAATCGATGGAGACAAATTCTAGGATAGTCACAGATGTGGTGTTCGTATTCTTAAGTATAATTTTTATGCCTTATGGCATTTTGCAAAAGCCGACAAAGATTTTGCGTAAATTGTATATTTATTAGTGAGTGCCCACACAAACTGAATAAAATGACAATTTAAAAATTGCGATTATTTGATACATTTTTCGATCGCGCGCAAATATGCCAGCTGTACGTGACAGAAGCCGCCGTCCGGACGGCATATGAAGTTTGTGGCAGTATGGTCGCTTACTCGAAGTCGTAGGTCTCGGCCGACTTCAGTTGTAACTTTGGTTTGGACAACTTTCAGATAGTGTAGTGCAGGCATAAAGTATTTCGCTGAAACTAATACAAAAATATAAAAAAATATTAATAAATAACATTTCATTTTAAAATATTAGCGATTTAGTTATTATTAACTTTCAGATACCTAATATATTTTATAAGATTAAGAAATTAGTTATAATCGACCCCTTTTACCAACAAAGCGCTGTCAAAACAAACTGTCAAATAAATTCAGACCGTTCTCAAAAAAATCAAACAACCCGTTATCAGTCTTTCATAAAATTTAATAACATACAACGGAATAGATAATATATCATTTTCAGCAACAAAAAATGTATCGACCGTTTAAAAGGCGATAAAATTATGATAAGCATCGGTTAATGCAACAATCGGATCGTGACGGACCTGCTCTAAACTCGTTACCCAATAATGCATCTTACACAAGATTCGATCTTCTGGTTACCATGAAGAATAATATGCAACGAATGCAAATTACCTAATCCAAAGTTATCCAGATACAATTAATCGTAAAACCACGCTACTATGATTAAGCTCGCTCATAGCGAGAGTTTTGGAAGCGTGTAACGACTGATTTTGATTGATTCGAACGAAATTATAAACTGTTAACAGGCATTGGGAAACGATTCGATTTAAAGCGTATACCATGTTTAATGCAAAAGGATTAGCCAATTTGATATTAGCAATAAAATATATTCGTTCCATATTCTCGAGTCTTGTTTATCGACCTGTGAGTCAGAGTTGGATATGAAAATATTTACATATAGCATCCATCCTATGTGGCAACTTATAAGGAAGCTTGATAGAAGCAGTAGAAGCAGCTTTATGCGATATGAAACGATACTAACTTTTCCTTTGATGGTCTGGTCGTCTTTGTTACGCATGAACTAAGCCGTGAGATAATGAACTTTTCCGCGAGGTATATATATTTATTTGTATAACGTATAATAATGGACTGGTTGTTAATTTGTTAGATGTAATGCAGATTGCAATTGGAAAGCTGTATTGATAAAACAAATAAGGCTATTTTGGATATCAACCATCAAACTGGTTCAAAAGGCGTTTATTAGGTGTAAGGAAATATTTTTATTAAGCTATATATGTATTATATGTATGTATAAGTATATTTAGATATATAAAAAATAATCAAATAGTAGATTTTCAGTATTTAATTTATATTTTTTTTAGATAGCATTTGTAGTAAAGGAATTTTTATGTGTATTAAAGTTTTTTTATTTAGAGGCACCACTTGCATTGAAATGCAATTATTTTTTATATATAAGTATTGTATATAAAGGCAATTATTGTCGCTATTAGAGAATGTTTGTTTGGTTATTATCTATTTTTTTCACTATATTGATTTACATTATACATTATATAACAGGAAGTATTTCATACGAAAAGTAATATAGAAACAAACCATTTTAAAGTTTAATCAATTTATTCTTAAATTGAAAAGGTAGATACATTTTCACGAATGCAATAATAAAATCATCAGTTACAAAAATGATTACTGTATTGGTAATTTAAAAAAAAAACAAAGTGCAGGTATATAAAAATACTTTTACAAAATTGAGAATGTGCATTTTATTTAGTATACGCGATTTTTACGGTTATGCATATTAATGAACTTATTCATACACATATGAGTAAAGTATTGAATATGAGATATAATTATTTACAGTTTTAGTAAATTGTATCCAAAATAAATGCACATTTTTTCGAAAGTTAATGTCAATGTTCTATTTGCATTTATCTAACGTCAATAGAAATCTGCAATTCAATTGTTGTGTCAAGGATCTGCATAACAAAATTATTCGAGAAAAGTAAGGAGTGCGTGTAGCTGTCGGCAAAAACATAATCAGCATTCCAAAAGTCAATAGTGCATTAAAATCAGTTAAATCAGTGATCAAAAACATTTAAATATTATTTATTACACTAAAATAATATCATATTACAAAATTTTATATAATAAATCATTTTATTTATATCTTAAATAGAAATCAGTATTTGATCATTGCGGATACATAAATTACGTGTCACGATTCACTAAATAGTTAATTCGTTTGGATTTATGCTTTTTATGTAGGAAGATGTCTTAATTTATGTAGCTCGATTCCATAGAAATTTTCTATTGAATGAGCTATGAACGAGACAAATTAAACATTTAATCAAAAAACCAAATGTATGTGAAATTGTAGATCGTGATTTGATAATATTTTATGTATATTGGGATTTTTATTTATATTAGAACAGGATATCATTCATTTAAAAGCGTTTTAAATGTCATTTATGAAGCGGATATTATTTTATAAAATCAATGATAGGACTAACATTGACCTTTCCTTATTTTGACACTAATGTATTGAGGGTATGCTTTTTTAAAATAATCAAGGTATTATATAAACATTTTTTTATTGAGTCATCATATATCACGTGTTACACGTTTATGAGTGTTAAATCGAAACCTAGATGTTCATGGTGAGATATAAAAAAATATGACTGTGATTCATTAATTGCAGTTTTAATTGAGTTTTTATTCTTTACAATGTCAATAGATGATATTTTGCATTAATTACCTCTTTGATGTGTCAAGAACATATACACACTTCAAATATAATAGTGTAATGGAGAAACGATTTCTAAATAAAATTGAAGGTTAAAATGTATGACTTACTTTTGAACAATATTAAATTATTTATAGATTTAAGACCCTACTGTTTTTGTTTAATATACATTTAAAGCAAATTTACATTTTTACGACATAACTAATAAAATTATACAATTTTACATTTTCTTGAAAAAAAATAGTTTTAATTATAGGCCAGATAAAATGGTTATTTTAAGTAACTGTTAGTCAGATAAAATAGCAATATGATTATTTTAAAGTAAAGTTTTTTTTAAATAAGTATAGTCAAATATGTATAGACTAAGCTCAAACAAAAACTTGATAAAAATAAAAAATCATATCTCGTGATCTGAATATACATTGGGTTGAAAATAATTTTATAATGCCACATTGCCTCCACCATTATGATACATATGTTACGAAAATAATTTATTTCTAAAATAGCAATTTATTATTAAAAAGCGTCTTATGAAAAGCTGATAATTTAATTATCAATAAAAGCAACATAAAAAAATTACGTTTATTTCTATTAGATAATTTAAATATTTTTTCTTGGATTTATTTAATAAACATTTTTTATTTATGATACATATTTTTATCTAATTTGTGTTTCATATTCCTTTTTATTTATAAAATATAAAAAATGTTAATTTATCTTTAATAATATACTATTTGTTTTTAAAATATACAACAATATTCACCAATTTATAAAAGTTACGTTATATAATATACCTACTGTTTGTTTTTATAAAATACGACAATCTTCAGCAATTCATAGAATGAATTTTATTCTTAAATAACGTAATCTGAACTAAAAAACAATAAACTAAATCATGAAATGTAAAATAATTTCATTGTGACAGTCCAAATATAAGTAAAAATATTTTTTATTAATTTATTAGTCAAACATATTGTTTGACTTATACTTTTAATTGAAAATACTTTAAATATATTGTCATTCATAATTGGCAGTCAATATATAAACTGAATAATATTCTGTTTAAAATACAGTAATGCCTGCACTACACTCTCTGGAAGTTAGCCTAAGTTGGCCAAGGATGGAGAATATAGTGGGTTACTGCGGGATTACATCGGTCGAATTCGGTTCTGCCCGCTCTAAAATCTCTCGGAAGTTGTCTGAGGTTACCGAAAATGGGAGGTAAAGTGGGGGTAATTCAGTCGACTTGGCCAGCTTCAAGCGCTTCCGTACATTGTCGGCATTATTTTCCGAGTCAAAATGACCGAAGTCGGAGCTGCTCTTTCGAGCGCGAGCGGTGAGACACTTCCCCTTTCGCTCTCTCGCGTGTTAAGTGACGACAGTGAGAGAGATAATGATGTGTTTTTTCGAAAACTGAGATAGAACGAGTAATTCGGTTCAATTTCATTATGCGCGTAGGCGTCCTATGGTCAACACGCATGTCGAGCGCTTCATTGTAGTCATGTGGTCAAGTTATAATACCACATGCTTATCGGGGACTTCAACAAACTCTTACTGACATCTTTGAATATTTTAGGGCACCAAAAGGGATTAATTATATTTTTGATAGTATATTCTTCTAACAGATATCGTTATTATATTTTTTTAATATAAAATTAAATATTAAAAAAATAATTAGTGGTACTTGATTTTGTTAAAAAAAATCGTTTAAAATATCCTTGTGTATTTTCCTAGATCGGTTTATATAAATGTCACACTATAACGAATCCTTATTTAGAATCGATGGCGACAAATTCTAGGATAGTCACAGATGCGGTGTATGTATTCTGAAGTATCATTTTCCTGCCTTATGGTATTTTGCAAAAGATGACAAAGATTTTGCCTAAATTGAATATTTACTAATAATGTCTCGATTAATAATTTAACTATTTATTATTCAATTGATGTACAATCATATGATACTATTATATATAAGCACCAAAGGTTGACGATTAAAGTCCTGTCATAAGAGCTACCAATGCTACCAAAATATTGTCAATTGAGCAATGTCAGAACAATGGTAAATGTGTGTGTGCATTGATGAAATCAAATGGCGCATTTCCCAATGAACCGCAAGGTAGAATTTCAAACAGACGTGCAGGTTATAGTGAGGTCGCGGGTTCGAATCGAGGGTCACAACTCTTTCTTCTATTATAGTAATTATAGCGAAAATTATAAAGACAAGGTAATTTCAACGTATACGTTTTAACGTTACAAGAAATACTAAACATTTTGTAATTTTATTCAATAATGGGCGGATGTTACGTTTTATGAACTCTAATTTGATTCAATTGCGTAAGAAAGTCAATCGGAAGCGACGTTTCACACTATCTTGAATCAGAATTAGTAAATATATATTTTATATGAATATAATAATCTCAACAAGAAGTGGTTCATTAAGACGATCGTATAATGGCATCAATTTTTGTTCCCAAACGTGAGACAAAGCAAAGCAAATAAACACTTATCTATTGTAATAAATAATTAAATATTATGCAATACCTTTTTTTACGACGTTGTTATATTTAAAACTACACCTATTATATTACGTTGTAGTGAATGTGTGTTTTTAGAATTAATGAGATGAGTATCGAGTAAGACGAAACGCTTTAGTCATATCCGCATTATTAATTTAACTATACATCTTAAAAAAATATGAATAATTAATTGCCATATATTGTTATCCATAAATTATCTTTCAGTTTCAATGTTTTAACGATTCTTTATTTTTTTACTTCACTCATTTAAGTCTAATAAAATAAACGTTATTTTCTCATAGCATTATTATTTAACGTTCTAACAGAGTTATAAATATCATTCGTTATTTACAATTTATAGATATTATCTAGGTTATTGTTGCTGGTCTATTTAATTTAATGAAATTATAAAATCATAAATTATTTGTGGCACTACGTATAATATAATAGTTACGAGCATCGATCAGAAGATGGTTTTCCAGTTAGTATCCATGTACGTTATACTTTATTGCTCTATTTTTAAAAATTAACTATGCTGTTTTCTCGATTAGGGATGTTTTAGTTTTGTGATATAGTCCTACTCTCTGCTTTGGTTAAAAAATAAAAAATGCTAGAATCCTGGGAGAGGGTAATTTTTTTATGTTCCCAGAGAAGCAACTGACCCAATTTTTGTACAGATTTGTTGGGGTTTCAACAAAGCATACTTCAATAAAGCATTGATAGCGTTCAAAACATTAACTTTAAAAATCGTGCAGAAGACCAAGTATTGCACAATAGCCACCCAAGCTAAGTATCAAGACACACGTCTAAAGACAATACTCTTGACCTTGAATTTACTAGCATTGTTGTACGGACACTTTTTTAATTACTGACAGTCACTAAACAATGTACCTTAAATTTTGCTTTTAGGAATAGTTCGAGTGTATAGTCAGACGCTAAAGCGATTTGCCTTACAATTGGTCTTATCTTTTATTCGTCCAATCTTCTTTAAAGGAACTTTCTATGCTAATGAACGTACTAATATTTGATAATTTTGCTATACGAATTTATTTCTGCCAATCAAGTCTAAGTGTGACATATTTTAAATATTCATGTATTAAAATGATTCTTGACCTTTAGAAGTACGCAATGCGATTGGAATTCGTACTCTGTATTGGGTAGCGGTATTTTTTTGAGCTTCTTTGTCTATAAAAGCTTAAAGTTAATCCAGTAAAATATTCTTCGGATCACAATTAGCGACTTGAAGCCGTTATATTGCTTAAAGCTTTTACTTAAAGCCGTTATGTCGTACTAAGTGAATTTCTTCAAAGGCAGCCGTTTTTGCATTCCAAGTAATACGAATTTAAAGGACCTCACAGTTTACATAAAATAATACGACTGCCCACGACTTTTAAGCAATATTATTTCATCTTTGTTATGGAAAGTAAACATATACTCAGATATTTTTTATACATGTACATATGTGTATTAACAGTTATATTCAGTTCAAACATATTATAATTGACCGAATCAGAGGTCGCGTGATAGACCATTACTTGTTTGAGTTTGTTCCATTAGATACGTGGTTATTATCTTAATTGTTTTATATTTATTTTTTTTAAATAAAAAAATTATCAGTTAAAACTGAAAATATAATATTTTTAACATATCTATGAAGAAGATAAATATTAATTGATTTTATAGTATTATATTTTACTAACTAGATGTCACAAATTTGTTATTGATTCTAAATTGTAATCTTTTAAACTGAATTAGCTCATTTTTTTAAACCATATATGTACAACTTAGCTCGATGGTAATTAGTCATCGTGATATTTATCCATAAAATTATAATTATCTAAGAAGGCCTTATCTATGATGATCGATAGTTATCATTATACAAATATCATTTCCAGACCCAATGAAAATTTAAAATCATAAGGTTTCATATTGGATTAGATTCTAAGTGTTTAAGGTATTAGTCATCAAATTTTGCTGGTTTATGAATAAAAATAATTTCAAATAGCTTGACCTTAAAACGATCACGGATCGTTTATCTACCGAAATTTCATTTAAAAAACTATTATAATATAAAAATGGATGATTCATACTTAATCATATATTTCTTAGCCTCATTATTGACTAATATTTATTGACCTATTTCTGAGAGCTTTAATTTTAATACGATTTTAAAGATCTGTATAATCACGTATATTAAAACCACTCTGATAACACGTCGTGTATGAAATGATATAAGAGTGGAAAAGGTTGAACGTTACAGTGTTAACATTTAAATTGAAAATGATCCATTCATTATGTTGCACAATAGACTCGTATCGAAAAATCAGCAGCAAACGAATCGAATCGAGATCAATCCAAGCGGTTCCATGGGACAAATTGAACTTCAATTGTGCTTTTTTCTGTCTCAAGGTCAGTGAGATTTGACTAACAATGTCATTATGATGCAAATTTTGCATGACGACCTTGGAACAATACAAAAACGAAATGAAACCACTTAATGAGGCAAAACTTTTGATCTATTTGCTTTCAAAAATTGTGCAATATTAAATTTGCATGAGATTTATTACTACTTTCTTTAAACGCTATTCGGAAGATGAATTGACGTTGAACCATTCTCGGTGAAGTTGAAAGTGTTTTTTTCTTTATAAATACATCAGATGCTCTGCGCTTATCTGATGCACTCGATCAAGTATGTCAAAAATCAGTTTCTCCGTTGTTTGTTAAATAAAAAAAACTAAGATGGAACACGGCTGGTTTGTCATGGAGCAGAATCAGAGCGGAAATCGACAATGGTTAAAGGCGAAGAAGAGGAACAGTTCGAAGCAGACAAAACTGTTCTTGCAACGATTGGCAAATAACACAATGGGTCATTTTGCATAACTATGATTGTGCAATATGCGCGTGCCCAGTGGCGCTTCGGAGACCTTAATGACCTACAAAGGCATTTTGTTGTGGTTCTCTAACGGTGATAATGGCATAATCATGTGCTTATTGCTTAATAACAATCTATCACAATATATAAACCCTGTATTTTTTGATAAAATAAAGGGTTTAATTCATTTGGATATAAAGTAGATTGTGCTTTTGGGTTTTTTTGCAAACTTTATCGTTTTTAAACACTGATATATACTCAAACATATATTTTGTTTATACTAGATAGTCATTGTCTGTACTACACTCTCTGGAAGTTGGCCAAGGTTGGCCAAGGACGGAGAATATAGTGGGTTACTTCGGTCGAGTTCGGTTCTGCCCGCTCTAAAATCTCTCGGAAGTTGTCCGAGGTTACCGAGAACGAAAGGTAAAGTGGAGGTAATTCAGTTGACTTGGCTAGCTTCGAGCGCTTCTGAACATTGTCGGCATTATTTTCCGAGTCAAAGGGACCGAAGTCGGAGCTGCTCTTTCGAGCGCGAGCGGTGATATACTTCCCCTTTCGCTCTCTCGCGTGTTAAGTGACGACAGTGAGAGAGATAATGATATGTTTTTTTGCAAACTGAGATAGAACGAGTAATTCGGTTCAATTTCATTATGCGCGTAGGCGTCCTATGGTCAACACACATGTCGAGCGCTGCATCGTAGTCACGTGGTCAAGTTATAATACCACATGCTTATCGGGGATTTCAACAGACTTACTGACATTTTTGAATATTTAAGGGCACCAAACAGGACTAATTATATTTTTGATAGTATATTCTTCAAACAGATATCGTTATTATATTATATTTTTTTTCATATAAAATTAAATAATTAAAAAATAATTAGTGTTACTTGATTTTGTTAAAAAAAATCGTTATGTGTTATTCTAGATCGGTTTATATAAATGTCACACCATAACGAATTCTTATTTAGAATCGATGGCGACAAATTCTAGTATAGTCACACATGTGGTGTTTAAATTCTGAGGTATAATTTTTATACCTTATGGCATTTTTCAAAAGCAGACAAAGATTTTGCGTAAATTAAATATTTACGACCGAAAAGTTTTCATTGATTTTGTATTGGTGAGTGCCCACACAAACTTGTATAATTATCAGTAGCGTAATTTAATAATACGACAATTTAAAAATTGCGATTATTTGGCACATTTTTCGATCGTCATGCAGCCGTCGTGCACACATCATTAACGCCCGCCGTCCGGACGGCATATGAAATTTGTGGCAGTGTGGCCGCTACTCGAAAGTTGCCGACCTCGGCCCATTTCAGTTGAATTTCGGTTCTGAGATCTTCCAGAGAGTGTAGTGCAAGCATATGCTGCATAGTAAATATTCAATTCATTTAAACTGTGTAGACGCTAATATTATAATTTTGACCTTTTTAAATATAAAAGGGTCCAAAAAATTAAATTTTCATGTTTAAAAATGCTTTAAAAATTTTTAGATTTTTTTCATAATATGACATAAGACATCTAATTAGCGTGAAACTTACACATACGGGGTCTGAAATCACCCGAAATTTACCCTTGGTATTACTTTATATTTAATAAAGCAAAAGAATATTTTTATATAGTTTATCGTATGATAAATATATGAAACAGGTCATTCGCATATATTTAATTCTTACAATATGAATTAAAACAGTGTGTTGATTACAAACAATATTATTATTGATTTTAATTTACAGATAAATCCATTACAATATTATTTTTAGCTAATAATTAAATCATTTTATCGATATATATTACATAGGTAGATGCAGTAATTTAGTACGTCCATATGAACCGTAAAACGTTATATACGTATCAGTAATTTATATTTAAGTATAATATTAATTAAACTGTAGCACAAATTTTGGTTCAATAATTAATAACTCTTTATATTGTAACTGTGTATCAAGTACAATATTACAAAATAATGTTAATGATGATGAATGTTATGTACTATTTTTTTACTATTAGTTAAAGGTTAAAGTTAGTAGTTGAAAAAAATTAATCATACTAAAACTTACAACACCAAGTACATATCTATGTACAAAATTTTACTACTAACACAATAATAACGTCTTATATATATTTCTTGCTATTTTATTTTACAAGTATGTTTCGAATTATATTTTTTCATATTGAATTATTTTATTTGGCACCATTTTACCCTTTATTCATAATATTATAATATGTCATTATTATCATACTTGTTCTATGAAATAAGATTTATTGTAAATATACCTATTTATTTATCTAATTCTTCCACATATTCATAAAATAATACTACACTTGGATTTTTATTGAATTCATCTAAAAAAAATCGATAGAACAAATTGTTTTTTTATTGTATATGTAGCTTAACACATTCTCATAGTAAAATAAAAAAGTTATCGAATGAAAATTTGGAAGAAAACTCTTATTTTTATAAAAGGAGTTTGTGAAGGGCATACGACCCACCCAATTTATTTTTTGGTTTGAGTATTTTTCCATGAAACGTTTTAAATTTTGTAAGCGTGGTAAATTTTATCATGGCATAATTCTAGCACTGCATAATAATACCTAATAAAAAATCATTGCAGTACGTATGATACAATTTGATTTGCGGTTTTTAAACGTAACGATTCGCACTCGGGATGATTCGTGAGAACTGGGCCGCTGTGGGCTGCTAAGTGAAAGCGAAATCACTTTGAAAATATTTGAGACTAAAAAGCAATTACAGAATCTTACCTAGATGCAAAGAAGCGTACAAATGCTTCAACAACCATAGTGTTATTACACATCGAGCGAACGAAAGCGAACAATCGCATGAATGACTAGGAACGTCGCTTTTACGGTTTTACGTGATCAATAACCGGGATGCTGCGAGACGTCTCGAGATTGGAGGCTTTTATAGTTTTACTCGAGAGGCTGCGGTTGTGCGTTTCTATAGAATATTGTATCGGTCGTTTATAAATTGTTGCTGTTGAGTTGAAATGGCTTTCGGTGAAGACGTAAATTAAGCGTTGCGAATGTTAATGTCTGACTTTAAAGTTATTAAATTAATTGAATTCTGATGTATGTCGTGAGTGTATAAGTAGATAAATAATTGTTGATATAAAATTTATTGTTTAAATTAAATTTATGCTATTTGCGTGTTAAATATTAAAATATTGTTATTTTTGTAAAAAAATATGTATAAATAAGTAAAACAATTAAAAAAGTTCCTAATATACTAAATTATAATTATATGGTAGAGGTATTATGTTGTAATATTATTTTATAACTCAAGTTTAAACTGGTTATTTTTATTACCATACAGATATTAAAAATCTATTAACTCTAATGTAACTACATATTTATATTTTTTTTATTTATTAACCAAAAATAAACCTCTTTTAATCAAGCCAACATAATACAATATAAAGCATAGATTTACATTATCTGGAATTATTTAAATTATTATTAAATTAAATTTTTATGAATTGCTTATGTTACGTTCTTAAAGTCTCACATAAAAAGAACAGAATTTTTACATCAAAGTACTACACGAGTTGTTGAAATAATATCTATGATTTGGTAATAGTTTTATTTCTGTGAATTATTTGCCTTGAAAGTAAAAATTATTAGAGAAACTAAAATAGTTAAATGTAGACATCGTCAGTTTTTAGTGAAAAGTCACTATTAAATTGTAATGTGTTTTTTTTTATAAATGTACATGTGCATATGTCTATGTTTTATATGTATATGATATATGTAGTATATGTATGTTAATTTGTAAGAATATATTTTATGAATTGTTTATGCTATAGAATAAATAGAAATATTAAAAATAATATACATTGAAATTTCGGATTGCAAAAAATTGGTTTATGAGTGTTTCATAATAAAATCAGTTTTTACTTGATAAACGAGCGATGTCTTGCAATACGAGCAATATATATTGTGTTACTTTCTCTTCAACTGAGCCGATGATTTTATTCGACAGTTGATTATTTTTTTTGCAGTGAAGTCATACCGCTAGAAAAATAATTTGCTACTTAAGTTGAGAACAACTTACTGGAGAAATTCGAGTTCATTATGATAAAATTTCTTTCTTACAATACCACTCCATTACTCTAACCCATAGATTAGCATGTCATTTTGAACTTTCAAAAGTCTAGCACCAAATTACTATTTTAGCAATGCTTCCATATTTTTTTATGAGAGGTCATTGCATGTGTCATTGGATAAGTTTCTAGTTCCACGAAAAGATAAATTCATTGAGCTATCAGTGATTATGGATTATTGTGTAGGAAAGTATTGTCATGTTGCAACAAAATACTCCTGAAGTATGTATTATCTACCAGCACGTAGTGCTCTGAAATTATCTCTCGTTCATCCTAAAAGAATGTCAGTATAATTTATCTTAAAAATTGTGCTTTACCTGTTTATTATTTATTTAAATACACACAACTTTTGTGTGATACAAGTGCATGGCATAATGCACCCTGTACAAAAAATATATTAATGGCTAGACCACAATGAGTCCACAAAATGTGAGTACCAGGATGAAGAAAAATCAATATTATTCTACAGATGATAAAAAATTCAAATAGCTATGTTTATTGCAAAGTTGTTTAATACTCATGTTTTTTCATGTGGTACTTCAAATATTACTCGGGAAGCGCTGGTAATTAGTTGGCGCACTAAAACTATGTTCTTCTATAATTCCGGATTGTGTATATTCTCTACCAGCAGTTTTAGGAACTGCTTTCCCATTTCTACTCGTCGACGCGGCTCGAGGAAATCATACTCCAGCATAACTTATTGATAATAATTGATAATATACCTTGTGTACCGAAAAACATTTTTTAAATAATTTTTGATTTATTTATTTATTTTATTAAATTTTCCGCTGTAACGTGACAGGCGTAAGCCCAATGCGTTACAACGGTGTAAATCTGTATCAACTGAGTAATCCAATCAAATATAATTAACAAGTAAGTATTAACCACCAAACTGAAAATATGGGAATCGTTGTCATCTATATAAATAGTTATAAATTATTATGTGTAATATAATTTATAACCAATAGATGGCCGGTTTTTTTTATTAAAATTCAAGTGCCACTGCCGGGGCTCGAACCCGCAACCTCAGAGTTATTAGTCTGAGACGCTACGGACTTAATAAAAATTAGTGGGCTGCATTATTTGGAAACCAGACTAGAGAAGCATGTTTAAATGTGCTTCACACAGTTTCCTCCAGCTCCTCAATTTACATAATCATCATCACGCAACATCTGTGAAGCTTTATTGAATATGTTTTTTTTTATATTCTGACGAAATATGTAGTCTGCTTGAAATAGAAAACTAAAATAGGTTACCACTTGTATAAGATGAAGCACATTGTTATCTATTTAATAATTGAAATTAAGTGGCGTTAATCTACTAGAATAGGTCATAAAATAACATTTTTTGATGCTAAATGGTAATCCATTAACGGATGATCACGCACATAGATTTTCAACAGCAAATTATTTTACTATCCTCAATAGAATTAATTTTAAGAGATACTTTGAGGTCATCAGTAAAAAGTAAGAATTTGTAATTACGAATAGTTTTTAAATATCAATAATAAACAAAATAAATATTATTAGACCGAGATCGTAGCCTTGTGGAATACCTGATGTCGCAATGAAACATTACACTACTGCACTAACTGCTATATTAAATTTATAGCAAAAATAAAACATATTTTTACAGTGTTATTAATTTACAAGGGACAATAATTCGCGTGAAAAACTTTTTTTAAACAATTAGATCTTTATATTTGAGGTTTGTATATCAACATCAAAAATAAATCTAAAAAATATTTTTTACTGACTGCTTATTACAGCAATTATGCGACTCTAAATTTTTTTTCTTTAATGTTTTCGAGTACTATGTATACAATACAAATGTTCTTGAAGTTTTATTGATATAAATCAATTAAACAAACAATTGCAATTATCAAAGCAATCTTTTTATTGTATGAGTAATTGATATCATAAAATATTTTTTAATTAGTGATAAATTATTTTATGTTTCCAGCAAATTATTATTTGCTATTAATTTTCGTTATTTTTAAGAACTCATTAATTAGTTTGTTAGTCATTACAGCTCGTTCACCTGATGGCCTTATCACAATGGCAGTAACCCGTTCCATGCAGGTAAATCTCATACCACCTCTCTGTGTCTCGTCTTGTCTCTTCGTGCGAAGCTCCTACGCCTCTTTAGTCTATGTTTATCCGCGGTCAGTGACGCTAGTGACGGATACGAACGTTTGTCGTAGATAAAAGTGAAATAATTATTTTGATAAGGTGAGATTTCAAAACAGATGTGAAGTGATAACAGTGTTTGGGAAAGATAATAAAAAAATCATAATGAGGCATAATATTTAACGGTCATTAGATACACTTTTGATTATATGTTATAATAAAACGACATAATTACATCAACCAAGACAATGCGAATTTCATATATATATATATATATAATAATAATAGTCGATTGTTGCTTCAGTATATAAAAAATAACGTACGCCGTTTGTCACATTGTATTGTCAAGTAAATCATAAGCGGATCGATAGTATCGCATAATTGGCCATTCTAGGTAACCCATTCTCCTTGTATGGTACATTGACAAATGTCAATTATGGGATTTGTGCCTTAAATTGCCATAATATAATGTTATTAGATCCGTTTAAATGTAATGTACACGATGATTATCAGTGTAGTCAATAAATATATAAAAAACAATGTTAGGAATAATAAATATACACAGAGTGATTAATAAGGTAATCAAACGCATTTGACGCAATGATGGACGCGAAAAGTGTAGGTGTGTAAAAGTGAAGGTAAAGACGTTTATTTAATTGAGAGTGATAAATCAACATAGACAGTTTAATTCGAGTGATAATGTTTATTTAAAAGTACATTTGATTAAAATATAGATCTTCTAATCTAGTAACTCCATATATTACATTGAAAATTTTTAACATTCGGAAAGATTTATTATACTCAAATATAGTATTGTAATGTTATATATTTAATAGATATATATTATTATATCACTAATGGATCGATTCAAACCTTTTTTTTGACATTTTAATGGTTAATATGTCAATTGAATATTTTTTAAGGGATTCAGGATTAAAAATAAACCCATAAGATATTTTTAATACAGATATTCTGGTTTGCCGTATATCATTGTGTTGAATTCTATTTATTAAAATATATTCATATTGAATTATTTAAACATTATTTTGAAACTGTGTTTTTTACGTTAAATTTATTTAAAAAAATACATGCCAAAAAGATAAGAATATATGCTAATCAAAAGTGTTTTTATGAAATCATTATGTGTAAAAAAAATATATATTTTTTCGCATGTCATAAAATAGATAAAAATAATATTACTATTTTTTTTTTTAAACTTTTACTATTTTAAAAGTGCATAATTACTATGGTTTTAGACATTACATAAAAATTAAAAATTAAAGTTGTCAATCTATCGATTAATTTTCCAGTTTAAATTTTCATTAAAAATTAAATAAAATTAATAAAATACAAATTAAAATTGCATTTAGCGTATTTTCAAATAAAAACATTATTTTATCTTTAAATTTTTTTATCATACAATGCAATTTTTTTATTTTTTGGATATAATTAAGTAATAAAATAATTAAAAATTTGTCAATGTCAAACAGTTTTTTAAACCTAGTATTATAAAATATATTTGTGAAAAACTGGGACAACCATATGTATATTGTTTACAGTTTTTTATAAAACGATAATTTCGATATAATTATTAATTTTATGAACATACTATCAAATATTATTCATACTACCGGTTTAAACTACTTTTATGTTTACAATTTAGTTATAAATACAATGTCATAAAAATAAGAATATAAAATAAAAAATTGCTTACAGTTTTAGATTACAAAAAACAGGAAAAAATTACAAATTAAGGGAGATAAACATAGATTAAGTGCTAATTCTAAATATCTGGAACGATTGATATGTCATATTAAGTATCTAAAACAATATGTGCTTTGACATTTTGTGCTTATGTTTGAATTCAAGGCTGTTTCTATCACAGTAATTGATACATTTTAGTGGGGTTACGCAAAATATTTTTGTAGTATTTTCTAGTATAAAAATTACAATGTTCTATTGTTGGTATTTGTAAGCTATAAAGTTTTTAAAGGTGTATTATCTATTATTTTTAATGCTTAATATTGTATCACTTGTCATTTAAAAAAATAATATTGCTAGTGTTACTCCACACCGAGCAAGTAATTTTAAAATTAGTCCAAATATTTTTTTAGTGAGCTCGTTTTTTTAATATGCAAAATATACTTAAAAAATATAAGCTTGGAATCAAAGTTTATTTAACGCTAGATTTCTATTCTAAATTACTGTCCTGTTCACTTTGGAGAGGCGATGGCAAATTTTATCTACGCTTTGTAAATATAATTGACTGTGTTATTCTGGTTGATTTTAATTTTCCACGTTTCAGTCAATCTTATAAACCGGTAATCACATAGTAAAATAAATTAATAAAAAACATATTTAAGCCCTTTATATAGGATTTTTATATAGGATACGATTTTCGTGCTTTGTTTTTGCAGACATCAATAAAACTTTTGATCAATATAATTAACAGCATCTCAGTTAAACTTTATCGTGATACTATTTTACATATAAAATATTTTAAATCACTTGATAAAATATACGTACATGAAATATGTTGATGCATATTATTTAATAATTACATTGAGATGCTATACAAGTTTATAATAATTGCCAAAAAAATAATAAACTGATTTTATAAAGTATTTTTATTTTCAATAAAAATACTATTCATTTTTGAAACTTTTGTATTCCATTGGTAAACGATTCTTCCTTTGATATCTTCACCTTCGATGCGGATACAAACAGCCTTCGAACGTTCGACTTCAGCCCCCAAAAAAATAATACAAAATCGTGACACACGGAGCCATCTTCGAAGTAGCACGAGCTTCATTATTTTATTGTAGCACGACTCGGATGCACACACCGAACAGGAAAATGTTCAATCATCGATTCCACTCAATGATGCAGTATTACGGCCCTCGAGGGCATCTGCAAATCCGAGTGAGATTGAATAATACACATATATCTTGCGATAGTTATGTAAACGATCGTGTGTGATAAGAATATTGTGCAATCAAACACATTTGAACAATAAATAACAGTTCAGCATGTGTAATACCACATCATTAGCATTATATGCATTTCCTTGTATATGAGAATTTATACAATCAAAGTTAATTGTATATTTGCAATAGAGATAATGAGCTAATGTCGTTCAGTGTCATTGAAAATCGATTCTTTAATTGAAAATAGTTGCGAAAATGATCGAACATTGCGATGATACTATATTGCCATATTATCATTCGTAATGCGTGATAGAGTTATTAAATCTGACGATTTATATTCAAGTCAAGTGGTATAACTTGTTTGATACATATTTATGTGTATTTAGTTATCTATAAGATTAATGGGAATTGTTGTGACTTCTTCTAATGATTGATTTTTTGTGAGGTATGTAAATCAGGATCCTTGTCCTTTTAAACGATTACGTAATAATTTAATTCATTAATGCGTAGAATCTATTGTTGCGTATTGTCCCATTAAAAGTTCAGTTTGAGCTTCGTGATAATAATCATCGATTATGGCATTCTTATGTTAATAATGTAGCATTATGAAAAATTATATTCATTATTAAATATGCAACTGTGTTGAATTAACAATTCTAATACGTGTGACATAATGTTAGACTTGGATAAATGTTCAGCAGAATGATTTTAATTGCATGCATTTGCAGCATTCATCCGACGACAAAGTGCAGTTATGCGTGTAAAAATTATACTTAATTGAGTGTGTGACAATTGTGTAACGTTACAGTGACATGGACGTGTGAACAAATTAAATGTGACAAGAGAGTAAGTGGATCTGATGAGATTAATGTACATAGTTGCAATGCAAAATATTACTAATATTATTTAAATAATATATGTTCATCAAAAATTAGGAAATAAGTATATTTTTTTCATAATTTAAGTTTTACCAGTCAGTTTTTAATTTGTGTTGGTGCACGTCTTTAATCCACATTTCAACATTAAAAAAAACATGCGCCCTAAAATTTACAATGAAGGAATTTAATCAGGTAAACAATACAAAATTGCATGTTATAAGAATTTATTAAAAAAATATATCGGCAACTACAGCTACTAAAAACATTTGTGAAGTGATTATTTGGATATCCATAAATGGCATTGATGGCTTGAACTAGTTTGAACGGTAAATTACGATATCAATAATAATCCTGAAAGTGAAATGAAAGCAAATCCTTCTCAAACTATCCATCAGCTGGCCAAAAAATTAAACCAATAGTGCATAGACACATTCAGAAGGTTGGAAGGCTTGAAGACAAACTTCAAACAAGAAAACAAGTCAGCGCATAATCATACATCCCAACAGCTTCAGGATCTTGAAGCTTAATCGCATTTCCATGATCATTTGATAACTGGAGATGAGAAATGGGAATGAAAGTGGTTATCAAAATCAAGTAACAAAACCTACCTCGAACTTGAGGCGCACTATAAAAAAAGTTATTTTGTGTATATGGTGGGATTGTGAAAGGACTGTACATTACGAAACTCTTAAATATAGCCAAATAATAATAGTTCTACAACACGACAATGCGCGTACTCATGTCGCAAAATTGCCTCTTGATAAAATCAATAAACTTTACTGGAAGGTATCTTATCCACCTTATCATCCAATCGATGCAATCGAAAATACATACGATATGAAAAGGTGTATATTGGAATATTTTGCATTAAAGCCTCATTTACCGGAATTAAAAAATAACCAAGAGGTAGGAGAAGGTTATGTATTTAATAAGAAATTATATTTTTAATTACTCAAATTAAAAAAATACATTTAAAAGGGATTTTCCAGTTTCAATAAAAAAAACGCATTTATTGCAGAATAACATAATATGTAAAAGTTCAATGTCATTGTAAAGCTTAAAAATATACCCGAATTAAATTCTGAGAAAAATATATTAAACAAGTTACTTGTGTACATTATTATATTAAAGCATGTATAATAAGATATAACAATACAGTAATTAAACACACTGTAATTATGTGATAATGATAATTATTTAAGGGAATTCTCCAATTAGAAATTTCCAACATCTTATTATTTTCTTTCTCAATTACTTAGCTACCGAAGAAAGAGAAAAATACATGTTATGATTTATTTTTATTTATATTTATTTTTAGACTCTTAAAACTGATTATCTAGTATAAAATCACAACTATTATATTGTATTTCATCTAATAAAAATATATGATAGATACGTATTTTGCTTTGAAAATTGCTATATGAATATATTAATTCATATATATTTTTAATTTTAGTATAATTTACAAATACATATGTATGTATGTACATACTTACTGCTTTTGTAAGTTGTAATGCATGTTATTACAAGCAAATTATTTTTATTGCTGAATTATTATGCCCTTAATAATTAGGAGTTTAATTACAATAAAGAAAGTCGTAAGAAAATTATTTTAATTATATACTACTGAAAAATACAAAGAAAAGTTTCTTGAAAAAAGCTATAAAATCAATTTTCATATATTACTAAATTATAAGAGCTTCTCAATCAGCGTGTGACGGCTTAATTGCGTTATTAAAACATAATAATATATTATTAAGTTAATTATAAGATATATTTTCTCCTAAATAATTAAATATTTTAGAAAGAGCGCTTAAAAAAAATATTTAAGAAGAATTCTAACTTTAACAGATTACTTCATAAATTATTAAGTTTAAAAATCACAGAACTATGTGTTAATAAATTAACGCAAAATGCTAAATAATAATACGGTTCGATTTCATATTGAGCATTTACGTCGTGATAAAGTGTTATTTAGCAAGGTAATAATTACTTGAGGTCAATGTTTTATTGGACCTTGACTCATGGTCATACTCGTATATCATAATATGCATACATAGCATAGCTCAAATTACTTTGAGGTTTTAAATGTATCGAGATCAAGTTATAAATTAATATTCAATTATAAATAAAGCCTCCAGTAATACTATATATTGTGTAAGTACTCACAGATGCGCACATTTGATCTTGGATAATCTGGTTTCGGTCATTATGTCTCCAAGGTTGCTTGGTTACTGTATTTTTTTTTGTTTAACGGACAAACGTAATATTATAAACAAAGACATTCAACTGTGGATAAAGAAGTAAACAATTATTTCCTCTATATAAATTCAACACAATTGCGGCATTTATTTTTTACATCTAGTATTTGTCGTGTAATTTAATATAATTTGTTTGCTTATTTTTTGCTTTTACAACCTCATCCGTTTATACAATATAAATGGATTTAATCATAGAGTAAAGAATATCATATATTCTTAATCTATGGATTTGATAGTATAAATTATGTAAAATATTTTTATTCTTTTTAAAACACACTAAAGAAATAATAATAATTTAACTTTCGTCTAAAAAATAGTTTTTTATTAAAAATAAAAATATGAAATATATTTTTGTGATAAATATAAATATTCATGTAAATACAAATATAAAAATACAGGTAAATTAAAAATATTTTTGTAGCAGGAATGTTTTTGTCTTTGGGTTAAATTTGCGGTACAACGTATTTTTTTGAGCTTCTGTTATCCGCAAAGAAAATATCAAGACAGTAAAATTGTGCTATTTAACTCATACTGCAAATCTAAAAGCTTGATAGCAGCGCAGCGAGAAAAATTGATGTTGATAATAAACTGTCTTTGCAAAGAAAAAAAAATTTTCTCTGAGAAAATGAAAGGGTTAATTGAACGCGAAGATTAAAATTTAGAATATGTTTTAATTGATAGATATTTTATTAGGAAAGTGCAAAAATGCTTTTAGCCTCGCAGTGCAATTATTTTGGATATTTTAGCTTTAAATTGCTCTTTTTATATAAAGGAAACTATTATGTTAAATTTGCAATGATAATATTTAAAACGTTTCTCTATGAAACTGGAAAAAATCTAGCATTGCAATTTCATTAATTAATTTAAAGCCAGTTTGAACTTGTATTGAAAATTACAAACGCAATAACATTTGCCAAGGTATAGATATTTTTCTATATTTTTTAATTAAATAATAAATTTATTTATTGTTAATCTTTCATTGGAGCATTAAAAGCGTTAGCCCAATGCGTTACAATGGCGTAAACACAATCAATAACTAGTAAGCAATAGTAGTTTCTAACTTTTTATGACAGATATTTTAATACAGTTTAAAAGCAGTAAATGTCAGTATATACAACATAGCTCAGTTTTATTTTCATTATTCTAGAGAGACTAAAAAATCTAGGAAAACCTAATCTGCGATGAAAAATCAAAATAAAAATTATAAAATAAAATGTTGATTTACAAAACATAATTAAATTAAAAAAAAGGGTTTGAGGTTAGAGTCACAGACTTTTACCACTGGGTTATCATAATGGTTAATGTTCTAGTCGCAAGAAAAATGTAATGATTTTTCATAAAACAATACTAGAAAATAACATACTCAACAGTCTTAACAAAGAATTATTTAAATGGATGGTCAACTCTGCCCTTAAGCATTTAAAGCATTGAAGTAATAATATAGAACAAACATTGAAACTATAACCATGAAATGTCCAAGAAATATACTATTCAATCAATGTGAATTTATTTATATAGGATTTAATTTTTCATCATTATCATGTGCATTTTTGAACAATTGTATTACTATTTGCTCTGTAATCCATTTTGAGTTCGCTGAATTTTATTTTTCATTGTAAACTATTTTGTACCATTAATTACTTTTTAAGTAAAGAACAATCAAGATAAGTTATTCAGACTGTATATTTTACATTTGAGTGATATTTCATGAGTGAAACTCATTGTATTTACAATTTATTTCGCCAGAGCATTACCTTAAATATTTACAGTGTTTAGACGCGTGCTGCACGACGTGCGCCAGTTTGCACTTTTTTATGAAGATGCTCTTAAGTCGTGCCTCTACAGACGTGCAATATGATCTAAGATCTAAACATTCACTTTCAGTTCAATTGTGAATCATTGTTACGTACATATACTTGCAAGCAATTTATGCAAATATTAAACGCTTAAATTGCTCTATTGCCATTGATTTTTCGAGTTCGAGAGAATGTTTGCCGACAAGGCGCGATGATAACAATTGTTTATGGTCATTTCTATACATATAAATATGTGTATAATTTCAATTGTGAATGTTTGTACAACGTGAATAGCCTCAAGCGACCAATAACGAACACCCTTTATGCATTTGATAGATATCCTGGATCGCGACCCGCAGACTGACACTCTGGACTTTTACTTTTCAGTTTTGTTACATATAATAAGATCGTGTCATGTCATGTCATTCCAATGTCGTGATATTAGATGAAATCTTCTTGTCCTTGTTTAAAATATTGCATAACACCAAGCCGGTCATCATGACCATTTTTGGTGGTCATCATCTACCGTTGATGGTTGTTTGATGAAGATAAAAAATAATTTGCTGCAATTAGAAATGTTTACAAGGCAATAAATCAAAGCATGTAATACGCTAAGATTGATATAGTAGTAATAAAGTTTCTCAAGTATATTTTTAAGCCAATTGACAAAATCTTAAGTGAATATTTTTGCGTGCCTTACTAGTACAAGTATTGCTTAATATCCTTTCTAACGATGCAATCTAAATTTGTATCTAATAAAAGTCAAATATGCTATTCGAGTTGCACATTTCGAAATTTAGTACGATTTATTTAATGCATTATCGCTATAAGTGTACAGGATGGGCAAAAACGGGTGCTACTATTAAAAGCGTATTTCAAAGCAAATTATTGACACAATTTTTTTTGTATGGTGGGACTGAAGATGAATTTTAAAGCTGGCCAAACATTAACAGAAGGTTTATATTGTGATAATTTGGATTGCATAAGAAACTAACAAAAAAAGGCCTGCCCTTGTCAACAGAAGTCGAATAGTTCTACAACACGACAGCGCACCTCTCATTAACTCTCGATAACATCAATGCACATATCTGGAAGGTTTTGTCACATCTATCTTATTTTCCAGACCTTGTTTCTTCTGATTATCATTTATTTCGATCGATGTAAGACGAAAATAAATTAAAAATCCTGATGATGTCATAAGGCTATCGGAATATTTTGCAAAAAGCCTATAAAATTTCATGTTAATAAAATAAAAAAAAATGACCAAAAAGTGGGAGAAGGTTATATAAAATATTTAAAAAAAATTATTATAAAAATAAATATTTAAAAGATATTTTTTCGTTTTATAAAAAAATTGCAAATACTATTTATAACATTAATTTTCTTACATATACTTACAAAAGATTTTTATGTTGTGTCAACACA
This sequence comes from Plectrocnemia conspersa, assembly GCF_051122295.1. Lineage (NCBI taxonomy): Eukaryota > Metazoa > Arthropoda > Insecta > Trichoptera > Polycentropodidae > Plectrocnemia > Plectrocnemia conspersa. The sequence continues at coordinate 8,180,538 of NW_028277174.1, read as the reverse complement.
GATTATTTTTTCTTTGCACGTTATTAATAAAAAGTTAAAAAATTTGGACGATTCTTATTAACTTTACTTTATATATATAATAAAAAATATGAATAATAAGTAACATTATTTTTATTATCAGTAAATAAAAATTTAATGGTTTGATTTTTTCATTGTATTGTACAATAAAAAATCAAACCATCAAATTTTATGTTAACCAAAACGGACTGTATCATTTGCTTAAAAATAATATAAAATTACATAATTAAATAATATAAATTTAATAGATAATAAAAAATATAATTATTTATTACAAAATCTTTTAAAGACATTAAATTTATTACTTAATCCAATGAATTTTATGTGACTATGATGCAGGAACGATATATTATTTAATAAATACAACAATAATTTATAAGATTTATTTTGATTGACAGACTTGATGCTTCTTATATTTTTGTAATAAATATATGTGAAAAAATCTTGAAATTACATTAAAATATATTGTTTATAATTATAACTTTGGATCTACAATAGTAAAAATTATTTTTAAAATATCAGGTTTGTTAAAAACATTTATCCGAAATCATTAGTAAAATTAATATATTATATGCAAAAAAACTTTCCTTAGGCTAAAATATGTAGTTTTTAATCAAAACTTTAGATATATTTATAAAAAATAGGCAAATCTAGTTTGAAAACAATAAAGTATGTAGTTGAATGTTATGATCAGTTTAAACTATTTATCAGTTTTACATATATACAATGTGTGTTTTCTTTATTGTATAAAAATTAAAATTTCTAAAAATTACTTTGTATGCAATTTAATAATAGGTATGGTTTTGCAAGAGTGCATTCAATTTGCTTTATTTTTAGAAGCAATTTGTTTTTAAATTTATCAAAACCATTCATCCATTCCATAAAAAACCACAACATTAGTTCGAAACGTAAAATAATAATTTAAAATAAATTTTCACAAAACATATTTCTAATAAAAATACATATGGTTCATTAGAAAAGTATTGCAAAACATTAAAGAATTTGTGTTAATTTATTGACACTAAAATTTTGCTATTAAATTATGAAATGAACTAAATGGCATTATAATACACACATGGTATTCTTATCGCCTTTAAGATTTTTTTGCGTAATGACGAAACGCACAAAGAGCCGTCTTAATTATGGAGGGAATTTTATAATTAAATAATTAAAAACACAATGTAGACCAACTTCAAATACGTCAAAAATGCTCTTAATTAAGAGTAGAATAATTTATCATTATCATTGTGTAATATATATTTATGTACAATAATTTTCTTTTACATTTTTTTAGAGATTAGAAATACGAAGACCATAGTATTATTTAAAAAAATGGCGATACAAAGGAGGTATTCATTATTGGTGAGTTTTTTTTAAACTTTTTATTTTAAGCGTTTAAAACAAATTATAAGAAAAAATGAGGTAAATTAACGATCGCTCAATACATTGATGAGCGAGGCCATTTTTATTTGAACCGTATAAACAGATCACCTTTCACATTCGCATGAATTGATTGGACTGTCATTGAAAGCACTATGTACACTTTTGGATCGTCCGTTAACTTGAATTTTATATTAAAAGTTGGTCATCACTGACCTTGCATGCAGTTCTCCTTGAGGCAAAGTGCATCTCGGACACGAGAATGAAGTGAATCGTGATACACATATGTGACACGTGATCGATCTGCTTTTTAATCTGCCTTGAACAAACTCAAAGTTATTGCTCTAAATATATCGTCAGCCTAGTTCTAGCTTCATCGATCTAAAAAGTTTTTTTGAAAATTAAATGAGTAAAGTAGGGCATTGATTTTAATCCCAAGTGTATTATATCTACAACAGGTTCTCCTGACAATGGCATTGTTCTACTTAGACCAAGTGAACAGCATCAAAGTGACATTCGGAACGAATGGTGGTCCTATTATACCACCCACACCAACACCACCAACGCCTCCACCACAGCCTCCATTCAGGGATCCAGCACCTGTTTGGGAAGATCAAACTAATGATACACCGAATCCAAATCCATACAAGTATGTATTTACTTTGTGTATAACTATTTAATTAACTGTAGGTTTGACAAAAAGCTCATGGTAAGGTCATATGACCATTGCAAAATGCAGCAAAAAAAATTTTGAAATCATTCATTTTTGGTAGCATCAATTATTTTTCAATCATTTATTTAACCCAAATTGTATAACAGCAGTACACATATTTTTATTTTAATAAAATTATGTTATTAAATTTTAAAGTAAGCAATAACAAGCTTAATAAACTGTTACTAATTTAACTTTTAATTAGTTTGCCTATCAATACTGTGTGTAGTAAAATAGCCATGAATATATTTACGATATTATATTATAACAATTAAAATTTCAAAGGCAATTATGACTTTTCATAGCGTACTTTAGATATGATTTAGTATAAGGAAAATTAATAGTACTCGATTTTATGGATATGATTTAGTATAAGGAAAATTAATAGTACTCGATTTTATGGATATTATGTGCATGTTGAGAAATCAATAAAGAACATAGAACTAATAAAGATTGCCCAAAGGTTTTACATGTTTATTATCCATGAAAAATATAATTAATTTATAATATAGCAGATACTTTATACTTAAAACATATTAGGCACTAACAATAATATAAATTCTGTCTAATTTATATTATTGTTAAGTGTTAATATATAAATATGTAAATTTTATGCTCTTGACTAACTTCAAGCGTTATACACTTATTGTTCTATTTATTTTATTGATACTAATTTCTGTAATACTTTTATATATATTTTTAACAAGCAGCTTGAGAGAGATTAAGTGTATAAGATCTACTCTTTCAAGGTTTTAAATTCATCGCACATCTACTATCAAAATCTTGTAGTATAATTATTGATCACATACCCAATTTACTCTTTTTTTATTAGCTAGTCAATATTTATTTTTAGCAAATATTTTTAATTGTATTTTTTATCTGTAGGGCTCCATTACCACCTCAATTGGCACACTTCTTCCCACAAAACAAAGCGCCTGTAACACACCCAACTCCAACAGTGAAACCTCAGTTGAATACGCAAACCAGATACACCCACGTGATATACCAGCCGAAACCTGCTCTTCCAGCTCCATCTACCACGATATCATCGGCTAAATCGTTCGTGCAAGCTTATGCACAACCAAAGACTACTCATCCTACCCAAGTCACCAACTATGTTTCGAATGACAAGCAGAAAGAGAACAATCACCAAGAGATTCACTATCAAAGCGACGAAAGGAAGAGTGAAAGCTTTACAAATTATAAGCAAGTGCCAGCGCTCGGAATCAAATACTTCCCCGGATACGGTTACAAGTATCTCACGCCGGAACAAGATAAGGACTCTAGAAAGTATGAGTCTTCGAAGCACTTCCACAACAAACATAATGCAGTCGAGAGTAACGACATATTTAGCAACCAACAGCATCCTGATGACATTGACTTATCGTACGGCAAATATTTGGCCCAGAGAGTGAAAAAATCGCCAGAACAACAGGTAAGATAATGGATCATTTTTAACTTGAGTTTATTCTAATAATATTAAATTTCCAGATGTATATCGCACAGCAGCCGTTCACCTACTTCAACCAACAGCAACTTTTCTTTCCCAGTAACTATTACAGGCATTAACATCTTGCCTTAAATCTAAGTTATACTGCCATTTAAGTTTAAAACTGTGTTTTATACACACCATAGACAATTACTGCTTCTAATAAAAAAATACAATAGCCATACAGATAAGATGACACATTAATGACTCAAATTATCACAGTATTTAAATACATATGTACATATATATAATTTTTAATAAAATAAAACAATTTATAAAGTCATTTTGTAGTCATAATAAATGTGCTATAAATTTTAAGTTATGTAAAAATGTTTTTAGTATTTATTGAAACATGTGAGAAAAGTGTAATAAAAGAAATTAAAATACACATTTTTTTATTTAGTTATTTATGACAAATAAAAGTGAACCTTATATAATAAGTTATTAACAAAAACTTTCTATGATGTATAAGTCATTTAATAAAACGATGTGACATATTTCACACCATATAATACCCTCATAAAAAGAGATTAAGCGAATATGATGAATGAACGATACGCTTGAGAATCGCTGCTGATAAAAATGTTGGAATTCACACGTCATATTAATGTCAAATAAAATTAAAGGAAAATAAAAAAATGAAAGTTAATAATTTGCTTTATAAATAAATAAAATATTAAAAAAATTATCACTAGATCATTTTGATATTTACACATAGAAATAAAAACCTTGATTTAAGACGATCGACTGGAAATTAAACTAATTATAATTGTTAGTACCAATCTCGAAAAAACGATTAAAAATGAAATAATTATTAGTTATGTCGGGACTACACGTTAACGTTGTACAAGGTTAAGAAACTTATTTCATATAATACTAATTAATTTATTTTTGTCCCTTATACTTTCTAAGAAAGATTTTCGCAGGCGTAACACAAACGAGCAGACATCCATTAAATGATATATCTTGAACAAAGACACTAAAAGGTCTATACCATAAATCTACCAAAGGTCTCCGAATTCACATTCCATAGACAAAATTGTAAAATATTACTTAATAATTCTCTTATTAACATAATATTTTTATTAGACAATAACAAAAAGTCTGATTCCACCCCGAATCATACTTATTGGCCAGATTATTAAGAACTAAAAGAGACGTTAGACTCTCCCCAATTTTAAAGAATATATAAATTAAAACATGACCATACTAAATTACTTTCTTTGCGAACTTCCTTCGTGCGCTTCCTTCATGCAACTTCATACAGAAATACCACTTCGTTAAGTCAAACTTGTGCTAAAAAGCAATGCTACGCCAAACAACCAGGCTAAATAATTTCAAAGCCACGCCAAATAGATTAAAGCGATTCTTAAAAATTTAATCACAAACCAAGAGATCATCACTAAGACCACTTGAACAACGAAAAGAGAAATATTTTACAATACAAAATTATCAACGCATTTATAAAAGTTAAAACCTCATACGTCACATAGTATCACAAAAGTAAAAATAAAAACTTAGTATCGCTAAACACCAGTGGCAACAATGCGTCTATTACCATTATATTATTATCGAGACGTTAACCACCCATTATTGATGCAAAAAAAAGCATGAGAAGATGTGCGCCAGAGACAATACGTTTAACTCTACGTACATTCAGGTCTGCCAAGACAAGGTGAAAAAAGGAAAATTCCCGGGGTCTGACTTTGTGTTCTCTTAAGGCGTGAATGCATTTTAGAGGTGTGTGCATAAAGCGATGCAATTTATTAATAAACATTTATTTGCGAATTGCCAGAACTGTGTCCAATCAATATAAAATATGTGATACTTGTTCACATTAGAACAGATTCTGATGAGACATCGAGGCAGAAACTTAGACAGACATAAGCAGAGACATAAAGCGATAAAGGCAGATTGACAGGAAAGACATAAACAGATTGCCTAGAGAGCATCACAAGAATACACCACGATGCCTATTCACCAGCACTCAACCCAAGAATACAACTTGGCACACCAGCGAAAAAGTTATGACTTCCAAGAGATTCTTATACGATCTTATAATGATACTGTGGTGAATCGTACCTAGCAAACAGACTTTTTTTCACAAATTTTTTTTCGGCCTCAAAACTCTATAATACCGATATCAAGAATCATTTATATTTGTTGTTTTTTTAAAAGGAACAAAGATATTAAAACACCGGCGATGTGAACGGTATAATTGACTTAAAATTGTGCGTTGTTTTACGCAAAAACACCTACTCAACAAATATAAATTGAACAGAAGATTTGAAAGAATAAAACAAAGATTTCAGCTATACAATAAATCGTCTATCTTGATAAAGTAGTCGAGTGAGAGTAGGATTGTTGATCTCCTCCTCTTTCCCTGATTGTATACAAGCCAGATTGCCGGCATACAGCGACTGATTTAAAGAGAGCTTTAACCTCACTCATCGAGTCCAGAGAAAAGCTGCTTTCACTCTGATTGTCTTATCTGGTTCAACCAAGCAGTCACATTGAATCTCTAAGAGTTGAACTTCATCTTCAGGATGACTTGAAAACATTTACGATGTAGCAATACACATAAACAAATGAAGCTCGAATTTGATATTCAGGCATCAGTGAATTTAATTTAATTTTTTTCTAGCATGACATTGTACTTAATAAATTAAGGATATCATTAAAACTATAGTGCATTATTTATTAAGTTTTATTTATCAAGGTAAATCGATTACAGATAACTTTAATGATCTTAAAAATATGTTTAAATAAATCTCTTAAAGATTTCGAAGATGTTTAGAAATGAATGTAGGATTTTGTGTCGTTTCAATCCTAACATATCGGCACTTATACGAACCATGAGTTACAAAAATGACAAGTATTTACGAAACCTTCCTTAGAATTGGATTCACGTATGTATACATTTCAGCATTCATTCAATGTTATGAGGAGTGTCATTACACAACTTTACCTGATGTCCAAGTGTTTGCGTATTCGTAAAGAATACGATTATCTGGGTTAGCGGGCCGGCGCGTGCACAATTAAATACAGCGATGAATAAACTTTAAAATTGATGTGTTTTTAATTCTTGAGAAATTATATAACGACACACGATGAGAATATTATATGATGCAGGATCTAAGCATTTTATTTCTAGTGTCAATTTATTCTAATCAATTATATTTAAAGAAAATTTAGCTTACTATATTTTTTTTAAATTGACGCAGATAAGATTTGAGTAAATGTAATAAAAAAACTTTAGTGAAATTTTAATTAGATTTTTTGCTGTAATTAAATAATTATATCATCTAATATAAATTCAGTTCTAATAAAAAGTAATAGTTTATTATTTAAATACAAGGCCTGTCTTTTTAAATGTTAGTTGTCTAACTTAAAAAAATAATCAGTACAACTCGCATGGATAGAGCATTGCAAACTTGTCCATAGTATATTGATAATATAATAAATAAAAATAATTGATTAAGCCACCATTTGGCATTTACGGTTTTGGATACGTATTTAGTCGCTAAAGATATTTGCAACCACAACCATCAGTGGTTCAACATTCCTCGGTTGAATTTTGCAATGCATTAATCGCATTTCATAGACCCAATATCGTCATTTTGGTTAGAGAACTTCATTCCATCTGAGTGTTCAGGTGGTGTGAAAAACGACCACACATCGCAGTCAATTAAAGTTTATTATAAAATGAGTTTTACATTAATATATGGCAACTAGTGACAGTTATAAAAGAGAGAAAAAATAAAAATTAAATTCCAGTAGTGTAGTTGCGGTGAACATTGTCATTGTAACAAGATATATGATTTATATAATGATCTCAATAATTATATGAATAACATCAAATTATAATATTTTCTTGCGTTAATATACATTAAATTAATCTATATACACTTGCATAATTATTATATATATATATATTAATTAAATCAGCTACCAGCATGAATCTTTCGAAATATTTCAATACGTTTATTTTTCCAGTCGATTTAATCTGGTTTCCATAACTAAAGGACAACGATCTCAAATCGCGGCATCTGCTTTTCAAGGCGAACGTAGAGCCACAAACGGCAATGGGATTATCGAACCTGTGGTTCTCAATCAAAAGACCAGAGCTTCATAAAGTATGTTGTTTAATGTATACAGAAGGTCGCAATACGGGTACGGTAGGAATTTGCTCTTTATTTATCTTTGAATGTCATCGACTGTAATACAAATTGATGTGGGTAATGCTCTCATGGCAAATAAATTATTAAAAAAAAAAAAAAAAAATAATTTCCCATATCCATAATTTGTATGATTTAATAAATCATCTATTCGTACTAAAATGAATTTAAAACGTGAAGAAAAGACTAAGAATGCTGTCGTGTGATCGTTTCGTCTCGAATATATTGATCGTATATTTGATTTGAGACATTTCAGGCGAATAACATATACGGATATTGGTGGGCTAATTGCACTGCCTGATTATTCAACCAACGAAATATGTTCACGTCTTGAAGAAGCGAGATCGTTAATTCAAAGGGTAGAGTGCACTATCGGTTTTTACGCAGGATAGACGCATTGCTTATCGCAATATTTTACGCACAACAGCATAATTTATAATCATCAATTAATATCAACTTATTTAGCAATCTCAACTATAGCAATTTGAAAGTTAATGAGCACAGTATCCTTAATTTCCATTTATTAAATATTTATTAAAAAAAATAGATTTAGTATCTTTTATCAGCCCATTGAAGAGAGAATTTAGATGCACCCGATAGCAACGAAGCGGCATTTCCGTACAATTATATGTTAGACTGAATTGTGTAATATGTCATGCATTTAAAAAATTCAAGCAGATCGATCATCGTTGCACTTTTAAAGCTTCTTCTATCCGTTTCGATCACTTTCTAAAATTCGCTATTCCCTTCTCCTAAAAACGACAATGCGAATCACACGATGAACGTTATATAATTTTATTAATTCGAATTAAAAACCTTTCTAAACAACACTTAATAATTGTTATAAATTAGCAATAAAACTATTTCAACTCATTAAAATTCAGTTTAAAAATCACATAACGAACAAGAGCAGCAGTATACGGTCAAAGAGAGTAATAAAAAAGACAGTTAAATATTTACGACGTTTGCAAAATCAACATATACATTTCAATACGTGCGATTGCCTAAATATTTTTAATACTAAAAGTGAAAATGAAAAATAAAACAAATAATATCTTAAGAGCACAGAAATTTCCTGTATGCAGAGGGAAAAATTATACACTGTGTATAAAAAGAGGAAAATTACTGTAAAGTTTCACAACAAATTAGTATTGAGTGTATATAAATGCGGTTAAAGTTGCGTTAATATACAACATAAAATAGCTTTATATTAAAATCATTTTTGTATTCGAAACATAATTTACTAAGTATATAGTTATGAAATAATAAATAAATATTTAAATTAAATATCGCTCCTTCTGACTGTTTTTTTCGTTAATAAATACAACAAACTCTTCCTTCATTATTTTATTCTTAAAAAGCTAATTATTTATAATTGTCCATTAACATAAGGTTATATTTTTAATAATTATTTTCACGCATCATAATCGACTCTACGAATTTAAAACATATGTATAATACATATGTACATATATTTTTTATATAACGTAACAATATTTTTGAAAATTGTATATATATTAGATATGAAGTACTACTTTTTAAATTTAATTAAATAATATGCATAAAATATATGTTCCATCCATAAAGTTAATTAAAACCACTTTTATGATCTGTTCGTTAAATTTTCATTGGTTTTACTACTAATTAGAAGAATAAACCGGGAATTGATAATTAATTGTAAAGTAAGTAACACAACTTTCAATTATGTGATTAGATGGATATAATAAAAAAACTGGATATATTGCAATTAAATTCATTACAAACTCACATGTGGTTATGTATCTCAGATATATGCATTATATAATAAAATTACAATGTATCTCAGTTTCAGATATAGAAAAGTTTTTATCTTCAAATACTTTTTAACTATTGTGTAGAGCCGAACGTAATAGAACTATGAAATTACATAACATTTAATGGCATGTAAATGTTCTTCTAAATATATACGATTCACGATTTTTGTCCAATAAAACTATTGCTAAATACAATTTTGCGTATTCGTGTCGCTTCTGTGTGTTGCCAAACGCGGAACGCAGCATCCGAATTGTTATTAGATAACGCTAATTAAAGTTTATATATGATCCCGTGTGAAAAGTGCACTAAAAATAGAAAGTCATGAAATACTTAAATTATTTTAAATGATTCTTCCATTCGTGAACGCTCCACGCGGAACAACGGTAAAATGTCAATGATCATTTTCGATTGAAATAATGATAATGCTGATTTAATATCGTGGTAAAACTATTGAAAATGATTCTCATTGCTTTATACAAAATGAGTAATTGTTATAATATAATTTATCAAACTGCTTTTACAAATTATAAAAGGATCATTTTTATGATTAAATTATTATTTTCTGGGAAGTTATATTTTCATTATTGAAGTCCAAATACATTTTCACCAGTAGAGATATTAAGGGTACCCAAAGAAAGAACGTTTTTTTAATGAAAAGTATTTTTTCAATAACAAATTTATTGCACAATATTATTTTACAAAATAATCTTTATCGACAGATTCAACCTTTTTTCATCGAGCATGCAAGTTTTTAATCCTACACTTGTAAAAATTGAGTAGCTGTGAATTAAAATATTCAGAAAGAAATGTTTGAACTTTACTAACACTATTAAATTTTATATCATCTAAATTATGTTATATAGATTTTAATAAATGATAATCTGATGCTTCTATATCGGGAGAATATCGATGGTGAGCAACGGTTTTCCATCCGAGAGCATTAGTTTTTTCTCGCGGGAATTTCGCAGTATGATGCAGGCGCGTCGCCTTGTTCTCGTCGCTTAGTGCGTGTGGAATCCAAACGCTTTGTTTCTACGCCTTTATATTTTTAAAATCTTTTTGTATGCTACACCATGAATATATCTTGACTTATCTGTTAGCTCCTGAATCGACATCTTTGTATTGGCTTCAATTTCTTCAGCTATACGGTCATCATCGATCATTTTTGATGTCTCACTTCTAGACATGTCTTCCAAACAGAAAAATCATATTTGAATCTTTTGAACCATTTTTTAAATTGACGAACCAGTAAAACTTAACCATAGACGGCACAAATGCTTTTGATTGCTGTGGTTGCCGAAATTTTTTGTGAAATTCATACAGCATACAATAATTCATACAGAAACACCTTAATCGGAACGAAATCACCATTGAAACTTGGTGTGATTTTTTGTTGTTGTTATATTCATAATGCACTTTCCAGATGTTAATCCAAACACTACCGAAAAAAATACATGCTACCCCGAACCACAAATATTATAAGTCACGACCGGTAAATTTATTCTGTATAAAAACCTCATAGCGAAAATATAATTTAACTGATAAGCACTAGTTAAATTATATGCTACTTTAAAATATCTATGAAACTCAATTTCCCAGTTGAGAAACGTTCATTTGCCGTTCAAACCCAAACCTAACCAACACGAATTATTCAAATTCAACTTGATTTAATGAAATTTATAAAATTCATAGTTTTAGAACTTTCATTAGATCTAGTCCAAAATACAAACTAAGCCAAATCTACTTTCGTGGGTAAATAAGCAGAAGTACAGATAGACGTCGTATATCGCATATCGAACAATAATTTATCTGTACTTTGATATTATACTATGTTTTAAAAATATGATACCAATAGTACTAAAGACAATAGTATTCAAACAGAATTTTGGTCAATAAGAGGGCGTAAAAACAATTATCACTTCTCAGAAGTAAAAAATTCACGTCAAAAGCAATAAAATCGTGTCGGTGCCATCGATTTTATTGCTTTTGACGTGGATTTTTGCCTTCTGAGAAGAGATAATTGTTTTTTTGCGCTTTTCTATTGGTCAAAATTTGATTTAGATACGCTTAATTCAAATCTCACTTATTGTAAGTCGTAATATTGTTAAAAAAAGTCTTAAAATGAACGCTAGATAACCTAGCAATTTAATTTCTTTTGATTACGGGCGGAGCAGGTAAGGGAATTTGTCCCATCCATACTAAATTTTGCCAGAAAAATGCATGTCATTAAATACTATACATCTGAATGAAATCGAAATATTAAAAAAACGACATGACTGGCTAATTTTTGCCCCTCACCTGTTTAAACCTAAAGCCCACAAGTACCTGTTTAAACTTAACATAAGCAAATTAACCATTATTTCATTATATTTGCTTAGGTTAGGTTTGGGTTTGTACAGCAATTAGACGTTTCGAAACTTTCCACACACATACAACGGCGCGAATATCACGGGTAACGTAGTGGGAGATAAAACTGGTGTTTTTTATAGTATTTTTGACAAAGATAATATAAATAAATTTTGTGTGGAATTACATTATTAAGATTTCATGTTTTAGATAATATAAATTAATATTTTTTGCTACTTTACGGTTATCCGGAGTCATTTTTAAATAGTTCTGCTCACTCAGTATTTATGTAACAACACAACGTCTTCCTTTTGGTCACAATGGAAATGTATATTATATATTGTGATTTTATATAAAAATAAACATTTGAACAAAAGAATAATTTTATTTAAGATGTAACTTCGAATAACAAAAGGGTACCTATTTTTTAAAAATATATTGAGAAACACAAGTCATTTAAATTATTATTATTAACAAGTTAGGCTTACTCACTCTTAATTTTAGAGTAAATAGGTCGAATAATATTCATCAATCATTATAAATTCAGTTTATTGTGTTTTTAAGATGTTGTGTATATTAACTACAATAATATTAAAAAAACATATACTCATATTTTGTATTTAAAGTAAAAAATGCACATTATTTCTAACAAAAATAAACATTTTATTATTATCCGCATATAATTGAATTTCCATAAATAAATTCTCACATGTTAGATCATATATATATATATATATATATATATATATATATATATATATATATATATATATATATATATATATATATATATATATATATATATATATATATATATATATATATATATATATATATATATATATATATATATATATATATATATATATATATATATATATATATATATATATATATATATATATATATATATATATATATATATATATATATATATATATATATATATATATATATATATATATATATATATATATATATATATATATATATATATATATATATATATATATATATATATATATATATATATATATATATATATATATATATATATATATATATATATATATATATATATATATATATATATATATATATATATATATATATATATATATATATATGTAATAAATAAGTCTAAGAACGTCTTAATTTATTGCTTTTTTTAATCATTTTTTATTCTTTGTAATACGTTAGATTTTAAAGATAATTATTCATTAGCCTTAATCTGGTTTTTCGTATTTATATGTGCGTAATATTTAATAAAATAATCTTATATCAAAAGCATCTTCCAAATCGATAAAAAAATATTATTACGAGTTGTATAAAGTTTAAGTTGCTATTGTGCAATACTGTGTGATGTGCACGACTAATAAATATATTTATTGTGTAGTCTAAATGGGTTTTCATTTAGAATTTCATTAGCTCCTTGAAATTTGTGTTTTAGTTTACTTTTTAAAAATGTAGTGACTTTATCCGAGTTGTTGTTGTATCCATTGAAATAATTATTATTTATGTTGCGTCATTCAAGTTATTTAATATATATGAAAGATACCAGTGTTAATAAAAAATATTTATAGAAAAATTAAAATTTTACTATCATTAATAAATAATATAATAAAACAATATTCCACTCTGTATGTGAGAATGTTTTATACTTCAATATAACAATAATTGTAATATTATTAGGTTTTAAATTTATATGTTAATAAATTATGCAATAATGTACAATGGTTTGCCAACCACCTTATTTTTTCGTATTTATTTATGAAACATGCAAATGCAAAATACCTTAACGGAAAATGAATTACTGTTTAATAAATTTTCCTTTCACGTACTCTTAAGTTACAACTCAATTTTTTTTGTGAAGCGCAACTTTCAATATCAATACAAGACATGTTTATGACATATGATTTGATATTATAAATTCTATAATAACATCCCATAATGACCCCCAACACTCGAAGCCCTTATTTAGACTTATATCACAGTTTAATCTCATACATTATATACCGCACGATCGTTATAAGCCAATGCTAACAAATCATCTACAATCAAGATAGTTCCTCGGGCACTTCGCCTAGGAAAACACCGTAAAATTGCTCACACGATAGCTGTTTCCGCCGAGTGATCAAGGTGTGTGTTTGCGATGTTCATCAACAATGGTTGACCGTCCCTGACACTATCCGAGATGAAGTCCGAGCTCTTGCGTGCGACACCTCGTTCGAGGTCAACGTATGAATAGTTTACCATTTTTCCCTAAACAACAATGTATTAATAATATAATAAAAATTGCGGAAATAAACATATGTTATTTACGAAGGTGGTTCCATATACAGAATGGCTCAAAAACACATTGTTTAAAAGCTCATATATCATGAATTGCTAATGCTACAAAAAATAAAACAATAAATAGATGTATGTTTCAAGATTGTAATGAATTATTTTGAACCGATATACAATTCTACAAATCATCATTTATCTAGGTGTATTATACACAAAATTTCAGCCTATTACATACAATATAAGATTTTGAGCTTTTAAGAAACCCTTGTGTAAACGATATACATACACTCATTTCAAGATCTTGTTGTTAATACATTAAGCAGAATTAATATTATCGGTGATATTCGTAGAACTCATGAAATCATTTATAAATGGCTAAAATTAATATTTTAGGTAGAAGCCAAGTTGTGACGGTAAAAATATATTAATTCACACAGGTTTGTATGACCTTACAAGTTTCTCAAGGTTACCCTTATTATGTATAATATTTCATTGACTTAAATGTCAAACTTTTATAGGTAAATATATCTTTAATATTATTATTAAATTAATCTCGTTATCTCATACATATGAAATTACTACAAAATCAGTTTAATCCATAAATCTACTGAGTTTCGGGATACGTGAATTAGTTAGTACTGAGGTCTTAATCCAAAAACATGTGTACTTGTGTTCAAGTATTTATTTAGTAAGTTAGGCATATTCCGACCGTTTTGAAAGAACGGTCGGAGCCGACTCACTGTTAAACGCCAAACATTTCCGAACGCATACAAGCGTCAGCAAAAACTATTTATAATGATCTAATGAAACAATTATAATGAAAACACTTGCTCTACGCTGATGATTGAAAAATGTTTTACCAGATAGAAAGTGCGTATGATTGTTTGATTTAACAATGGAACATGAATACTTAAACTAATTGCTTCATACAACCTAACATTAATAAATATTCTGTTATTAGTTTTACTAAGAAAAAAAGCATAAATAACGATTTAATAATTCTAAAAAAAATTGTGAATATTGTTATGTAAATTAAATATTAAAAAAACATATATGAAATCATATTAAGGCTTATCACATATTTGTACATTATATGTTGCTATTAGGGAGAAGGAGCAACATCCGAGGGGTGCAGATTCTCTGGTGACGCAACATTTGGAGACCGCGGTTACTGGTGTCGATTTTTAAAAATTTGTAGGTGCTGTACACAGCTTCTCTCTGGTAGGGGTAGGCTCTTTCGATTCATTATCTCTGTGGCACGGCTCTAATGAGCTAGAGTCACATTTAAAGACAGTAGGGGCTATTCTTCGGACTTGTAGCCTTTTAGAGAGGCTTAACTAGCTAAGGGCAGAGCCCCGGTGACGCTCTGGGACTCTGGCCTTCTGATTGCATTCTGGGATTCTACTGCATCTATTCTAAATGGCGTCTCAAATGCAATTTTGCTGTATAATAATGCAGTAATATTGTTTGAATGTAACATTAGAAATCCAATTGCTGCGCCACCTATGTTTTTTTAAGTTTCAGTTTTTGATATTGTGAATATTTAATTATTTTATCTTTTTAAATATGTTATGTAAATATCCTATTCTGATTATTTTTAATCAAAGACATGTAATAATCGTTAGTAATTTTAGTTTTTATTTTAATTTATTTTCAATATTTTTTCAATGAATTATTAAATAGATTTAAATAAACTTTTTTTAAAGTTTTTATTTTTTCTATATTTCTCACGTTTCATGGTGTGTCATCATTTATATTTTTTTTATTACAGATGAACAAAATGTTATAGATAGCTTATCCAGCAGTAACTATATAGTTCGATATAGGTATAATAATATAATTCATATATGTAGGTTCGTATACAAAACTTTTCATGCATCGTGCATTTCGTGCGAAAATGCACTAAAGGACACTGGTCTACACATGTGACCTTTAAAACAAAGTGCATTTAAACTGTCATGTCATGTTCACATTAGAAGCATGCAATTTTTCTGTTACTGCATTCCCAAATGTCATTTGATTGCTTGCACCATGGGAACGACGCACCATTTCCATACAAAAATAACATGAAGAATTTACTCTCATTTTCATTCAATATACAGATTAAACGATAAAGTCAGGCGAAACGAGCTTCCGGAGAACGCAATAACATTTACAAGTTAATCTTTTAATTATTACAATATGACAGGTCTGTATCGAAAAAAAATGATAATGCTATTTGGAATTGTAGACGACTTATATAAAAACATCCGTGGTTTTTACCTTGGAGCAAATGCGTTTGATGCGAAAATAAAACTCTTTTAGAATTTATAATTGATGTTTGATTTCTAAATAAAAGTTTCTTAATCTTCATTAATATAATATATTTTTATTATTATTAGTGATAAATATGATTAAGCATATTGATCGATTTTTTAATGGTGGTTTTAGACTCAATTAATGCTATTTTTTAAATGAATTTAATTATTACTTTTATTTAAAATAAGTTTGTATTAAATTTAATTAAAATTAGATTTATTAATTAAAGTTTGATAATATTATGTCGCATTTAAGTCCTTTAAGTGACTTAATTTATTATTCATACAGTTCTAGTTTTAACGACGAACATTGCCGCGATCCTCAAATGTCAAGGCTTTCCAGCTACTTACAAGAACTGGTCCATCACGTCCAACAACATAACGTCTGATTTCGATTTCGATACAAAAATTAGCAAGTCTTGTCGCCTTCCTTTTAAGTGATCGCAAAATCTAGTTATGTCGGCGTTGAATATCAACTAAGAATAAAAAAAAAATTACATGGCGTAATGAAAAAATTGAGCATCGCTAAAGACTTCCTTATTGTCTTTGTTACGGTTTTTGAACATCGTGCTTATATTTTTTTAATATTCAATTAAGACTCAGTTGTATGTAGGTTAAAACGAAAAAATCTCATGTGTTTTTGCAATGTTTGAATTTATTATTAATTTTTGGTTCAACTAATTAAAGCATTAGGTTGATTTTTTGTTGCTTGTGCAGACCTTCAGTCGCTGATAGGTAGCCGCAACTTTTGGATTTGCATCATTAGCTAAGTCATTTTGTATTTATGATTAAAAGCTTTTAGCATGTTACAAATATAAAAGATTGGTATAGTTGTTACAAAAATGTCTGAACGTCAAACGAGACTGATAAAAGTTCTGTAAAAATCCAGAAACATTCAAAAAGTGTTGTGGTTAGATGTTATTAATATATTTAATTCCAAAGGATTATTAAAATGTTCTGTAAATATATTGCACTTTTCGAAAAAATCGTATATATTGTAATGAAAAGAGTTATTTATTTTACTATAAAAAAAGACTTTGTACACAACAACACGAGCCTTTGTGGCGAACAAAAATAGTTTTAAAGCCTTTCTCATATAGATTTTTTCCTTCTTTATTAGTGATTTAAATTTTTTTACGAATTCAAGTAAACGTCGTATATACAGAAGGCTCTCCACAAAGTTTGTCATGTTTTTTTTTTAAAAAAAACTGTCGAACCTCGGTTGCTCGGATGATTTAACTCGGTTATTATCGACGCCTATGGCTGTGGCCATCCGGCTCCGTAATACCCTGGCATTGCACATTGATCTGCTTAATGTCGGCTATGAGGAGCTGGTCCGGTTCGTATCATTTAATTTCGATATTTTATGATTTTTTGTTTACCTCTTAATTAAATGTATATATATTTTTGTGATTTATAATAATACCATTATTGTTTAGAGACGCATCAAGGTAATCTGTTAGGTTACGATGTTCTTAATTTAACTTAAATAAACAAATAAGAGGTCAATGGCCAACGGGTGCGCAGTCAGATTCAGTAACAAATTTTCAAACTGCCTGATAAATGTTTAAACGACGCTGTTAAATTTAATTTTTCCGTCTTAGAATGTCTTAAATGTTTCTTTATTAAGTTTCTGTGTTTTTTAAATTTATTTTCGTATGTTTAATTAAAGTTTATTACATATTTATTATTATTTTAAATTTCTGCGTTTATATTTTTTACTTGCGTAAATAAGGAACTTCGTGTCTAAATAGGAAAAATAAAAATCGTCTTGTGCGACAAAATATATACATAAAATATATAAAAAATCATGTATATGTTTTTATTTAATTTAAAGCTAAAAATGTTGCCGAAAGCGTTTCCTAAAGTTAGGGTCTGAGATAATGTCATAAGCTTGAAGAGGGTAAAGACTATTTACATATAACATACATTTAAAGACACTGATAGTGTAGTTAATCGAATTTACGCATCACTCATTAATATTTTTTGCAACATACGCAGTCCTAAGACAATTCTTAGATTTTCCTCAGACATAAGATTCAAACGAGAATTCAGGACATTATAATAAAAATTGAATTTGCTTCATTGCTTTCCGAGGCACCGGTAGTGCATTTTTTTGTTTCGACCAATGAAAAATAAAAATTCAAATATAAAACAAAATGGCCGACAGTACCATGACAACAGTTTTAAATAATAATTATTTAATAATAAAATTTTGCTACGCGACAATAATTTTCATTAATTCGTCATTTTACTGAATATAAATATAATCGGATTGCATATTAACTAGGTGTGTTATACCTTTAAAAAATAAATATATACATAATGTGATAAGAAAAATACATTCATTAAATTAGATAAACAATCATAGAACAATCTTCGTAATGAAATCTTCAAATTTTGAATTCCTGTCGCCGGGCTTCAAGGCCAAAAAGTGAGTTTTTCCTTTTATATTACATAAACATTATCATTGCTTCCGATTTATTGCACATATACGTTAGATTTTAAGTATTGCAAATAAACCAGGTATGTTTTAAACGTGAACGTGTAATATATCCTTAGTACGTATGAGGATTGAAAGTTAATGTCGATCAATCGGCGCTGTCCCAGTGGGAACGCTTTATATATCAGCTAATGGACAACTTATGAATGTGTAGTTTCTTGGATGTTATCTAATAAACAACATTTTACAATGGTTATAAATATGTGATTGCATACCTGAAATAATCGATAGCCAAAATATCTAAGAGTGGGTTGTTTTTAATTCCGATGTGGCAAAATATATATACGTCATTGTTTTTATTTAATTTTTGTTCTGTGCCATCATTCCTCTTTTACAATTGCCAAATTCAAGATATTCAGATACATCAAACTTATGCAGTATGCTCTTTATAAAAAGAAAATATTTGCTGACAGTGACTTTAACATGAGAAGATTCACTGTAGCCATATAGATCATCAAATTGTTTCATCATTGCTTCTGAAAAATAATTAAAAACAATAAGACCTTTATCAAGAGTTAAGCATTGAACACATAATCACTACTAATATAATTCATAAATTAAATTTAAACGAAATTTAATGAAGTTACCGTAGAGGATTAAACACGTAGATTGGCATCACTTATTAAACTGATAAGTTGTACGTCGTATTTTAATTGTTTGCCATACGTAAATGTTATTAGATCTTTCATGCTTTTGAAAATTAACTGTAAACGATTCTATATAGTGGGTAAAATAAGATTTTTCATTAATACTACTATTGTAATATGTTTAATTAATTTTGGCGTGTATATCTTAAATTGCCAAATACCGCTGTTTGTCTTTTAATATAAGATCCTAGAAAGTCAATAGTAATTTTGCTAGAATAATTGTGACATATTATTCAAATAATCAAGCACTTACTCGGTAACAAATTTTGATGTAACAAAACAGTTCCCACTGCACACTCATAATTTATAGTTTTGATTATATTGTCTATAATTTTAAATGCTATATCACTTTAATTCATCTTCAATTGACTTCAATTAAATATACAGTGAAACCTCGGTTTATAAGAATAATTCGTTCCGGAAACGTTCTCGTATTTTAAAACACTCGTACATCAAAGCAAATTTCACAATATGAAAAAATGGAATCTTAAGCAAATTCGTTTAAAAACCCAAAAATATTTATATATATACAAAATAAAATATATATATTTATTTATTATTTATATTATTTTTAAGGATTTAGCGAAAATGTGACATTGTATTATCATTAAGTAGATTCATGGCTCGTACTGCCTTATTCGGGTTATGCTTTTCCACAATTTTTTACATTGTATTCTACATTTTGTAGATATTTTTATTCGCGCTTAACATAAGGTGTTCTTCATCCTCTTTCTTCTTCTATTTATATGAGATTTCTTCTGTAGCTTCGTTCTGTTGCTTGCGATGCAGATACATTAGTTCTTTGGTGATCAACTGCTGACCATGTTCCTCTACCAACTCTTAAATATCGTTTTTATTCACTTCCAGTTTCTTGTAGACGCAATTCCATTGACAATTGACCGCTCCCGTTTTCGGTCAAACCCATTAGCGCAATTAGGTCATAATTTTCTCTAAACAGAATTAAGGATTCTCTTGATAAACACGCCCCACGCTTTATCAATATTCTTGAGACAGCTCACGATCTGTAAATATTTTTTTTCAGTGGAGTGGCGTTGAAAAGAAAAAACGTTATCTTTATAAACTGTAATACTTTCAGTAAGTCGTCCTGAAGGTCTGTAGAATAAGCAGGAGCATTATTCATACCAGGCAAGACTTCACAGTAAGAAAATCATCGGCTCAGTTGAGAAAAAAGTGACGCAATACATACAGCTCGTATTGCAAGACATTGTTCGTTTATCAAGTCAAAATTGATTTTAAATAATGTTGCGAAACACTATTGGATTTAAAAAAAGCTGAATTAAAATTTGTAATGGTCGACAATAACTATAGATATTTTTTTTAATAATATTTTTCGAGGGCAGAATTTGGAAGTACAATGCATATCGTATGAATTGCACATTCTCATAGGTGGGAAGTAACAATGGAACTACTAAATCGATTCGCTTAAATTATTAGCATGCTTTTTGGGTTCATTATTCAATCATATTAACTAATAGTGGTTATTATGTAATACAATGTAACGAAACCGTTTTTTGCTCAAATTAAATATTAAATTTACACCAAATTTAATTGGTCTTGAAATAGACCCACGCTCGATGACAAAGGGTTTTTCAGAATAGTAAGGAGCCTTGATGATTTCCTTTGATTCATTCACGATTTTTTTTATATTTCTGATTCCGCGTTATATAAAAAAAAATGCAATTAAAAAAATATCATGTCAAAAATTTGCACCATTGTCTTCATTGGATTAAATAATCGAGGAAACAGTTTGCTATTAATATTTTGCAAATTCCCTCGTGAGAACGTTTATGTGTCCATGTTGCATTTGATCTGACGATGTAAAAGCTTAATTAAGCTCATAACTCTAGATACAGACAAGTTCCGCTTCCTGGTTACCGAGATGGGAGAGTTGACAATAATTATTATGAAACTCATAAAGCACTGATGTGGTGTACAATCTTTTGAAGAGATGTCTAGATATAATAAATTATATTATACCTAAAATAAGATAAATTATTATTTTTCATATTACACAAGGCATATTGACCTTTAAGTTATTTTTTCAATGCTGTCTATAAATTTGTTAAAATTTATTACTAGCGGATAGATCATATGAATAGTGATTAGTTTCATATACATACATATTTATAATTAATATTTGTAAATATTTAAATAAAATGATGCAATAACTTGTTTATAAAAACATTAGATAATATATTTATATAATTTTTATGTAATACTATTAATCACTTTAATTCGAAAACAATGATTTTATCATCACGTATGTGCAAAAAAGTAGAAGTAATATTTCAATTTAAAAAAGTTGATCTGGTTCACCGCCAGCGATCCAAATGTTACCAAAAAAGTAACCAAACCAGTGCTTCAATTTTTTTTATTATTACGGCAATGACCTCTTCAAGGCTATATTGTCAGTTAAGATCATCTAAAGGTCAAAGCAGAAAAATGTGAGATTGCATAGGCATTTATTTTTTAATTATTGTTAAAGGTGACAACGGCCGGATGGCCACGTGTTGCCCTTCAAAGCCTTAAAAGTAAGATGGGGGTCAGAACGATTTAAAATTATTCAAAAGAGAAGACCTGTAAATAACTCTGCAATGAACCACAGGTTCTTTATGGCAATTTTTTTTTTGAGACCTTTAAAATATAATGTTGGATTTTAAATTTATTGCACGCTAAATTACGTAATTATACACAGGTTGTTTAATAATTATTTTGCCCACATCGATGCCGTTAAATTAAATTGGACATATAACCAAAAACGTTCGATTTGACATTTATAGTGTAACTAACATTTTTATAAAATTTATTCGTTTTGTATTAATTAGAAAATTTAAACTTGATCTAAATTTCAATAATGAATTAAATATTTAATATGAACATCTTATATTTATTTAGTATTATATTACGCAACAAACAGTAAATACATTTTGTATGCAACGACTCGTATAACCGCAATTCGTCATAGTAAGTAATAAAGCGTTAAACTCTCCTGCAACTCATTGCTAAATAAAAATATTATTTAATGTTTAAATACATTACATAGCCATCAAGCATAAAATTATTATTAAGCTCTGAGCAATAGAGTCAAGTTAATAAATCTTTGCGAAATATGATGATCTCTACAAATATGTATATGCGGTATTTGTATAAAAAACATACTATAATTTAAGAACAACACGATTTGAATATTATATATTAGCAAATTGTTACTACAGATGATTTAATGATTAATGCAAAAAATAAACGCGTTTTGGAATTTGACGCCAATAAGATCTTCGCATTTAAAGGTGATCTAGTTTTTTATCGACTTTATTTTCGATATACATACGACGAGACTATTATGTGCTTTTTTTATATATGTATATCACTAAACCGGTCCTCAAAAGGTAGGTATGGTCATCTATCACGATAAAAAAGAGCTTTGTAGGAAATTGTCATACGTGAACTTTACATATGTCAAGTACGTCTGGTTGATTAAAAAATGTAATAAACAACGACTTTAAATGTTGGACTATCATTAGTATGGATTATTGGATTTAC
Organism: Plectrocnemia conspersa; assembly: GCF_051122295.1. Taxonomy (NCBI): domain Eukaryota; kingdom Metazoa; phylum Arthropoda; class Insecta; order Trichoptera; family Polycentropodidae; genus Plectrocnemia; species Plectrocnemia conspersa. The sequence goes on along the minus strand of NW_028277174.1, from coordinate 8,157,324 downwards.
CAATCAAATAAAAAATAAATTAATTGATTTAATAATTTACAGCTGATTTTCAATTACATATTTAAAACTGTGCTTGAAAAACTTTTAAATTTTAGTAATTATTTATATTATTATATAAAATTAAGGATTTTAAAAGCAATGCATCTTCAGATATGTTTGTATTAATATTGTAATTTCTTCATCTATATTTTTCTTTATTAATTTACTTTTAATCCAAATCGAAAAAATGCGTATAATATTACTAACCTTAATATCTGACAAAAATATTTACTAATGAAATACTATTTTCATCACATCACATATTTATATATTTACGCTTATAAAATACAAATTGTACATAAATGTTTCTCTTTTATATTAACAAATATTTCATTCAGTTTCATATATTTTATATTCAGTATCGCAAACCAGCTGCATACATAATAAAATCGTCGATAGCATAAGAACTTGACATGAGATGTAAAATATACAGATTTATACGAGATTTACGTTGCATAATTTTAAATATATATTAAGTATAATCCTAGCACAATATTTAAGTAATAATATTTATTCCAGATAATATTTTTCGTAAACCGTGTCCCTAGGGATGTATTTTTTTCTTTTACACTTTTTTTTTATTTTATATTATTCGGGTTTTATGATTTTTTTTTATATCAATACAGAAGCTTTTAATATTTTTTATAAAATTATTATAAAATATTTTTTGTTGTGTTAATTCATTTAGTATTTTTTAAATTTATTAGTATTATTTTCTATATGAATCATTTATTCAAATTAATTTTTTTTTATGTAATTTTAATGTTTTTTATTTATTATTTTTTCAGTTATGCATGTAAATATATAACTATCTGGGATACCTCAAAACAATGAAAGATCAACCGCCGTACATGTACGGCGATACTTCTCAAAGGGTTACAAGTGCAAATTTTTTAATAAATTTTTAAAAATCAATTTAGAGGGTGAGTAAATTATAACTATTTATATTTTATAGCTGATATTATTTTTATTTAATAATTTAGATTTACTATTAATTTAAATTAAAAATACATGTCTGGCCGCTCTAAACAATATTTATATTAGTAAGATAGTTTAACAATACAATTTTAATTTATTGTGAGGGTTAGAGTTAGGTATTTTATTAATTAAAAAATAATTAGACTTGAAGTTAAAAAATGTAATGAACAGTTATAACACAAATATTTCAATTTTGAGTGAAAATTATTTGATTGTAATTGTTTAAGCTAATTTCACGCTAAAATGTCACATATTCCTCAATAGATCATGGTTATACACAAATCAAATATCATTACCAATAATGAAACTAATATAATTAACAAGGCGTCACATGAAAGCCACAACTGTACGCTACAATTATTTTTTAATTAATCCAATTAAAATACCAGATCTGGTTCTAATAACTATCCACGACAAATATGTCGGTAGTCACCTATTATATCATTGTATGTATAGTACAGCCACACATAGATTATGTGCACACAGCCCGAAGGTAAAAAGCGACAGTGTAGGTGACTGCAAAGGTGATTCGTAACATATTACATTATGACTTTTTTTAATACCACATTACAACAATGGACATTTAACAAAGCGCAAATTAGAATCGCCGATGAAACGTGATAGCCTCCGGCCGGATGATACGGCCACATCGCATAATCGATTATCCGAGCGAGTTCCGGCACTAAAATCTTTTGGATTCGGAACGAAGCGATTACGAAATCGAGTCACCAAAGCAAACTATGCGGAGAATTCGGCGATTCATAAAGTGGGGTCGATTCTTGAGACATCTTGTCTGGTAGCTGTCTATATTGGGTAATGTTAGCATAATTTAAAATAAATTTAAAGAGACATATGCTATAAAAAAAATTAACCGCTCCAAAATTTTTGAGTGTTTTTTACACATTGTTATAGAAACCAAGGACTTTTTGCCATCGTTGTCGTTGCTGTTTATCTGCCTCTCTATTGTAATTCGAAATTGTGAGAATATGCGAAATTTGCGTGTCGAAGATTATTCTGTAAAAAATCAGTGAATGTGCAATTATGGAATTTTTACATTGACGTTTTCCCATGTTATTATTACGTATAATTATTATGTGTTAAATCTTAGCAACAATTAGATGCCCGCAGACTCGGCTTTGAAATGTAATTGATGAAGTGAGAAGACGCTATTTAAACTAGACAATGGTTCTCAAAGTGCGTTTATGTGCGACTTTTCATTTCGTTCAATATAATTCCAATCGAATTTCTATTGTTTACGGATGGTAATTTATTGTATAGAATACATTTCAACGTCTTTAATGAATAAATAAATTATTAATTAAAGAAGTATTTGCTGAAAATAGCAATAAATAATGTTTTTAATTTTCATGGAATGACCATTTAGGATTACAATTGATTAATAAACAATTCAAGCAATAAAATCAGAATTTCGATATTCACGTTTTAAAAGTCGCGATATGTATTTTTGCACATTAAATTTGACTAGAGAAAAAATCCATCTCACTGGCACGCCCCTGGCGCCAAAACAAGCGCTTATACTGGGGTGGTCACCCATAATAGCTTGTAGAAACCAGTGTTGATATAATAAAAAAACAATTTAATAGTTCTACGTATTTGAAAAAAATATTTAAAAAAATAAAATTATGCCGAATTTATAAAATAAAATATTATATTTATTATTTTTTAATCTTTAACCGTTAATCGGAAAGATTATGACTCCAAGAAACTCATTTCAAATAAAAGTTTACAACGAGCTTTCACGATTTTAAATACTCAAGATCAACTGCAATTTATTCTGGCAAAGTAAAACAAAACAGACCAGTTTTTAATATATCATTTTAGGATGTAGTAACGATAATTACGATCGTGATTATAATTTTTCTGTAATGCTTGGCATTACGCCAAAATTATTTTTAAAATAATGAAACCTTATAAATTAGACGAAGATTAACATATATAAAAAAATGTAATTTAATATTAAATATATTTTCACCAGAAAAACCCCAATTCTATCATGTTTTGTAAAATATAATATGCCTGAAAATTAAATGTATTACGCATATAATAATTAAAAATTAATCAAATTGTAGCAGTAACTAATAAGTACATTAAAAATCTCATATTTAATATATACATTTTAATTTGAGTAAGAAATTAAGATTTTCAAAACATCTGCGAAATCGAAATTATTATCAGATCATTTCAATGTTTTTTATAAGTGATCGCTTTGGAAACTCTACTTAATGTAAATTATTATTATTATCTGGTGCATCTTGCACATGCATATACTAAATATTTGTCCGAAGAAGGGTAACTTCTTTTTAATCGCAATAACAAGTCCTCCTTCGACTTCTGTTACACATAAATTTATCAATGTTTAATAGTACTCTTGAAGTTGCCCATATACCTATGCTAACAAGTTGTATAATATAATAAAATTGTATTCATATCGTTACATAAACTTTGAATGCATTACAAGTGATCTACTTGATAGATATATATACCTTTTTATATGCATTTCAATATCTGATTATAAATACATTATACAAAGGCGCGGAATTCAGTTTTACTTTCCGTAAATTATCCATCTAGGCATCCACGCAAGTATACTATAGGTATAATTATATATTAATGTACACTCGACTTGAAAATTATACGTCTTTTCACGGGAATTGTTATGCGCCTATTGTAAATCATGATTATTAAATAAAATTTTCTATTACTCAACCGCTTATGGGACTCTTAATTTATGTGGGATTTTACTTGCGGAATTAATTTATAAAATACAATTTTAATTTGAGCAACTAAAAAATAGCGCTATTAAACGTTGGTTGTATTCATAGCTATTTCAAAATGTTACTCGAGTGGTTTTAGTATGTGACGAATGGTAATTGTTGCTCCGGCGCGAGTGATTTGCCCTTTAAGGAGAACCGCAAGGGTTCAATTTGGGTCCGTGGCTGTTTCTCATGTTTATCATTGCCATTTATGTATGTCTTAATAGTGTTTAAGCGATTTTAATACTAAATAAAAAACTCAATAAATTTAATGGGACAATAATATTATTTCTATTATAAATAGTAAGTAAATTCGTCACCATAAAATTTCAATAGAAATACATTGCCATATTTATTTATTGTGTATATGCTTATTAATGAATTAGATAATACGATGTAGCAACAAATAAAAAAAATAGAACTATAAATGTAGTTTCAATAAAAAATATATTTATTTAAATTAATTTAGAACCATCGTAACCTAACACGTTACCCAAATGCGTCATGATGGTGGAAAACAATAACTGTATTATTTCAAAACAATTTTTATTGAATTGAAACAATACAATTATTGACAGTTGAGCATATTAACAATTTCATTGCTAAAAAGTCTAGGGTATAAAAATACGCCTATGTTACTGCCGTCGTATCATGTAGTATGTACTGTATTGAAACGGTTTTGTTTGTGGTCAGTAACTTTTGTTTTCGGGTCAAATGCCTTCAATGTTTACCTTTTACCTGTCTATCTTTTGTTGAGTCATTCATTGCAGAATTGCCAGCCAAATTACACGGTCCGTTTGGTACTATCGGTAAGGATGTTCCGCAGCAAAATTAAATTCGCACGATCTAAAAGGCGATCTTGTTTGTGGCAACCTTTCAGATGGTAAAATGGCATCTTAATTGGGCAGTAGCAATTCAGAAGCGTCGAATTGAGGATATTTTGCAAACCGCTCGGGGGTTTTATCGAGTTTTGTTCCGCCACTGCCAATCACACCAATCGGAACAATAGTTTTGCGCAACTGGACGTTAGAAATTAAAAAGGCTCCGATCGCTATAGGTAATTTATTACGTATTCTGTTATGAATCTCTCGGATTGTGCCTTTTTCGTAAGTTGATTGTTGGTTTCGTTGCAGAATTGATCTTTGATGTTGGGCAACGGTGCCTTTTATAACTTGAATTTTGCTTGGGTTATATTATATTTACCAAAACGAGTTTAAATACTTAAATGGAAATTTAGGTGTATTAATATCATATAAAAATATGTATAAGGAATTGTTCAGCACATATAAACGAGCTCTAGCATGATTTTTACACAACCATTACATTTATGTATCTATTAGTTTAGGTAACAGAACCATAACTGCCGAGCTACAATTTAATTTATATACAATAATTAGATATATGTATCTATGTTAAAAATAAACATATATTGTATTTTCTCTAGAAAGAATAGCTAGATGTAGATGTTGAATTATACGATTAATTTAACTGTATCTATTAATAAGATCTTGTTTTTAAATAACATTGATTGTATATCATATAATATTCGGTAAAATGCATATATTTTTCCATTTTTGCAAAAAAATTGTGCTAAGAAAAAATATTTGAAAATACAGTAAAATTATTTTGTATAAATTCGTTGTTTTGATTTGATTAGGATATTGAAACTACTGTTATGGCGATGCTTGGTCAATCCGAATGGGTGTTTTCGCTCGTTTTTATACCGTTGGCGTTTAAAAAGCTAGGAGAGGCCTATTTGTGATTACAACATTAATAAAAACGAGTGTTTCGCTGGTCCTTCTGGCCTTCCCACGAGAGTCAAGGTCGCACGCAACAAGAAAATAAAAACCAATATAAACAATTTATTATTTTTACGGGATATTTATATTTATACAGAAACTAAAGATTTTTTCACAAATATTCTTAAACTAAATTTTGTAAAATTATTGTGTCTGTTATCGTAGTACGAGTCGAATATTCTGTTTTAGTTTTTTTTTTTGCTAGCATTTATATTACTTATAGAGATAGGGTACAATATTATTATTTTCATTTATTAAAATAAGCTTTTGAATTTTCGTTGCAAAAAAGCTAAGTAGTAGATAAACTGACCAAATCAACTGTAACGAACACACATGATAACATAAATATGTTTTTATAAAAATAATTTCCTGTGAATATTCATATTGATAATTATCCATATAAAAATGTATTTAATAAATCTTTTGTGGCAAATGCAAAAATAATTATAATATGTTTTTTAACTTTTAGCTGATTCTTAACTGAATTAAAAATGTACTTTGTACAGTATAAAACAGTGTTAATTGTTTTGCAATTGATTAATAATAAATATCAATATATAGAGACATCTATTATCAGGTTATACAGTGATAATTATTTTGAAATTGATTAATAATAAAAATCAATATATAGAGACATCTATTAACAAAAACATTAACTAAATAAGAATTTATCTATATATACTTTTATTATTATTTACTGAATATTTTACATTAGTAACTAAATTTCTTTACAGATAAAAAAATCTGATATATTATGTAAGATAAAATCATAAAAATATAAGACTAAAAATGTAATATTTTAAGCAAAGTTGTAAACCATGTTTAAATTTATTTTATAACAAATAAATATGTTATTAAAAACCTAAATTTGTAAACCCAATAAAAATTACTATTAATATTTTATTTATTAATATTGTATTTTTTATTTTAGATCCACTCCATCTAGTATAATCTAATATTCTTAACTATTGTTTTCTTTAAAGTTTAACCATCCTTACTTTTGAAATATAAAATAAGCTGCTTTTGTGGAATACTGCAGTTATACTCAAAAGAAACATCGAATTGTATCAATATGCAATTAATAATGAGACAAATAAAACACATATTTATATAATGACTTTGATTTTTAATATCGCCTTGTTAAAAGTACATCATTCGATATTCACGAGCAATAAGTCAATTTCACATGTATTTTTGATATAATATGTATAATACATTAATTTATTGTTACGATTTTTATTATTATTATTTTACAGTGTTAAAAAACTTAACGTTAGAACAAACTTAAATGTAACAAATGCATTGGTCAAAAAATATTGTTAATGTCGTTAGTTAAATTAGTCAATATAATACGTTCGTTTTTATGGACTCGTGAACACTTACTGACAAAGATGTAAATCACAATCAATATTATATTAAGTATGTATTCGTATCGAACGATAAAGATATGTTGAAGGTTTTGCATTCTGTAAAGAGTTATCAATAGATCGATGATAGAATGTCGTATAAATTATCAGACTCTTCAACGTATTTAAAAAACGAAAATGATATGATTTTTAACATTAATGATTTTTAATTTTGATACGGTCGTAATAATTTAACAACGTATTACATTTACAAAAATACCCTATTAAACCATATAAAAATTACTATTATTTATATAACATTTACAATTGGCTATATACGTAATTGACGATACATACGTAACGATGAGAAGAGTTTTCAGAACTAAATGCGAATGCATGACGATAATTATTATAAAATTAATTATCTTAAAAATATAATATATAAAAAATATTTTTAGCGATTTCTCATAAATAATTACTTGTACTGACTTAGTCAAATTATTAAAATACACTTACACGTTCATATTTGATCATATCAATTTAAAGTAATGAGCCTGAACTTAACGAAGAAATTATTTGTTTGACTAATGCAGTATTTCGAACTAAGATATTCGATAGATTCGATAAATTTGTTAAAACAATATATTGATACGCCTATAATATATTATAAAACACAGACAAATATTGTTAATTTAACATTTTTACAGTCTGTATCTATAAACAAATTATTATATAAGCTACAATCATTATTTCATTCAGTTTGCAAATTGGACTAAAACTTGATTTTTACTTGCATATCAAATAATCTTACTTTATAATTTATTTAACATTTATGAGTGAATATCAACAATCGTATCATATAATATATATAAGAATTATTGTTAGCGTTAAAAATTATTTTTACAATAGTATAACAGTATTATTTTCAACTATGCTTCAGAAGCTGGCGTAAAACAGAATGTTAATACTATGTAAAATCATCCATACATTACTATATAAATATTTTGAAAATAGGCGTTATATAAAAAAAGACAAAATAAAATAAAATTAAAATACTTGTAATACACGTTCACACTTAATTTTAGTTAATTTTTAGATTATTACTATTACATACATATATGTATAATTAGATAGGAAATGTAAAAACCTAATGAATTCTTACACGTCAATACTATTACCTAATTATTAATACAATTCATCCATTTGTTAACTATGTAAAAAAAGTCCGTATTCATTGTAAATTGTAGCACTACTAAACGCAGAATCAATTATTATGTATATATAACCACGACTCGATAATTTTATCATTAAACTAGAAATTTCCTGAAAAACCAAAAAACGTGAATTAAGAAATATATTTAAAATAAACGAATATACGGTTATATTACATTCCAAATGATGGAAAAGGTTATATTATTCTGACTAGAATATATAAGGAGTACGTCGTTTAGTCTTCATTGGTTTTTAATTCCTCCAAAATTTTTTGGTATTCCTCCATGCTTAATGCGTCGCTTTCTCTTAATGTTTCGTTATAGCTAAAAGTTCAATATAAATTTTCATTTTAATATGTTTATTAATAATCTACATTAGGGTATTTTTTTCATTTAGCATCACCTTCCAATTCCTCTTTTCTTTCTAGATGCTTGTGAAGTCGCTTCAATGCATAATAGAGCAAAGCGATTATTACAGGAATACCTAAAAATATGAATTTTAGTGTCATATATTTAAATTAAGAATGTGAATTGTATTTATGTAGTGTTAATGTATAAGTATCTTGTTATATATTGAACAGATGATGGGTTAACCCTTCCTAAGAATATAATAGTATTGACTGATTTGAAAAAAAAAATTTGAGCTTGGTTATGTAAAACATTTATTGCACAAACATGTTTTAATATTATTATAAAGTTGTTGAATCGGCTACCAAGGCAAAGAGGTCTGTCTAAATCGTGGTTTGACTAGTCGAACGTCAGTGCCGGAGCTCACCCGTTGACGTCGGCGTATCGGTACGTCCCTAAGTCAAATATAAAATAGCTTGGTTGGCTTACTGCGTCAATGAATCTAAACTGTAAGCTAAATAATTGAATGAAGCTTTTATTCTGAAAGTCCACAGAAAGAGATGATTCAGGATCCTCAGTCATTTGTCATAACTTATGAGTGTCTGGATTTTATACATAACTAATAGAATAGTAGCGAAAAACTACTATCTTCATCTTGTGTATCTGATGCTGCTGTGAAGTACGTTTTTAAACACTCATATAAAGCAATCCTATAATACTTTGAATGGTATATTTACGACTGCTTGATTTATTTTCTGAGAATGGTGTAATTAGCGTGTTTTGTGTCTCGCTAAGGTTTCCTAAAGTGACGTAATAGTTCTTCTGCGCAGATAAATTAGCACATCATATTTGATTGTTTCCAAAAATATATTAATACAAGTTATCCTGTGCTTAAGCAAAACTTTTGCAACAGCTTATTGAAGTATTATTTTCGACGTATTTATAACAGTATTGTTATTGTCGCATATTATCGTCGTATTCATTTACTGTTTGTAAATATAATATTTATGTAATATAATAGTAAATATTATATGTATCTATGATTACAATAAACAGTGCTGTATAACATAAAAAAATTACCAAAATCTCACAAATAGCAAGTAAAGGCATTATTTACTTTGAAATTGGTTGAAAAAATACAATTATATATGTGACTCTATTTGAAATAGTCATATAAAAAGTGTTTTTATCTTTTAATAGATAAAGACAAATTACTTGTCCTTGTCCGCTTTAGGACTTTGTTCTCATTTATTTGTGTAAAAGGACCAGGTAGCCACCGGAATAAAAAATATTTACAGATGGCCACATTATGTAAATACCTCTGAGCTAAATTGTAGATGCATTCATCAGGGGATGAGGATTGCTCATACGGCTAATTGGTTGAAATAAGCCAGGACATCATTCGTCAAAGCTGCTCGCAGAAAATATTTACATATGTTCTCAGTACTAAATTGAGTAATACCTATACATCAGATCTTTAAGGGTTTTGCTATTTACAACTACTTTACTTAAACCTAATTACTCGACGATCTGCTAGACCACTTCGATTCATCTGGAGCCTACCGACACTGACACTTGATATATACATATATATCTAAAACTCAAATAAGGAAAGATTACCTGTCCTCACATATTTCTTTCTACGAGTAAATGTGAATAAGCTACTTGTTCTTATCCTTACCCATCTATTTCTACTCATATGCACTCATCTACTAGTAAATTGATAGATCACATGTCATCATCTGTCTTTATTACTGATAGATAAGAATATATTCCCTGTTTGTGTTATTCTCATAGTACATATAAGTTAGATATTTGATTATTATTTGTATATTTTGTTTGTATATAAATATATTAGTGAATGTGTGTATGCATTAGTGTATATACAGTTGTTTACCTTTCTTGGTCTAAAAGTTTGTGTCCAAGTAATGAACTTGCTAAACCGACTTTGTCCGGGGAATCACTGTGCCAAGCGTCACAATAAGTATCCATGGCTCGTTCTCCTTGTGGATGAGATCCGTGCCATACGATCTTTTGTGGCCTTAAATAATAAAGTTGAATTAAAAAAGTAATTATTAAAAAGTCATGCTTTATAATTAAATATTGCAATTTCAAGCAATTTCTACTTTTTATTTAAACGTATAAAATGTTCTTCAAATCATGACATACCATGAAATATCTTGTAATATATTCTTTCCATTAAAGCTGTATATTCTTGGTGACTGTGCAAATAATCCACCAGCGCCGTCAAACAGATCACCCCAAGAATTAAACAGAACATCACCCCGAGTGTTAACGACGGGCAAGTCTCTATCGCTCCACCTCACTATTGAGTCGATGTTTTGAACTCTGAAAATTAGTTGTATCAATATATGATATTATTTTTACAATAGTAATTTTATTCACCTCGACGATAGGAATGCTCTAAAGGTTCCTCGTAGACCAGCTCGTCTCGCTTGTCGATAGCAAGCATAGTCGGCACCACGGATACCATGCATGTCTCCAGATACTGGTTCATTCAACGCTGCCATTCGTAGCTGAAATATATAAAATATGTGATTTATTATAATAATGATTATGTTAGGCTTAGTGCTAAAACAATGTAAGTCACTTTTCAATGTTCTTCAACTATTTTTAATTCAAAAGTTAATCTTGCATGTTACTGAATATTCGTTTGAGTGATGTATAATAAGTTTATGTAGTTTGGGTTGAAAAATATATTTGATGTTTTATAATACTAAACAAACGTTATTTATACTCATAACGATATAATTGTAAATTTAAAAAATAAAAAAATAACATATGGCATAAAACACTATTTTTTGTTGCGAAATAAAAAGGCATATTTTTATTTTATTCTTCAATCTAGGTACACCTAATGGTTTACCTAGATTTCCTAATCTTACGGATTAATATCGTGGTGATTAATTAAAATCGAGCTAGGTCGTACATATCTGGTATTGAAACTTCTCTAATATTGTGCTAATACAGTTCATAGAAAATATTTTTTGTATTAAAAAAAAATAGAAACCAGTATTATTTAATTGTTTTTTTTATTATTTTTATGTATATATATTTTTTGTTGTTATAATATACTTATTTTGTAATTTTAAAATGATATGAATCAATGGATATATCATACAATAAACCTAATATAATATTTAAATTTATTTAAAAATAAAAGGATAAAAAACACAAAAAATAAAAAATATGAAAAAAAAAATAAAATTATAAAGAATAAAATATAATTAAAAACACAACGTTTTACTAATTGTAATGCATTTTGTCTGTTATAGATTTTAAATGAAAAAATATATTATTATTACATAAAAAAATATATCTTTATTGTCTTAAATTTAAATTTAAGACAACAAAGATTTTTTTTGCTTGGTTGCTTATTTTTTTTTCTTTTATGTACATATACTTAAATTACTTCTAAATAATGTTAAGAAAAATAAATATATTTGAATGTAACAACCTTTAAAACGTAAAAAATATTAATAAATCAACACGAAATATTGAAATATAAAATTTAAACATACAAAATTACCCCAAAAAGTTTTTAATGCAAAAAATATTTCAATAAAAGAAGAAAAAAAATAAAAAAATAATGATATGCTTTGCTTGTGTTTTTATAATAAAAATAAATACAAAAAAATACATAATTAATTAAAAAATTAAAAGTGAATATTTATGATTTATTTAAGTATATTTTGTATGATTTTTTAGTGTTACTTATTTTTTTGAGAAATGCTATTTTTAATTGTTTTTTCCCAATAAGCATATTTGAAAATATAAAAAAAACAATAAAAAAAATGTAATTTTTAAAGACGATTCGTGTGGTAAATGATTGCCAAACAAATAACAACGTTTGATTTCTTTAGAAAGATCGAATTATACTATTCAATTGTCTTTAAATTATATTAATTACTAATAGTAAAACATGTCTTCAATTGATTATTTTACAGAAATATTGTTGCACACACGCAGTAAGCGCTCTTCATCAACGCCTGTTTCTTACAACAAAAATAAATACATAATAAAAATATTTACGTATGTAAATATAATATCAAACCTTAATATGTAATTATAACAATATATTATATAGTTTAATGTAGAGATATTATAAAATAAGTTAAACTGATTATTTTAATTTACTGTTGATTTAGATCAAATATTTTATGATGTAAAAATTTACAATTTCTGAATTTGAGTCTCATTTCCTAGATTACAAAAAATGTTTTTTTATTTAATATACTTAGAGATAGTAGTATATCAAATAAAAAAATAAGCGTCGTTTTCGGAGTGTTTTATGTAACCAGATAAAGACATACCTTTATTTTTCGAAATTTTGGTATTTACACAATTTTAATTGAATTCGCATATATCTGACCATTGTACAATTTGTTTATAACACATTATTTATACATTCTTCTGAAGCACTGAATCTCTTTGTGTTGCTGCAATTCTTCTTTTATCAAACAATAAAACCAGTGCTTCAGTTTCAACCGAACCTACTGAGTTATATGCGAGTGAGTATGTATTTGTGTGGATATTAAAAAAACAAAATACTTACCATTTTAGGATACCACTGCGACAATGGAGGCACGAGAAATAAAATGTAAAGGTTAAAAACGGTCGAGCATGGCGCGTTTGGGTCATAAACTCATTCTTGGGCAAACAAAGGGTCAATTGTAATGAATGATTCAGAGGGGAGGTCCAAGGTGGAGAGAGTGGGCTGGAAGTAGAGCCTTCGCCGCTTATGAAGCGATTGAATAAACAAAGGAAAGGTTTTGTTTATTTACTCGGAGGATTTTTTTTATTATTATTTCGGTTTTCGAAAGAGCGAAAGAGGAACAATTTCGTTATTTTTTATCATGCGCAAAAGGGTTAGAAAGTCAATATGTTTTGAATTAGCTCAAATACTTGTTCCAGCCAATTCAACTGTGTAATTCATTGTTGAAAGTTTCGTTATCGAATTGGCGTGTGGGCGATCCATATATTTTTCATATCCTTATTATTGTTTATATTATCAATTTATCGGTATGCACATGCTTATATTTTATATATTTAAATCTAATATATTATAGTTACCCTAGTTTATTTTCAGCGTATCATATTATTAATAATATTTTCTGAATATTTTGATTATGATCAAACAATGGATATTTCGTACTGGATCTTATACAATAAGTTACGCTATATTAAATACTACATGAATCTGAATTTAATCACGATCTATTATTAAAACACACCGAACCTTAAAAATGTAATATTGTACAAAAAAATATCTGTACGCTTCAGAAAAAAAAAATCGTTGTATGAATAATTAAATCCGGTTAATACCATACAAAAGTATAATTATCGGTTATTTTTTATTTTCATTGTCTGTCGATTCAATACAAATATTTTACACAAAATAAAACACGCCTCGGTTCATTAGTTAATCCACTTTTGCAAATTTCGCATAAAATATTCATAAAATAAATCATGTTGGCTGCATTCGCAGAAACTTGGTCGTAAATCATGTTATGGAAATCTTAGGGAAAACTTTCATATGACATTTATGCTCTTTTGCATGTTTTGCGATTTTTTCTCTTTCTTTCGACTAGTCACTTTGCAAAAATATAATAATGAAAGTGTTGACTGCAGAGCTGTGCTAAGAAAAATAAATAAAAAAAATGCTGTTGTTTGCAGCGAAGTAAGTTTTTTTACATTCAGTCGTATAATAATATCATATATCTAAAAATATATAAAATGTACATAGATACTAATATTATTTCGGTATATGTTAAGAGTGATACATATTCTAATTATGCTTATTTGTAGAAATTTATTATTTAACTTACATTAGGTCCTTCTACAGGTAGCGGTACGTTGTTGATGAGATTGGAAGCTTCGAAGGGCGGATGAGGCTGTGGGGGTGACGTCGTTGGTGGAGCTTGTGTGGTAGTCGGCAACAACGAACCCAACTATAATTTAAAAATAGGAATAATTTTTTTCTGTTAGTACAGTACTCAGTATAAAATTATTACTTACAGATATGTACTGCCATCCGTTGGTCACTCTAACCAGAAGTACTTCTTCGTCGATTTTGTAAGCCAATGTGCCCACTGGACAAAGACTGGCCATCTGGAAAGTATTTTTAAATATAATGATTGAAAATTTAAGTACAAATTTTTTTTTTTGAAAATATTTGATTATATTTAAAAGAAAATAAAGGCGATGTCAAATATTTATTCTGGATTTTACAACTATTTAAGTTGACTGTTGCGTATGAAATGTTGTTATTTTAAGGTAAATAATTGTCATGTACGGTTCTTACCACATAAATAAATATTACTGCCCGAGTATCTGATATTTTTTATCAATGGTACTTAAGTCTCGAATTTTAGGTCAGCAAGGCACATTTTGTTAAAAGAACAACAGTTAAAATACTACGCAGCATCGTTGCAGTAATATATAGCACCAGGGACGTCATTTGGGTAGAGTGGCAGTTAGAGACAATTGCCCCTCTTGAATTTAATTAAAAAAAAGCATGTCAAGTAATGAAATACTATGAATCTTAATGAAATAGAAATATTAAAAAATCGACCACTGCCTGGCCAACTTTTGCATCTCCCCCATGGAAAAAGTTTAAATGACGTCCCAGATTCTAAACTAGAAATTCTTCAAAGAAAATCTAAGAAAAAACTTAAAAAAAAAGTATTTCTTAAAATATGTCATTTCAATGAAATCGTATCAGAATATATTTTAACCGGTAGGTATTTATTTTTACTAGTGAAACTATATATAATCTGGTAAATACTAGTAAAATTATATGATTTCAAATTTTTCATATGCAGTAAAACATTTACATACTTAAAATTATATATTTACATGCGATGTATACATTTTACAGTGAATGTGTATTTTCAAGTGAAAATATATTTTCACTAGTAAATTCCAAATACATTTTCATCAGTAGATATATGTATTTCTACTGGCGAAAATATAATTTTACTAATATGCGCTAGTGAAATTTTGATATAAAATTTGCTAGTTGTGAAACATACATTTTCTGTTCAAACCCAAACCTAACCTACACGAATTAACCAAGCCCAGCTTGACGTAATGAAAGTTTTAATAGTAATTATAGTTTTAGAACTTTCATAAGGTCAAGTCCAATATACAAACTAAGCCAACTCATCCCTTAGAGGAAAATAAGCGGCAGAATAAGAACAGACAGATGTTATATCTTGCATATTGTTCCATAGTTGGTCCGTAGCTTGATATTACACTATGTTTTAAAAATATGGCAGCTATTTTTACTAATATTACTACGGAATTCTGATATGAGAGTATTGGGCAAAGTATATTCAAACCGAATTTTGGTCTATAGGAGGGCGCAAAAACAAGTATCACTTCTCAGAAGTCAAAAATTCACGCCAAAAGAAATAAAATCGTGTCGGCGCCGTTGCAGTTGGAACGCTCGGTAACGAGCGTAATATTAAAAAAACGACCAGTGACTGGTTAACTTTTGCTCTCCCCTATAAAAAGCTGAAAGGACGTCCCTGTATGGTAGTAATACTCATATGGACTATAAAAGCTTTACAGTACAGGATGTTGTATCATATAAGTTATGTCCCAACTTGAATTGAATCAATCAGTGAATTTAATGAGTAGATAGTTTTATTATCAGCAAGGTAATTAGCGTTATAAGATTGATTTTGCTTAAATATAAGATACAACTTACAAGTGACTTGAGCTATTTTAAACAAATATCTTAGTTCCTGTGGTTGACATATTGCTCTTGTCTTCTGTTTATGTGAATATTCTGTACAAATCTAAGGCACGTATTAAAATTGAACTAAATGCAATAATAACAACGACGTTTTAGTTATATACTTCTTTTAAATAGTTATTAAATTCATATTATTTATTTAATAGTATGTTAACCTTAATCATTGTGTCTGTGTTCTGGAAGGTAACTGCTCCAGGCACAATCCTCATTTGCTGTTGTTCTTCTTCTCCACCCATTCTTCCTTGCTGCTGGTAGGACGACGAAGGAGAAGGATTCGGAGGCGCTGCGATAAATTGAGACGAATGAGCGAATTTTAATTAAATCAAATAAACCTGCGTGATACATTGCCAAACTCTGGATAGTTTTCTTTATACGCGCCCCATCGAAATTAAAGCCCGTTTGCCCCCTTTTGATTTGAATTTTACACTCTCGTCTCGTCGAAAAGGTTTAATTCCGTTTAATTTGGCTTGTTACAAGAGAAATTTAGTTGATTAAGAGCAATAAACTCGGAGCGGCGTTTCTCTACGTTCAACTCGAATAACGGAATATATTTTATTAGAAATAAAAAATCGAGAGCTTTTAAAACATGAATATAAAATATATGAAACTACATTTTTCCTATTTACTACTTACAAGTTATGCGTCTTACCATTAGAGACCGCCTCCTTAGAATCTCTCGAATCTCTATGATCTTTCAGAGCTTTCAGTTCGTCCAGAGCACTTTTGTGCGTTTTTGCTGATCCAGTATTTAATGTTTTTCAAAGACAGCAGAAAGAAGAGAAAAACATTTGGATCTATTATATATAAATATATAAAATACAGACATATACTCAAGTCTCCCTAAAGGCTACGGTTTATTGTCAGCGTTGAAAGGGAGCAAATTGAGTGACGTTCGCGTGATACATGTTTGAAATTTTGCTCAAAAAGCAAATTGCTGAATTGTGTCGTATATAAATACATAGCTAGACAAGAATATACCTGGTCTACTGTGTGTTGAAGTATCTCCATAGACAGGCATGTGCATCGAGAAACCTGGCTCTCCTTTTTGTCCCACAACTGAAAGTCCAGCAGGTCCAGCGGGACCTGGAGGCCCTGGTGGTCCAGGTACTGTAACATAGCGCACAGATCCATCTTCAACTGAAGAACCTGATCCTGCAGGACCTGGAGGGCCTGGTGGGCCAGGAGCTCCATTTGAACCATTAGTTCCAGGAGTACCATTCGTTCCTCGATCGCCCTTGTCTCCTTTCTGTCCCTAATGAATATTATAAATTAAATTAAATTATAAAATATATTCGATTAAAAACTTACAGATCCGAATCCAAACATCCCAGATGAAGA
This sequence comes from Plectrocnemia conspersa, assembly GCF_051122295.1. NCBI lineage: Eukaryota > Metazoa > Arthropoda > Insecta > Trichoptera > Polycentropodidae > Plectrocnemia > Plectrocnemia conspersa. The sequence continues at coordinate 8,139,708 of NW_028277174.1, read as the reverse complement.
ATCGCCCTTATCACCCTTAATTCCAGGCGCCCCTGGAAGTCCTCCTGTTCCCGGCGTTCCAGGTGAGCCCTGTTAAGTAAATAATACACCGTTAAAAGCTTTAATTATGTACGTTAATGCCCCTAAATGTCCATTACTTACTTTAAGCGATGCCTTTAACGCGAAAGCCAAAAGTTAACGAAGTATATTATGAGTTAAAGATAAAGGTTTTGATCAATGTAATATTAAAAAAAATTACCGTCCATCCTGGTAGTCCGATGTCTCCGACAGTTCCTGGTTTGCCTGGTGTCCCTTGAATTCCTTGGATGCCTTGTCTACCTCGTTTGCCTCTCGGACCTTGTTCACCCTTTTCTCCCTGAATTATCAAAAACAGTACTTGATAATTATAATAACAATTAAAAAAATCACAAAGAAATTCGTTTTTAATCTTTTTTTTTCGTAAATAATAAATTTTATTGAATTAAAAATCCGATAAAAAGTTAATTGAAGTGAAATCATTTTGTAATTTTAAACACAATTTAAGGCTTTGCAAAATTGATATACAGTGTAATAATTAAGTTTGTACTTTCATGTAAAAATAAATTTAGTGGCGAAGACTACTTGTAATGATGGCATTTAGTTTCAACCTAAATTAATAACTAGAATACAAGTATCATATTTTTGAATTAGGTTAAAACTAGGAAATACATATAGCACGTAATGGGATATATAACATTTTAAAAATACACAGAAAAATAAATTATAAAAAAATATAATATACATGATCGTATAATAATATATAATTCTCAACCAAAAGTAAGGATGAAACTTAAAAAAGCTTTTAAACTTTTTTTGTGAAGTCTCTTTAACATTTTAGTATTTATTGTGACGTCTTTATACTGATTTAAAATTATAAGTTATATTAAGGTAGAGGTGCACAAAACTTAAATGTAGCTTCATAAGTTAAAATAATATTAATGAGCTTAAGAATAGAAATTAATATATTTATGTAATACTATCTATTATATTTTTAAAATATATTAAATATTTTTTTTTATAATTCTTAAACAGTTTTAACGAGGCACTAGATTGTACCATTCTGCGTCAATCTCTTAAGATGCATTTGCCTATGGTTTCCATCTTAGGATGTGTTTGTTTCGGTTCATCTATCGAAATTATAAAATACAATTCTAGCTATAAAAATAATTTATGCAAATGCTACCTTTTTGTATGTTTGACATGCTGGCAAACAATATTTATAATCTAAATTAATTCTTCTTGGAATATATGTATGAAAGGCATTGCACTTTTATAATTAACCAAACAGGTCGAAATTGTTGTACAAGACTCACAAAGAGCGAACTAATTCAGACGTAATATTTATGTAATATCACAACTTGTAAATTTCCGTACTTTAAATAAAATAGTTTAAATCTTTATATTTTATATTTAATAAAACAGTTTAATTACTGGAATACTAATACGGCGTGCTACTATTTTTTTTAAGATTTAAAGTTACGTAATTTAAATACGAACAAAAATTTGATCTCATTGATCGATCAATTGTGATCGCGCGGTCATTGGTCGATTCGGTCACGACGGCTGCGCTCTATATTCTAGTTTATATTGAAGTAATTCAGTTAATTAATTGTGTGTACGTTTTAATAATAACAATTAGTAAAATTAATTAATACATGCCTTTATCGGTACAAATTCAGCATTGCTGCCAGGAACCGGCAAGCATGGAGCTCCCTTGTCGCCCTTGGGTCCTGACGATCCTAAGGGACCTTCGATTCCGGGCATTCCTGACGGTCCGATTTCTCCTCTCTCTCCGGGCTTTCCGTCGTTGCCAGGGTATCCCTGCGGCCCTTCTATGCCCCTGCTACCCTTTTCACCCTGTTATTAAGCGAGCGTTCCCTTATTAAAAATTCATTATTAATTTAAACATTCATAAATAAAAAAATAATTACTTTGGGACCGAGTGAACCCTTTTCACCGGACGGACCTTGAGGACCAGCCACGACTCGCGTTCCGTCTAAATTTTTATTTAACAATTACGATACATTTTTTTATTTTATATATAAAAAAAAGATTAAAACCTACCCGACCCGTCGTATCTTACGTCGTCATCGATCGATCTAGTGGGAGGTCCTGGAGGTCCAGGTTTACCTTCGAGACCTTGTTCGCCTGAAAAAATAGTAAACATTCGATGTAAGGTCTAGTGGCTGGGAATTAAAGCAAAGTCAGCACTCTTTCATTTTTTACCTGTTATATAATTAAGTTTAATAACATCTTACAGTAACCAAACCGAAATTTAAAATTTATTAAAAATTCATTTATCGTAGATTCAGGTTACAAAAAATGATTTCAATCATATAATTATATCAATATTTAATTTGTAATAATATTGGGTAAGTTTTTTTCTTTATTTTAGTGATTCGAAATATAATTTCCTTCTAAATATATAACCTTCTACTGCTCGGATATTTTTTTAATTCCGTTAACTTAAAATCTTGGATGCTCTGATTCAAAATATTCCGATAGCCCCCTTTTCTCATTGTCTCCATTCTGAAATTTTTTCGTTTAAGTTATGCATATTTAAAAATTATGGGTAGCTAATAAATTACATACCACTTCACAAATGTTAAGTTAAGTGGTTAATATAACAGGCAATTTTATATAAATTATCAATGTCATTTAAAAATAAATTTTGGGGTTCAATTATATTTAAAAAAAAAAACAACACAGATTGTACGGCCAAAACACGAGTAACTGTTGAAACGTAAAAAAGAACACGATATTTACTAATATCAGACGCGAACGGTGAGATACATTCCCTTTCGCTCGCTCGCGTATTAAGTGAAGAGAGTGAATGAGAAAAGGTGGCGTGCAGAACGCATGTAAAGCACGACCCACGACGCGAGCGAGCGAAAGAGAATGTATCTCACCGTACGCGCCTGCGTAATATAAATGGATATTAAGTAATTATAAAAAAAAATAGTTTTCTCACAAACCTATGTCCAAATAATATATTTTTTATTATTTAGATAAAATAAATAAATAAATTATTATGTGTATAAAAAAATATTATTCATAATTTAAAATATACATAAACTTATTTATCCATCTGTTTATTTAATAATAATTAATACTTATATTGTTGTTTTTTTAAAATAAATTTATGTTTTAGAATATAATATTATTATTATTATTTCATTAATTTATTTAGCTTAATAGCTAATCTTTACATCTAACAAATTTAGTAAACATATATATAAAAAATACATAACAGAAAGAAAAAATAAAAATATACAATAATAAAGACTTAATATTATAATTTATTTCTATATGTACGAAGGTGTTTTTTTATTCCATTTATGAAACCCGTTATATTTTCGCTGTTTCGGATTTCTCTTGGAAGACTATTATATAAATCAAAACCTCCGTACATAACTCCCCTAGCCGTACTCGTTTTCTTATACTTAATTATCTTTAAATTTTCTTTATTTCTAGTATTATATTTATGTACATCTTTATTTCTTATTAAATACTTATTAAAATATTCTGGTAACATATTATTTTCTAACTTATATATATAAATACTAAAACATTCATATTAATTTTTAGAATGGTTTTAAAGTATACTATTGTAAGTGTTTCGTGTTATGTAAATTATTGTAACTCAATGTGTTTTTTATTGAAAATAGGAATTTAAAGTAAGATACACAAAATTTTTCTCGGTTTTTATTTATTTAAGCACCATAAATAAGCAAATAAATTTTATATTCATATTAAACTTAACGTTATTACCGAAAGATCTTTTTCTAAGAACGCATTTAAAACTATTTTTAGTTTATATTATTAATTCCTAGAATAAGCTTTATACTTAACGATAATAATGCAAAAAAGTGTAATTAATTTATGCTATTAATATTTTTTTATGAATAAATTTTTGTTGCGCTACAATAAATTATTTTTGCTTATTGCTCTCTGTTGTATTGGTCAAACATTAAATTGTCTTTATCATATTTATAACTCGATTGAATATATGCACATACATATATCAAATACTGCTTACTGTCGAAACAAATATGTCAAACATATTTATAAAATAATAATACATTAATTTAATTTTACGTTATTGAAACTTTGTAAGTGAACGGAACGTAAATTATATTGATGAAAAAAAAATGGCTATCCATTCCGAATAAAATATTATAACAAAGAGAAATGATCGGATAGATAGTTAAATTTCGAAACAATGATATTACAAAATAACACACACAAAAACATCAAAGGAATTCAGTACAAGAGTCAATCAAAATCACTCTATATACAAATAAAAATATACTAAATTGGTTTATTTTATAGAACAACATTGAGTTGTATTATTTATTTACAGGTGATAACAAAATTTTATTATTATTCTAATTGCTCTGAGATAACATTTGTAAAGCATTTTATTAGTAAAAATATAAATATTTATATAATGCTAATATTTTATTATCGATGCTCATCTATAAAAACATTTTAATAAAATATATTTCAATTGAATACTAATTATTAAGTATATTATCATTTTATAAGATGTTCCTAAATATTGGGATAACGAGCCCCTTTTATTCAATAATAAGTGTCCTATGTTTCTATTACCGCCAAAATAACGGTGATCCTAAATGGGATAAACTAGACCACTGGGGGATAATGATTGAAATTGGAGGTTTCGTTAGTGATAATTGATACTAACGTACTAAAATGTACATTTAACAAGTAAAACATGCTAACTTCAGAATAGGAACCAAAATTATATTATTGTATATTGTTTAATATATAATTAAAAATGATATTTTAAAATATATTTTATTGTAATATGTCATAAAATAAATATTTGATTCACAACAGAGTCAAAATCATTAGTATAGTAGCATTATCATATTAAAACTACATTATGGAAATTAGTTCTGATTCGATTATGATTTGTATGTAATGATTATTTATATTTTGAACGAATTGTTAATTTTATTATCTCCTTCTTAAAGGTTGTCACTGAATTATTCATATAATGAAACTTACATTATATATGTTACAGTAAATGAGAAATAATTTTATTTATTTGAGTAAAATTATATTTGCTTACATTTTCACCGATAAATATATATTTTTACTAACAAAAATATAATTTAATCGATAAGCACTAGTGAAATTTAATGATGCATTAAAATTTTCTGTTTAAAGCAAAACCTTATTTAATAGGATAAAATGTCCAAAACAAACTATATTTGTTGAACTTCCTTTAGGTCAAGTTTGGCTTAGTTAATTTCTTTAGTATAGGTTTGAGTCTGAACAGCAAATGAATGGTCTTTCGCAACTATCAAATTTAATTTTATAAACATCTTGAGCAGTATATAATTTCATTAGCATCGGTTAAATTATATTTTTGCTAGTTGTAATATGACCGTTGAAAATGTACTTAAATATTTTTTACTGAAACAGTTATTAAAATTATATTCATACTAGTGATAACTTGACTGAAAAATACAATTTACTGTAACATATAAATTAGTAAGCTAGATATTTATAAGTAAACTAAGAATCTATTAATATAGCACTAGTGTAAAAATATTTTTTTTGAGAGCAAAATTGTCCTGAATTTATTTATAATATAAGTGCTATGAATGTATTTTTAATAATATAAATTCGTATTTTTGCAATAAATATTTATATTTAGTAAAGAAATTGCAATACATGAAGGATATTAAATTCTACAACTAACTGAAAAAAATAGGCACATAAACTATATTTTTAGCAAATAAAAAATATATTTTATAACGCAGTTTTTTTATTCTATAATTTAAAAATGTAGAAAGAAAATATAAATATATTTTTTAATCTACATTTATGTTTAAAATAAAATAGTGTACTTAAGGATTATTGAGATTGTTGATAATTATGCAGACTTTTTTTATTCTTCGCAACTAGTTACTACGACATGGTAAAGAAATATGTACTCCTACTTATAGGTTAATGCTTTATAATTTACTATATTTTTATTAGTACAATAAGCGGTTAAATATATTATTATTTATTTGAAAAATATAAACAAACCTTTTTCTCCTTTTTCAGCAGGTTGTCCGTTCGTACCCGGCAATCCCGGCAAACCATCAGTTCCAGGAGGTCCTCTCTCGCCCTTTGACCCTAAAGGACCGGTCACACCCGTACTACCCTGTATATAATTTATTATTATAATAGGAACACCCATTTTTATACATAATCTTATAACAATACGAAAAAAAGTTTTTCTTGCCTTATCGCCCTTGTGTCCTCTGTGACCTATTTCTCCCCTTTCTCCTTTATGCCCCATGAATCCCTTCTCACCTTGGGTCCCTGATGGTCCCATAATTCCCGGTTCGCCTTTAGGACCCGGAGTTCCGGGCCTAGAGTTTCCGGCTCCGCTGCCGAAAACCGATTCCTGAGGGATAGCAGATGTAGTTAATTGATATGACCACTCTTTCGTACTGAAGCGAAATTAATTACAAAATTAACTTTTGTCTCTTGAAATGTATGAACATACTATATATAATACATATTTTATATATTATATATATATTATCAACACTCACTTACCTCTATTATCCAAATAGGATAATTTAGGTTTATTATGCACTAACCTTAAATATTCCTCTAGGCTTCCAACTTGGCTATAAAAAATCGTTGGCGTGAAAATGAGAAAAGTCACGTGAATACAGATAATGCAAAATATACACATTTTTACCTTTCGAATGTGTTATTACAGCATTTCCCAATCTTTTTTAAATGGCGGACCGGTTTTTTTATTTTGTATATAATTTTTTTTGCGGTTCACCTTATGTTTAATAGTGATAATAATAAGTATCTTATCAGAACAAAGTCAACATAAAATATGTGAGCTCTCTAGAAAGAATCTAAATTAATGTTCTTGCTAAATTAAAATTTATAAAAATTACAGTTTGACTTTTTAATCTATTTATGTTTCTGTTTCTATTCCTCATTAAAAACTTATTATTAAAACATATATGATTATTTTTCAGAACATTTATTGCAATTTTTTAGATAAAATAGTGTTAAAAATAATTATTACATATAATATATGGATATTTAAAGTAAAACAATATAGATCAGGGGTGATAAAATTAAAGATAGCTAAGCTATTTTAACTATTTAATTTTCTTTAAATATTGCAGAGAATATATAAGTATAATAATTTCAGTTGCTGCAGTATTTTATGTATAAGAAAATATGTTTTTTAAGAACATTAATTTTTTCGCTGTATGGGCAAAAAATTTTTGGCATTAATTTTTAGAATGGTTTTAATGTATACTATTGTAAGTGTTTCGTGTTATGTGGATTATTGTAACTTAATATGTTTTTTATTGAAAATAGGAATTTAAAGTAAGATACACAAAAAGTTTCTCCGTTTTTATTTATTTAAGTACCATGTCTTTTTTAGTTTGACATCTATAATTAAATAAAATAAAATTGACCTGTAAATTTGTTCTACTAATATTTATAAAGGGGTGGAAATTTAAAGTTCTTCTACTGATATACAGTTTATATTAATTTAGTAGCAATTTCTTTACGGGGCTTGAAATTTTGTTCACCTTTGATTCAGGCTTTCAAAAAAATATTTTTACAGAACCTATAATGAATGGTTTAAAAAAAAGCTTTACGCCATTTAATGAATGAAATTTGAGAACTATTCGCAAAAGCTTTTTCAGATTGTCGGTCAACGATTTATTTTAATTTTAAGATTTATTTAAAACTAATTTTTAACTTAATCCAATTGTCATGTATTTAAGCTGCGCTGAAAAAAAATTCAAGAGTTTTTCTCAAATTTGAAATGTATGTGTAATTTATAAAAAATAAAATCTGATTAGTTGATAAAATTAAAAGCCATTCAACTTATATAAAAACAATAGTTTTAATGCGTTTAATTTTTTTTGTGTATCGATTTCTTCTCCAGGGATCGAAACCGGTCCGCCTATTATAGTTTGGAAAACGCTGTTGATATAATAAATAAATAAAATTATAATTATCGCCATGAGAAAATTCAAGCCGCCTGCGGATACCTTTATTGTTGATTTAATATAGGCGTATTAAGACTTATACGCGCTTATTAAATTAAGGAAATAGTTCACGTTCGTGAATAAATAATATAAATATAATATGTACGTACACGTTCGCGTATATCCAACAACGAATATTGAAACAATATTCGTTGTTTGATCAAAGGGCAAAAGGAAACACTCGCCTGTTTTGTATGGGGATAGCAAAGTGGAGAAAGGAAACACCTGTCAATGCCAAATGTTGGGCGTCTCTTATGTGCGAAACTATCCACCCGGCTTTTGGATATTAGACGCCCTTTTGTAGCGCGAGAAAAAATGATTTATAATAACAAAACGCAAGAGAAAAGAGTTTTCTTTTATCGAGAGCCATATATAATATTATGCGCGCGTGTGTTATTAAACTAACGTGCAAATTGAAATAGGACAAGTTGTGTAATTTCGTTAATACTTGGCGTGATGGCAGCCAGTTAGAGCCGTGCAGGTGTTGCAAACCTTTAGAAAGGTTTGGCTCGGAGTAAAAATGTTTAATAATAATTATAATAAATAACTAGTTGGTGGTGAAAGAAAGACTCTTATGGTCGTTGGTTTTTCTCGTAAGAGAGACAGCTGCCCAGCATGGCACCGAGAAAACTGGGGCATAAATGTATTTAAGAGTTTAAATTCCTAATTAATTTAACAAGTTTTATGTATAATAAAAATTAAGAATAAAAGTAGACTATAACTTTATATTGCATGAAAGATATTAAGCGGTATCAACTGTATTAATTGTGTCCAGAGCCTGTCCAGAAATAATTTTTAATAATTTGATGTCAATAAGGGCTTAGGGCAGAGCAAAATAGAGAGCAATTAAATTAGGCCAAAGTAACAATAACAATAAAAAAAAGTACAGGAAAACAATGGAAAAAACAGAACATTTTTTCTATGAATGATTAGTCAACAAATCTGATTATTTCTGCAAAGTGTAGCGAAGATCTGTCAGATATTTGCTAGGTATAGAGATTCAGAAGAAACAGAAAAACTGTATTTTATAGCTAAATTACATGAATCTGATGCAACGGCAGCTTTTATTTTCAAGAAAAATCCTTAGCAGAAATAAAAAAATGGATTTACACATGTCTGAGATGAATACATCTACTAAAGCCTTTTACACATACAGCACGAGGCCAGTTCAATTCAGTAAAAAATCATAACTATTAACACTATAAAGGCCGATGGCACAACATGTGTGCCATATTTTTTATAATTATAAAGTAGCAAATTTATATTCAAATTGTTTTTCAAATATTTTTTTATTAATTTTTAAAATAAGTTGACGTCATCTGTTGATAAATTGAACCATGTAGCCACGCGATCTGTATAATCGGAAGTTGAGACAAGCATACTTTGTGAAAGGTATGAGCCATACAGATATGCAATAAAGGCCTTCAGTACTACATAAACAATTGAGAAAGGTGCTGATTAATAGTTAAGGGAGAATTTGCTTTGGTTCCCTAAAATTTATTTATCTGGCATAAAAAAATATAAAAATGCTGCTTGTCCTTTGGGATGAAAGTGAGCCATAAAGAGAATAGTAAAACATATAATTTGAATATGTCTATTCATATAAATTCAGACATCGAGCGCATTACTGATTCGTATCAACTGACACGTAATGATCGATGGCCATATCTGATTAAATGTCAAAGGATACGGAAAAAGCTTATTCCATAAAAGGTGCCGAATTATTTTACATATTTGGCGCTCTTAGATATTGCACAAGCATTGTTATGGACAGATTATTTACATGCTGGTGGTCCGATTTTTTTGAAGCTTAATTATAATTGGGTTCTTTGGGATCATAACGATAATGATTTTCTGTATTTGGCTGTCGTCAATATCAAAAACCATTGTCTTAGTTAATAAAGCAATAATAAAGTTTGTGGAATTGAAGCATTGAAACACATAACGTAAAAAATTAAATTAAATTAATAATGTCGTGGTTTTCTCGAAATTATTATATAGACACTGAAGATCTAGAAATAAATACTTATACAAAAAATAAAAATAATGTGTTTATTATGTTTAAATAATATTCTTTACATATCTGTATTATAAATGTCTTGTTTTTAATTTAATTTTCATTAAAATACTAACGAATATTACATTTTTACGACTTATTATAATGATCAATGATACATACTATATATTTCCTCCCACTGGTAATAAATATTGTACTCTACTAATTAATTATACAAATTTAAGTCATTAGATAAATTTGTTTTTATATTTTTTTTAGTAAATATTTTTTGATATATAATACATTTTTCTGTTTAGTATTGATTTAATTAGTGGGTTAAATACTTTAATAAATTTTATTATACTGCTAAGATTAAATTAAATTACAATGTTTCTTATTTTTTTTTTCGAAATACTATATTTTATAATTTAATTTAGTGGTATGCTGTATTATAAAATTATTTATATAATTAATCATAAACATGCTAAAATAAAAGTAAGCATCATATTTTAAATCAGATCATAGTTTAAGATATAATATAAAACAAATATTTAAAAATTCCAGTGTTATAATAAATTAGCTACGTATTAAAAGTTGCTTCAACAATGATTCAATCAATATAACAGTACATTTATCTATCACAATTTAATACAGAAAATTATACCGATTCTACTGTGAAAGTTATAACCATTTGCATAATTGTGCAAAATATTTACGCAACAATCGCGGAGAGATTTAGTGACCAAACAATTGCGTTAATAATTTAATATATTACAAGTAGCACCTAATAGTCCGTGGATATTTATGACCCATAAGTACCACCGAAAAAAAATACTTTTTGTTTGGAAAGGACGCGCGCTTACTAAAATACACTCTACCCTGCACATAATACTATATTGTTTTACCCTTCGATTACCAGTCGCCAGAGAGACCACCTTAACCGTTTCACTTTTAAAATGTGAAAACATACTGTGTATGTCCCCAGCGATGCAATTGGATAGCAACCATCCTCATCTGTGATTCGATAGAGCTGTCTCTAACCAGCATTAATAAATATGTAAGATTTTCTCACAGAGAAAGATACGGGAGAGACGCGTAAAAGACGGACGAGGAGAGACACGAAAGATTTACAGCTGCAGAGAAGGGCCAAGAGACACAAGAGATAAAGAGATTTCATCATTTAAAAAAAAAGAACGAAACTTAACTTTTTTGACTCGATTAACTATTTTTTTAAGATTATTTATAAATTACATAAATAATTTAATTTATTTATTAATTAAAATTATTGAAACCATGTCTGCAAAATTTATAATATTTTAATACAACATTATTTGTACAATGTTTGAGTTATCATTTCTCACTTGTCCTCGAAAACACAATGTTTCTCCCATCTAACAAAAATGATTCACAATATGCAAATTGATTACCTATGCCTGAATAAATTACAACATCACACACTATTTTTGTAGTTTTAGTAATTATCATACTGATAAGAACTTATCTTAATACAGTCGTATTAGTATAAGTTCTTTTTTTTTATTGAAGATTGAGAATTCATGTTTATTGATAGATAATTGTTTGTGAATCTGATTGCAAAGGATTGTTTTTTAATTATTTTAATTTTTTTTCGTTATGTTTGACCAATGGAGTGCTTGAGAGTTTCATTTTAAGATCTTCGTAGATGGTTATGTTTTATCTGTATGAAGATAAAACGCAAATCCTCCAAATCTAAGAACAGCGACGCGTGAAATTGGACTTCTGCCACAATTATCTAGCCAGTTGTTACAAAAAGCGACAACAAGGAAGAAGAGAAAGCGAAAATGGATCTAGTAAAGATGCCGCATTCAGAAGAGCTGACATATATGTGTTGAGAGAGAAATCCAGCCAACCGATATTCGTGGGTCACGATGCTTATCAACGAGGCAACGTCTAGAATAAATTCATGTGAATAATAATGTATTTATATACAATACACTATTTTCTGTTATTATAATTGTACTACATTTTTTAAATTATAATTGAGTGGTTTAGGATAACGAATCCTGTCAGGACAGTCGCTGTCCTGGGACGTGCTACAGAACCGCAAAGCCGCGAAACATCGTTGCTATTTCAGTTTTGGACCACGTCAATTATAATTGAAAACGGCATTGCGAGCTCAGCTGCGGTTTTGCGAAATTGTCACGCCGGATCTGACGAATATGGATACAAAAGCTCCAGTTTAAATGATCATGGCTGGACCGCAAAACAGGACGTTCCCATGCACATTGTTGGTTAGTAGCAATTCGATACAGACAGGATCGCATTTTAAAACTACTCGAGTGTGAGAAAAGCTCGTTATTATAAGATCAGTTAATTAAATATACAATGATGATCTGTAATATAATTTGTAGGTTAACTAATGTGTCGGAAATTAAGAAGTATCGAATATATGGACGGATTAAAGTTCCATAATTTTATTATTTGTTGTGAGACGTGAATCATTATATTAAAGAAAGATAATGATACCTTGAAATATGATATATCATATAAAAAATAGTTATTATGCATGTAGATTGAGAAGAGACTGCTGAAAATATTTCCAAAGACGATATTTCAGTTCTTTGGACACAGCTTTAAGAGAAAAGAAAACAATTCTGTTACTGGTTAGAATAAAGTGGAGACTCAATTTGTGGCAAAACGTTGTGCTATCACGATACTCAGATGCAAGAAAAGCGGCCGAGAGAAAGAATAGTATATAAAATGCATTAAACATTTTTCTCAGTAATATCTGTGATGCATTTTTAGTCCAGTATATTTTAAAGAGCGAAATTTAATTTATTTACATCAAAGGTTAAAAAGCACAATTGTACTATTTTCTATTTCTGTGATATTATTAAAAGTTAAAATTTAATACAAGTACTTCTACTACTGCAGTGATATGAACTAAAATTAATAAGATGTTCAAAACCATTCTTTAATTAAAAGACATAGTTGTGAAGATAATATAACATTATATATTGAATCACATATTATTTTATTAAATATATTTCGTAGCATGAGCATTAAAATTATTGACCATAAAAAATAAAATATCTTTTTAATATTTCTATAAAATCACGACACATGTTATTAATTTACATAAAAAATAATGATTCTCCAATCATTAATGCAATAGAATAAATAAAAATGGCTTTCAATTCGATAAAAGCTGATTTGCAGTAATGTTAAACGATGCGATTTTAAAATAACAGAGAAATAATTAGATACTTCGGAAAAATATTTATATATTATTAATCTTTCAGAATATATGTATTTGTAATTTAAATATGATTTATTACAGCACACTGTTTCGCAAAGTAATCTAAAGTTAAAATTTTGTATATAAGTAATTACTGACTTAAATTAGAACTGTCTCCCTACAAACATATTATAATAATAATTAAAAGCATAAATAACAAAAGTTCATTTTTTATTAGGCCTATATATTTTATGATATTGACAATTTAATCCTTATTATGGCAGAAATTATAATTGAAATAACAAATTAAGTAATTTATATACCTTAATTAATATAATAAACAATAATTAAGAATAATTACTCAAGACTGATATTCAGGACATTTTTTTTATATACATGTACAATAAATGAAACTTTTAATTAACAGTGATTGATTTATTTTTAATTATAAAAAGAGAAAACCAAAATGGTTATTTATATAATATGATTGTTTCACTTTATTTCTTTGCATTCCCTTTGAACATACATGACTTTTTATTTATTCTACTGATACTTATTTATTAATTAATTTATTACCCCTGTGTATCAATATCAAACATTTTGAAAACTACTACAAGAATTTTGATAGATAGCGTGTTGTGAAGCTTTGTTAATTTCCTGCATGGTTAAGAATTAGGAGCTCTGGTTAGCAACCAAAGTGCAAATAATCAACACAACAAGTCCTTTGACACAATAAAAAATAGAGTTCATTGCCAGAGAGTGCATTGTTAACAACGTGTATTTTTAACTTCGAGGTCGTCTTCATAAATTTTTGTTTTATTTTATTTCATCGATCGCCAAGGCGCTAAAGAGCGAATGTACAAAGAGGTATGATGAAAAAATCGTTTCGCAACATATAATAGTACATAAAACATTGCGGAACTTTTGCTTTTTTGGTATCGACGCACAGTTTCTTAAAATGGGGGTCGCGTGTTTCCGACGGGCGGCGAAGAATAACTCAATAAGGCGTGACACGTTTCAGAAAATAAAAAATATAGAAAATAAAATAAAAAAAGTGTCAGAGGTTCGGAATTAAATTTCGCTATAAGCGATAAATTTTGCCACTTGATTCGTATGAGTTTACATGAGATTTGTTTGGGGAGATAAATCATATTCAAGTCCGATGTTAGGTAAGATATAATACAAAAAATATTAGAATTAAATTGAGTCTGCAAAATAATTTAGCTAGTCATGATAGATTAATTAATTTTAACATGTAAAAAATAGACACGTATCAATATATTTATCTGTATATTAAAATATATTTTTATATTATGTAAGAAAAATTTAAAAAGGGTTTTATCACAGAAGAACAACAAAAAAAATACTTAAATGTTACTTACATCTGATCCTCCGTGGCTCACAGGTCCCGGTGGTCCAGGAGAACCCGGAGGACCCGGCGTGCCAGGCATGCCATCAACACCCGGTTCCCCTTTGGGACCAATGGGTCCCTCTGGGCCTTCAGCACCCGAGTCTCCGCGTTCTCCCCGTTCACCACGAGGGCCTAGTGGTCCACGTTCCCCAGGGATTCCGGGTTGACCCTGGACAAAAAATAAAATATTAAAAAAAAATTCACTCAATTTTTCATTAATAGTGTCATAGGAAAACTTACGGTTAGCCCTGGAGCTCCAGTCTTTCCATCGGCTCCGACTGGTCCTCGTGGTCCTTTCAGCATATCCAACGTTGTGATGGATTGTATGATTTTCGTTATATTACAACTACATTGCCCGGGAGGTCCATAACCTTCTCCTCTAATTTCCTAGTTAATAAAAATAGTTTCAATATAAATTACATAATTTTAGAACTAAAAATAAATATTGATAATGCACTAATATTGATACAAAAAAAAACGTGAATATTTTCGACGTTTAATATTTCTTTTTCATATAAATTAGGATTTATATATATATATTTGTTGAAACTGATATTTTTATAAAATAATAACTATATCAGAAACTCAATTTTAAAATTTTGGGTTTAAAAGTTAAAAGTAAAACAAATCGCGATGTACTCATGGAGTATATGTGAATAGTAGTGATCTTAAAGGTCTAATAGAGCACTCAAGACTAGCACATAAAATCACTTAAAATTTCCTACAAAGTAAATATATTAAAAGCGTATTAGTATTATTTTACAATATGTAAGAAATTTATTTACAGAAAAAATAATAACTTATTGTAAAAAAAAATAAAATAAAATACAGATAATTTAAAGTAAATTTGTATTGTAATTCACTGAAATGCCGGTAAGAATATAATTTTACTAGAATTTTAGTAAAATCATATCATAAATAATTTTCACCGGTAGATATATATTTCTACCAGTAAAAATGAAATTTATCTGAAATATGCTAATAAAAGTATATGCTGCTCTAAACTGTCAATGGCCAGGTGTGAAACGTATAAAAAAGCGAGTAAAAAAATAGTTGTAGACACATCACATGTTAGGGCCAAAATTTTCCAAATGTACGTTATCTAAAAATAAATATCTAAAACTTTTATTGTCTAGTGAAATTATAAATAAATTATTAGATACATTTTAACAAGCCTAGAATGTGATTTATTTTAATTTTATTTATACAAGTAAAAATATAACTTCACTGAAAAATTCATATTCACTGGAACAGTGTCTAAACGTCCATTTGCTGTTTAAACTCAAACATAACCTAACCGAATTAACAAAACCTAGCTTGACCTAATAAAGAAGTTTCGTTAGGTTTGTTCAGTAAAAATGTATTCGGATATGATTTCGCAAAACAGTAAATGAAAATATATTTATATCAGTAAAAATATACCTTTACTGAAAAATACAAATTCATTGTAACATATCCACCATATAGTATAGACCTTACACCTTCTGATTTTAATTTATTTAGAGCTTTGAAGAACTTGAAATTGTGTAAATATATCGAATTTTACCTTCTGTCAAGACCACGCTAGTTTTTTAGACATATATAATTGATTAAACTTTAAATCTGAATTTATAAATTAATTATTTGTAGAACACTTATAGATAGAGCGAATATGAATATTTAATTCAACTCTGTAACATAATTCTATTAAAAACATATTTGAAATAGTAGAAATATAAGTTCACTAAAAATACTCGGTTACTATAACATATATTATATAAACTTGGTTTAATAAGTAATTAATTATGATTATTATAAGTATAACCACCAGCAAAGATACATATACAGTGTACTCTCGATTATCTATATTTATTTTTTCAATCTCTGTTTTATAAAAAAAATATTGCATTCTGTGAATGCAAGTGTTAAAACTTACAAAATAAACCTTAAATTAAATTAAAAAACTTCTTGTAAATTATTATAGCTCATATATGGAAAAAATATCTTCATAGATTATTTTAAAATCATGATTTAAAAAATCAGTAAAATTGATAGAAATTATATATAATAGAATAAATACCGTTAAATATATGTCAGCTTAGACACGCCATCGTTTGTACAACGCAGAATAAAAAAAAAGCAAGTCCAAGGGACATAAATCACCCAATTAGTATACCCTTATATTAAATCCCTGTGATTAATTTTATAGCAACGGTTAAGGGTGATCCCGACAAATGCTATACATGGAGTATCTGAATCTCGGTAAAACAAAAAGCTTTAAACAAAAACAAATTGATAGAAATTTCACGTTTTCTTTTGATACAATATTATAGCATCATGATTTCAATTAGATTACTTACTTTTAATCGTTTTTCCTTTTGTTATTATTTTGAATAGCATGGAAGAAAGATGGTAGAAATAATATGTTAGAGTTAGATAGTCAGAAGCGAGTTTTTCAAAAATATATGCAAGTAATACTTACATCGTATCCTGATCCAAATCCGCTGCCACTTAAATCGATGTTTGTCATTGGTATATCGGTGAAGGATGGTGATGGGCCTGGTGGACCTGGAGGTCCTGATAAGCCAGGAGGACCAGGAGGACCAGGTGGACCTCTAATGGCTTCGCCCTGAAATTAATTTATTATTAATATTTTATATTAAAATATAGCTATTTATTGAATGTCTGACTGTTGCCAAAATAAACATTATATGCCACATTTGCACCACTGCTAGCCACAACCAACCGTAAAGGACTGAATCGTTCTCAGCACAACAACTAAAGGTCGATGGTAGACGTTTGAAAAAAGTTAATAGATACTGAAGGAAAAAAATATTACAAAGTTAGCGCCACGCACGCAACGTAAGAAAAGGTGATTTGCAAAAAATAATGGATAATCACCTGTTGAAGCAGTGTACGTGATTTTTTTTATAAGAAGCAATAAATAATAGCAATTTGTGAAGAGTTATCGCATCAGTTACGTGTGCGCCATATATGTGGGTTATTGAGAAAATATTATTTTGGGAAGACCATCAATGGAATCCGAAAGGTTTTCCAAACGTTGTTGGTATACTCGATTTGCAGAATATATATGTAATCGGCTAATGCTTTTAATGTGTAGCTATATACAATTTAAAACTATTCACTTACAAATATTTACATTAGGAAAAATATTTTAAATAGATATTTTGTATAAATATGCCACTTTAAATGAATCCAAAAGTCAATTAATACTATTCTAAATTAGATAATAAGGCACCTGAAGTGTGATTTTATCTCTCACATAGAGAGATAATGGGTTCATGACAAGTAGTTACAACGAAATCAATTTTTTTATAAGTGTCTTGTTGGGAATGTTTTTTTCAAACGAAATTTTAAAAATACTCTAAACCTATAACATTAAATTGCTAAGCACATATTTTTTTCTGTATAGAGAAGCTAATACTAATCTACATTATTTATTTATATTTTAAATCCCATATAAACTTAACTTATTTTAAAAAATATTTTTATTAGAATTTGATCATTTTTATACATATTTTGATAACTGTTTTACAATTTAAATCGATAAAATCAATTTCGTAGTTCGTTCTCAAGCGCGCCCAGAACAGGGATTTCCCTTTAATATTTGCTTACATGTGACAGATCTTTATTACCGATTATTTATATTCAGTCAAATCAAACGACGCACAAGATGAATTAATGAAAATTATCGTCACATAGCAAAATTTTATTTATAAATAATAATTATTTACAACTGTTGTCACGTTACTGTCGGCCATCTTGTTTTTTCATTGGTCGACAACAATAGAATAAATAAACGGAGATTCAAAAATTATTGTGCCAACTCTATTTTAATTTTTATTAATTATAATTAAATATATTTCCTTTGTTTACGTGTATTATTAATAAAGTTGTAAATGTAATGGATATGCCTAATAAATATTAAAAAGATTACCTGTAATTATATCTATACTTATACAATATTTAATGTCTCTGATTACAAAAATTAGGTAATTCACAGTAGTTCACTTTTTATGTATTTAACTAGTATATACATATATATGATTAGCTATATTTATTATAAATTTATTTTTGAATGTATTGTAAATTAAAAATTATGATAATATATAAACATAATATGTACGTAACAAAACATACTGATGATCAGTTCTATTTAACCTACTAAAGTTGAGATTAGGTTTATGTTATATTGACTGTACCTAATCCAACTTAACTTATAACTTTATTTGCTCCTAACGTAACTTACCTTCTAACTTCTATTGAATCTAATCTAATGTAACTTTTAACTAATTTGTAGTTTTGTGTAAAATATTTTTGGAAGTTTTACATATACATATGTCGTAAATATTAAAAAAAAATACATAATATGAATTTATGAATGTAAAAAAAATAACACAGTAAATAATATTTAAATGAACTTTGAGTCAATTATAGTTAGCCATATTGATCATATTAATAAAATAGATTTATAAAACAAATCAATGGTAATAATACTACTAGAGATCAAAACTAGTTTCGTATTTGACATTTGAAAGAGTCGCTAGGTAAAGGGTTCCGAAGGTATAGAGAGAACGATGACTCAGCCTCTTGATATAAGGCATCGGAGCGGCAAATCAGAAGGGTCCCTGAAACGGCCCTTTTTAAATTATGCAAATTTTAGATATGTTTTCAGGGTTGGTTTGATGTAATTTACTCTTTTTTTTTGTCGGCGTGCGCAAACGAGAAAAATATTTTTCCGTTTGACGTAGTTTCGTGAAAATAATTACGCGAATTTTCAACGTTTTGAATATTTAATGCAGTGCGAAAGCTTTGTTGTATTATTCATGTGCTCAGATTCGACATATAGTGTTTATTTTGTTTCTGCGTATGAAATATATATGTACATGGGTTAAAAAATAAAGCATTACCTTTGGTCCCTTTTCGCCTTTTTCACCTCTTCGATAATCTGAAACATAAATAACGTTCGAAAGATAAAAAACATGGTTGTAATGTATAATTTCATTATAATTTACATGTTAAGGAAAATATTTCTATAAAACACTATAAAGGGATTCATGGAAGAAAAATAAAATATATACAATATATTAATTCTATAAAAATTAAGTGTAATTCCAGCGCAATAATACATAAATATATACTTATGTTGAAAATAAAAAAAAAAACTAAGATTTAAAAAAAATAAATTATATTTATACTCTAGAAATCAAAACCCAGCTTTTTATAAATTAATTTTGTACCATTTATTTTAATTACATATATTAAATCTAAAATATATGTGTTAAAAAGTATTATATCATATTATTAGAATATATAATCTAATTTTTTTAAATAAAATTTCTTACTAGTTAAAAAGTTTTGGTAATAAAGTTATTGTTTGAAATATATTTTAATTTACTAATAATTAATATATTAATACAATACAAATAAATAAATGCGTATTATTTTTTCAATTCTGTCATATTAGTTTTTGAAAACTATTAAACCTACATTACCTTTTTAAATACAATCCTTACGCCCAATGTTAGTCGTTTTAACTAAATAAATATTCGAATATCGAAAATATTATCCCGTTTTTTAACTACATATTTGTTAATTGAAAATATTTGTTTAATTAAACGTTAAAATGTAAAGTAGTTTTTTTTTATTTTTTAATGATTGCAAGAACCTTAAAAGTAAATTTTATCAACGCAGATAGTCAACTTTTTTATCGATGTAGCGCTTCAATATCTATAATTTATTGCTCGATTGTTTTACAAAATTTATCTTATTTTTTTAAGGTTATTTATAACAACTTTGGCTAAGCTAAAGACTGAAAAACAAGAAGTCATATACAAAATAATGAAAATCAAAACACTTTATAACTTCCGAAATCATATAAATTATTGAGTTAATATTATACAGCTGTGGACTTTCTCAATAGCCGATATGGAAATTTCTATTTTAATAAATTTTTAGTCTATCTAAAATAATTCAATATTATTGCTATCGGTAGAAATAATAATTTAAATAAACTTTGTACTAATTTATTGTTTGCAACATTTAATGCTTTATTATTTTTATAAATAAACTAAAAATTTTTACTGTAAATATAGAAATGTGTATGTATGAACTTGATTTTTATTATTTAAAGTGTATTTTTCGACTCATGAATATATTAAAATATTTAAACATTTTATTTAAATAGTTGAAAACAACGAATATTTGGAAACATTTATGTCAAGCTAATTTTAATAAAGTTATCTGTTAAAATATGCAAAACTATTAAAATATATTTTTCTGGTATTATTTGTATAATATATTAAAGCACTATGACTGAAACTTAAGTATTTAATCGTTTGATAAAATATAATAATAGTTAATAACTTGTTGCTAAGAAAGATAGAAAATGAAGAATAGTCGAGAATAAAGTGAAATTATAAGTGGACTATCCGCGGAGACAATTTAAGCTGAGCTTCAAGATTAAGCTTAAAAGGCTCGAGTGGCAATTTTATTTCGTAAAGCTTTTTTAGTTTGTTGCGAAGAGAAGTTCTTGCCGAGGAAAAATTAATATCAACTCGCAAGAGCTTTGAAAAATGGTTTCTGAAGTGACGCGGAAGGAGTAGTTATTAAATACGGGTTAAATCATTTTTATAAAAATATGTTCCATCTAATAATAATATATATAAAATATTGTTAATTTAGATACAATTTTATGATGCTGGTTATTTTTTTAAATTATCTTTGAGATATACAATAGAATATCTCAAAAACAAAAAAATACCGTCAAAAAGTGGAGGATGCGATGGAATAGGTGGTGGCATAGTATATTCTCTCCCACTTCCATCCTCACCTTCTTCCTGATCCAGCTGAAAAAGAAAAGCTCAGATTAGTATGCGTACTAAATTAAATCATAATAATAGAATAAGACAACAAAGAAATGAGCCCGAGTTAAAACATTAAAATTTAAGTTATGTATTATGAATCATAAACTTACATAGTATACTTACGATCGAATGCAACTGAAATTTTCAATAAAATATTAATAGCCTTATGCTGACCCGTGCTTAAGATATTAACTTTGTAAGTACTGATTATATTATTTTAGTAAAAATATTATATTATTTAAATGTTAATATACATAGTAGCAAACACGCTTTGTTAGTTGGAAAGTCGTTTTAACGTGAGTTATAGCGATACTGTGATGCGTTATATTATTTTTTATAGTATCATTAATTCCGAAGGTCATATTTATTGCAAAGAAATAGAAAACAGTATGATTTATAGTTTGTTTATAAATTCTTGTATAGATTTGTTATTATAAAATTTTGGTTAAAATTAAATACACGTGCGAATATTAAAATATGTATTAATCTGCATTACATAATCATTTTTTATTTTTTTTATAAAATCGTATTTCGTTAGTAATTTATAGTATAGTTTTGCATGTATTTTTAGAGTGGTGTTATCGTAAAAGCTGGAAATAAATTCTCGTCCAGACTCACGTTTATGGTATAATCACCGAGTCCAGAACCAAAATCCTGAAAAAAATTTATTGTAAACACATAAAATATTTTAATTTAATATACAAAATGTTTATCAAACGGAAGGCCTAGAGCTATATTAAAATTTAATATTGGCAATTATTAAAATTTGAAATCGTTTTAATTTCCTGATATATAATATAACTAAGCTTTCTTGGAATTATTGCTTCAAAAGATGTTACCAATGTAACAATGTTAAAATGTAAATAAACAAATATGTGTGTACATATTTATATAATACATAAATATTAAATTTAAAATGTAATTTCTCAGAAAAATAGTTAATAAAAATTAGCCCTATTATTACGTTCAATATTAAATATTTTTTAATCAGCACATAAATTATTAAATTTAGTTTTACGACACTTACAGGCATACCATAAAAGAATATATTATATCAATTTAAACATATACTTAATTTAATTTTAAATTGCATGCTTAATTACCTAAAAATAATTTACAAAGTCCTTAAATATTAGTAACACTAATTTAAATTACATTGTAAACATGTTTTTTTGCTAGAAATAATGTGTATTTATTTTAATTTAATTGGTATTTTTGTAGCAAAATTCAATGTCTGGTTTTATATGTACAATGAAATTTATCATAAGTGTGCTATAATACGTTTCACGCATTTCATATTGTCAGATTAGTTTTTATTATAAAGCCGACATTAAATAATAATACATTATTCCAGACTCACATCCAGTGGCATTAGGTAATCTCCAGATGCCTGTAAAAATGTTACTATATTTATATATGTATGTACTATGTATATAAAAATGAAAACGAAAAATACACAAAATACGTCTTAAACGGAAGGTCAAAGACGTTATTAAAAATTTAACGTGCGCAATTATTAAAATTGGGAATAAACTCAATTTCCTCGAAACACTTTCTTATGATAAAATAAATTATTACCCTAACAGATGTTTGCACCGTTGAATTGCTGACATTATGAAATATGTACTGAGACAGAGATTCGCGTATATTTCTTGACAGTGGTAATTTAAGGAATAAATGTATATATATATAAACATATGTTTCATTGCAAAGATATTTTGTTCATTTAATCATATGAATAATTAAATATGTGTTATAATATCTTAAAAAGTAAATATATGTGTTGATATTTTTAGATTTATATTTTAAGTATACCGTATTATAAGTATAAAGAAGCTTTGTATTAAGAATATTAGCGTATAAAAAAGAGCAAACATAGTTTTAACTAAAAAATAAATAAAACTGAACTGAAACTTTATAATTATTTGGCACAAATAAGTAATTTTTAATATTAAAATAACGTATTTTATATAAAGTAATTTGCACTTAAATGCAATAAAAAATAATTTAAAAAAGATAACACATAGCTTTTATGTGTGTTTTTTTAAAGTAAAAATATGTTTAAGCATATCTCCTAAGCAATATTGTTTATCTAAATATATGCCAAAAATTGGTACGTTTTAAAAAAAATAATTAGTTAATTAATTATTATATATAAATAAGCTAATATTTGTCATAAGAAAAACATTTATTATTTGTAATGATTTTCGTGTGGGTAAGATATATTTATATTTCGGAGAAGTGTTTCGATTTATGAGTAATTTGTATATTTTTTCCATATTTCTATTTAAAAAAATACAATTTGTACTGTAGTAACTTAATTAAAGCTTAAAAACGTCATTTAAATGTAGACATAATATAGAAAATTTCATCTAAAAATATTTTTTATATAAAATATTTTTCCAAAATTATCAATTTATTTTTATATGAAAAACTGATTAAAAATATTATGATTTATGATGTTCAGAAAATATTATACGTAAAAAAAGATAACCAGAATAATATATCGAAATAGGCATTTTTATGCATTTCTTTACGAATTGCTGATTAAAATAATATATTTTAATATGCGATCACAAAAATATGAACTTTTAACTGTTAAATATAGATAACATTAACAGTAATATGTAATTGCGCATTTAAATGTAGCCCTAATATTTAAAAAAATATATTTTATAAAGGATATAATTTCTAAAAATATCCATGTATTTTTTATAAAATACTACATATAAATATTATGATTAATTTTGTG
The DNA here is from genome assembly GCF_051122295.1 of Plectrocnemia conspersa. Taxonomy (NCBI): domain Eukaryota; kingdom Metazoa; phylum Arthropoda; class Insecta; order Trichoptera; family Polycentropodidae; genus Plectrocnemia; species Plectrocnemia conspersa. Next base: position 8,115,385 of record NW_028277174.1, on the reverse strand, counting down.
AATACAAAAAAAATAATTTAACTGTTAGCTTAAGACGTTTTTATTTAATAATATATTTATATAAAATATTTTTGCTGTAAGCATTTTTTATGCAATAGTAATTTAAAAATAATATGATATATTATGCGATCAGAATTATACTTAATTGTGATATGAAGATTAAAAGTAAAACTTTGCATTTAAATGTATTTCATCTAAAAATATATTTTTTATTTCTATTTTATTAAATTACTGATCTAAAAATCACAGAATTTATTTTTTAAATAAAAAATATATGCTTTAAAATATTGAAAATTGCATCTAAAAGTATATTTAGTACAAAATATTTTTGATGCAATCATATATGTATGTATGTATAATTATTAAATTATTGATTAAAAATTATCATGATTTAATATGCGAACAGAAAAAATATTTTAAATATATTTAGTAAGTAAAGGCTCAACATGAGCATTTAAATGTAGCTTCAATATAAAAGACTACATATAAAAATATATTTCAATAAAAATATTCTTAAATAAATTGATGAAAATATGATATGAGAATAAAAAATATAATTAGTGAACAATTTAATTTAAAGGAAATTCTTTATTTTTGTGATTTGTAAATATTTATTATTTTTGTATGATGTATTAAATTAAAAATAATAATGTACTTAAAATGCATTTAGTAATCAAAAGTTGAAATAGGACATATACAAATAAAAAAAATGTTCATTGAAAATAAATATAGAATAAATACAAAATACATAATATTATGATCAGCCTATTTTAGTAAACATTACAAAGAGAAAATTGATCCTATAATATTAAAAAATATACATATTGTGTTGTTTTTTATTTTGGTATGCCTGTATTATTTCTGACGGAATAAATATATTTAATTATCAACTCTTACCTCTTGTATATGGGAGCATTGCACCGTAGTTCCAGGATTGCCAATCAGTTTCAACTCTTGCAGACCACCCTGCAGGAACACGAAGGTGCAACAATATAGCGGGAGCAATTTTTCAAATTGCGCAAAGACCCCCATCATCAATGATACATTGCTTTTTAACTACAGTTCTTTTATGTGCACACAAAAATAAATGTGTACATGGGTATATTTCACCGATGCCACAGCAGCAGCAGTATCACCTGAGGCAAACTCGCTTAGTTAAATATAACCCATTCATAGCTAAAGAGATACCTAGGTATTCGTTATCGAAACCAGATTCTTTCCGAGCTCAGTGAATAAACGGCAGCCGCTCGATCGTGTAGCGGTTTCGTGGTTTATTTTATACTCACTACATACAGTGTATGTGTGTTTTTTTAATCGATTTATTAAACAAATGTTGGGTATTTGCGTCGGTTCGCCTGAACCGATTCGAATCACTGTGTAATTTTATTGATTGTAATTATAGATTCACCAGAGTGTACCCGGTATGTCTTATTTAGTCATAGTATCTTAAATGGCATCTGAATCACGCGCCGTTGATAGAATAATATAAAATGTGGAAGTTAAGAGGATATTATGTGTTTTTCGTATCCTAGACATGTACGAATTTCCTAAGATTTTATATGAATATTTAACAAGCGTTATAAGAGAAAATTTAACACAATATCAAGTTCGAAGGTTTATTTTTTTATTAAATGGAATAAAAATATGTGTAATATGACATATCATACATTATTATTTTTCTGTAAGGTGATTTTATATAGAAAGATGCTTTAAATAACATATGTATTCATTGACCTTATAGATATAGGGTTATTAGCTAATATGTAAATATATTAAAAATATAGTGATTTAAAAAAACAATGATAACTTTTATTGTTTATATTAAATAAACCACGTTAAATTTTATTATTTAATAAACTTATGCTATGAAATAAAATGTATTCATTATTATTAAAATTCATCCAAAGTCGTATTTATTATTACAATATTTTTTATGAAAAAGTGATTTAAACACAGCATGATTAATTATGAAAGCTGGTAGGATATTTTAATTGAATAAACAAGTAACGACAAGCTTAAATGGAAATTTAAATAACTGCACCAATAAATACCGTTCATAATAAAATGTTATTGTATAAAATAATATGCTTTAAAACGTCTTTCACTGCATAATCTATGTTAGCCCAATGCGTTACAGCGGGGTAAATACAATGCTTCTAATCGATGTATGTCACTATGCACTACCTAGCTTGATTTTATTTAGCTAAAAACAATATTTGACTTTCAGTTATTTGTCACCGACTTGTGCTGATTTCATATTTATATATTATTAAAAAATAAAAATATAATTAAATTGAATACAACATCGATACTGCTTAAAAAATAATTTTACTTCTAATGTAATTTCATTGAAAAAATCAATACGTTGATAAAGTAAATTTGTTTTAACTTTTTAAAACAAAAACCATGTTTTTAAACAACTGTAGCGTTATTAGGTTTGAGTAATAATAACAAAAACAGGCATTTTTTACCTACTATGTATACTTAATGTATGTATATACACCGGGATTTCGAACATACGAGTTCATAATACTTATAAAGTTTTACGTTTTTCATGAGATCATTTTTTATGCATTCTCGTTTCGGCAAAATAGAATAAATACTAATATTTAAAATATAAATTTACGAATGTATGATAAAAATATTCATAACATTAGTTTGAAAACACGTGATGCAATTGACCACACAAGTGGACTTCTTATCGAAACTCTCCCACTCAAAACCACTTCAATGCAAGTTCTTCTAAGAAAGGAAAAAATATACCCAAAATAACAGTTATTAGTTTGACATGGCGTTAGAGTGAAGTCACGGTTAAACCGCTTAATTTAATTATTATTTAAATATAAATAAAGCAGTCATTAACGTGTCAGCGTTGAGTTATATCAATTTATTATAAAATTGGTTCAACTCCTCGAGCGTTCGATCCATAAATCATTAATTATTTTTTATATAATGAATATTAATATTTAACGAGAAATATTTTATCTTGTTAATAATATCTTATCTCTGGTATATCTCAGAAAATTTTTTGGCACATAGTGTTTGGTTTTTATGTTTGGACAGTAATGAGCGCGTTGAGTTGAACAAACTGATAATATTCGCACATTCACAGCGATTGGGTAATTTGTTTAGTTTTGTGCTAAAATTAGCTTATCTTTTTTAAAGCAATTCACGACAAGTAGTAAATATATAATAAATTATTTTAGACTACTTTAATATATATGTAGATTTATTTTTATTGATGAGTGGTAGTCTCATTTAGTGCTTTGCATGAATCATTCTATGCAAATTAAAACCTATTGTCTCAATCTGCTAATATCTCATCCTTGAATTTGTGATTCCAAAGACTAATATGTATACCAAATACATATATAATTATATTTGGTGACTTAAACAACTTGATTTTTTAATAAAAAAAATAATAATAATACGTATTTTTAAAAATCTGTATTAAAAATATTTCTTTAAGCATAGCAATGATAATCCAAAAGAAAAAGTTTATTTTAATTTTAATAATTAAAATTTTTTTTTAAACGTATATCTACCTCCCATCTCTATCATTTTAAAATTTTATTAGCAATAAATGTTATAGGTTTATATGGAAAATATTTCGACAGCTCCTTTTTTACATCGTCTGAATTATGATTTTTTTACCGTATTGTGCAAACAATCTAGCTGATCCCAATATAAGCTTATTGTTATTGTTTGACCAAGTTCAAGAGTTTCATAATGCACAATTCCTTTGCAATTCCAATATATTTTACAGTGAGATAGTTCTTTGAGATACGCTTTGTTACTTAATCTTTAGATAACCACTGTTTTCTACGACGATTAATGTCGTACAACACCCATTTATTATCTCCGACTATCAAATGATCAAAAAAAGCGACCAGTTTCAACATACAGACGCTCTTTGAATATGCGGAAACGCGATTTATTTTATTCACTCAATTTGGGTGGAATCTATGTATATACATTGAATCAAATCAGTTTAGTTTCTCAGCTAGCTGATGCATAGTTTGAGTAGGATTTGCTTCCATTTCTGCAACCATGACATCATCGTTTATCTTTGCTGGTTTCCCAAATTATTATTGATATTTTCGAATTTTTTTATACTATTTCTAATATTTATGGATATTTAATAACTTTACAAATCTACTTATTCGACGTAGCGATTTTTTTATATAATTATATAACATGACATTTGGTAAAAATTCTGCCATCGTGAATTTTAAAGCTCAATTTTATTTTTAAATGTATGAATATGCACGACATGTAACTAATATTATTATTATCTAAAACACTTAATTATTGGTCAGTGAAAATTTTTTTTACAGCTTTAAACCAATTAATAAATAATTCATTATTTTTTCGAGATTACTCATAATGATCATATAATCGAATGGAGATGTCCCTCGCATTAATAATGAAACAAAGTGGCTTTGAACCTTGAATTTAAAGAGCAATATGTAATTAGTTATGTATTTTTTTGCTGTAAGTAATTAACGTTAAAACGGAATCTATCGTGTCGACACAAAATAACAAAAAAATGCATTTTTGAAACAACCAGAAAAAATATCGTTTTTGTACTATCTGATCTCAATTTTACCTCACTTATTACATTCACCTTGAATCATCAAGAGTTTAACTCGATTTTCGAAGCACTTTGCATCACATCAAATTCCATTTATTGACTTTCAGAAAAATTGGCACATTCTTTGATTTACGAAAAATTATAACAAGACTAAATTAAAATATTTATTTGTGTGTTTTTTAAACAATGAATTAATTATTATAAATATCCAAACCCATGTAAGTAAATTATTAGATATTTTAATAATGCTTTTAAAGTTTACCTAATATATTAACCAAGTATTTACTTTCAATAGGTGGTCCAATACAGTACTGTTATTGAGCAAATTCTAAACTGTCATTGCTAATAAATTACAATAATTATTGGGCGATTCATATTTATTTAAATTATTTTATGTATTACATATATAATAATTTATATTTACTAATATACATATATTATTATCTTTAATATTTGTATTTGCAACATTAAATATTTATCATATGCATATATCATATATGTATACATAATAAAATATTCAAGGAGTGTTGAAATAGTGATGACTGATGAAAAATATTATTTTTTATGTAATACCTTTACTTTTTCGTAGAACGGAAAGTAAATAAAAAACGACATATGTTGACGTTATTGAAGCTGATATGTTCTGTATCTTAGTTTTAATATTTATTTTATGTATTAAAAATATCAAATATATATTTTTCTAGTATATTGTGATAGTGCATATTTTACTTTTGTATTGTAATTAATTAATCAATATTTTTATTAGTAATAATATATTTCCAGTTCCTGATAAAATCTAGAATATTCCGAAACACAGTAAAATAATTTAATATACTCATTAGCTTTTTAAATAAAATAAATAATATGTAACATAAATGCAATAACTGCCATATTTGGACTACAATATAATTTTAGATTGCACCACCATTTCGCACAGCACGTGGTTTTAACACGTGCGATCGTTTAGCTTTAGAAGAATGTTGCAGAACACATGGATTTATTAGTGACGACCAACGCTTTTTGTTAAATGTACTAAATCAAACTTCAAAGTGTAAATTTTAAAATATAATAGACCATCTATTTTAGGGCCCGTGGACGTCAACGAGTTTTATAATTAGAATTTATCGTCTATGTTTTGTACTGAGCTCGTTAAAATATATAAAATTTGTATTATATCACTGAATCACACGCGATCGTGTGATGAATATGAACACCATAAAGAAGCACTTCAAATAGTGAGATGGTACACTATAAAATCTTTAGCACTATAACCGGACAAATTAACGTTGAACTAAAACATTTTTACGATCACTCTACGCGCTATATATTTGTACTGTATTTTTTTTAACCGGCTGCACCGCTCGTGGTGTTCCTCAGCAGCCGGTTCTGCTCTTACTAAATTTAAATCCTCACAGACACACACCAGCCATCACCATGACTCAGTCACATGGGTCACGCATATATTTTAACATTTAGGCTTTACTAGACTGGTGTGTGTTGTAGGCGCCGAGGACTCTTCGGTAGGAGGTCCAAAAAAAATCATCCCCAAAAAGGAAGTTGTGTAACATTATCTCATCCTTCGACATATGGTCGCATTAAGTGTTCCATGTTAAAAAGTGCCATCATTATAATATTCAAGAACATGGTAATACATGCTGAATTTGAAAGTTTTATTCGGCGAGAATATATTGACACCGATGCCGGTGGGTTAACGTTAACTAAAAATGTAAAGGTCAATAACCGACGAGCGGTATATCCAAAATCAATTTTATATAAGATTAATAAAACGTATAAGATCCTGTGAAAGTTTATTGATCTTCTTTGAACAGTCAGAAATGCCAAAAGCCGCGAATGACAGCTGTGACATTTAAAATGTGCTTTATCATAGATGAGATTTGTGAGATTGTCATTGGTTTTTTATTACTTAACTTTTAAAACATATAACATAGATAAGGCCCATTAATATATGTTTTTTCATTTATTACCATTCACAAAAATATTTTTTTAGCATCAGCATGTATGTATACGACCTTAAATTTAATGTTTATATTTTTTATTAGTCCATAGTTCACGAGATACATATATGTAGGAGTATGACATTTAAAAAAAGTTTTGTTATTGGAAAAATCTATTTTTATTAAGTTCGCATTTTTTTTCCTACTATGAAAAGTTTTCTTTATAATAGTTATATTATTGTTTTTATTCCAGTCGTATAATTTTATAGATAGAGTTATTTTTATAAATAATAAATATTTTTATCTTATCAATATTCAAATCTAATAAATTAGATGTATGTGTTATTATATTATTGAAAATTATTAAGGTTAGTAAAAATAATTATGGGCATCTAAAAGCAGCTCGAAAACATATAATAAATTACGATATAATAAATAGAACTTTAAACCGGTATAAACCGAGAATCGTAAACTAGGTTTTGATAACGATTTATTACTGTTCCATAATTGTTTTTTAGTGGTCTGTTAATTATTTAATTAAATGAATATTATTTGAGAATTAAAATGAATTGAGTAATAATACACATTAATTCGAATAGATCTTTGAAATTTTAATAAAGCATAATGGTATTGTACGTTATTCATATATGTTGATATATTACAATGTATCAATATGTGCTACTATGCAATTCTTAAATAATTTTGTTTGATCTTCATAATCTATTTAATATTTTATTTATGTTTAACAGCCATTTCTGAAGGAAATGTAATCAAAATCATATTTACAAAGACTGATTGTTCACTCTGATGGTGATGCCAATATTTTACATCAAACGAAACATGTTTAATTAAAGTTTCATATTACGATTTTTTGTTGAAGCTCGTGTGTTAATAAACGGACTACTTAACCAGTGACTTTTCATTTTCGAGTTTAATTAATTGACGAGCATTACATTTTATCTTTCACGTCGACTGTTCATCATCATCATCTCATGCTCTTTCGGCATGCACAATTTAGCATGGCACTTGAATATCAATACAAATTGATTAATATTTTGAGACTTTCACTGTACAACAAGGCACTCATTGTGGCTTCACTCTTTCTCTGCAAACATAAGGTCATTTCGTGATGCAAAGTGCAACGATCCCGGCCGCTGAAGAAGAATGCAATAATAAATTTCTTCGTATTAACAACGACGAACAAACTCAAAGAGCTCCATTTTAATTTATCGTAATGAGCGTCGTTTATGACGAAGGGTATTTTACATATGCCAGGTATTGAGTATAAAAATGTCAAAAGAACAATGGAATTGAGTTAACCGAATAACTGTTGAGCATCGCTGACACGGATTTTTTTTCCTATTCATGAAGCTCACAGAGATTTAGACGGCAATGAGGAAAGATCGTAAAATATGTGTTCCTGTAGTAAACATTCTTTACTAATAGATACATAGAAGTATAACTTATTTTGTAACACATTCATTTTCGTGAACCTCAATCATATTTTTTATGGTGATAATAATGACATTTTGTAGAATAGTCTCCAATTACCAGTTTTTTATATTTTAGTTTAGAGATAAACACTCACTTTTAAAGACTTGATTGACTACTTTTTTAAACGGTATGCATTTTATACTCACACCAATTAACCCTTTATTGAATATTGACAGTGAAGAATGTTTGATTAAATCTCTATTAAATAATAAAAATGCTGTAATGTCTTAGGTTATATTTTTAGACAATTAATAAATTATTATGATTATGATTCAAGTGTAAAGCATATTTTTATATTAAAAAAAGCTTTGATTTAATTATAACAAATGTGTTTTCTATACCAAAAAAATATTTTACTAAAAAATAGAATGAATAAAATAATAAATAATTTATTATAAAATAGTTTAAAATTATAAGGACGGAATAGCGTAGTCCGCAACGTCTCAGACTAGTAACTCTGAGGTTGCGACTTCGAGCTCCGTCAGCGGCACTCAAAAAAGCAAAAGTTTTTTTAAAAGACCAGAACGGTAAAGCCGTTTTATTGATGATGTAAAACCATGGTCCATGGGTTGAATTAAACTTGTTACATTAGGCGGTAAAAAATTTGCAACCATAAAACCGTCGTTCGCTTTTAATAAAAAAATAATAATTTCCTCAATAAAATATATAATTATAACTAGTAAAATATTTATTGTCATTTTTAAGTTAAAAATAATGTACTATTAATTTCTTTCATTTTTAAATAGTTTTATTATGAATTTAAAGTACTAGATTTTTAAATCTAGGAGTATGGTAAATGGTTACTATTATAATGTTATATGAAAAATAAATTGCTTCATGAATCTAATATATTTAATATTTTAATAATAATTAGGGAGTTAAATAACAATAAAAGTCTACATGCATACCATATATTTATGCACATACATATTTAATAATATATTGTGGAATCTGACTGAGTGATTGGAAAAATGTTAAAGAGAACAATGCTCTTGAGTTATCTGAATAACTGTTGGGCAACACCAAGACGGTATGCGACTTAAAATATGTGCCTTTTTTTAAACGTCGTTTGTCGTGCAGTGTGTGTTGGTTCTTTATGTTTAGCTTCTGACAGGGCCGGGTAGTCAGCGATCCGTGAGATGACATGTTACCTGTCGTATTTTTGTTGCGATTCGAATCATTTCAGGGTGTGACCCGAAGTTGACATCTTCATTGGTTATTCGCGGTCCGTTGCCTTCGACACACCCAGACGTTGCAGAGGTTGTCAACATTCAGGGCTTCGATTGACTACATCGTTGTATTTTTAAATTTATTTTTAAGATATAACAGTATAAATTGCTGAAGGTTTAAATGCAAAATATTCTATAGCTCTTTTTTAACATACGAAATACATTTTCGGATTACATAATATTTCTTCGTTTATTAAATTAGCTTAATCTTTAATGCAAGTATAAGTTTGCAATGTATAATATTTTTTTTACTTTATGTGTCAGTATTTTATTTATATTAATAAGGATAACATTGTGGTAAAATATAAGTTTCGTTGTAAATTATCAGAACACATGTTTCTGTAAGATATTTTCGCGAAAAGAGCTGATAAGTGACTAATTTTAATAATAGTTGTAATTACTTAGATTTAATATGTATTTTATTATTTATTGTCATTGTTATATACAGAGATTTGTCTTTTACTGTAACTGAGCATATAGGAAAAAGGTTTTGAATAAACAACATAGGCTTCAGAAAAAACAGTTTAAAATAAAACAGAAAAGGTATTCTAACATATTTTGTGAAAGTTAAATCTAAATAAAAAACTTTGACTTTTACACCTGTTATATTGAGTGTAATTCAGTACAAGTAAAATTATACATATGTATATAGCAAGATTCTTTATATACGTTGATTTCAATACGATAATCAATTTTATTAACATACTATTATATACAATATATGTTACTGAGGTTTAGAGATTTTTTAACAGGATTATTCCGTACAGAAATTTTGCAGATAAATTTTTGAGGACAGGAACTTTCCGGACACATTAAATAATAAAAATACAGATTCATTGAATTTAATTAGAATTGATTGCTACATTGAACTCCGTAGTTAAATATACAACAATCTAAATGTTTACCTTAATTATTTTTTTAATATAAAATTAAAAAATATTTTTTGTCTGGAATAATAAATGTCCAAAATAATCAGTGTCTGCAAAAGTCCTATCAAGAAATCAGTTTCCAGAAAGTTCATGTCTGCAAAATTTGTGTCCGGAATATTCCTGGCACCATTACTGATTATAACTATTTTCACGTTCACAATGTTTGTATTAGCGGCAATATAAAAAAAATAGGAATTTAAAATAAAACGTTGGTTGTTACTAAAAACTGTTTTTTTTTTTAAATAAAAAATGTTTTATAATTTGAGAAATGTAAAAAAAAGCAACGAATTAAATGCTAATTGCTGATATAAAAATACAATATTTTGTCTTGTTATAATATTTAATGATGTTATAATAAATAATGATTAATAAAATTTGAGTTCCGCTGCCGGGGCTTGAGCCCGAAACCTCAGAGTTACTAGTCTGAGACGTTACGGTCTGAGCAATTCCGTCCTTATATGTTAAGATAGGTCTGATTGTTTTTGTAGTGGGCCTACTCTTTCTAATAAATATCGGTCCGAGGGCCGCAATGGCAGTAAGCCCTTTAGGGCAACGTTTAAAAATGTGATAAATTTAAACTTTGAGCTCAAGTGTAGAATAAGGTAATTAACGATTTTTTATAGTTAACGTTGTGGTGCCAAAGTTGGTCTACGTTATGTTAATGGTAATAAAATATATGTAAATGTATACATTGTATTATGTGCTTTACTGATAATATAGCTTATACTTTTTATACGCTTGTAATAAATATCATTTATGTATTTTTTTGAGTCCTTTAGTGTGAAAATTACTTTCTTTATAGTTATTTTTGTTCAATAAAAAAACGATAGCTCATTTAGTAAATTGGAGATAATAGTTCGAAATGTAATAAAATTCGACAAAGTTGTTTTAAACATGTTTATCATTAGTTCTTTATAAACGTGAGGTCACAAAGTATAATAAAAAAGTATTGTGGTTATATATTATAAATATTACTTTTTAGAATTTTCACCATCTTCAAAATCAACGTATAAGCAAAGTTAAAAATATTAAAAAAATACTACAAAAAATAATTTGCTTTTTTAATAACCTGTAAAGCAATTCAAACTGCAACAGATTGTAAAAATATTGTGTAAATGTAAACACGTGTACTCATATGTAACGTTACCAAGAATGTTTTAATTGTAACCATTAAAACTCACACCACATGCACTATCATATTCTATTTTTATTGCAATTAAAATATACTGTGATGCAATTAGTACATGTGTACTGTTAATCATCACGTAGATTTAATAACTATGTATGTTAGTATCTCATAAACAAGTGGAAGGAAAATCTAATATTTCGCCGTGTAAACATAATATACAATACTTTAATGTAGTGGTGTGGTAAATTTTGAAATTCCACTTAAATTACTGTACAGACGAGCCAATCGATCACTTGTCTGCACCTCTCCACCCACTTTGACATACGTCTTCCTACACTCGGCTGAACAATGTTCTCAAGAACCCTATAATTATGTCGAGGGTGACCATCTCGCACGAAGAATAAGTAAACATGAAAACAGGAAGGGATTTTATGTAAAAAAAATAGTTATGCTACATGTGCGTTTTTATTTTAAGCAGCTGTGGCGTCCTGTTTATATTTAATTATTTTTGCATAATATAAAAGCCAATCTTAATAATAAATTATGATATTTACTATGTAAAAGCATATTACTATTAGTTTCTGGTTTAAAAAATAAAAGGGCAAACAAAAGCTATTAATGCAATGATTGTAATAATATTTTTTATTTGAAAGATACATTACTATGATAAAATTAACTAAAATTTTGTTTAAAAAACAAAAGAAATAATTTCTGACAATTTTTGAACGAAAAACGTACCATTTATCTACTTTATCTTCACAAAAAATTCAACTATACCATCGATGCTCAAAAAACAAATATATTTCCATAGACTTATTGAATATCTATTTATACAAAATAAAATAAATGTAACTTAAAGACGTAATGGTTACTCTTGTATCGGTTATATAAATAAGTTATAAGCAATAGCAATTTTGTTATCCACAGCTATTAGGCACAATTTCAATCCATTTATCAACCTCATAATACATGACTCTGGACGTTGATGGTTTACGTTTATATTCATATTACTCTGTAAGTTATAGTCGTGACATTTTATTTGGTGAGGTTCGCGATTGAGTTGTGAGATAAATATACTGGTTTTATATACATACATGCGTATGAGATGAACAATAAAAATAAAAATGGTATGCGGAAGTACTTGCAAGAAGTCATGTCGATTCAGCTAGTGTTTCAAATTGGATGCCTGCCACTGGTGTACTGCCAAATGTTAACACTTTATCGAGTGCATTTGGTAATAGCTTAAGTGCAGTTTAATATGGAGAGTTGTCTGAATTATAAACGTTTAACTTTTAACAGTAGCTGTGGTTTTAAAGAAAAAAAAAATTAAGTAAAATGACTTACATTTTTTTGAAAAATTTAAATTATCTCCTACTTGTGAATATAGTTAAATATAATTCATTGACAATGTTTGGTGATAAATATTGTTTTAATTAACTGCATGAATGCAAGAAATTAAATAAGTACATTTTAGTATAATATATACAATTTTTATCGCAAAGAACATTTATTTTTACCATCTAAAGTCAACAGACTTTTAATTATCTTGATATTGTAAGCAAGCTAAATGTATACATAATGACTGGTATTGCTACATTAAAATTCGACATGAAATAAAAACTAATATAAAAACGCATATTAAAAAAATAGCTTAATGTGTGTACCACATTCATATACATATGATATGCTAAGGATGCATAAGTAGAAAGGTAAAAGTATTAACCCTATTTTCAAGTAGTGCTGGAGAATTCGAAATCACACAGCACACTAAGGTAATCTCTCTTATTTACCATTCCATTGTTAAACTGATTAACAGACCAAATTTTATCGGTCTTCCGAGCATTGTTAACGCCACACGTGACTGCCGCAAATTAGTTTCCGTGGTTTATTTATTTTTCTCCTTTGGCTTAAGAGGCAAGTGCAAGAGATGTTAGCTCTTTATGTGGCTGCATCGCTTCTGATTGGACGTTCGTTAATACGGAAGTTTTAATGGGGAGCTAGTGTATTTTAAAGGTAAAAGCACCTGTTTATATAAATATATAAATTATAAAAGGTCTTATTAGAGCATCTATAACTGATCTTTCTTATGCTTGTAAAAAATAAATTGCACGGTAGCTGGAAAATCTTACCCTCATATTTGATCTTTTGTGACGATTTTCGTTTCAATCTCGTCATTATGCGATTTAATCTTTTCTGACTCTGCAATTGTACGGCTTATCATATGAGTGCCATTTTAAGATACATAATAACATTCATTGCGAATTTATTATGTATCTAGCACAAAAGAAAATCGGATACCTTGTAATACTATAATAACCCAGCTGGGAAAATAATTGTAGCTGACATTTAGGAGGTTTGCATTATCCTTTACGACTGGGTTGTTAAAGCATATGCTTTTTTCTGTTGCAGGATTCATTTAAATATCTACAAATTTCTTTACTATAAAATATTTCCAATACATTGTATATTCTTTTATAATGAAACATTATTTGATTATTAACAAAAATTATTTAAATCAATATTATAAATAAATACATATTTTTAGAATAATTCATAATTACAATTAAAGAAATATTTTTGACTTTTGTGCTTAAAATTAGATATTTCTAATAAAGATTAATTCATATAAACCTTCTATTCCTTAATCGAATTTTATTTGATCTTGGTAATCTATAGTCAGAATATCCAATAAAAAACAACACAACAAGGACGACTGCTTCAAAGAAGATGAGATTGAGATTTTGCTCCGATTGCAAACGATGACCCCCAATACTGTGAGTCGAAACATTGAAATGAGAAATGGGTATTAAATATGAATTAATTCTTCGCTCTCCTAATGCAAACGCTAATTAATTTATTTTACTAATCTAATTATTTAAGACGTGCCTTTGATATTATGATTCTGCATTTCAACAACTATTTTATTTATAAATTAGACAACCAAAGTAATTAAATTGACAGGTTTAAAAACGGTTTATAAAATACTTATATTCGCACACTTTAAATATATTTACCTGATATTTTTTTATTGAATTAGGGTTAAAATTACTAATATAATATAATATAAAGTTTTAAAACTACCAATAAAGTCAATGTATATGGCGAGATCATATTTCTTAATCTTACCGTTACACAAATAAACCAAATGTAAAGGTACATTGATAATTGTACCATTTAAGGCTTCGCTTGAACCTTAACGATCGAAGCAGCCTTTTTCGGCTGCGAGATGAACTTTCGCCTATATGGCACAATAGTCGAGCTCCCTTTCATCGGTCTGAAAGGATATATGTACATATATTCATACAAACACAAGTACTTGGACCCTATGACTAGGTCATGGTACGGTGAGTGCCCAAAAGCGTGGAATAGTGGCGGGCAAACTGCTGTTGTAAAATCGTTTTACTTGCACGTCTCTGATTTTTGGGGCCCCTTTATGACGCTGGGGCTCAGCCCCTCGTAATGAGCTTTGCGCTTTAGCGTTTAGACGAGTTTACTCGGCCGTGAGACTACTCGGCGGAGAATGAGTGTAGTCGGCCTATAAGCGAATTTATTCGTCTCAACTGCCACGACTAAAAAGGAGCATTTTTGCAAAAGCCTATGTATAGGCTTCAGTACGAAATAAACATTGGAATGTAAAGCAACTTGTACCTCTAAAAATCATCGATAATATATATGTACTCCATGTTTGAGAGGTAAACTAAAATAATGTTTGCAATAAAAATAATCTTAAATTCATTAGACGCAAAACTTCTATACTTTTTGTATAGTATGTAATGCATAATATGTTAAAAATATTTTTTTCACATTTTTATGTATTTTTATAACTAATAAATATCTTTTATCAATGTGTATTTTATATTCATATTTGATAATTAAAATATTAATTTTTATTCCATTTAACCACATAGTTGTTAGTATAGACAATGTATGACTCTTTGGCTATGTATATATGTATGTATCTTGTCTAGACTGATAATAAAGCTATAAATTAATCGAAAATCTGTGCTTTGCTTTTATATGTATTTCCAACCGAATTAAAGTAACGTATGGAAACTTTTGACCACATTAATTCCATTGAATATATAAACTAAGCTTTTGTGTCGTTTAATCCAGTGTTGAAAGCAGTTAATTACTTTATTTTTTAGTAGATGAATTACGAAGATAAAATAGATCGACTTCCAATTATAATAGCAATTAAAAGCTATATATATATTTAAAAATATAATCAATGCATATTATATAAAAAATAAATTATTGATTTAAAAAGCAAAAATCAGTTAAAGTGCGAATCTTAAACTCTATCTATGCGACGATTAAAAAAAGTGTTAAAAGAAATTCTCCTCAAAACAATTTTGCCGAAATATATAGACTCAAAATGATGTGAAGGCGAATTAAATCACGTAAATACAAAAAATAATTTTCAATATACATATCGCATAAAAATAAAATAACAAGCGTTTGACATCTTAGATAATTGAAAAGATGACCGACCATCGATGAAAATGTAAAAGATATAAGGACCTCTTGATAATTGTTTTTATTATTACTAACAACAGCTAAATCATTATCATGGAAATTGTTAAAGAAGTTAGTAACTCGTAAAGTTTATTCAAAGCAATTTTTATTGACGTTTGGGCATGAAATTAGAGTGGGCAAATTTGTTGAAATTTTAGCCAATATAGCATCGTGGAGAAATATCAACAAAGAGTAATAATATGCGATGACTTATGAGTGTATGGTTATGACATAAAAACATAAATCCAATCGTTTATTTAAAAGCACATGAAAAGCCAAGATTAAAAAAGACATGTTAAGTTCGTATAAATGTCAAAGATTTTCTTACTATTTTATTTTCAAGTCAATAAGTAGTATTGCTTTGTAATTTTATCTCATTTGAATAAGGAAATCTAAAATAAATTACTATAGAATTATGAGCAAACAAGTTTTAGATTTTGCACAACAATACTTCAACAGCTCGCAATTTATCTGTTATTTTTTGGCTAAAAAATATGTACTACGTCTGACGAAATTCGACGAACATCTGTCACTCGATACATCAGATATGCCTCTCGAACTTAAAGACTTTTCAACTTTACCGACATTTAGATTCGTATAAATATTTTTGGTAATTATTTACGTTTTTGGACTAAAATCTAACTAGATTTTCTGGCAGCAAAGTCACATCACTCGGCACGAATTCCGGAATATTATGAGGTAATAAATAGCAATGAAATAGTAAATAGTTGATTGTATAACTAACGATACGGTGATCTATATAGCTAGTATTAAATTTAAGCGCAGTAAAGTTTTAAGGATATTCTGCAATTCTCAAACTAAAATAACTCATATTTTTCAAGACATGATACTGACGGAATGTTTTAGGTTAGATATAGCTAGTTATAAGTATATTTTCAGCTCCGTCACGCGTTTACTCTCTGGTTAAAATTCGCTCACGTTGTCCACGTCGTATTCCCCGTCCCATTTCGCCCTTGGCCCGTACGTGTAGTGGCCGTATTAAATTTTCACCTGTAACGTTCGCCCGGTATGAAATAATCCTATGCGGGGGCAGATTGGCCACAAGGTATAACTGCGGAATAATTTCAGGTTTGTGACAATAATTGGCCATTACCCGCCGCCGCTCAGTTTCAATTATCCAATCCTTTGTCCCGGTCTGTGGGATTTTAGACCCGACGCGGGACACCCTCATCAGCACACCGGGATTCGTCGAAAATCTCAAGAACGCACACACATACCAGAACAATAATACACACAGAATCCTTTTCAAAGTCGGCGCAAATTGAAATCAAGAAATTGATTGCTGCCCCTCTCTCTCTCCACTTTCACTCTGGTGAATTAATGAATTTCATGTTTTGCCGCTTGTTACAGCAATTATGCTACGGGATTTTAGTAGGTGTTTATGTGAAAGCGTTTCAAACAAAAAGACACAATTGATTCAATTAAGTCAAAAGCGAAAGCTTAAACGTAATTGAAATTCAATAGTGTCTGCTTTTTGAGCTTTACTTAAGCTTAAATCACCTATAACATAATATTGATATATAATTTAAAAACATTCAAAACTTTAAACATTTATTATTTTGCAACATATTACAACAAAAAAGTACGACAAAAAAATTTTTTTAATGCCAAATTATTATTATTTTTCTAATTCTTTGATAGAAATACAATAAATATTTTGATAAAAAATATATATAAAAATGGTTCTTCAGAATACGATAAAAACTGTTATGCCTGCACTACACTCTCTGGAAGTTGGCCAAGGTTGGCCAATAATGGGTTACTTCGGTCGAGTTCGGTTCTGCCCGCTCTAAAATCTTTCGGAAGTTTTCTGAGGTTACCGAGAACGGGAGGTAAAGTGGGGGTAATTCAGTCGACTTGGCCAGCTTCGAGCGCTTCCGAACATTGTCTGCAAAAGAACCGAAGTCAGAGCTGCTCTTTCGAGCGCGAGCGGTGAGATACTTTCCCTTTCGCTCTCTCACATGTTAAGTGACGAGATTGAGAGAGATAATGATATAGTGTTACGCAAATTGAGATAGAACGAGTAACTCGGTTCAATTTCAGTATGCGCGTAGGCGTCCTATGGTTAACACGCATGTCGAGCGCTGCATCGTGGTCACGTGGTCAAGTTATAATACCACATGCTTATCGAGGACTTCAACAGACTCTTACTGACATTTTTGAATATTTTAGGGCATCAAAAGGGATTAATTATATTTTTAATAGTATATTCTTCTAACATATATCGATATTATATTTTTTTCATGTAAAATTAAATAATTAAGAAATAATTAATGGTACTTGATTTTGTTAAAAAAAAACATTTCGAATATCCTTATGTATTTTCCTAGATCGGTTTATATAAATGTCACACCATAACGAATTCGTATTTAGAATCGATGGCGACAAATTCTGGGATAGTTACAGATATAGTGTTCGTATTCTGAAGTATCATTTTTATGCCTTATGGCATTTTGCAAAAGCCAACAAAGATTTTGCGTAAATTGTATATTTACGACCGAAAAGTTTTTACTTATATTGTATTATTGAGTGCCCACACAAACTTTTATAATTATCAGTAGCGTAATTTTATTATTATGACAATTTAAAAATTGCGATTATTTGGCACATTTTTCAATCGCGCGTTGAGACGTCATTCACGGACACCGTCCGGACGGCATATGAAATTTCCGACAGTGTGGTCGCTTACTCGAAGTTGTAGGTCTTGGCCGATTTCAGTTGTAACTACGGTTCGGACAACTTCCAGAGAGTGTATTGCGAATCATATACAACAAATTATTATACAATAATAACGAAAAAAATATTTTAACATACATATATTAACTTTTAGATTACGCACTACACATTCAGCCTTATGCGCTCAAAATTTTGCACTACCACCTCATAGTCAGAATTCTATATCCGAAAATGATCATACGTTATAAAAAGTTTACATCCCGCACGTTATGCTTCTAGGTTTCAATGAACAGTTGCACTTTAACCGCGGAAACGAGCTATCATTCTGCATACATGCCATTCAAAAACAAACATAATACTGATAATTTCATACATCGTAATCCGTTTTCGATATAATTAGGAGGTTCGTGTACTAACGGCTCGGTCCAACCGCTTCCGACCAACCGCATGATGGCACAATGAAACGCCAGCGGATAATGCGTTGTGTAATTCGAAATCAAATAATAGACGCACACGAAACCCATTAACGGAGCACATTGGATGGGAAAATGACATGTAAATTAGAAATTCGAATGATCACATAACGACAAAACTAACCTCATTCATCGCTATGATGTTAGAATCAAATTGGCGAAAAATAATGTGCGGATTATGCTAGAAAAGTTTAATTAAACAATTATTGGTAACCAATAATTATTTTTTTAATAAAAAATATTTAACAGGCAATTAATTTATTTTTTGCATTTATTGGTTAAATAAATTAATATCAGTAAAAAAATACGAACATATTCGAATATTTCATCAATTTTTTATTTAATATTCGAATAGTTAAGAACCGTAGACATGATGATATTTATTTTGCCCGAATGTCCTTTGACAAAAACATAATGTTTGTCTTAATAAAAAAATAACAGTGCTCGACAAAAGCAATGTCGACTTTGTAAGAGAAACGTATAATGCTACATTTTAGGAAAATGTTTTTTTTCAGGACTTTTTATTTTTTTAAGGACGCTTTATAAGCACCACACTTAAGTAATTACGTAAGTTATCATTTTATGAACCATAATAGTAATCTCGTTATAGTTTATAAATTAAGTATGCGGCAGAAGAACCAGACATTTTTCATATGGGAGGACGAATAAAGATATGTGAGTTTTATTCGGCAGTCGAGTTGATGCCATTATACATATAATAGTAGCCAAGGAACCATATGGACTCATATCGATTCAAGCTTAAGATGTTCAAACATTTTTAGTATATTATGGCTAATATTTAGTTTTTATATTGAATTAATATTGTTTATACATATTTTATGTAGACTAATATTTATCAATAAATTAGAAATACAAGTTTTATAGCGTAATAAACGAACAACCTTGAAGATGTACGCAAAATCACTACCTGTTAAAAGTAACTTACTTTAATGGTATTCAAAAGTTTTATTTAGTTCCATCAACGTTTGCTAAATTATCAGAGGCCAATCTGAGCGTTCAATCTTCAACCCCAATCGAAGCTAAGAGAAATTGTATCCATTTAAAATCTCAGATTAAATATCGATAGCTCTCAAAATAAATTTGCAGTCATCAATTTCACCTTTAGTACTTAAATACTACGATAAAAAGCAATATTTTTGTGTAAAATACAACTATGAATTATTCATACAATTATAACCAATGAAATTTTCGATCAATTTTTTTTCAAACAATGTACTTAATACGATATTTTTCCCATATAAAAACAAGGATTGATGCAATCGATACAATTACATATTTATCAAGCATATTTTATTTAGGTTGTTTGTGGTTTGTTGTATAAATATTATAAAACATATTTCATTAATATATTTTTAAACTTCATCTGCAGTGATATTTATTATATTTATTTAATTTAAAACATGAATTGTGTATACATATTTTTAAAGGAATAAAAATAAAATTGATTGGGTTTAAAATATTTTTATTTATAAACCGGAAATGATTTATTAATTTCAAGAATCAGAGCCAAAATGTGCTTATTGATAATTTCCTAGTTCGCTTTAAAGTACAAAAGTATTTAGCTCAAACATTCTCTATACTTATCAAAGAAGTGCTATTAAGAATTAAAGTAAAAACCGTGTTAAGTCTAACTATGTAATAAAATATAAAGGAGCGCGTGGGCGAATAAACGTTTATAATAAAAATAAAAGAGGGATTGGAAATTATTAAAGATTTCGCCTAAGTGCCTACTTAAACTTTTCAAAAGTAATAAATACATAATGAAATTGGGACGGAAACAAACTTGTTAATTTCGCTTTGAGTGGTAGGAATGAGAGAGTATAAGAAATAATTTTCACTGTAATGGTTTTCCAATTGGGCTTTGACTCGAGTCTTGAATTCCTTATTTAAATGTTCTATAAGTATATAAAACGTATATATCTAGCGTGTAAACATTTCAGATTTTATTTCTGCTAAAGCGGTTCGATATAAAAAAGTTTGAAAGCGAATTGATGCACTCAATGCCCTCGAAATTATTCTTCTCGAGAGACTTTGCATATTTATGATTTATAAAACCGTGATATGATTCACTTGAATATTAATTTCATGCAATTTTAGTATTTCAAATATTTCATGCGATTTTCCAGAAGAGAGCTTTTTATCCAAAGCTCATCTGCATATAACGTTTCTTGTGTTTGAGAGTTGAATTATGATAGTATATTATGAGCACGTGTTTCGCAAAAATTATTCGTTATTAAAATTATATAATGTGTGTGAACATTTTATTCGATATTAAAAACGTACACTAGGACATTTTGATGCAAATGTCACTATGTGGTATTTCAAAGCAATTTCGACAATGACGAAAAGTCATGTTTGAAAAATTATAATGGATACTGCCATAAAATATAATAATAACAAGACTGTTCAGAAAATAATGGCTAGCTAAATCGCTATACAAGCAAAGCATATTAATTATTATTTTTATTTTAAAAATCAATACCTTTTAACTTATAAAGGAATTCTGACTCATTGTAAAGGTAAAAGCTTTTTATTACAAAATGCGATGATTCGTTCGAGTAAATAATGCTTTAAGGCAGCGAACAGCGGGATAATTATAATTTATTCGTTGTTAGGATTAAATTCTATTGGCAAAGCTTATGGAACGAATTCGCAATTTGTTGTTTCAATTTAGTGGAACGAGCCATTACAAATTTGTATTTAAAAGTGTGTAGAGTCATAAATTAATTCTGGATTATTTTTTAAGACAAAATTTTATATATGAAACAAGTCATGTGTCTGTATTAACTCAATGAAAAATGAAGCATTCGTAATGCAAATCCTAGCAATCTGAGGCTAAGCATTATGGAGATTCCTTTACGCGTCACTTCTTAATCTCACTGTCCCATATCTCTGTTTTCTCAGAATCAATTTTCATTGTTTATTGCAAAGTCAGTAGTCATTCATAATTGAGAAACTAGGAAAACGAACGGAACGTGCTACTGAGATAAAGCTCCGATGAAATATATTGCACCGTAACTGCCGTTGACATGTACCATTGAGCCTTATATATCAATACGTCAATTGGAAACTATTAAAACAGACTTTAAATCACAATTAAAAAAAATTTGAAGCGTGTTTTTAACTGTTTGACATGCGAGGTATATCATAAAACAACACTATAGCTATCTTGCTTGTACAACAAAATTCTACGAGCCTTATTAGATAAATATTTTTTCTTTAACTTATGTAGCATTAAATATTTGACACAATATGCTAATTGTAATTTAAAGTTAGATCCCATTTTATTATTTATTATTGTGTAAATTAACTCATTAGATACACAACTAGAATGAACCTATGTTAAATACACTTTTTGTGTGCGTATAGTCAGATTGAATTCTGATATTTTTCTGCATTTTTATTGAAAGAGAATCAACAATTATTGTATAAAAATAATTTTAGCAATAAATACGCATTTGCTTGCTATATCAGTGCTTATTATGCTAAATAAAACGAAGAGAAAAAAATCGATCGTCCGGAGCTTAAAGCTTGCAACGCCGTTAACGAAATAAAACTCGAGGGTAAATATGAAATTATAGGTCTTTAGAATGTCTAATCTGAATCACCGCTGCCTTGTAATATATTCTTTTGGAATTCAGGGAAAATCAATTGAGCGAATTTCACGTTTTGGTTCAATTGGATTTGTGCAATAAATTAACTACTTTCATTGCTGAGTCGTTCAAGATTGGAATACAGCAGAGAAACGTTAATGTATTTGTATGCTATACAAATGGTAATGAAATTAGTTATATAATATTATTTAAATTAAATTTTAATATGCACGGTATAAGTATGTATTCATGTAAAATACGAATAATCCTAAAGGTATAAAAAAACTTTATAATCCACTCTCCAGAATGATCCTTACAAAACATAAAACGAACGATTTTTTTATATGTGAGAGCTTCGTTTGATAATGTCGCACACATTTTTTATGTAAGTAAATTTTAATATTATTTTAAATAATTAAAAATTAATTAACTTATGCAAAGAGGAAAGTATTTTTTTTAATACTTATTTTGTAGATTAAATTAAAAAAGAGTTTTTAAATAAATATATCAATAGGTAAAGCTTAATTTTGATATTAAATTTATTAATACATGTTTTTTCAAATAAACAGGATTACGCCGCAGATTAGCAGAATTACGAAATTAATTCTTAAATTTTTGTTAGAGAGCTTTTAGGCTGAAAACAGATTGCAAAGCTTCGCTGGACTTTTATTAATGTATTTAATTTAAGATGTAATCCTTCCGACAACCAAATACCATTCCCACAGTGGATACAACAATATTAAAATTTTAAATTTCAGGTCTAAATTAGATGCAAAAATTTAGGAGCAATTGACATTTTTTCGATTGTGTGTAATAATATTATTATATGTTTTTATCATTATAGCTTTGTACGAAAAATATTATAGCAACTTAACCAATCTTCTTAAACATTGTTTGCAATTTTAAAAATTTCGTATTCAAGTTAAGGATAGGTGAGATTATATTTAAATATTTAATAGAATCAGGGATTAAATGCTATATTAAAAAGAACAAATATTGGATTTCATATTAACATTATATAGAAGTTAAGCTTCGAAGTATATAGTCAACGTGTGTTGAGACTACAATATTTGATAATATACCCCAAAGGCATTCTCACTTTATACAATCAAATGCCATTGTATAGTCTACGAAGCATGATTCTTAAATTATCTACATATTTTAATAATTTACCGAAAAAATAGTGTTTGCTCTTTAGTTCATTTTCTTTTGAAAAATTCAGCTTTTTCTTTTGTATTTTCTAACTTACATTATTATGCAATGTAATAAAACATATAATAATATTATACTGATATGGGATATAAACGCAATTGTTCTATGATTTGTACACTTTTTTGTGCAAAGAAATAAATATGGATTCCACTTAGTTTTGAGGCCATATCTCGCTTTTCAATATTTTGAAAAATTTGAGTGCAGCTGCCGGGGCTCGCACCAACCTCAGAGTTACTAGTCTGAACCGTTACAAAATACGCTATAAAAAATAATTTAAATATTATTATATGATAGCAGATTTTTATACGGTCTTAGTTGTTTAATTTTGAAAGTATATGGTCCAACGCCACACAACCTTTGTCCTTCCGCATCTTTAATCTTTTGAGTGAAACATTTCGCTTTGACATCGGCGAACATATTTGCATATGTACATATTCATATTTTTCATCGCCTTACAGCATTCGCATAGGGTAATGATTTTTTAAAGTTCATATACATAATGACACACATATACTGTGTACATACATTCATTTTCAAAGACAAAATGAAAACGTTCGTCATGAAAACAAACTGCACGTTTGATATGCGCCACGCGGCATATTTGTTAGACGCAGCTCAGCTGTTTGCGTAATACAAACCCCCAGGTTGAAATACCGGGATTCATAAACTCTTCAGAGACTTATGATGCTTGCTGCAGATCGCAAGCGGAGATGAAAACGCTGTGTAACAAGTGTTTCGTATTTGCAATGCGATGTTTGCAAAACCGTATCGACGGTAAACGTGAGCTTTGAATTTTATCTGTAAGGTGTGTAAAAAATTTTTATATATAATAACATACAGTCATGTAAATAATTAAATTCAGTTTGTTTGATGTTAACGGGAGCACCCGAATTAAATTAAATTCATTATATAGCACTTGTGACTTATAATGTGAGCAAAACTAATTTACTTAATATAAGAAAAATATATATTTTTTATGAACATTCGCGTAATTGCTTTTATTTAAAGTTTAAAATAGTTTGTTATCTTTGCAAAAATGAAGATTTTTTTATATAGAAATTGCAGACTAGACTGTGAGCTTAACTGGGTGCAAAAGTAAAGCATCTCTTTATTTACAAAGCTTCTAAAGTGAAAATGTACTTTAACACTATTTTTCTTTGACAAAGTTTACAAGGCATAACTGTAATGGTCCATAATTTATTTTTACCATTAACTCTTACAGTATAATAAACACTCAACGAGCTACATTTAAGGCATGGAACTTAATTTTATTGATAATAACGTTTTTAATTTTCTATTGTGCTAAATAAAAATAGATTAAATATATTATATAAGCTCTAGATATATGACCATCAAACAAAGGGATTTTATTACAATTTATTATATTTTTTTCTGTAACGATAACGGTTTAAAAGCATATATTTTCATTATAATGATCCTTTCTTTACATATGTATGTGTATAAAAATAGCTTTGAGGTGACCGTTTCATCACCCCTTTGCCATCTAAAATGAGTTAATGATACTTTTCGGAACAACTTTATATATAAAAATCACCATAAATATATAAATCGTTAGCTTACCAAACAATTTTAAAAGGTTATGAGAAGCCTAATTTTCAGAATATTAACAATTTTAAGCAGTCTACCCGACAGAAGAGTTTAAGTAGTCAAAACAGAGTATTTCCTATTTTATTTATTTATTTTATTTTATTAATTTATTTAGCTTAATAGCTAATCTTTACATCTAACAAATTTAGTAAACATATATAAAATATATAAAAAATACATAACAGAAAGAAAAAATATACAATAATAAAGACTTAATATTATAATATTTTATTCCTATATGTACGAAGGTGTTTTTTTATTCCATTTATAAAACCCGTTATATTTTTGCTGTTTCGGATTTCTCTTGGAAGACTATTATATAAATTAAAACCTCCGTACATAATTCCCCTAGCCGTACTCGTTTTCTTATACTTAATTATTTTTAAATTTTCTTTATTTCTAGTATTATATTTATGTACATCTTTATTTCTTATTAAATACTTATTAAAATAGTGTGGTAACATATTATTTTCTAATTTATATATAAATACTAATACATTCATACTCAATATTTCTTGAACATTCAACCATTCTAATCTATCAATCATACTTTTACAATTAGTTAATCTATTTTTATTTAAGATTACTCTCATTGCCCTATTTTGTAACTTTTGCAACATTTGTTTATCTAATTTATTCAACATATTTAAAAGTGTTGCACAATAATTAAAATGGGGCAATATTATACTATTGTAAATTAATTTTTTTGTATTTATACTTAATATATTTCTTAATCTAGATAATAATCCTATTTTTCTACTAATTTTTTTTAATATGTAATTACAATGTTCTTTAAAGTTTAATTTTGTATCAACAATTACTCCTAAATATTTTATATTATCCACTATTTCTATATTAGAGTTATTTATTACTATTTTGGTACTATCATCTAACACATTTTTATAATTAATAAACATACATTTAGTTTTATTCTCATTTAATTTAAGTACATTATTCTTTAACCATATCTCTAACACACCTAATTCATCATTCAAATTACTCACAACTTCTTCAATGTTATCACCCATGCAATAGATCAATGTGTCATCTGCAAATAGATGAACTTTACATTTTTTTACGTTATTAACTATATCATTTATATATAAAACAAACAACAATGGTCCCAATTTAGACCCTTGTGGTACTCCATAATACACTAACCTCTCTTCAGAACATACATTATTTATCTTAACTTTTTGTTTTCTTTTATATAAGTAATTATTAAACCATCTCAAAACTATATCACTTATACCTATACTCTCCAATTTCTTCAACATTATTTCTCTGTCTATTGTTTCGAAGGCTCTCTTGAATGTTATGACGCTAGGGTTTCTTAATGCCTTTAGCATGTCGGGCCGGCATTGAAAGCCTCTTAACTTTCGTCCTTGGTTGGGCGTCCCCATTAAACCATCCACCATCGGATGAGCTAAAACTGAGCTTTCGATTTTCACACTAGTTATTTTATAATTTATAACAAATATACAAAAATATATAAGTGTTTTGTGAGTTAAATTAAAATAAAATGCAACTAAAAAAAAGACATGTCATTTCATGTATATTCTTAAACTTTAAATTTTTATTTAATCTTCCGTTGTAACTTGACAGGCGTAAGCCCAATGCGTTACAACGGTGAAATCTGCACCAACTGAGTAAGCCAATCAAACATAATGAATACCTACAAGTAAGTATTAACTACACCAAACTAAAAGTCTGGCAATTGGTAACATATATATTATTAATTATAAATTATTATGTGCTATACAATAATCACTGCAGCTAAGACTGTTTTTTTAATTATATCGCATTTTTATGAATAAAAATTCGAGTGTCGCTGCCGGGGATTGAGCCCGCAACCTCAGAGTTACTAGTCTGAGACGTTACAGATAACGCTATTCCGTCCTTATGTTAAAATTGTAGTTAATTTCAAAATTACAGTTGACTAATTTTATAATGTTTAGTGGTAGCTTCAATATTTTAACAATTTAATCAATTAAAAACATTATAATGTAGCAAAACAACATATTTTGTTCTTCTAAAGTATTTTTAAATAAAAAACACCCCACTCATTTCACAAAAATTTAAAGAAAGAATATTCATGATGCTTAATGTTTGTTGAAAATCATATGTTCGGCTATCATAAAAGAGTGTGTTACAACTTGTTTTTCACTTTCTAGTTCTACGTCGATTTTTGAGGCATAATAGATACTATTACTCTTTTTCGATCAACATGTTTTTGCCTATCGATCTTTATTTATTTGACACCGTTTCACAATAGTAATATTATTAATAGAAAATTTCAGATGCGCGTATAGTCGTAAAAAACATAATAAACAATTTTATTACTATAGATCCGAATGAAAAGTGCAAATATATCTTAAAATCTACGTATATTTATATACGAAGAATCTAACATAGATTTCTATTGATGTAAAATTTATGCACAAAGTATAAATTGACTAAAATGAAATCAAAGCACTTACAAGAGGTTCATAAGGAAGAAAAATGAGCTGGATCGTAAAAAGAATAATGGCATTAAAATGATATATGCCCAACGAGTGCGGCCAGAAAGATATAGGTATACGTTTGTATTTTGTGCTATATAATGATATTAACGTTAGCCAATCCTATTTATTATGGAATCGATCGCTCTTTTTTAGAAGAGGGTGGGTCAGAAGATTAATTATTTTAATTTCGCCGCGAAAAAATATTTATGCATATTCGGTCGGATAATTAGGAGCAAATTTTGGGGGAAATTGTACGAAACCGCGCGACAGTATCAGCCGGTTATATAATTAGGTTAATAATTTAGAAAACTTGGCCGGGGACGTCCGTGGTGGAGCTCGCAAAGTTGGTCATACCACGTGAATTTACGTCTCGTTATAAATGTGTTTTTAAAATCAGATACATCGCTAAACGTGTAAACTTTGAAAATAAATTCGAGTTTGAATTATAACTCCCGAAAGGGAGAGAAACGTCGAGTAATTCGATGTTATCCGACCTTACTGATGGATTTATGACTCGGCGAAAACGTGTCGATTTCGCGTGAATTATGAAAAAAAAACGCGTTTTTAAGCGTTTTATCTCTCAGTAGAGGATTTAGCGTCTTAAGTTAAATTGTATTATGCACGTGTGAACGTATTGTATTGAACGTATATTACCCGCATCTGCTAATTAAGATCTTGCAGAATGCCATATGGAGCTGAATGGCACCTATTAAGAGGAGATTTCAATTATGACAGTTGAGGTGCATATTCATATATGTATGACATATACTACATATATTCGTAGCGAGTAGCTTTAACTATTATTATAATATAACAATATTCGCGTACTGATGAATTAAATAATAATCGCAGTTTTAATATTCAATACGGAGACAGAAAACCAGTTGCATGTTCAGTTAAAAAGTTCTGAAAACCGCGACATGAGGAAAGCTTAATTTATTGATTTCGCAAGGACTGTATCAGATATCAATAAATAAACTTTTTATTTATAAATATTTTTTTTGAAACATTACCCTATTTTAAAAATTCGTTAAAACGAACTGTCCATAGAAAAAGGATTTGCATCGCAGTTCCTTAATAAATAGTAAAGAGACGTCTTCGAAGCTGTCTGGAAAAATATATGCAACTGAGGGGATTCATTTCATCACATTCAACACATACAATAGTTAAGGAAGTCTCAGATAATGCAAAACATTAAACGATATCATTTTACGATTGTCTGGTGCTAAGTAACACTATAGATGGAAAATTAAAATAAATCAAATATATTTAAGAAACTTAGACATTGCCGTTTATAAACACCAATGTCCTTTAAGTTTAATAAACATTGCTCTTAAGGGTTTGCCACCATTGTAGCTATTAGAGCAATATTAATAAAATCGTGGTCCCGACAAAAACACAATTACATTATACATATGTTCATACATATTTTTTAACCGTTTGCCCTGTTTCATGTAATTTTTTTTTTTAAACAAATCCTCAAAATATATGTGAAAATATAATTTTATATACACTTCTCATACTGATCTAAGAAAAAAACAACGACCACTATTATTTTTACACCTGAAAATATTGTGAAAAAATCGCGTAGCCACCCTAACGCAAAAATAAAAAATATCATAGACTATGATGAAAACAAATATAAATTAAAATATAGGCACAAATGCCAAAGCATACATTGCTTCAAAAGTTTCGATGATTCTAGGTCTTAAAATGAATAAATTAATGTTTCCTATTTTTTTAAATTACTATCGTTTTTTCTTTCCATATTAAATTTAAATTCTCTTAAAATTTTCTCCTTAAATTATTTTTTACAAAAGTAAATTACTTGTGTTTTTTTTATATAGTTTGAAATTTATTTTAATTATCATCATTCATTCAAATGCCACTTAACTTTTTTTAAAGGTATTAAAAAATATGCAATACTTTAAAATATATATACATATATAGTAATTAAACGGTATATCAAACCCTGCCCCTATAACATACGCCAATCTAATTATTATTTTTTATTATCCATGTTTATTCATATATAGCTTTACGGTTATTTTACGCAAATGATTGTGAAACGTCTTTGTAAAGCAGAACATTAGCTGTGTTTAAATTAGTACAATACATTGTTTAGTGGTGATTACTGTTATAGAAATTTTGTAAATGTTAATGGTTTTCAAAAGTCTATGGTATTAATTGCTTGCGTCTTCAAATAAGACAATTTACCTCAAGGATTTATTTATAAAGCGCCTTTGTTTAAATTGCGTTATCTAACATGGGGTTATGTAGAATTTCCTACATAACAAAGGTAATCCATTAGGTCAGATTACACATTGACATAATTCCTATCCCTTTATATTGCAATTCGGCTTTAAACCATAACGCTTATATCCTTTAATTTTACGGTTTGTACATCGCAGTCAAAATATTCGTCTCCTACATTATTTTTCAATTTTAATCAAGCACAATTATTAATTCGATCCTTAAATCGATTTATATTAAAAAGGGTCTTATTCATAATGCTATAGATTATCTAGAGCAGTGCTCTACAACCTTTTCTGGCGGGCGGATGTGGCAATTTAACACAGATTGGACCACTGTAGAGTATTTTATTGAAGGTATTAAAATATATTACATGTTATTCAATGACAATATGATTTTTAATTCCAATTTTCTGACCACAAAAACTAAGAACCCCTAAAGACACTGATTTAATAACTGTGAAAACAAACACAAGCCGTCGTTGACCAGAAAAAATACAACGCAAGTGTTCTTACTGTAAATATTCTCCGTCATTAAAAGAATATTTTTGTGTTGCGAAACGACCACGGAAAACAATAAACTACACGTTAATCTACTGTGACTAAAATGATCATCCATCAACAAGGAAACGAGACATTAGCGTAAAGGATAGGATCACACACAAAAGCCATCGTTACGACTAGAAAATCACATAAATAACACAAATTTTGTTCTAACTGTAAATAATCTCAGTCATTGTAAGAATATTTCTTTGTTGCGAAACAGTCACGCATATAATAAATCACCGAATTCACAAGATTCCCGTTGCAGTATACGACCTTGGACAATGCCCATCAAGCAAATGTTGTTTTTTAAAGGTGAATACCTATTTTTCTGTTCTAAAATATGAGTACATCTATTGGCTGGATGATAGCTGCAAGATTGTGATTGCTCAGCAAGCTTTGCAGCCCTGGATACTTAAGCCTAGAGTCTGATGAGGAGAGTGCAGACAAAAACAGCCACTCACAGACTCCGGCGGACACTCAATGAGACCACATGCGGACAACATACGATTATGGATGCTCACATCCCGCCGCCAGCTTCTCTACCACCGCTCGGAGTAAACATCTTGTCATTAATCGCCTGTCGCAACATATGTAAATATAATGTAATAAAACTCTAATTAGATTTCACCTAGCGTCTTACTGGCTACGAAGTCATCACCCCCTAGGGTTCTCATACCTTAAACATCGTTTAATGACATGTGACATATTTTAATAACTTTTATAAAATACTCTGCAATGGCCCAATTTGTGTATAATTCACCTTCCACCCACCAAAAACGATAGCAGAGCACTGCTATAGATAATCAGCATTACATATAATGATTTATTTTTATTATTGTGCTTGATTAAAATTAAAAAAAAATGTAGAAGACGAATATTTTGACTGCGATGTATATATCGTTAAATTAAAAGATATAAGCGCTCTAGTTTGAAGCTGAATTGCAAAAAACAGGGATAGGAATTATGTTAATATATAATCTGACCTAATGGATTACCTTTGTTATGTAGGAAATTCTACATAGCCCCATGTTAGATAGCACAATTTAAGCAAATGCGCTTTATAAATAAATCATGTAGGTAAATCACCTTATTTGAAGATGCGAGCAATTAAATTCATAAACATTTGAAAACCATTACCATTTACAAAATTTCTATAACAGTAATCACCACTAAACAATGTATTGTACTTATCGAAACGCAGGTTATGTTCTGCTTACGTTTCACCACAGATTTATATATGAATAAGCATGAGCTAAAAAATAATAATTTTATTGGCGTATATTAAAGGTACGGTTTAATTCTTATTTCGAGAAGCAGCAACATCAAACCTACTTTGGACATCACAACCTACTACACCACTGCCTGGCACAAACCTGATTGAAATTTGTATATTGGTAATCATGTGCGATAAAATACATATCAAACAGTTTAATAAATATGGCAACTAATTTCTAAAAAAAATGCTAAGTATATTTTAATACAGTCAAACTGATCATCTAATTCCAAAAAACAAAGCTTCTTAGTCGACTTAAAAGTCGTAATGTATTCAATTGGAATATGTTCCACATAATCTTAGTTGATCTGCAAGAAATAAAAAAAAATGTTTTTGTGATTTTGCAAGTTGATTAGACCAAGTGGATGCATACTAAATATCATTAGCATTAAGAAACTAGTTATAAGTAATAAATAATGACATTAATGTGAACAACATTTTAAAAAGACAAGCTATAAGCGACGATTTAAGTTTGACTAGTAAACGCTAATTAGTTAAACGTTTCAATACGTGTAAATGCCTAGATCTTAGAAGAAGCCGCTCGGCGGCCAAGTTTTAAGATTAGCCTTAATCAACTTAAGGTTTTATGGTTTTCATGGTAATGTAGTCGGGTTAAAGTCGTTTAAGTCTTTAGCGAATACATTAGGACGATTTTCTAGTCTTACGCTTTATTTCACACTACAGTTTAATTGTTATGACTTCGTGTATATTATATAAATGTGCTTAAAAGTACGTACTGTAGAAACAAGGAAAAGCTATCAAAACGGATTGTCAGATCGTATGACAAAAATCTATGAATACAATTATATCAACGATGATAACTATGAATTATAAAAATATTTATATTTTTTATAAACTATTATAAAAAACACGCCAAAACTATGAACAAGTATTTGTTATCCAAAAATATTGCATTATGTAATATTATACAATATTTGGCCTGTGTTTGCCAAAGTGTGGTGCGCAATAATGTGTAATGTTTCGCGTTGTAATCGGAATCGCAAGACCGGTTCTAAATTATTATTTGATGCAAATATTAATATTTCCTGTAAAGTGTTTCATTAGTTTCCATCATTAGTGTCATATAGACTGTATATAACCATTATTGTCGAATATAGTGTACTTTATACTATAATAACTCTATGAAATATAATTTAATAGTTACGTGTTATTTTTTGTGAATTAGTATACATGATTTTTTAAAGCCATATGTTATATGAATATATGCATTGTATAACTTTTTGATGATATACTACGTATCCAGCTTCTTTTATTGTAAAATAACGTTTGAAAAAAGTATTACTATCGATCTCTCATTATCTTTGAACATCTATGATCCCGCAACTCGCTTTATTCCTATCCCCTTTAATTTTAACAACAGATTAGATATACGCAATACGCACGCAGGTAGGTTTATAATTAAATTGTGCGTCAGATCCTTATCTTTTGATTAATATCCTGGGAGCCCTTCTGAGCACTTTAGACCTGTAGGTGTATCGCTTATTAAAACCGTGACGTTTTCGTGAAATCCCTCCGCGGGAAAATGGGAAAAATAAGAGCCGCGAAGGTCTAAAAATGGGAAAAGGCTGCCTTTAGCACGTTTAATCTTTAGCCGACTTAATTATTTAGCTTCGGGACGCTGCTCGGGTCCATGGGTCCATTTAAATCCGGGGATCCTTTATTGCGCACCGGGGCTTTAATTGCAGCCGGTATCTTTTGTCGCAATTAAAGCAGATCTGATCTCTTTTTAGGACCTACAGAATGTTTATAGTTAATGCCGAACCCTTCAAAACCCCGGCACTGACCCGGACGATTAACAGTTGTCCCGTAGGCGATGTATTATACGCATAGTGTATTAGGTTTTAGTCGTTTTACGGCACAGTAATTGCGTGAATAAGGGTGTTTTTGAACGCTAGACATTATTTGATGGCGATAGTTAATTTTGTAATGTTTTTAATTGGAGAGTGGAAATCGGGTCTAAGCTCAAATATCAACTTTTTTGAGCTACCTATAAAAACAGTACTATGAACCAAGCCCTAAATAAACCTGTTGGGTTTGCCAGTATTTATTTTTTAATGATAACCTTAGTCCTACCGAAAATTACTTTCTTTGTTACAATAAAAATATTGATTAACACGCAGTTCATAGAGCTTAAAACCATACAATAAATTAATTTTAAATAAAACAATACTAGATAATTTAATTTAACGATAATTTATGAGTTAACGTTGAATCGATACAGATAACTTTATGGTTCAGAAAAGCAGCCTTTTTTACTGTTTGATCTGATCCAGTCAAGTAGTCAAATTGAACCTCCAGAAGTTCAACTCAATCTTTGAGACGAATTGAATACTATTACAATGCAGAACCACGACCTATGCGATAGTATTTATCTATACCCTAACATAAATTTATTGTAAAATAAAATAAAAAAGCTAAAAGTACAAAAATAATCAAGCGTAATAATTATCGCGTCGATCTTTTTTTGGTACAGAGAAATAAATAATTCTTAAAAGGTTTATGTTATTTACATGTTTTACTTTATCTGTATCATAAGAATATTGGATTTCATTCTTAATATATAAAATATTAAGTAAAGCACATTTGATTTTTTACCATAAAATGTGTATTTATAAATACAATTTTCTTAATTCAGGATTAAATTTAATCCCCCAAATTTAAAAATAAACTCCAGTTAAATTATTATACAAGACTTTCCCGAAATAATTTATTGCAAAAATTATTCATATTAGAAAAAATAATTTGGTTTTATAATAATTTGTTAAAATATTTATAAATTCATATTCATGGCTTGTGGTCAACCAAAAAAGCCATTTTGTATATTGAAAATAAATCAGCCGATTAATTATGGCGGTTTACTAAGCGCAATGCTTGCGGATATATTATATAATATTAACGACCTAACGAAATGTCATACATACGGTAAAAATGATGTGTATTTTAATAGTTATTAAAATTTATAATAGCAATCGTAACCTGCGGCTGGTAACAGCTTGAAACTGTGCTAACTATTGGTTTTTCGTATAATAACAGAAAGCGCCAAATTAACTTTTACGCGTTTCTAATAAATATTAAAATTATTATTAGTGAAATTTTAGATGAACGCTTGATGGTACTTTATTTAATTAAAATGTCAAAGAACCTACTTGGTGGATTGTTTGGAATATATGTTTATTAATACGTAATTTATTTAAAACCTTCCTAGAATTTGGATAATTGTGACGTACTAGAAAGAGGGTAATGTAAAATAAGCTTTCACAGTATTTTCAATATGTACAGAAATAAAAATGACACAGACATGTGTAAATATTATTATTAATAATTTAAGCTGAAATATGTTAATTCAATTGCATTAATATACACACTTTTTAATATTTAAAACTTGATTAATTCTATATTATACGTACAAATTCGTTACACTAGTTACCACGTAAAAAATATGAAATTAGCGTTGAAAGCGTTAATAAACGGGCCCAGATAATTCAGACGTGCTAATGTAATATTCTTAGAATAAAAGCTAAGAGGCCAAAGATTGCTAAAAATACTTCAAGACATCCTAATGCAGCATTCTCAGAAGAGTAATTTTGAATAGAAAGGCCGCCTGTAATTGAAAACGCGCTCCATAGAATTCGATCCTCAGAGAATCTTAATTAGTTACATATGTCAAGGATCGGTAAATTTGTTTTTAGATTGTATTAACACCTTTCGATCTATGACTCAATATTTGTTGTCAAATTCGACTAGAGATGGATGAGCTCGGAGTTTGACTCAAGGCCACCCCGGTCACTTGAGACGTTAAGTCATCTCAGCATTAATGCAATCTACGCCACATAAACGATTCATGGAGATCCGGTCTACAACATTTTACGGCGCCCAGAACTGACACAGAAATAAGATAAGACGACTTTATATGTCTAAATTAAATAATCATCATATGAAATATAAATCTGTAAAAACTGATTTATTTATGTAAGATTAAATGTATGCGTCTGGATCAAAACTAGGTTTATGTTACAATTATTAAATTAAACATTCTAAAAGTATACTTGGCAACTTAAATTAGTAAGATGATGAGATCATTCAGTTATTTCATCAAGGCCTAATATTTATTATAATAATATTCAATTAGACGTTTATTGTATTGCTTGTTCATTATCACATATATGCAAAATAAGCTATAAAAATGCGTCATCACACTACTGTTTTCATACATTATATTATAGATGAACGAAATTTCACATAAAAAACAGTATATTTACACAATATTTAAATATAGAAATAGCGAAATTCCCAACACAGTTACTGTTGCCGCGTTGAATTAAATTATACTTCACGTGTATGACCGTTGGCGTAAATTGAACTTCTACGTTAATCTAATTTTGGTTTAATAAAACGTACATGTGGTAGTAACGGTCTGACTTAGGTATCTATCTCATGTGTATAGTATATAGTGAAATGCTTTTAAGCATATATTTTTTCATGGTATAATTTGTACACGTCACAGCAGCACTGCAATTGTCTTTTCAGTGCAAGTTTGGTACGTGTGTGGAAACAACCCTTTCTTAAGCAAGATACTTAAAGTGGAAACTGTAAGAATAGTACGTGAAAACAATTTACAATATATGACTTTAAGACTATAGCGATATAAATCCGAGCTTAATTCTTGAAAATTTAATATATAAGTGAAACATTTTACTTATATTTTTTTTAGTGAAAGTCGAATAAACAATTGTTGTCAATTGTGTTTATTTAAAACAGTTAAATTAAATATTATTTGCCATTTGAAATAAACAGTAATATATATAACATATTTAACCCTTTTAGATGTGATGTGCAAATTACTACTAAGAAGTAATATCCTACGGAATATCTCAGAACGATTATGAACTTTCCATCTCCGCTGGGATCTCGTTAGATCAGATATATATATCTGCTTCAGTGTATTACTAATCTGTTTGCCCAAATTATCGGTCTGTCATTTTTGATAGAAAATCCCTACGGAGCTTTCGAGATCAAATATATAATATCTATATATAAAAAAATCATTTTCATTTTGAGGAATATATTGAGAATATATTTTATATAAATAATCTAACAAACATGAAATAATTAATTGTTAAATGTTTTGGTTATAGATATAGCATGTCTAAGCTTTCAGTAAAGCATTATTTGTTTGCTAAATTGAAAATAAAACACCACGTCAGTAAAAAAGCCGCACAATCACATTAAGGCTAGACAAAGCTTGTCCATTTGGTTTAGTCGGTTGATGCACCGATGTTTCCATTTTCACACGAAAGTTTTTACGAGTTGGCTGAAAATGGCGCATGTTTTTAACCTTTATTAGACATTCAAGTCTCTGGTGATATAAGAATGCTACACATATTTTTTATTAAAATAATTTGTCTAATGTTTCATCTATAATCATTTTATTAATCCTGTTTTTTTATTTTATATAAAAACCAGTCGTTAAAAATCCATGTATGTAGATAGCATACGATTTTTGTTGCACGGTCCATTGATCCACATTTTTATTTTATACTTTATTTATTCGTTCAATGCATTGTATAAATTTATTTTACATATGAAAATACGTATTGGTTTTTAATACAGTTCAATAACTGCAACCATTAATAACGATTCCAGATAATCAACAAAACAATTTGCGTTAAACACAGCTAAACTTTAAATGTGCTTTGTGTATTTTGTATAAAGATTAGGGTTTATTGGTAGTCTATTAAATCGAGTTGCTAGTTACAAAAAAAATAATACATAGCATAATGTAGGAGGTGTATAAATAACCTTTGTAATGTGAACAATGAAATAGAAAATATATGTCTGTATGTAAACATTCTAGTTTTAAACTTTTAACTTTTAAGTTAAAAGTTGAGCTGGACAGAGGGGTAACGACCGATTACGTGCTCTACTGTGGCAATGAAACCGCTGAAGAAACTAAACAGCGACGTGCTGACAACCGATTATGTGCTACTTAAATATGTTAAGACAAAATACTGAAAATATTATATATTTAACCAAGTATTAAAATAAAAATAATGATAATGGGTTTGAATCTATCTTCAACGAAGCCAAGTAATAAATCTAGTAAAACTTAAGGCAAATATAAAACCATTTTTTAATTATACATAATAATCATATCTCTTTTAGTTACGCATTATATGTTTTAAAACATTATATAAGTAATAAATTCAAAGTAACTCGAATGATGTAAATAAATAATAATCATTCGTTATATAACATTCCAAAGTCCCACGATAACTTTCTTCTTACTTGTTCCTTCTCATTTATTTTTCCAACTCTGATTTTATCTCCACTTTTATTTATTATGTTATTTTTAAGATGGCTGCATGAATACGCAGTCGTGAATCACTAGCCACCCCCTTTTGCCTTTGTAAAATTTGTTTTTCCCGCAAGAGAGTTTTATTAACTTTATTTTCAGGAGGAAGAAGTGTTTCCTCTCGCAATTCAGGAGGCCCATCGGTCTACGGGGAGCTTTAGCTAAATTGGTATTCTGCATTATGCATAAAAAGCGCGGCCCTAGATGCTGCAACAATAAAATTGAATTAATTCACTATTGGGTGTTTGGGTCGCTTAAATCAGCGGTATCAAACTTAAATTACTCTAGGGCCATAAATATAAATATATCCATATATATATATATATAAAGGGCCTAACCCTGCCTCTATTGAACTAATATATTAGCGACCCTGGACGCAAAATAATTTTGAACCCTCGTATATATTAATGAAAATAAATCTGTTTTTTTTAAGTATAATTTAGTTATTTTTTTAAGCTCCTTTCGTACATATTTTAGATGAAGTTTTTAAAAATTTATGTAGTTATTATATAAGACGGCACTATATACTTATATTATTTAAAATTAACACTATACTCGCACTCGCACATTCCTCACATTCTCATATGCATGAGTCATTAGTATCAAAATAATTTAAAATTATTTAGAGAGCTATAATTTTTTTATTAAAGCAATTATTTTCATTTATATTTTACTGAAATTCTAAATTGCTTAAATTTTATTAAAATTTTATTTATCATCTAATTTTTAAATTATAAAGTTAAAATATTGTAAATAGTTGTATTATGAAATTATTAAATGTTTTCCAGTAACTTGATATTTATATACAAGATTATTTTTTACTTGACTTTGTCGGCTGAGTAAATAATACATATAATTTACATAATAATTTTATTTTCATTAGGTTGATAAGACATCAAAGTATTTCTTAATAAGGTATAAAAAAGTTAATAAATGTATGGTATCATTATTTTTACATATAATATTTTTACCCTAAAATCATTTTTTTTAATATATTATTACTATTTATTTTTATAAAATATTTTCTTAACATTAATATTTGATTGTTCAATTTTGGTTAGGGAATAATATTATGATAATTTCATTGCTCATTTCCTCGCTCGACATCTTGTTCACACTGTAATCTACTTCTCGTCAAATAAAGTCAACACCCGCGACGCACATAACATTGTCCCTGGTCGGATCGTCCGGCCATTATTGTTGTTTAATTTTCGCCGTTGATCTCATGCAAAATATTATCTTTTAATTTTTTTAAAGGACCACACAGCGTCGAAAAAAACTCCGTCCTCCGAGGATAATATTCGCTTTCGGCTAAGTGATTTTGTTAAAGCGTTTTGAACTGTTTTCCGGCCGGCGTTCAATATGCATGAGCTTCGTGTAACGCTCCGCTAAGAAAACTCAATATCCGGACAGGGGTTGTGGAATGAGGATTTTTTTTATGTAGTACGTGTTTGCCCAAAAGGAGACAACGGCTGAAGAAGGACGCCGTATTTGCGTTGGCTTAACGATTTGTTAATTGTTTACGAAACGTGTTGTTCGAGACTACGCGGAATTAATCAGGATTGTATACACAAAGTCGTTAGGAGAGAGAAACGAACCGCGACTCGACAACATATCAACCTCTCTAATTGTTTATGTTGACTTTAAGCGCTTATGATACTAAGTTCGAAAGGAACAGAAGTGATTTAAACCAGCGGTTTCGAATTGGCGGCGCGCGGCCCAGAGGATAAGTCGGGTAGGATTATTAGAATACGATAGTGTGGATTTTCACACAAAGCTATGTATATATGTTAAATACTACAATAATTTACAAAGCAATTTTATTTAGGAAATAAATGTTAAATTGATTCAGTATAAATGTCAAATAAAAAGGATAAAACTAGTTTCAATATAAATGTTTTATAATTATATTTGTATGTATATTTCCCACTGTCATAAATATGACAAATAATATACATATTAATAATATTAAAAAGTATTTCATCTCTCTGAACTCTCATACAAATTATGTAACGCAAAACACATTTTTAAAAGAAGTCACATGAATTTTACCCAAGGTATGATTATTTAGATTTCCGATTTTTTTTATCCGCATATATTTAATATTTGCATAATTACAAATGTTACATTTCTATGTTGTATATTTGTTTGAAGCTGCTTAAGAAATACTTATATATTTATATAATACAATTAATTGTGTTTCGTTAAGTAGCTATACATATAGTGTTTCTTTTCAAGAATTTATTGAGAAGAATGTAAAATAATGATTTATTATTTTAAAAATGATTTTTGCTACAAATTAAATTTATACATGTATTTTTAATGGTTTGCAATCACTGCAATTTTAAAGACATGTTTTGGTTTTAATTCGCTAAATACACTAAATACGCTAAAACAAAAGGAGAGAGAGAAATTTTCAATTAACATTTAAAATTAAGAATGCAAGGATCAATTACTTTTTTTCTACAATCAGTATAATGTCGGTCTGTAAAGCAGTTGGTCTATATACTTTTTTTATGTCAGCCTTTTTCCCCTTAACGTATGACCTTATTGGGTACATACTAGGGATTCTGTGTCGAGACAACTTAGAAATTTATTCCTGGGAATTCAAAGATTTTTTGTTGTCTCAAGTCCTGGAAATTAAAAAAAATAGCTTGGGACTTGAAAGATTCCGATTCAAATTTTATTTAATATGAAGTTAAGAGTTTACAAAATAGAAGGTATTTTAATAGCGTCGTTCGTAGTTAAAATAATATTTTCAATTTAGAACTAGTCTTCATATCAGGAAGATGTGATTCTTCTAAAATCCGAAGAAATGTTGAGAACCGTTTGAAAGAACAACTCATGGAGCTAGCGTATAAAAAAAAATTAGACGTAAGAGTCCTGTCGAAAATCAACTTTGCCTAAATCATGCAATTCATCTAGCCGTTATAAACGTTTAATACCGGAAAGAGGATAAATGTCCAACAAATAAAGATTCCGATTAAGAGGACAATAATGATGAACAATATATTCAGGAAAGTGACTTTGAAAATAATGAAAGTGCAGAAATTCCAAGTAAAAAACTATGTTTGAAACTGAGCAATAAAGTTCTAAATGAGACTCAAAAAATAATCAAATTATTTCAAAAAAGTCTAACGAAAGGTACATTTGTACAAAAATATGTAAAGAGCGAATTTGATGTTTAGCTTAATTTATGTTTCGACATAAAAACAAGGAGGAATTTCTTGATACTCATGATCGAAAGATTTTTGAAGTTTCGAAATCAGAAAATCTTTAATGGATTTTGACATCGGACATATTTGGAATAAATCGAACATTCACGTATTGGAAAATATTTAAGAAGTACTCGCTCCTATTAAATTGGCATTTGAAGCTCTAAGACGCCGGGATGCCACTTTATAAACTTTTTAA
Organism: Plectrocnemia conspersa; assembly: GCF_051122295.1. Lineage (NCBI taxonomy): Eukaryota > Metazoa > Arthropoda > Insecta > Trichoptera > Polycentropodidae > Plectrocnemia > Plectrocnemia conspersa. Next base: position 8,073,574 of record NW_028277174.1, on the reverse strand, counting down.
ATTATTGTTACCTTCCTTTCAAAAAAAAAAATTAGAAGCGAACACAACTTTATCGCACGCAATGTTTACAACCCTGAAAGTCAAAATTAAAGAAAGACGAAATAAGTGCCTTATTTGTTTATATTTAAAATATGGTGAATAATTATTGGGATGAATTTATTCAAGTGCAGAAAGTTCGGATATTGAAGTAATTGAGGAAGAAAACGCTAATTGCCATCTCAGTAACATGGCAATCGAAGAATAATTAAACAACGCATTATTGAACCACCAAAATATTACAACCGCGAGAAATAAAAAATTCAACTTTAAAAAGAAGTTTCTGATTTTAAACTGAACTGGCAAGTGAACTCATTGCAACTCATAGCCAACATCGACATAAAGCGAGCGAATTTTTCTACGGCTGGAATATTTGTCACAAAAACCAGGAATAGGCTATGTGATTCATCATTAAATGCCTTAGCGTTTTAAAATATATATTTTGCCATACAAAAGTAAAAGTTAATTTTTTCCATGATTTAAATGAAAAATAATTAAAGTCTCGAGTCCAGGGAATTGAAAAAACTCTATTATATTTATATTAAAGGTACTGGCACAAATCCAGAAAGACTTTTTAATTTTCGTTTTGCATTTTAAAGACAGCCATGACATATGACCTATAAGCCAGTACATTTTTCTTAGCTAGATGTCTATTTGCTACAAAACAGTATCGTTATTTCTCTTAAAATATTTTATTAATGAATTTGTGTACCTGTTTAGTAGTTAAGTGATCCTCCCTAGATCCAAATTTATGTTTAGGAATGAGGTTTTAGTGATATAATATTTGGATTCAGTCTTTGGAGAAGCAGTTATTCGAAGACTCTTGATAAGATTGAAGGAATCTAGTTTATCAATATCCTTATCCAGTCTTAGAGTCAATATTTTTTATGCAACTTTTCATTAGTGCGAATGGTATGCTACTCTTTTAGTAAAAAATAAATAGTAAAACTACGTCTAAGTGACTATAAAATTTAAAAAAGCTTAATTAAATTCATAAGCAAAATTCTATCAATTATAATTAAAATAATTATTTATTTTTTTTAAATTGTATCATTATTGATTTGCACATAACATTGCTTTTTTTACTGTATATTTTAATATAATGTAATAGTTACAGCTTATAAGTTGAATAGAAAATAAAATATTTAGCAGCATGTAGGTTTTAAAAAAATCTGCGTTGAAATAAAATAAGATAACTTGTCGTAAATAATAATGTGATCTAAATTCACAGGCAAAAAAGTTTTATTTATAAAATCCACCTCGAAATATCCCTCTGCTATTTATTTTTTGAGATACGAGGAAAATCTGTATAACATATTTCACGTGGCTGATTTCTTAGTAAATATTTTTTTGTTCGATTTCCATGGAATACGGTTTAGAGAAAAATCTCATTTAAATACAATAATGTATATTTCACATTATTCACATATTCAATTGTATAATATAATAGAAAAGTGCTTAATATTCATTCATAAATTTGTATTAGTAATAGTTAATAATAAAAATGATTATTATATTTTAGCTTTAGAATTAAACGAGATGAATCATTTTGGTTAAACTTGTTTATATTTTGTACTATTATATATGACGCGTTCGCTATTATTAATTTTGCGGTTTATTATATGCCGAAAGTTACGTAATATTATTGTGTTATATTATGTATATAATAGTATTTTGGTATGTACGAAAATGTAATTTCTCGAGACAATGAGAGCTTCGTATTATTTCTCGGTGGAAAATTAAGAAAATGACACCATCCGTATTCAGTTCGCGTTACTTGATTGACGCGGCAATTTATCCCAGGAATATGGGAAAACATCAAAAAGGGTTCAGGACTCAATTGTGACAATGGCATGAGTTAGTACCTGTGTTATACACACAGTCCTAGATATCCAAGAAATGTGCAGATCGACCCAAAAAATGATATTTCTTAATTTAATAGTAACGCAATATCACATAGAAACAGTAAAAATAATATGTTTTATAAAATCTAAATATAATTAAATTTGGCCTTGAACTTAAATATTGTATTTTTAGGTCCAAGTATTATATTATATATTATACAATTTATAGTCGATTAATAATGTATTATTATATCGCTAAATCGGTAACGCATATTTTATTAATTAAAAATTATACAGCTTACAATCACAACTGTCATTATGTACGACACAGCAATTTAAAAAATATATTTGTTATTGAGATTAGGAAAATCTAGGAAAACCTAATAAGTGATGCTTGATCGGAACTATAATGATATAAAAATCACTAATATAGATCTCCCAGATACGATAGTAATCGTGAGACACTTGGGTCCAAATGGAATTCAAACACATGTACTCGTCTACGCAAATAAAGATTTAAACTATACCAGTATTATAAGGTATATATAAAAGCTAATAAATATTTTTAGCTCAATTTTACACGAATGAATAATGTTATTATTACGATTATGTATATATTGAAAGTTATGGATGAAAGCAAACATTTTGGGCCCTTCTGTTGACAAACGTACAAAATGCACGAATTAAGCTGCGAAACGGCGACAAAAGAAAATAGGGTCACTTCGAAAGGTCCGATAAAAGCATGATTGATCGCATCGTTCTGACAACACATCGAGACCATATTCATCATTGTCTGAGTGCGTCTGTCACTACACGATCACGCGAAACTACCTAAACTATATCATTCCAACATTTGCTCCTTTCAAATCGTATCAGCGCCCTCGTTTAGATCGATCAAATTGAAGAATTGATTCGGTCACCTTAAGAGAAAAGGCTAAATTTACGTACGCCCTAGACACAAAGAGAACTTTGTGTTGTGTAGAGTTTTTAACGAGGGTTAAAAATATCCTCCTTGCGGCATAAAATGTTTTATGGACAAAGCCGCTCCCCCAAGGTTGACCCCGTGCGAAAAACCCTTTTCTGCACAACTTTGCGTGTTTCAGACACCCGGTCTGAGATTTCCCTCCCCGTGATGTATGCTCGTATATTTTTCATTAAATCCACTTTTCGATGTATCCCTAGAGGTTGAAATATGAAATCAGCCGCAAACACGGCGCTTAGGCGTTTCATTGTAACGTCTATTGTGACAGTAAACGTTTCGATCCTTCTTAGCCATGAAGTACACGAAAGACACTTAAATTTTTATATCCGCCTATGCCATAACGAGATTTATATTTGTTCAGCAGTTTCGAACGCCGGAAAGGGTTTAAGGCGGTATTTTACGCCGTCATCGCCGCATAAACTGTTGCTATAAATTTACTGCTCAAACAATTTGGTTTAAAAGTTAATATTTACTTAACTGAATTTTAAGAAGGATGGAACGCTTTGCCGCTTATCATTCTAGAGTAATAAAATACAATAGAGCTAAGTTATTTTTGCAGCATAGATTATAAAGGTATTATTTTAGTTTATTATTTGAGTATAATAAACATATATTTAAAAAAATAATAAAAATATACATTTATACAAAAGATTTTTTACACGGATATACTAAATATGAACTGCAGCAGTAGCTGTTGTCTTTAATGATATATACATACATACGTAATATATGTATGTATATTGTTGAAGTTTATGAAAAAAAATTGTATTTGCATATACTAATCAATGATTAATATTATACATAACACAATAAGGTTATCCTTATTAAGATTTGTTTTGGGGTTTAAATTATAGTTTTTTATCACAAAAATTGCTTATAATTATAAAGAACTGTTTTTGTTAATTTTAAAATTTATTGCTGTAATTTAAATTTTTTATGATATGTAAAATAAGTTTATTTATATTAATATTTTTTTATAACTTGTATAAAAGGCTGCAATAATCAGATTGATTGAGTAATAAAAAAATGATACATACTAATTTTATAGAAAATATTTATCAAATTTATTAAATCTACAAAAAGTTAAACTCAATATTTTCAATAAATAGTAATTCATTTTTGAAGTAATTTATATATAGGCAGTTTTACTTTTTTCGATACAAATTAAACTAAATTATTATACTTAAAAAATATTTTTTAAAAGAAGAAGTATTTAAGAAGAATCAATATTAAAAAAAATTGTCCGTGAGATGATAACGATATTTTTAGAGAAATTATGAAAAGATCATTTTTAAAAATATAAAGTATAGGCATAGATTTTTATGGTGCAATTTTTTTCAATTAGACATAAATTTATATACTTTTTTATAAAATTAACATTGAATATTGATTACTTATGAATTATACAAAGCAACTACTAGTAGGTGAAATATGAAAGGGATATTTATACCATAATATATTTAGAAAACTTATAATTGAAAGTGTATATATATATATATATGTATATATATAATATTAGGTAATCCCGGAATTAATGTCGTTTTTTTAATAGGCAACTTTGGCTTAGTATTTTTGGGTCCGATGAGCAGTGAAGACGTGCGCTGTAATTTTTTTCTTCTCTGTGATCCTTTGCCTTTCTTTTAAACAAAAAAAATATTTTCTACCCCATTTACAAACAATGGCAGAGACGTGTCCTTCGGAAACACATTTAAGAAGCTGTATGCTGTTTTCGTTTCATTAAAAAAAAACTGCGACAGAAGCAACAGAATGCATTTATGACATTTACGATGATATACTGGACAAAAGAAAGTGCCAAAGTTGGTTCAAAAAATTTCTAGCGGGCAATCTCGATTTGAAGGACGAGCTTCGAAGTGGACGGCCCAGTCTAGTGGATAGTTCAGCTCTAAAGGCGGAAATCGAAGCAAATCCGATTATGACCATTGATGAATTATCGAAGAAAGTCGGCACATCACGGTCGAACACCCATCGTTATCTTGAGAAACTGCGAAAAGTTAAAAAATAAGGTATCTCGGTTCCTCGCGCGCTCACCGACGCAACAAAGCTCAACGCCTCAACACATGCAAAATACTCCAAGAAAAGCAACATTTTACCCCGTTTCTCCATGACTTTATCACCAGAGACGAAAAATGGGTTCTTTATCATGATATAAAAAAATAAAAACAATGGTTAAATCGAAGTCAAACCCCAATTCCAACACCAAAACCAGGACTACATCATCGGAAAGCATTATTGTGTGTGTGGTGGGATTCGAAAGGTGTAATTTATTATGATGTTTTAAAACAAGGGCAAACTGTTACTGCAGCCCTCTATTGTGAACAGATGGACAAATTAAATACGACGTTACAAAAAATTAGACCTGCTCTTGTGAATAAAAGTAATGTCATTCTTCAACATGATAACGCCCAGCCGCATGTTGCCGATATTACCCGTAAAAAAATCCAGGACCTTAGCTGGGATGTTTTATTGTATCCACCCTATTCTCTGGACTTGGTACCGAGCAACTTTCACTTATTTCGCTTTTTAGAAACGCAATTAGGGAACAAAAATTCGACAATTCGACAAAAACTGAAATCGGGTCTTTCGGAGTTCTTCGAATCTAAACCAAAAGCCTTTTATGAATAAGGAATTTTAGATCTAGTAACAAGATGGCAAAGAGTCGTAGATAACACTAGAAATTACTTTGTATTAAAAAAATATTAAATAATTGAAAAAAAAAATAAGTTTGAGTTTTAATAAAAAACGACATTAATTCCGGGATTACCTAATATATATACAGGACTAATGAATATTTAAACTCGAATTTTTCTGTTTTATTTACGTTGTTATATTAAGCATTATAAAATAAAAGCTATTTTTAGCGTTTTGCAGATAAATGTCATTTGCAAAGTCACACAGTTAATTCTTGATAGCGTTTTAAATAAACTTGCTTAAATAATTAAAAATAGGGAAATTTAAGTGACATAAAAGCCATATTATTTATTTAGATACATCTGAATATATATTGTCTATGTTTAATCAAACTTATTTTATCCATTTCTCGTCATTGTAAATATTCTTTTGAATGGAAGTTACTTTTACGGATTTTAGAGAAAGGCTTAAAAATTTATTTGATGACATATATGGAATACGTTTTCATATATTCTAAACCTTATCATAATTCTAACAACATATTTTTGCTAAAATCATACTAAATCAATACTAAGCGAGGAATTACATATCTGTTTTAGGACGTATAAAGAGTTACACAATATATTTTATCAACTAATATTTAGTGATATATTCATATTTTGTACTTTTTTGATGTATATTATTTAATATTTTTATCATAATCTATTTGTGGAAGACTTCCAAAAAATATTGTATTAATATTATATTGTTATTGACAGACGTAAAATAAGATAAAACTTTATGATTACGATCATAACATGTTTTATCTAAATAGCTGAATTTTGATTTTTACTGAGAAAGAGCTTTCTACAATATTATATAAATTTTGCTACAAGGAAAATTTAAGAATAAAGTAAAATTACTATTACAGAAAAAGTATACAATTTTTTTAATTTTTTAATAAAGAGTGACCCAATTTATATTGGGTCACTCTTTATTAAAAATGGTGTTTAAAATGCTGTTTTTTTTATAAACTATGAATATTTTTAAATCTAATTAACATTGAGGAAAAAAACCGCTCAAATATTTTCTATACAATTTTTAAATCAAGAGTAACCAAAAAAGTAATTTCCACAGCAAAAATGATAAAGAATATTTTTTAAATAGTTCTGGTTAAATCGGGGCGCAGCTGATCGCAAAAACTGGTGTTTTAAATCTATATATATATATATATATATATATATATATATATATATATATATATATATATATATATATATATATATATATATATATATATATATATATATATATATATATATATATATATATATATATATATATATATATATATATATATATACACGAATTAGTCCGAAGATGGCTGGTGTGATCCAGCCGAAATAATAATCGATACGAATATATATATATATATATATATATATATATATATATATATATATATATATATATATATATATATATATATATATATATATATATATATATATATATATATATATATATATATATATATATATATATATATATATATATATATATATATATATATATATATATATATATATATATATATATATATTGTAATAAAATGCTATATCATTAGTATATAAGTTCGAAGCTACAAAACACCAAAATCGGGACGCAGATATATTGAGAAATCGACATTCGGAAACCTCAACGGCCGGGAATTTGCATGGTACTAGTCCTTCACGCCGGATGTGAACTAGATACACAGTTGAACAAAATAATTTAATTTCAAAGAGCTACTATTCAATTTCTATAAAATACAAAGCAGCGGTTTACTCGATTTTACAGCTTAATATCCTGATCGCGCTTCTCGATAAATTTTAAAATAAGATAAAAATACACACATAGATGGTTGTAAAATCCAATAATATCCGCGCACGGATAAGTGTTGATTTCAACTTTATTTCGCCGAAGATCAATCCGGACTTCTTTATGACTGTAACGGGAATTGAATTATTAGGTGAGGAACGAGCTCCAGAAACCAAATATCCATTTACAACGCGTAAGTGGTTGCGGCACTTTCCAATGGGATACGGAAACGGAGCCGAGATAATCGAAACGAAGCCAATCGTAACTGTCAGTGATATAAAACGGAGACACACACACACCCAACGACAACAAAGGTACACGCAGTGAAACTATATAATGAAATTTAATTAAAATTCATTTAATTTCATATATTAAAAAAAAATAATTAGGAAAATGTTGACATGTGAAAACATGATAATATTATCAATATCGTATTTTATTAAGATGAATTAAGATATGTATTATTTAGATTCATATATTGAAAGATGCCTTATTTATTTTACAATTAGCTCCGTGCTAGTTATGCATATTTTATTTAAGAGGTCAAATTCGATCGATACGTAGTTTACATTAGCATAATGTACAAGCGTGCTTTAAAGCTCGCAATATACACTTTTATCACTGATAAAATATTGTCATAGGTGAATATTATACGCTCATTTTTGTTTCGAGTGGACTTAATGGCATTTGAAGCGACATGCTAGACAACATATCACATTTCAATAACCCGTTTCAAAACAACATTATTCTATGGTGTTTGTATAGTTTTTGCTTTCTATCGTGAAGCATAATTATATCATATAATTACGACCTATATAGGTTGTATACCATATTTAAATTGTTTTACAATATTAAATTTCAACTTTATTGATAAATTAAAAATCAAACATAGCCGTCGAAGTATCAGTTGTAATATGCCATGAAACCGACAGCTTAAACCGCAAGCATTGACTGCAATCGAAATTATTACATACTGAAATGAACTGACGTACATTTTATAAATAGAGTGCGGTTTTCTGAGGTCAAACAGGTTTTCTTGCCTTGAATGCTAGTTTTATGCAATAAATATTATAATATATACATATATGTATGTAAAAATAAAATAATTATTTTTTAATATTAGTATATTAGCTACACTCGTTACTGAACAAATAACGTGAATTAATAATTGCTATTTTAGATCTAAAAACTCTAATTTGCCATAAAATTGTAGTATAATAATACAAATTATTAAAAATAGCAATAATAGTTACACAATACATTTTTTGATTTTTTTCTGATTATATAAAAAGTATCAAAAAAAAAATAATCAAGAACTCGTTGGATCTTTTTGAATATTTTTATTGGATAGTAGTTTTAGAAATGTATATATTTTTCGATATTATGTCTGAAAAATGCATTGAAATTTCTGTAGGTTATATATTTATTGAAATCTACGTCAACTTTCAAGTGAAAGATCCATATCAATACATTGTTTGGTTTGTATATATTTGATTTGATTCTAGACGTCATATACTATGTCTGATTCGATACATGTTGTATATTTTTAGAATGATTTTTCAGCAAATTTTTTTATCACTGTCTGAGTAACTTTTAAATGCCCCACAGCCAGATATTAAACAACACTTTCTACCAACAAAAGAGCCGTAAAGCTCAACGCGATAGAAGCTCCCCGAGATTAATTGCGTCTTCCAACTTAACACCGTACGTGCGTCCATTACGAAAGCTTCTTCGCACTTTCACCGCCACGTATGTGATACTTGTTCGATATAGAGCTTTAACCCGTTCGCGTCACCAGGGTCAACCGTGATTGTTGATTTTATCAGCGATACATATTAAATGGGAAAGCCATCGTTGGCAAGTTTTATTTGTTCGTCTACCTGTGTAAATATTGGAGCGGCATTGAAGTGTTTGTACACGGCTCGGAACCGCGCGCCACAAATGGTTTTTAGCAAAAATGATAATGGCGGTTCGATTCGCTACGTAAACACCGCGAAGAAGTCACATTCGAGGTTCTCTGAATCAGACAGCTGGCACCATTGAAAATGTAAATTTAATAAATATGGTTCTTATAAATATTTCAGGCGCAGATTCATGATATATACTGTTGATTAGAGCCTAGACGTTGTTTGGATTGTAATGGACGTTTGCCATGTTGTTTGGCTCTATTTGAAGATCCAATCGAGTGTGGGTGGGTAACCCTTTTGATATATATAGAGAATAATGAGCGAATATGATATAATATATAATATTTTATTATTCGATTTAGAACTAAAAAATATGATTTCTGGTAGTTGGTGAATTTATAAATAGCTTAAGTATAGAACAAAACCATTATATATTCACTATAAATAAGACACATTTACTTTTTTAACATTAAGCTGTCAAAGCTTTGATATCATTATTCCACCTAAAGCATATTTAGGTTGTGACCCAAAATTTGATAGTTTTGAATATTAAGTGAATCGCTAGATATTTTTTAACATTACCAAAACTTTATTGCTTTAAATATTTTTCAGATTCAAAGTAAATTTTTATCTTTCAGTAATTTTTTAAAACATCTTATTTTTATCAAATAAGATCAAGATATTATGCAGCAAAAATAACCTTAGTCTTGACAAAATATAAAATATTAAGGTTTTTTTTTAATTATGTAATATACATATGCGAATCATCTAATTTATTACACTAAAGCTAAAAAATATATTGAGAAACAGCAGATATAATTATAAAATTTATACATCAATATCAAGTTTAAATGAGCTTTCAAAAATATTAAAAGTTTAACATTAATAATAGTTACTGTTACTATAAATAATAATAATGAATTAATAATACAAAATTTAGTTTTTAATTTAGGCTTTAATTCGCGATATTAAAACAGTCACCGATTATTAAATTGGCTTATTGCTCGAAAATGTTTGAAAGCACTAAGATCTAATATTTATGTTATTAGTTGATTATTTGTGGACAAAAATAAATATGTATTTATTTAAAAAAAAAAAACTGGGAAATAAGTATAAAAGGTAATCATTTATTATTTTACTGAATACAAAAAAATAAATATTTGCAATATATCAATTTTTTAATACTAATTAAATAATGTTTTATACACCAATTTAAAATAATAAAATCATATCTCAATAGAAGAAGTAGATTCAAAGTAAAAGTTTTGCATTTTTTTTGCAAGAAAGAAAATTAAAATATTTGATTTTAAATCTGTCATTATTTTATGTAAATATCTGTTTTTTCGCAAATATTTTTGAAATAGTAGAATTCAAACCCTTATTTTATTAGTAAACTATTTTAATTTATTATGTATCAAAATTTTTTTTATATAAATTTTTTAGACAATTTGTTAGCAACTTTATTTTTAAATATTATACTTCTTATTGTAAAAAAATCTTATTTAAAAATATATAATTATAATCCAGTGTTTAGTTTAAATATACTTCAAATTCACTATTAAATTAACTCACTAATAATTTTTTTCATTATTAAAAACTAAGTACGTGTTATATTTATTATCTCTTAAAATAGCTATCTACGGTCAGAATTAATAAAATGCTTATTAAAAAGAAACATTATTTAGCAGTTTCATATTAAATATTTGAAAGTGTCTTTTTTAACAATCTTTAATTATAATCTGAAGTTTAAAGATTTATTAATATACATATGCAATCTACATGAATTGAATGAATGCCAAAAATTCATTGTTTTATGGAATTTAGTAAATTATTTAAAAGAAATACAATACATGTATTATTATTAGACTTTTGGTAAAAAATAATTAAGAAATAACATTTCTATATCACCTAACTGATATACATATATTCTGTACCAATAAAATTTCTCAATAAACTCCAATGTTATATAAAATAATACTGAAAAATGCCTAAAAATAACACTATTGTTTTGTCAGATTCTCCAAAAAATATAGTATCTGTAAATAAACTCATGAACTGAATTTTTTTGTATAAAGAATAGAAGATAACCATTAAATAATAAAATATAACTAGAACTATTTTTTTTTTTTCAAAAAATCAAAGAAAAACAATTTTTATTCTTTTACCAATTTAACATAAAGCCATCTATTCGACTACTTTAAAACCTAACCTTAGAGATAAAAGCAAAATTTAACGAATTTTAAAACAGTACGTAATTTTGTATATATATGTATATATCTAAATCTTGCTACTTTATTTTTGTGTTATAATGGATGTTGTACTATACTTTAGGGTTACTCAAAACGCTCGATTTTCATCGGTGAAAAATGTTATTTAATGGCTAAACCGTCTGATCGTTAAAGCAAATAACCGGTTTCATCGTTTTTCAAGGTTTCCAAGAAGTCGGTTATTTTCTACCTCACTTGTGATTGGACAGATTTTAAATCCAATAATTTCGTGTTCTTACGACACCCACGTCTAATCTAAACGTTATTTTTCAGGATATTTCTCGTCTGGTAGAAATTTTCCCTATTCGGATAATCCTGTCAAGAAGAAAACGAGTTTTTTTCAACCTTTTTGAAAATCATTGCCTTACAAATATTTTATTGAAAATAAATTTATTTATTTCACAAAACCTATAATGCATATTTTGGTATATTATATATTAATAAATGGGATAATACTATGTGTCTGAATCTTAATTATAATAATTAACGATATCTTAAAAGTCATTATTTCAGTTACACTATTAGGTTTTGTATTTTAAGCTATACGAATAAACGCTTGAAATTATTGAAATAATGTGATGCAGTTAACAAATAGCTTGTTTTCTTGTCACAGTGAATAATACATATCATCGATTTATTTTTTCTGAAAAAGCAATAGTCAATGATCCTACCCCCATAGAGAGTTACATGAAATGTTAATAGCTGTTTACCGTGAGGTTCACTTATTGCTTTCTTAGAAGAATAATAATAAAACAGACCCTCGGGTCTGTTTCGTCGCATGATTGCACTGCATAATAGACATGGCAAAATTAAATCAATATATACATACATACTTATGTACTATTCGTTTTTTCATTATTGCAATTCTCAACTATCTTACTGTCTCAGAGAGACGCTCTTCGACTTTCTAGATGTGCAATTTATTTTTTTATTAAGCACTCAGAAATGCAACCTTTATTGTTCTCTCAAAGTGAATTAAGCGTGGTGATAAAATTTAACGATGAACCGATGTGTATCGAGTTTTACGTTTAGACTTATGAGACACTCGTGTTAAGAGGGGTATTTCTCGGAAAAGTGCAATAAGCAATAAATGCTATGGTTTTGTCGAATCAGTACACGATAGACTCGTAAAAGAGACATTCGGCGTCCGGTAGTACCGTCATTTAAATGTGCTTCGAAATGGGCGTGTGTCTTGAAACAGAATATATTAAATATATGGTAATGCGTGTATATGGGGTTGTATTATAAATGCCAGCTTAAGTTTCTCCTGAATAGTAATTAACTGAATAATTTCCAATAAGTCACTCTTTGAATTATTAATGTTTTCCTTACCATAATACTTAGATCCGACCAAAATATATCATACGATTTTTTGGATTCAAATTGTTTTATATATGATTGTTTATTTCACTTTAAAGTAATAAAATACTATGTTATTTTGAAACACGTCTTTGCTTGTACTTTAACAACTTCTACATTATATCTGAAAAGTCAAGGAGGCTAAATAAACTTTTACGTTCTACAAGTCTCACTTAAATTTAGCGAACGACTAAAAACTGTTTAATGTGTTTAACTAAAATACTCATGGCTGAAGTTATTTTTCAGACATAAAAATCTAAGCAAGAAAGTCTCTATATGAGAGAAAGTCTATATAATTTTTATAAGCAATGGTATATATGTTCTTTATTATCAATACTAAATTGTATTGATAATTAATTATATTTTTATTTTAAATAGTGAAACATGTCGAATTAACAGCGTCTAAGGTGAAGAAGGAAGTAACCCCACTTGAAGACGACTATATGCACTCACATCAAGAGAAGCTTTTACAACATACTTACAGGCACAATACCTACGAAGGCTTGTTTACTTTTTCAATGAGAAAAAAGAACCTCTCTCATTCTCTTAAGCCAAGTGTTTGCTTGAAAAAGTACAGAACTAGTTTTTAGTTAGCGCGTTAAAGTTGGAATTCATATGAGTGTGAATTGTATGCGGAAAACTGTTTTTGCATCACTACTTCATTCATTATATAGAAATGGTACATTTAATTTGTGGAAGTGCAATAAACAATTTATTATTACGCTCATGGTTGTTTATGGTAAAGTTTTTATAAAAATAATATTAAAAAACAAGCAAATAAGACATTTGTATCAAAGTAAATAATATTATATTCCATGTAGTTTTTTGTGCCGCCGTTTCGTATTACTATGTGATTTTTGTAAAGAAAAAAATAATACTATATAATGGAAAAAATAGGTAAAATAAAATTAGTCTATGTGTTTTCTTTTCTTTATAAATAACAATAGTACGTCCTTTGCCAATACGTGATTTTTCTCCCCTTAAAGAGCCAACTAGATTCCATGTTAATGCTTAAATTTTTTAATGTTACGTTTTTGTAAGTAATATTTCCAAACAAATTAAACTAACCAAATAGCCATTTAAGCGAAAATATTATACTTTAAATAACGTTTTAAGTTAAGTCATATAAAATACGTTTAATAATAAGTAAAACAAATTTAATATTTACGAGATACAAGTTTTAATGATTACTTTCTCTAACAAATACATATGTATCTGTTTTAATATAATATAATAAATAGCATAAATTGTTTTTAAATTAATTATATAGAAACTTATATATAAATAAATTATTTTATGTAAAAGTAATTTAATTATATTACATTAAAGACTTCCCTTTTTATACGTAGATTTCAATAGAGAAAAACTTCAATAAAAAATTAACCTTTGATGTACAGAATTAGGCTTTTTAATAAAATGGCAAATGCTTGATGGAATTCACGTAGTTTCAATAACATCTTATATAATATTTATATGTTTTTCTTTTGAATCGGAAGACCATTCAAGTTTACCTCGTCATCAAAGTATATTAGTTTTATTCATGACGTATGTATTTAATCAATATTAGATCTATTTATATTAATGTATCGTTCCATAATAAGTTCGAAAAACGTCAGATAAAAAATAAATATATTTGTAAAATTCATGTATTATTATAATATATAATCATTATTCTAAAATTTTTATTGTTAAAGTATCAAATTATTACTTGGTTCAAGATATATGTTGTACTTTAAAAGCAGTTTTTTTTATTAAGCTTGCAATATTATTTAGTTTATGTGACGTGGTCAAATTTATTAGACAATATTCAAAACAACATACAGTGTGTGTTTAAAATGACTGTAACTTTAATAATAATATTATTATGTGGAGAATAAAAAACTGCTGCTTTGTTTATGGCAATGACGTTATGACATTAAGAAATACAATAATATGTCACGACTTTATTAGAGCAGTAATGAGTAATATACATTGATTATTGACACTGAATAAATCATTCAAAAAGTTTTAAATTTTTAAGCAATTGATTAACATTATGAATAAAATGATAACGGGACCATTATGATCGTTGCAAAAATAAACGTTTTATGCTTTTTTATTTGGCATAAGCAAACACTATTGCGTTTCCAAACAGACGACCATTAACGGATCATTTACTCTGCCAAAGTACAAATTTCAACATCGACAAATAAGTTTAAATATCTCCACTGAACAGGTACAGAAAACATTTTTAAAAATATAGTGTTTTTGAATCTATCGTATGGCAGGAAATATGTCAAAGATCTGTGCTCGACAATAACAAAGAGCCTAGTTTCGCTTCGAATCATAGTCAGAGGATTGAACTTATCACCTATTCTAAAGGATAAAATAGCCAGAACACTACTGCATTCCAGACTTTTACACTGATTTCAAATAAACGGAAGTTCAGCCAAACTCGCACTGAACGGAGATACGCTGAATCATCCAAGACGACCCTTAAAAGACATAGAAAAGCAGCCGCTTTTTTACGAGCATATAATCTGTTCTAGATAAATATTTGATTCGATTTTCGATATGTCTTTTAGACTATGAAGACGCATTATAACATTTTAAACTGATTTAAATATTAGACTATGTATTTAATAAATAGGTTGACAACGTCAGATTTTGCACAGTAAAAGTATTTAGAAACGTTTAGTATATATTGTAAAACATTTAACATTAATTAGCGATGGTTGGGTATTAAAAAATCAAGCTGACATAAGACTTAGTATCAATAAACTTTTTTCCTGAAATTGAAGTTAATATTAAATACATGAGAGAGAAAATATAAAGATGTTCTAAATGTAGTTTAAAGCAATTCTAAAATAAGATATATAAAAAGCTTTTCATTTTGAGTTAATCTGTGTATGTTGCGTTTAAATATTATACCGAGACCACCCGTCTGTAATAAAAAAATTTAAATAGCAAATACGCGTTAAAAGCGTAATAAATTAAATATGATCTTACGATCTGCCACATAAATGTATTTATTACACTAACAATTGTGATAATTGAAAGATTCGGATTTATTAAATCTTGTAAAACCGTTTAGGTAAGTTATCTAGATAGACAAGTACCTCATTAAAGCGTTGCCGAATATCTAGCTGTTTAAAAGCAAATAACAAAGCTATTTCCTACCTCCCAAATTACTACAATTCTGATAAACTGTGATGATCAATCGAAAATATAATTATATCATAACTAATAATTCCGCTCTCCTAGACACAATAAAATTTAAAAAAAACACTAAGCTCTATATTGGATGCGAGCCTAGGTCTTTTAAGTCAATAGTCAGCGACTTATAGCACTTATCTATCATGCTGGTTAATATCATATAAACGTTTATATAAGATACATTAGAAACTTTCAAAAAACACTTCCATAGGGTATTTTGATCTAGAACTTCCTGACTTGAGACAAGCGAGAGCTTATCCAAACACGCATTTAGCGGAGCTACGCTGAGCATCGACTGAAGATAAAAGACCGAAGAAGCTGTTGTTACTTACTTAGCATAATAAAGTCAGAATTTATTGATTCGCGGATGACTAGATTTTAAGAAGCACAGACATCACGTATCTATAAAATACAATGTATAAAAATATTCTGATGACCGCTAAGTCAGAACAATTTAAATAAAAATACAATAACAGTTACTTGGAATTGAAATAGTTATAGCTTAAAAATACATTACTCATCCTGTTATTTTAAATTAATTTTATTACTTTTTCTACTCCTTTCACATAAATTACAGTTATTAAGAAAAACACGATCGCAAATATTACAATTATCATTATTAAACAAAGCTTGTACAAATATTTTATTCTTTGCTTTTGAAGTTACTCATTCATTATATAATATATACAGACACACAGATCTACAATAAAGTATAATCCCACATATTGTTTGAAGAATAAACTTGAGTTTATGCTACATAAGTATATGAGTGTACAGCGAGCTTCTTGTTAAGAATTTCCGGGAAAGTCTTTAGTAAAACTAGAATACGAATATTTGTATCGTGTGCAGTCATGTTGCAAAATATACATTCACTCGCCCATTCGTTCCCCGACCCCCCGATGCCAGCAAATGAGCTTTTGCTAATGCGAACTTCCTAGGAGCAGTCCTTGTGCCGGCCAAAAGGAAAACTTTCCCGATTTCCCGTCCCATTACACCATTGTCAAAACTTGGCGATGACCCCTGGCACACCCTGTTCCCGGTAAGGACCAAATTGAGATCCTGAAAATTTTGATTCGCAAAATTACAACGGGCCTAATGTCGGCAATTACGCGCCGGTTTTTTCTCTCTTCCGCATTATACTAACGGGACACGTACCCTGAAAGAAAAAAATAAACTTTTTTGCCCTCTCTGCTCCAAACAACAACGGCCTTTCCGTATTGTATGTCTTAAACGCCAATGTCAATATTGGCCCACGTTGAATTGCTCGCATTTTTCATCGTTCCTTTCAATGGATTTTTTTTTGATGTGCGAACCGAGTTAATAAGCCTTATTTATATAATGAACCCTTTGCTTGCGAACTCTTTGCTCGCAAAAAAAAATATCAGCGATACTTAAAAGTTTTACGAGCAGCTGTACGAGTTTATTCAATGTGTGTGTATTCAGTTTAAGCTGACGTGTGAAAATTCGCAAGCCGTAATTATACGTGAAGGCAAAGCTGACGTTTAATTTATGACAGAGCTTTTTAAACTGTGACTCGACCGCCTATTATTTATTTCAAAAGCTCAAACTCCACTTTGTGACTGTCAAATAAAAAAAAACAACAGATTTTTTTTTAAGTAAATCCATTCAAGGATAATGGCAATAAAGGTCGTAGCATATTATGGCTTTCATTACCGTGGGACTATCGAACAATCAATCTGTAGACACTTTTACTCCATTTTATCCAAGCTAAATTATGCCATTTAAGTTTAAATTGCGATAAAGAGCGACGCACAAAAACACACAACCGTTAAACTCTGCAATTTCGCCGATGGAAAAAGTTTCATGTGAAAATTTAGCAATGCCAGAGAATTACTCAAAAGGACATTCACTAATTGCAGAAGTTCTGCAAAGCGCCAGACAAAAATTAACATCGATTGTTTTCGCTGTGTACATTTTTCAACGTGAAAGTTCATGGAAAATATTACCATAAAGCGTTCTAAGAAACACGAATAAGTAATAGATTTTCCTGGAAAAAATTGTAAACAAAATCAATACATTTTCATTTATAATGCCATAGTTACATGCGTTTAATTGCTTTTGTTTTGCATATATTACCATACTGTCTTAAAAGTTTAAGCTCGAGCGAATATTCAAACGATTCCAAAGTTCCAAAGATGCATTATTGTTATTAACTGAAATTTGTCGCAGTTTCGCGTTAACTAGTTTCATCAGGTCGTATTAGGTAACTTAAAGCCAAGTTTAAGCGCAAACAGTCTGAAGTTTTTACTTGCGTGTGTAACACTATACATATATAATATTTAACTGTGCTACATAACGAGTGGTTTTATAGCACTGTTATTTTGTATATTCACTTCTTTGTGCATTTACAGATCAACGAGCGTCATCTTGCATCTAACTAGGTACTTAACTAGAAGAAATTCACAATCAAAGGTAGAAAACGAAGCTCAGGTTTTCATTAAGAGATCCTTGATGGCAGACTTCGACATCAGTTGGAAAAGTGCACTAGACTGGAATATAGTACTGCTTTCGTACTGGCACTCTCATTTATGACACTATTTTTATGTGTATATATATACGACCAATTGAAAATGATTAATAAGAAAAATCTTGAATGCTTTTGTAATTGACAATTCTGAGATTTACGCCCACTGTTAATAAAATGGTGTTTTATAATCGTGTTAACTTCGACACCGTAACAAACAAAGTCGTTTATTAAATTTCAAGGAAAAACTCGATAAACAATGGATACCTATACAATTTCAATTCTTAACAAATATTATAAAATATTTATATTATAAATTTTGTATAATATTGACAATATATTTTTTGCGTCAAGAGGTTTTTTTCAAAAATTATATAATTATACGATTCATGGAATTCGGAAAATGTAATTATTGAAGAAAGCCAATTATAAATAATTATAAAAAAAATATTAAAAATATTTATAACAAATTAGCTATAATACACTTTAAGTTATAATGAACTATGCTTATCATAAACTCCTTTTCTTATTGTAATTAGTACAGATACAAAGTTCGACTTTGTAACTCCATATTACAATCACCTAACACAAGAGACTGCAAATCTAAATTAATCGCTTTATAAATAATATGCTTCGAAAACAGTAATTGTATTATTTAATACACAAAAAATATATATATAAATAATTAAAGTACAACATAAAAAATCATAAAATGTAAAACTTAAATAATACGAACTAAGCCAGCTCTTCGTAACTAATATTAAACAGGTCAATGTGTAATGCCAGCGTATTAAAGAGCTGGATGGCCAAAGTCATAGGTGAGTCGGCAAGTGCGGACGTGTCCTAGCCCAAACCACATCAAAAGAGGACGCGATCGTGATCCTGAAAGTCCTTCTGGAACCCAAAACTGGTATAGAGAGAACCTCCACTTGCTCTCAAAAGTGATTCAGCGATATTTTCTAGTTAAAGTGTTCCCACTGAGATCGTAGGAATAAACTGAAGGCGAATGGGATTGAGAAAATGACACAGTAAGGCACTTTACGACACTAAAGAGCAGACGGTTTACGGAAGCTCATCTTCATAGAGAGTCTAAATCACTTTGTAGAGAGAAGGAGTCCGCAACAGATCGAATGCATTTATACAATTTTAAATCATCTTCGTACAGAATAAAACTTGAATTTGTAACTGCCGTATTAATGTCATTAATATAGGACAAAAAGAGCAGAAGACCCTGGTTGGACCCTTGAAGAGCCCCCAAATGGGTGAAATATTCTTTCGATAATTGCCCGCCATAGGTTGAAAACTGTCTATGATCGCTCATATAACTCGAGAATAACCGAGTTAAATCATCCGAGCAACCAAGGTTCGACATTTTTTTAAATAATAAACCTTGTCGAAAACCTTCTCAAAAATCTGTAACGCGACGTCCATTTAAATTCCGCATCGAGAGATTTTGTTACCGTTTTGGTAAAAGACAGAAGATTAGTAACAGTGCAACAAAGCTTGCCGAAAGTAATTAAAAACATATCATGAATAATTACTGTAAACATTTGAGGAGGAGCTGACAATACTGCGACTGGTCCATAGTTCTTTATACACAATCTGTCACCCTTTTTATAAATAAGGGTGACTTTTGTGCATTTTTATATGAACAGATCAAAACCGAAATACGATAAAATTTATCTGAATTTTGGATTTGCGTGTATTGAAAATTCAGATGCTTCTATTGCGATGTTTTATAAGATATTCAGAAATAATTCTTTGGTTCTAGTGAAACTTCATTAGCCAATTTATTATTTTTTTTATGTTCTAAGATAATGTTTTAGATCTCGCATTTTAATAATTTAGAATAATAAGAACATATTCATACTGTGTGAATTTACATAACTTTAAACTCATTAATTATAATAAAAATTTATCCCTATATTATTTTTAATAGGCAATAAACTTTTAATTCGAATAATTGGATATTATGTATATTATAACACTCTATTTAGTTATATATATTTAATTATTTCTTAAGTTTAATTCTAGTATATAGTCAAGAGCTACAAATCGCTAGTTCGTTTGGCCTATTTACACTTCATTCTTTTTTTCAAGACGCCCACTCTCTGGGCGTCGCTCCTAACAATGCGATCGTAAATAATAGACGAAAGTCTCAGGCGTTTCAGGCTAAAGTCGCAGACGTTTCGGGCTAAAGTCGACAAACATTGTGTTACGGTGTGTCTGCTGGCAATTTAACCGTTCGGGATTCGAGCGAAAATATTACTTGACCCGAATGCTTTACTGCGAAAGGCGGAGTACTTATCCGGCATTAAATAATGGTTTCTGTATTTATTCGATTCGGTAATGAAAATATATTGCATTTCGACCTCCCGCAATTTGCCATTTTATATGCACAGCTGTTACTATTGAGGATTAGGCTTTAATTATCTAGACGTGCAGCCTATAAAAATCGAAAAAGGTCGTGTTTGTATAGTGAAGCTTAAATAAAGATTAAAAGAAGAGCAGTTCAAAACGTTTTGCAGTTTTGTACTAAACATACATTAAAAAAATATTTTAAACAGTAGTGATATTGATGCGAAACATCTTGTAATGTATATTTTATAACACTGGTCAATATAACAAAATTTTTAAAACAGATTTTAACCAAATGTGAAACAAGAATATGTGGTATCTGTTGTTTGTTATATTTTTAGTAATATTCATTCCAACGCTTCTATGTATAATATTACAAACACACTGTTTCTGTTAAATATTTAAAAACATTGATTAATCTTACATGTTTCCATGTGCTATTCTAGTTATTTATAGTTTGCTCTTGATTATATCTATTAGTCTATCTGAGATAATGAAGATTGAAATATATAAAATATTTATGTATATGCAAAGAACAGAATTATTATTTCGTGTATGTGGTAGGAAAACAATAGTAATAAAAACACAAATAAAAAGGTAACGACCGCGATCATCTGCCGAGGAAGTATTCCAAAAAGGAAGTTCGAACGAATTTTAATACTCGATAAGGTTCGTAAACTCGAGCAGTAAAAATTTACGATGTGTATCGATTGTAAATTAAATATTCAGATGCTTTACTGTCACTGTGTTGAGCGATAATTACGTAATGTGCGTTGTAATGCTTTTGGTTATTACGTAATTACGTGGTTGATAATGCACGTGAGCCTTGTGTGAAGCGAATTATGTATTTTAGCATTAGGTACACATGTTGTAGGCTAATTAATAAATAAATAATAATCGAAATGGACCATTTTGTGACTGCGAACTTGAAACGCGCGTTAGAGTTTACCATACATAGGTCAAAATAAAATAAATTTAATTGAAGGTTGATTATAATAATATTCTAAACGATAAAAAGTAATTTTATTTTAGGATTGATTTCTACTGCTTTATGTATATATTTTTATTTATTTAATAAACATTTTTGATAGCTCATAACGTCAATGATCAAAATAAAAATAATTAAGCATTCACACACATGATTTAAATTGACACCGCTATTTTAAAAATACACTAAAAACACGATAGTTTTTCTAATTAATTCTCTTACATAAAAACAAAAAACTTATTTTATTGGTCGTAGGAGCTTTCGTTTTGAAAAATAGAAGCAACCAAGCTGAAAGCTGAAAATAATTGCCATCAAACAACTTGTCATTGTGGCTTACTGAAGTATGTAATAAGATCGATATTTACAAATTCTAATATATTTTTGCTATACCAAATATATTTCTTAAAACAGTAGAGATATATTAAAGGTATAAATTATTTTTTCAGTGCCCATTCAAGAAGAATAAAAAGTATAATTGTACCAAATACATATACAAACGACGTGAGCTTCGCCTCGAGAATGCTCCAGCAACTTTTAAATAATGCATGCAATCAAGTCACACGTGTATACAGTAGTAGTACATAACCTTCGCAATAAAAACTTGGTGCAAGAGCACAGTATAATCCGACACATTTACAAAGCAGAGAGGGAGAGTTGCCCTTTAACCCGAGGTAGTTGTCGTGAATCTTCATCTTTTAAACTTCACCTACACACTCCGTCGTGTGGTATATCTGTGGATGTAGGTAAATAAACGAGTCGTTCTCTGTTCCAAAACGTCCCCTGGAGCGTTGGTCGTTCCGGATACCGTTTTTCCGAAATGGATCAGAAATTTAACGCATTGTCTGCAGGCGAATGCGATTTTTAAAAAGAAAACACAAGTTTCTTCTCGCTTGCTTTGGCATTTTAAATTGTTCGCCTTTCGGGAGCCTCGGGCTGTTCTAGATTTCAGAGATGAAGTCCACAGTTGTGATGTATTACGAAAGAAAACAATATAAAATAAACAACGATCCATTATATTAAAAATTCTAAAAATAAATATTATATGTGTCAAAAACATATTAAAAAATCCATGAATAAATGGCATATTCTATATGTATAAAATGAGCATTTGGTAAAAATTATAAAATGGGTCACAAGCAGCAAAAAATGTAAATATTCTTGATTGTAATTTAGCTGTATTAGTTTTATAATATATACTTTGACTACATATACATATCTTTCTTTCATTTAAACAGATTTTTTAGGATTTATTTTTCATCACCTGGAGAATAATTATTGAAACATTGGTAATATATCACCATAAACATTTTAGATATGTTATATATCAAAGGTTGCCAGACTTTTACTCCCTGCAGGCAACTTGCTACTGAAGTTATTGATGGCGATCTACCAGTGGCGGAATCGCCAGATATATGTAATGCTGCTTCGTACAAATATGATTAATAAATCCTATTATAGTTTATATGACGGTATAATCCTGAGTCCATTTATTATTTTTTTAGATGTAAGCCCATATTTTGTTTGAGAAAACGTTTTAGGACGAAATACAATGTATATTATATAAACGCGGGCGACCGCAAATAGCTCCGCGGTCGGCTGGTCGATCGCGATTGCATAAAACATTTAGTCTTGTACTTATATTCTTTGTTAACTTTTAAATTTAGTTTTAAATAAATAGCTAGTAGCTAAATACTAAGTGAATAGGCCGTAATTATTTTAAGGAAAAATATTACTTAAAATTATTAGTTATAATTTGCTGAAATGTAAGTATTTAAACAGAGAACCTTATTTAAAAATTAATATTATAGATATTAATTACTTACTGATAATTTGTAAGAAAGTGACTGACCATATTTATTATAAAATTACTATTGAAGTATTTAGTTTGTTACTGTAGTAAAGTGAAAGTCTAATACTAATTTTTAATAAAATAATTTTCAAATCGGTTACATACATGAAAACTCTATTATAAATTGCAAAAAATTATAAACTTTTAGCAACCAAGACCTAATAAATTTATCAAAAATATAAAGCGATTTAATGTTATTTTTTGTGAAAGTTCCAAATTATTTTTTTGCGCTTGAAAATTTATACTATTTTCATTTTTATTTAAAATAACTATAATTTAATTACTTCAAATGATAATATTAGCAGTTTTTTTTATTTGCAAAAAAAATTAGAAAAATTTCAAAAAGTCTATAACTACGAATTAATTAATTTACATACAATTTTTCTAAAACCGTTATTAGTAATAGTTTTTTCATTCATAAACAGCTTTAAAAATATGCATTTTTTATATGAAACAATATTTTAGTATGCTTTATAATTTGTATATTATTTAAATATAAAAATATTATTTATTGCTACATTTTATCTTTGAAGTGGCTTTACAGATTGTTTGTGGTATCATCCTGTAATCCAAGGATTTATTCCACTACATATAAACTTGATTTTACAATATGTATTACCAAAAACAACTCATTTAATATTATTTTACAAGTAAGCAACATGTAGACAAGGATTAATAATTCTCAGTGTTTCTAACCCATCATTTACTATGTTTTATTGCAAATAAATTTTACACCCCCCGTTCTTGGAAAATTATATTAATAACATATAATTTAAATATTAAATTATGCAATACTATACAGAAAATATGTTAAGAAATTCATTGTTATTATTTACTAGTGTAACTACTATTTTTAGGGTTTTAATTTGATGAAGTTATATAAACAGCATTATTTAAATTTCATAATTACTCGTTAATATGTGTATTTAAACTACAATAAAATTTAAATTTATTTTCGAGAAATTAACATTAAGCTCATGTTTGATAGTAAATGGTACTGTCTGCTCTTTTCTCGTTTTAATTTTACTCTCAAAAATTAGTTAAGACAAGTCGTGAGTTGAACTCAACGAGTTAAAACAAGTCGTGAATTATAAGAATACCTCGCTGAAAGTTCCATGCATTGTAGCTTAATATTATACACCCAAAGATTCTCCCGTCTCGAGGATTTAACCAGCGAGTGTAATATAAAATAAGTTGCGCAGTAAAACGAAAGCTTTCGTCACACAGGCAGAAACGAGAGCAGCTGAACGAAGACACAATGCTCCTGCCGGATTATTATCGTTTTTTTATTGTCTTGGCTAATTTCGAGTCGCGAATTAAAAGCTCCGCGTAATTCCTGCGGAGCTTTCTTTTAAATAATCCGTCGAGTCGAAAGTTCCGAGAAAGCTTTCGCATGCAAATGCGAGACTTTGAGAAAAGGTTTCAACTTAATATTCGGTCCGACGTGTCGTCGACAATGGAAAAATTTGTAAATATGTCTCCGCCTTAAAAGGAGCTCTGCTTTTTTGATGACGCTGACATATTGAAACGTTTCACTGAGAATCTTGAAGGAGATTTATGCACACGATGCAAGGTGCAACTTTTCCTATTTGAAAGTTTGCACCCTCGCCTTTGTGTGTCTATATACATACTTTTAATGTGGCGTGTGGCAATTTCCCTAATGAAAATTAACTACTGCTGCGTGCCATCGCTTATGTGCACTTGTATAATTAATATAATACGAGATGTTAGGGCAGTTGAAAGGGTAATATCAAATAAATTACTATATAAACGTGTAAGTATACTAATTGAAAATTAAAGTTATTTAATATAATAAATAAGATTGTTTACTACCAACAAGACGTTCGTAGGAAATGTCTATAATTTTAATTCATTTTACGAGTGGTGTCGTGTTTAATTTTTTATTTGCAGTTACTGTTCATTGTTGTAAAAAATACTGTATCTTCTTACTTTTGAGACGTGCTTTCGTGTATTCAAAATAGTCGTTAAAATTATTTTTAAATTATCAAATAATATGCAGTAAGTTAAAACCCCCACATTATTAAAAAAATATTGAGAAATACTACTGTAGCTAATCTGATAACAACTGTTTTCACATTTGCAACAAACAGACTTAGAGGTTTCATATTTAAGAGTTACACTACATCTGGATGCCATAGACACAGATTTTTTACTGTTAACAAATAAGTACCGTACGAACTGACCAAAAGGAAAAAAAAGCATCGTTTCTAAGTTTGTTGTTTATTAGTTCTCAGAAGAAAATAGCTAACCATTAGAGAATTATAACCTGCGATAAGAAATGGATTTTTTACGATAACTAAGTTCCAAGACATGCTCCGAAGTCTTGTTTGCGACCGAAAAAAATATAGTGACCATATGGTGATATTCTGAGGGAATAATTTATCAATCGATATTAAATCTGAATTATGCATAGAATATTAACCATAAAATATCCGAAGTTAGTAAACATACTTAAACGATATTGCTCCATGATAATCCGAAACCTTATACTTTACTAATTACCGTTGCAAAATTAAGCGAATTAGGATTGGAAATTTACCTCATACCTCATATTAATCTGACCTTTCTCTACAGATATTCACCCCTATAACATTAAGACTTATTTCTCCGAAATATGAAATTCAATAGTCAAAGTAATATTATATCAGTCTCTGATAACTTAACAGCCTCTAAAAATTTAAGATTTGGTGAATCGTTGGCAATGGATTTTTTATTTAAATGAGACATATTTTGAAAAATAAAATTTTAGTTAAAAATTAAGTTACTTAAATCGTATCATTTATTCAGTAATATTGAGCATACCAACAGATATTGCATTATATTTTTTTAACATCATATAAAAATGCAAATATGAGACAATTTTTACAATCAAAAACTAATCAATAAAAAATAAAATTAATATTTTAAATTTAATTTAGCATTATGTATAATTTTTCTAATTTAAATGGTACCATCAGAAAATACTCAGCGTCGAAGTTTTACCGAGAATAATCATTTTACTTTTAATTCTCCCTCGTTATAGCTAATAAAATAAAAACTGAATATGATTTAAAATACTCATTTTGAAATAGTATTCCAAATTGTAAAATGCTGAATTTTCACAATGTACCAATAAGGATAATCTTCATTGTATGTGCATACATTTTTATGGCTCCGCATGTATAATACACACAGAAAGGCTAATCTTGCCGGTTATATATCAAATTTTTGAACGGCTTCCAACTCGAACACGCCCAGAAGGTTTCGAGAAAAATTTAAATATTTAAAAGTTTTTTTTTCCGGGGGGGATGCTCGTAGAAAGGGTGTACTGAAAAATTTATTACGCTCGGTACACCCTTTCGAGCGAATTTATTACATTTGCGGTACGCGAAAAACAATTGTTGGCGAATGATTAAATTAATGAAAGGAAAAGTTTTCTTGTTATTACAACGTGTAATAAAACGTCTCTTGAAAACGTGTATGCATAACAAGAAACTTTAATAGAGAGTTTGACACGCGTGCGTGCGCCGTAGTTATTATGGTGTTTTGTGTACTATGTGTGTGTGTGATTTTTCATAATTATGTACCGAAAATAATTGTGTTTTATGCAAATATTCATTGTATCGCCATTATTATTCATAAATGCATAAACATATTGTATTATTTATGATAATTTAAATAATTACTACAATTGGCGAAAATTTTAATTATTGTAATTAGGATGTTATGTTTGTATTATAAATTAGCTAAAATATTTGATACAGTGTTTTTAGAGTATGATATACAGGCTTGGCCATGATAATGGGGCACCCCAATAAATGTGTTATGTCTTAAAAAATTGTAAAAATAAAAATGAGTAGAGTCACCCTTAGCTAATCCTTAATAATATATCATATTTAGCAGTGCAGGATAAATCTAAGACATTTTGATATGGCGAACTCTAAATATATCAGAGTTACTAAAAATACTTTGTATTTGCATATTATAATGCAAATACCATTTGAGATGGAATATCAGAACTGGAGCAAGACACGTTAAGATCTGTCTGCGCTTATATTATTAAAAACAAAAAATGCTTTTATTTGTATATAACATTTTTTTATATTATATTATAATATTATACATATTTATATTATACATATTTTTCGTCTAGATTTCCTTGCATTTTTGGGTCAAGTGTGCTCCGTCATAAATTGTGTCCGTATCGGCTTTTAGAATAAATCACTGCGACAATGCTGTAGTACAGAAAATTTCCACTTAGAATTCACAACGGTGCATCGATAAGGCGGTATTAATTTATTAGGCCATCAATGTACAGAGCCGTGCCGTTAAATGGCCGGAGCTTTGGCGCGAGCTTTTCGCGCGAACAAGATGGAAGTTATCGATAGTGCTTCGTGTGTAGTCAAGATTTTGCGAAAATTTTCCGCTCCGTTCGATGTGCAGCGGAAAATTCGTTATTAATCTTTGCGTGTCACGGCATGGTTCGAGTTTGGAATTATTTAGAGTTCGCTGTAATATAGTAGCAATTGCTGGTCGGGATAGTTCGTCGCTTGGCCGATTAACCGAGTTTTGTCGTAACTTAAGTCGTTTGCGGTTTTGAATTAGAATTTATAATTGAAATTCAGACATATTTATGATATATAGGTTGATCAGAGAGTTATTCCAGAAACACTACTTCTGTATATGTATATTTTTAATTAAATTGTGCAAAAGTATACTAGATAATTGGTAAACTTTTGTTTTAAAAACAGAAAAAATGATGTGAAAATGAGATCAAGAATCAATAATTTTATATCTTCCGTCTTTCCAAATCTTTTTACCTTTGTCCGACATTTACATTACTAACATCAAGTGTAAATTACCTAACTTTGTGGTGGTATTGCCTTCCCAATCAGTTATAATATAATTAAGAGGTCACTCTAACGACTATTTGAACAAATGACAGAGAAACAAACCCGTCTCGAAAGTTAAGCTACACACAGTTTATTTACAACACAATGAAAGAGAGATCTTGTGTCCAAATAATTGCTTTAATAATTGGAAACATTGCATGTACTACCTAATAGCACATCTTTCTCGAGATATTATATTTGGTTGCAAAGTCATACCCATTTGACCTCAAAACCCAATAATTTTAAATATTGGTATTTTATCTCTTAATTTCAATACATTTGCTATGAATATGTTACATCTTTAAAATCGTAATTAAATTTGCCAAAATTTAAAAAAAAAAAAATCATTACCAATAAAAGCAGCACCGCTAACTGATTAAAAATAGCTCTAACAATATGTATACAAATAAGTCAGATAATAGATTTTATTAATTAATGAGATTTTTAGGCCCGTTGGAAAAAAATCAGATAAATAAAGAATATTTAATTCATAAAATTGATTTGTAAAGCAAAATTTTACTTTTTTTTAACACTGATATTCTCACCAATATACGCGTGCTTTTATTCGGTGTTCAGATTTTTCCGAACAGGTTGTTTTCGGACACTGAATTTTACGGATACCGATTATTTTGAATATCAATTACTTCGGACCATTATATTTTCTTTGAACTGAATTAACTAATTAATATATTTTTTATATCTAATAAGTACGACTTTGCTCGATTTTAATTCTTTAGTGAATTTAATAAATTTTAACTTAAAACTAATCTGTAATTTCGATTCAAATAAGAATCATATATAAATCACTATTTCTGAACTCCCAAACACGATAATATAAAAAACAGTCTATATGCGATTTGAGACCAGGGTTAACATGACTTTTAACAAAATTTTCATTTTTATAATAATGTCATTTGAAATGCTAAAACTGGATCGTGGTTCTAACTTTTTTAATTTTACAAACATGAGTCTAACGCATTACAAAGTGGTAAATCTGCACCAACTGGGTAAAGTAAGTTTTCAACCAAATCTGTGACATCATTTTGATGTCATTTTGCAGCTAGGTTCGGTTTTTATTAATAGCACATTTTAATAAATAAAAAATTCTAGTCTAAAAATAGCAGTCTAGACCTTACGGACTCCGCTATTCTGACTTTTACTGATCTGGATTACCGCTGGAGCAAACTCAATCGTCCGCTCTTTTAAACGGGATAAAACGAAACATTTTTTGCTACACAATTAGTTCTTAAACTTTATTTTTGAGTTTGTTTGCCTTATTAAAATATCGCAAATGGTACAATAAATATTTTATTTTAATATTTTCTAAATAATAATTAATAAGTAAATAAAGTAATTAAGTTTAAGTATAATAAATGATTTTAAATATGAGCGATACTTGGAAAAACGAAAATCAAAGTTGATAAAATATTTTTTTAATATACATATATGCGATGATGTTAGATTCAGTATATTAACCCTTTGATATAGCTCCCTAAATATAGATATTTCACATACAAATGTTATTTTCTCTTAAAATAATACTATACAGCTAATTCTAAATGTATCTAATTCTTTCTTTATAACATGACAATGGATTTGGAAATGTTTAAAAAATTATTAAATACCGATGTATAGAATTTTGGCAACCGAATCGCTATTTAACTCCATTGACAATATAACAAACCAAAAATATGATAAAATGTTATTTTGTCGAAATATTAAGTTATTTTAAACTGAGTATAGTACTATACATGAGGAATATTATTCTACTGGATCAAAACCGTGTAATAATTTGCGATTGGTTCTGAAGACATACTGCATATATTAATTATTTTTTATCTTTTCGTTAATGAAATATTTGTAATTGTTTAGTATTTTTTAATTTATAAATGATTTTAACACTAACTTAAAAGTGACAAGTAGGCAACATTTTTAAATAAGGCAAGTGGGAATTTTTTTTACCTTATTTATTAAAAAATATTTACAGCACATTGTGTTATTTTTATTTTGTTAAATTTATGTTCTAAACTTAAGGTTGAGTTAAGCTAAGATCCAACAAATGGACAATTGCATACAAAATAAAATTCTTATCTGGGGTTACCCAGGGAAATTTTCTCGGTACGCTTCTCTTTATTTTGTATACGAACGATATTCCAAAAATAAAAAATGCAAAGGTCTTAAACCAGTGCTTACGGTCTTAAAGCAATCGAGAATAAATTACAAAGTTCTTTTGAGTTCCTAAATAAATATTTTTAGAGATGGATAATTAAAATCAACCAAATTAAAACAGTAGCAATTATTTTAACAAACTCTGCCACCACCTCTCTTAAATAAAAAGGACATTAATGTAAAATGAAAAACAAGCGTTAAATACATTATTATAAATACTGGAATTCAAGCCTAAATTTAATAACTATATTTTAGAATTTCGCTCTAAAGGGCTTGCTGCTATTGCGGCGCTTTTTATAGAAAAAGCGCGATAGTATAAAAAATAAAATTTTAATCTACAATATTAACAATTATTTAGACCCAGTTTTAATATGTAGTACTATATATTTTAACATAAAATTTAACATACATATGTAACACTAGTGGTAATATTTTTTTTCTAAATTAATAGCGCTATAAAAATAATTTACAATACAACTTTTTATACTAATCTTAAAAAATTGCATATTAGCCTTCAAATACCAATTGGTAACCCTTTATGTGCTAGGTGCGGATAAATCCGAATCACCGTGTATGGCTCTAAAGTGCGAAATTGGGATTTATTGCACACTCAAGAAATATAATAGATTTTTTTGAGTGCTGAATTAATTTTTATAAAAAGTCTCGTAATTAGTGAAATATACAGTACAAAATTAAATTAAAGATTCAATCCTGATACTGAATATAGATGCGCATTATATGAATATACATATAAAAAAATCGTAATTAAATTTTTAAATTTAATTTTTACTGTATAATTGACTAATTTACGTAACTTTTTATGAAAATTAATTTAGCACTTAAAGGATTAAAGAACACTACCATTTTTTTACCAAAAAATATTATAAAAATACTTCGCAAAACTACAGTAATTTACTAATTTCGTATATCGGTGACTATGATGAAAACAAAATTAAATTTAAATAAAGCACAAAATGTCCAAGCAAATGTCAAAGCTTTAGAGGCTTAATAAATTACATAGCAATGATTCTTGTGAAATGTACTCAAATTATCACTTAATTTATTGTCTTTTTCATCCTTTTTTGCTTCAAATGTAAATGTTTTTTTAGGTAATTCCTATTTTTTATAAAATTGTAGCTAATAACAAATTGTAAATACAGTTATAAACCAGTAACATGTAAAGTATATAATAGAGATATATTATTTATATTAATCAATAATATAAATAAATGTTTAAACTTACTATGAATAATTAGTATGTTTATAAATTTATATATAAATTTGAAATGATAGCATTAATAAAAATAAAAACACTTTGAAATTACCGAAATTATTCATATTTCTGAGTTATGCAACTTTGAACTTTCTTATTGTTAATTCAATAAATTCACATTTTCCACAATAAACCCACATCAACGCACCTTAATAATTTGTTTTTGGAGCATAAATAATTAAAATAAAACTTTGTAATTACTTAAAATATAACACGTTTATTATTAGCATGAAAATATGTATATATGAGACTGTATTCACTATTAAAACTGTATTTTTAAATTTTTCATAACCTTGCTAATATATTCGAATAGAACATGTTTATAAAGTTTTATTGCACACATTCATATTTTATATTTAATAATATAATTGTGCAATTGATTCTAATGAGTACATTAAATTGAACTCGATAATTTTTATTTTAAATTTAAAAGGGTTTTTAAGGGATAAATATATACTAAATAATATGATTATATACGAAGTTAGGTAAAAAAGCTGGTAATTATTATACATACATACAATGCTAGTCGTAATCAATTTTGATGTACAATATTTTAATTTGCGGGCGTAATAACTATAATATAATTTGAAATATGTTTTTTATACTACAAAAAAATATAACATATATTCATGCGTAATTAATCAAAAATATGCTAATTTATTTTGTGTTAATAAAAAAAAATCAAGAAAATATTCAAATTGTTTCGTTTCGATAGTTGTCTCGCCTCCACAATATGATTATTCATAATTGTTAAAAAAGGAACATAACCACTGTATTATTTTTTAGCTAATAATTTAAATATGCAAATACAGGGATTGTTTAAATACATTTACAGCATACATTAAAGGACGATTTTCTCACAAATCCACCAATTTACATTAAAGTGGGCGTCGGGTAACTCGAGCGCCACATTTGAGTATTTGTCCGAAGAGTGCTTAAGTATTTTAAATTCGGAAACAATTTCTGAGCTTTTTACGAATATTTGTCTTCATGAAATTAAAACAAGCCGAGCGTGAGGAAAGACGAAGTTGCTCACGTTATAATATGCGTCCCGCCAGGGGCTAAAAAGAAATAACAATAATGCTTTGAAGGTCCTTTCTTATTCGATAACAATCGTATCGGGGATAAAATGCCTATGCTGACCACTTGCAACCTATAAAACAGGCCTTGAGGAGAAATTTGGAATACAACTAAGGTGTGATGTGTTTTGGCGTTAAAGTTTATTCGAACCGCAAATCGACTATTTAATATTAACAAATAAAGTATTTTGCTCTATATGTATTTATAAAAATCAATAACATTTTTTGTATTTTGTACTATATCAATTTTTACGGTACTTCTAAAAATATATTTTATTAATAAAAAATATGCTATTGTGTATATAATGTAATAAGTATATTAAATAAATAAAACTATTGTGCGAGTTTCAAAGTCAATGCAAGATTAAAACTATTTTTTTTATGACTAAAACAACAATTCCTAAACTTAAAAACAACAAGTCCACCGTCACGTAAAAATAAATTAAACTATGGTTTTATATAATGTTCTTCTGAAGTATGAGTATATATTATATTAAATAATCCCAAAATTAATGTCAATTTTTTAATGAATCACAAAATCACTTTTAAATATGTATTTTTATGTAAATGTTTCAAAATAAAATTATTATTTTACCTTTCGGTCAGTTTTTTAGTTCCATTAGCATAACATGTTGGAGGTTTTGATATTTCATTAGCCCTTTTTTCACATCGTCTGCATTTTTTTTTCGTCTAGGAAGTGTTGAAACGATCGAAATAAATAGCAGTCGAAAGTAGTAAGGTCTAGAGAATAAAGTGGATGAGATAAAACCTTCCAGCCAAGTTCTTTGTTTTAGAAAGTAATCAAAGTACAACATTAATACTTAGTATTATATCATAACATCACATTTATTTAGTAGTAAACCCATATGAAAAATAAACTTATGAATAATTGTTTAAGGGAATATAACTATTACAAAATTTTTATATAATAATTATATTAACTACCTACGATATTCATTGGCTTTAGCTAACGAGGTTCGGTCAGCTTGTTTTAAACTAGTCAAGTTGTAAACTTTCGTCGGCGATCTTGCTGGTAGTTTAAGATCAAATGTCTAACTTCATCCTCGTGTAAGCTAGAGATTTCTCTCACAGGTTCTTTCGAGTATATTTAGAGGTTAAATTACTAGTTGTGATACCTATCAGGTTTTCAACGGTTTAAAGATATAGAAATAAAATTGCACGCGTGTATTCTAAATTTAATAATTTAAAGAAGCTTTTGTCAGAATAAAATCTGCTACCAAAAAAATATGCTTATGGATAAATATGTAAATTAAAGTGTGAGTT
This sequence comes from Plectrocnemia conspersa, assembly GCF_051122295.1. Taxonomy (NCBI): domain Eukaryota; kingdom Metazoa; phylum Arthropoda; class Insecta; order Trichoptera; family Polycentropodidae; genus Plectrocnemia; species Plectrocnemia conspersa. The sequence goes on along the minus strand of NW_028277174.1, from coordinate 8,039,119 downwards.
TGAGATTAAAATCAACAATGCATATAAATTAATATAAATATATATTTGCGTAAGCAATAATAAAAACATATATAAATTAAAGAATGTATTTTGAAAATAAATATATTATGGCGTTCCAAAATATCACATCTAGCGAAATAAAAACACTACCAAATATAAGTCATAGACCAACATGAGCATTATTTTGAAGGCAAACATATGTAGTATTAAAAAAATATGTATACTTATAACCAATGAATTAATAATGCTCTAGACAAATTAAAATCATTTTTTAATCCATTAATATTTATCAATGTATCATATTAAAAACATAGCACAGTTTCATTAAATATATAAATATGCGTTTATATAATTTATTATATGTTTATATAAAAGTTAACTATTTAAATATAAAGATAGCTATCGGTACGAAGAAAAACGGTAGGTTGTATCCCCACAACATAAATCAAGTCGCGCTTTCATCGTTAGGGCTTATTTTAGAACACACGCCCATGTTGAATTCGTTGCAACTTGATTTGATACCTAAAAAAGTTGTAAATATTTCACACGCAAAAAGCGAAAGTATTGTTCATTATTCACAATAAATAAAAAGGTGCTCTGATTTATTTTATTTTGTGTATATGAACTACATATATTTTTTCATTATTTATTTGCAAATCATTAATCCTTTCCGCCGGCCATAAATTTATCTTTCAGCATACGGCGCCTTAGACCTTTCGCTCTCGTCCATTAAAACGGCAAAATAAATTAAAACAAGGGTGTGTTTGTACAATTTGTGCTTTCGAATAAACAAATGCGAAAATGAACATAACACGGCGTTCAATCATAGTAATTGATTTATCCTATACACACATACATACACAACACGTAAATCGATAAACGCAAACGCAAAGGTTTTAGGTCAGTAAGGTCATGCCTAATTGAATTACAGATTTTTGTGATAATAATAAATATCCTATTCATACTTATAAAATTATTAATGTGACGCTTGGAACCCTTAATTTATACATATATATGTATGTGAATCTTTAAAATCTTTTTTGTTGTTAAATACATATAAAATATTTTTTATGAGCTGAAGTAGCTTATTATTAGAGAATTATCAACACCTAATATGTACGACCTTGATTTATTAGCGGGAATACAAAAACATCTGTCATGATCAATTAAAATTATATTTTTATTTAACAATCAATAATTCAGATCTTCCAGACAATACAGAAATTTAAAAAACACTAAGGTCTATATAAGATTCAAACGAAGGTCATTCAGGCCAAAAGTCTCATAAATATAAGTTACAAATAGTATTTAATATTTCCTTTATGCATTGTCTAGGTATTATGCCTAAAAAAATATGATGAAATAGTTAAATATCTAATGAATTTGATGGACATTAATAGGTATCAATTTATTTTACACAAAGATTTTTATTTATTAAATATGGTACGAGTCATTTACAAAAATTGAATGAAGTATTTTCATTCAATCATTTACAAAGCTTCCATTAGTAGCAAAATATTTGCCAACTAGCTTTTTACGCGTTCCGAAATTAATTTTTAAAAGCTTCATATATCGAAAATGCGAAAGTTAAAATCACTGATTAACGGTCACCTAAATGGCATACAAAAAGTCAAAATTTTTATATACAATGTACGGTTAAACTGATATATCATGCATTTATAAAACAAAATAAATAAAGAAAAAACATTTTAAGTGTAATTAGTGGAAAAATGAAGAAAAACAATGCATAAAGTGCATATGTACCATTGATATGTGGTTTTTAGCCTCTAAGTCTAAAGCAATATGTGCTTATACTTTAATTTAAGGTTACTTTTATCATAGTTTCCGGTTTAAATACAAACATAAATTATCCGGTTTAAATACTAACATAAATTATTAACCAAAAACCAAACTAAAATTTTAGTATTTTTAAACACACGCGCTTCTCAAGTCCAGCGAGCAGTGCTCGCAGACCTAGCAGCCGTCGATAAGTATGCTCGCATTCTAACGATCCTTTCCAACGTACGAGGTAGGGATACGTTTTACTCGCACGACGATGTATATCGTAGTGTAGGACGCTTAGACTACTACTTCTCTCTAAGGACTACTTCGATCACGGGGTTATGCCTCATCTCCTGTTTGAGCATCACCTCTAAGACACGCGCTCGAGAACAAGTACCGACAACTTCAAGATGGATCTACTATCGGAGCGACCACGTACGACCTATAGACTTCAGATCAATAGATGTCACTATGCACAACCTAGTTCAATTTTATTTAAATATTTTATAAAAGTCACTACTTCTGATCTCCTAGACACGTTAAAATTTGAAAAACGCTAGTGCTTACTTTAATGTATTAGTCATTAATGTCTACCACTGGTAGATATATCGTTCAATTCAAAATGTTTAACAGGTTTCACTATACACAATAAAATATTTAAAATTGTTCTAAAATGTTTAACTAATAAGAATATACAATTTTCAAAAACCAATTTTTTTTAGTTATGATGTCATAAAATGATTGTTGATATGAAGTGTGTATGTAAAATAATTTGGACTAAACCCTTTGTCGTCCATGTTATTATTTAATTTTTATTTTGAGTACGTAATATAATTACACAAATAAAATTATTTCATTCAACATATTTTTTAACGAAACCCTCCAAAACGTGCGTTTTAATCCCACACACATTTCGCAAACAGCTCAAAGCGGACACGTCTCGCGCGCGCGAATGTGTTCTTTTCGCGCGCTCAAAAGGGTTAATTAATTTATATTTGGCATGAATATTCATTGGTCATAGGACTACGAAATTTTGAATTCTCCAAGGAGCGCTTGGTCCATAAAACACGTCACAAAGGCTCTCGGCGGCCACAAAGAGCCACAATTTTCGGCCGTGGACAAACAACGGGCTGGAAAATTTCGGCCGCGAGATCACTGTCATTGATATGGAAAGCGGCGGTGTCGGTGGCAACCCTTTAAGGGGTCGTGGGTTGGGGTTGGTTTATGCATACTGCAGTATGCGCCGTTGTGCGGTCGCTGGGAAAACTTGCAGCAAGTCTGGTGCGCTTTTCCCGTTTCGTTTCCTATGGGAATAACTCCAAAGAAAACTCACGGTTTCGACCGTTACGACGTTTTGAACAATGGAGTGGAAATACATTAAACATTTAAAGTGTTTGCATTTTTATTTGGACACCGTATTGGGTAGTGAAAGAAAGTTCAATTCTGGGACAACCAAATCCAGGTTATATATTATACAAACTATTCACAAAACATACTTTAAAAGGCATAAAATAAAAATATATATTTTATAGTAATATATATATATATATAAATACATATTTGTCTGTATGTTTTTTAATATTTACAAACATGCCTTTTTAGCTTTTATTACTCATTAATTAAAAAAAAAGAGATTTTACTAATCATTCGTTGCTCTTTTAACTTCGTTGAGAGGGTGCAATTAAATAAGGATAACGAGGTTGTAATTCCCATAGCTAAATTAAACTAGTTAGACGAGCGGAATGTGGTATTGCATTATGATGCTGCAGTAAGGGTTGAGTGTACAGCATTCTTGATCAAAGTTTGGCATGATAGTCTATCAAGCAGATCAGAATAGCGTTTAACGTTCCTTCTAGTCCCCTTTGTTAAGTTATCTACTATGAGTGTCCTATCGGTATCCTAAAATATCTGGTCGTTGTATGTAAAATATCATAAGTCCTATCTGTAGAGCAAGTAAGTCAGTAAACGTTACTAAATATTCACTCTAAATGATATAACATATATAATCCATCACTAGTTTTTTTACAGTAGTAATGTTTTTTAGTATTTGGTCATTCACTACGTTAATCAGCTTACTTACCGATTTAATATCGGGCAATTTAATGGTTTTTAATTTAACAGAATAATCAAAATAAGCAATACCTATAATGAACAATGAACAGCAGTACTTAATTTGAAGATATCCATTATTCTTAAAATATCAATTGTTTCTATGAACATATAATATATATAAATAAGTATATACTTGGCGTAGAGTCAAAAAAGCATTTTTTAAGTTGCTAAGGGGCGGTGTCGACAATCCTTCAATGCTATGCGAGTTTTAACTGCGAGATTTAGTGCCCTAGAAAGTCGTGATCGCGTCCCCTATTCTTATCGTCGCAACCAGTACGTAAGCGCTTGAGAACACTCTTTTTGCAAGAGTCGTCCAGCTTCTCTACTAACTTAACAAACACAAGGCTGTTTTGGCGATAGTTATGAAAAGCTTAAATAAATTATATGGAATGTTTCTCATATATTTTAAGTGTGCACTATAATTGTTTTTTTTTAATGTTTAATTATTAAAACAATAATCAATTTGACAATAGCATGCTTTTTAAACCGAGAAAGTAGATATGTTTTAAAAACTGTCACAAAAACATTCTCCCAATATTTACACGGATGCCCTACTAGTGATAAATTGGGTGCTTACACTACTGGGAATATTATGCGCCTATTATAGAAAGTCACTGTTTACTTTTATATCATTACTATAAAAATAACACAGTGAATACTTGACTTTTAAATATTTATACTTTCACTAGTTAATAAATTTGATATATAATGACTAGACCTGTTCGAATTTATTATAAGTACAATTAAGAAAACTGGTGATGGGATTGTATATATGTATATATTTTATACCAAAAGTATAACATTAAGCTGACGTACGAATTAATGGCTAATCTATTAATCAATAGCTATAGTTGTTTTTTGCATTGGCTTTGTTCAGAAAACTTAAATATGTAACAAAATCCAAGAAGTAGTAGTAATTGGCAATGGTGTATCATCAGGTTCTGAATTCAAAGGTATTACTCAAAATTCGGTGAGCCCAGAATGTCAGCTGTTTATTTTTGCAAAGACCAGAGCAGCTGACTCTTGAGGTTGGTCGATGAGAAGAATATTTTCTCGTCGATCAAATTCCAAAATATATTCCAAAAATTTACGATAGCGGATTTTTTTCTAAATAAACAATTTGTACAAAATTATATGTAATTTGTATTTAATAATAAAAAAATTCTTGCTAGATAATCATTAGATAACCGTAAATTGTAAAAATGAGTTTGAAAAATTTTAAAAATATGTTATGACGTTAAGAATAGTTCTAGATCTGGGAGATTAAAAACGATAGACGATGATGTCCTTGCTGCATAAATAAAAGCAAAGCATTGTCAAACTATCTATCAAATAAGTTACACCAGTCAGATTTATCAGCGCATAAATTTAATCCATGGTGTATGGATTTTATACGAATAGAAGAGCTTCTGGATCTCATAGCTTAGATCCATTTTCTCAATCATTTAATAACCAAAGATTAGAAATGGGTGTTTTACGGCAACAATCGTGATAGAAGAGATCCAAAAAAAGATCCAAAGATCAAGTAGCAAAACCTACTTCGAAGCTTGGGCTCACTGTAAAAAATGTGATTTTGTGTATATGTCATGTTGGATTGCAAAGGGACTCTGCATTACAGAACTCTTAAACTTGGCCAAACAATAACAAAAAAATTATATTGTAAAGAAAAAAAAAGGTATGCACTTGTCAACAGTAATCAAATAGTTCTACAACACGACTGATTACATCAAGGAGCTTTGTTGGAAGATTTTATTTCATCCACTATATGGCCTAAATCTTGTTCCATTTATTTCGATCGGTGCTACACTTTCTTAAACGGGATAAAAATCAGAAATGCGGACGATGTGAAAAAGGGCAATCGAAATATTTTGAATTAAGGCCTCTAATATTTAATGCTAGTATGTATATATAATTATTAAAAATGACAAAAAGATAGGAGATAAAAAACGTTAAAAGTGGTCTTTAGTTTGATTAATTTCGGAATTGTGTGTGCATATATTATTATTATTAATAAGTAATATTTACACAAAATATTCATGAAATTTTTAATGTTTGTATTATTTAAGCTAAGCCTTGGGGAATAAAAGTTAGGGCTAGGATTATGAGTTTAAGCACAAATTATCTTATCCTAATGAAAACACATTTTTTAAATCATAGTTTTATTACGGTTCAAATAGTTACTACGTAAATTATCCCATTAATTTTGAAACGAATAATTTGGAGTTTAAATGAAAAACAAACGATAAAGGTCAAACGAACTGATTATTTTACCATAATTTATAAAATAAAGTTTCAGTAATATTTTATTAGTGCGATTAATAATAAAACTACGAAATAACGCTTTGGATTCCGTTATGTATAATATGTGTAAAGCATCGTTTTACAATAAAATAATTGACAGAATAACAATTTAAGAAAATAAACAAATATAATAATTTGCATTTCATTATTGAAATTTTCTGTGATCTGCGGATTACCCGGATGCGTATGCCGGAAGTAATATCAATACGAGTATATCTGTGCAAATGTAATGAATTTAATAAATATCCAATCAAAACCGCAAAGTACATCTCGCTTGGTATACATGTTTTAATTAGGCACACACAACCCAATAATGTTTTATTTTATAGTTTTGAAATGCGTAGATTAAAAAATATTTTTTAATGAATAACATTAACTTTAGCTGCACATGAGACGTTTTCGTATTACATTAACTAAGTTTCTCTCAAAACATATAACTGCTGAACACAGCGAGGTTAACTCTGAATTGTTCACACATTACGCAATATATTATGTAGATTACTTATCTAGTTTTACAAATAAGTTGAATTAACGTCGTATTTGTTATATTTCCACTATAGCTAAAGTGAAATTGAAAGGGTGGCATTGCTTAATGTCCTGCTTTGTAATTGAATTGCCATTGTAATTATTCTCGAGTGGTGTGTCACTATTCTGTTTACAATTCGGATGTTATTATTAACAATAGATTTTCGCCAGGCGCGTATATGATAGTTATTATTAGTAGTATTATATGGAATGTTTTGAAACGATCGTCGCTTTTCAGATAGTGTAGAATTGCGATAGATAGTATTGGAACGGAGCTGTCAGGAAATGTACAAGTGGAGGGTTGGTTGTGAGCTTCCGTATTAACTGTTGTTTGATAGAAGTTTCCACCCGCTCTCACCCTCCTGTCAAAGGGTGGCTTCAGCTGCCGGAACTTCTCTGTTAACAAACTGAGAAGTTAAACGTTCCAGGTGCTGTCCACGAGGCCTCGTCACTGAATCTTGCAGTCATAGCCTAACTGCCAAATGGTTAACTGGCACTCCCGGGGATAACTGCAATAAAATCCGGTCGCAAAACTTTCCATCGCAGCGCAGAATTTATGGCGGCCTTTCTTATAAATTTTGCAAAGATTTGAAATACTAAAAGAAAAGCATTAAAATATTTTTTTTTTAATTTATCTCAAAATTTAAATTGCTGCACACCAGTTGTAATTAACAAGAAGATCTACTAAACATAATTTTTAATGAAATATTTTTTTTTAAACTTAAAATATAGTGTAATCTCGGTTCAATATTTAATATAACTACACGTTACATGTAGTCGATTTTTTCAATAATATAAATATGATCTTCTTATAATTATAATAAATAAAAACATCATCTCGTAAATATATACGAAATACAATTTGTTTACCTGAAATTTTTTAGAATATTTTTTATATGATGCTAAAAGCTCAACTTAAAATGAATAAAAAGTGTACTTTGTATTATATGATATATTCAATAATACCATTGAATTAAAAATTCACTTTTAATACTTTTTCAAAACAAATGTTTCGAAGCAAAAAGGTTATTCTAACATACATACATACGTATGAAAGGTCAAAGCTTAAGTATAATCAGTATTTATGAATATTTTTAAATTTTCATAATCCAATAATTAAATATTGGTTTTATGCAAGTTCTTCGAAAAGAAAATTGCCAAATTCATTACCGAAGTATATTTATAACAAAAATTGGGTTTTAGTGTTTCGCTTTTACAAATGTTTGCGTTGGCGTAACATTTCCCGTTTTTGGTGAAAATGTTTCTCAAAAACGATGGTTGACATGTTTGCCTATTAGGAAATGCTAACTTGGCGTATCCATTTAGCGAGTCCATCGCGAATACTAATTAGCCTTGGACTTTTGTCTAAATATATTACCTACACACACATGATATGATGTATACGTAAAAATATGTATTGCAATGTGAGACGGTGAGAAAAGGTTAAATATATATTTGCTATTACAATGAACTCGTGTGCACTGGCCTTATGAGGTCTGAGCACACAAAGTGATCTAATGTGAATGACAAATAAATTTCCGTATTTGCTAATTTACGTATTTGCTATTAGTATTAGATGCCATCATCGTTAGGGAAACGTTGACTCTGGTTATTTCGACCAAATATGATAAAAACGGTAGTCCATTAAAATTGAAGATATGTTTATCAAAAATAAATAAAATAAATAATTAGATCAATAAATGATATATTAAGACAATGGCACTCGTGAAACAAGATTCACATTTATAAATAAAAAATGGAAAAATCATAGGTACAGATTTTTTGTTAAAAATTACGAGAAATAAATGTTGGACTTGTAATATATATGATATTGTTGGTAATACAGAAAAAATAAATATAGGATAGACACATAATTTCAAGCCATTGCTACGTGGCTAGAGTTCCAAAAGAGGGATTAATACAATACATTGGGGATGGAAACGCAGTATTCTAGCTGTACAATACATCAAAGAAAATATTATCAGTATTAAAATATCGTTCATTTTCTTAGAATATTATGGCATTTCGTGCCAATGTTTATTCCTAATTATTATTGTTTAAATGATTTATTATATATATTCAATAATTTATTATTAAAAAAATAAAACCATACTCAATTCGGTCACAAAGTAAAATAATAAAAGTTTGCATAATCAACCATCGGTGGCATAAGCTATCATCAACGCAAAAAATAACACACAAGAATCACCCACACGTCCACGTGTGTTCATTATTAATCATCTCAAAGCAGAGCACGTGGCGTTGATGCCCCTTGCACTGGCATTGATAAATGAAAAAATCTCACAACACCCTTCCGGGGTGCCACGTACTATCTAGCCAGAATATACTTAGAAAATACATATGTAGAGGTCGGAAAACACATTTCCCCATAAATAACGCACACACACCGATATGAAAAAGCCAAAACGGAAAAGCAACGGACACGTTCTCCAGCTAATTCCGGTAATGGTCGTCGCCATCGTAATTACGGCGAAATAGGTCCGGGTCGAAAAGTTGTGACCCCGCAGCGTTTTTCATCGAGCTTTAACCCATGCGTTAACTAGTGTGGGTCCTGAGGACCTCGGAGTTTGTTTTAGACTGAAAACGACTATTTGAATCAAGGGAGCTGTAACATACGTATGTTTTCACAGAACATCAAAATATACCTATATACACATGGCAGTTAAAAGGCATCAACAAAAAAAAAATCAACACCGCCAATTCAAAAAAAAAAATTGTTCAACGGTATATTGGTTGTGTCTCATTATATTTTGATTGAATCATATTTCATTGCATTATTTTCAACCCAATTTTTTAAGTGCATTACTTTACTATTAGCTGTACTGGCAATCTTAGACATATCATTGGTTAAGGGTAACACTCAGATATCGAGTATGAATGTATCTAGGCTATGTCCTCAGATCATATCGAGAAAGCTGATTATAAAATATATTGAAAATTGCGAGCATTTTGACTAATAAATAAATCTTCGTATAAGATATTCATTACAACAATCGACTAATTAAAAATATGATACAAATTATTTTACATTCGTAATTGAACAAGCAGTAAATATACAGCCTTGGCCATAATAATAGGGTACCCCTTAAAATGGTGTGTAACTCTTTACTAGTGCATAGTCTGGCCGATATATTTTAGCAGGTAGTTTTACCCGTAATTTTAAGAACTATACAAAAGAATTTGTCGTTTTTAATTGCTCATTTGAGTTTTAAAAAAATATTGCAGGTAAAGTTGTCTAGTTTCACTTAAGTGCCCTTTATGTTTAGTTCAGTGATTTTGGCTTTTATTTGTAGTTATATATTTTTTTTTAATAATTTATTTTGAATATTATATAAACATTTAAAAAATGCCAAAAAAATGCAAATTTTTAAAGAAGCGAATATAATTTTATTGCATTCGCATATTATTGACTGAATATATCGAAAATTAGTAAACACATTAATTGTTCACGATACGCGGTCCAAAATGCCTTGTAACGGTTAAGCTGAAAGAAAATGAAAGACAACTACCTACGAAGATCAATTATTGGTTAGCGACTTTCTTAAATATTGTCAAAAAATGTCTGAAATCTCTGCAACCGGAGGGTCATACATTTTTCACCGACGAGAGAAAAAAGCTCAACAATGTAAAACTCAGAGCTCACAAACCGTAGCTTTTAAAAATATTTTTTTTTTTTTTTTTCTAAGAGTTATTTCTAAGAGTTAGAGTGGGCTTTAAAACACCGAGATATATTTCTAAGAGTTAGAGTGGGCCTAAAAACACTGAGATTGGACATCTGAAGATTAGGCGAAAGTCATTTGGTTCGATGAAACCAACTTTATGATATTTTTTAACTAAAGTTGGTTAATATAAAAAAATATAATAAAAACCAATTTTATTCAAAAAATTATAGAGCAATATTTTTTTTAAATTATCATACCTTTTTAAAATTTTTTTAAAGTTTTTGAGTACACGTGCGTAGAAGAGTCGGAGAAGAATATCTTACTGATTTCGTAGTATCCAAAGTCAAATATAATGGCAAATACTTATAATAAAATATAAATAGCCTTATCGATTTAGATATATAATAATTTAAAAAATAAATAAAAAAGCATTGGCAAAAAATTAAAATTAAAATTGGTTATTTATTTAATATAAAAATTGCCAAGTGGTCGCTTAAATTTAATCCACATGACATTTTTTATAGAAAATAACAAAATCGTTTAAAAATAAGAAGAATAAACTAAAAACATTTTAGTCAACACCAATTTAGAAAACATTGAGTTATTAGCCTGTGTTTTTTCGACGCTCTGATAGTTGACACAATATTATATATGACAAATTGATCAACAAAATAAAATTGAATAACACAATATTATAGTAAAAAGGTTATCTAATTTCAAGTTTTCTAAAGGTCTCATACAGCTACTCTTAAATTACTAAACCGATGGATGAAAATTTGTTTTCAGAACGATATAAGACATTTACTGGAGTACCGCGAAAATCCAACATGGGTCCATTGCTGTTTATTTATTGTTTATTAATGACATAGAAACAGAAATGAATAACTTATTTTTTATTATATGCAGACGGCTTAAATAATTTTAAAAGAGAGAAATCGATTTCGGATCTTAATAGTAGGCTTTGGAACTGATTTTTTTTCAGTGTCATGAAATGTTCCACGATTTTATTTTCAAGACCACAGCATACTAGAAGCTGGTTCAATTGTATGTATTTCAAGCAATGAACTGCAGTTCGAAAAAGTACAGCGTAAATTCATTCAGTATTTATACCTGAAGGAATACGGGTATTATCTGATTATGTTTTTCAGTACTTTCATTTTGCCGTTAGAAAGCATTTCATATCAAAAAATAATATAAAAATATTACATGAAAGCATATTTAATCAATACTCTTCAGAATCAGTGAATATTTAAAGACTAAACTCAAACTTAAGTATAAACATAATATTAATATAAACACATTATGCTATATTGGCATAAATTTAAGTTTAATTAATATTTATTTTAAATATAGTTTAATTCTATACTTAAAATAAATATTAATTTTAATTTGAGATGCTTGCAAAACTTAGTGGAGGAGAGAGAGAAGTCATTATTTGATCTTCAAGGTCTTAAAGTATAACTGTTGAATATTAGTAATAAATTAAATTTAAAATTTTTATTAAAGAAAAGAGAAAAATTTTCTGTGGGATTAAGTAGGCTATCTAAAATTTCCTTAGAGTATTTAATTTAATGAATGCACTCTAATAAATCACGTTAAGTTAAAATATTGTTGTATCAAACATAGAGTAAAGATGATAAAAATAAAAAATATATACATGCAATTAAATTGTTATTTTTTTCCGAAAAAAACACCAGATGGTGCAAAATCTATATTTTGTGAGACGTAACTGAATATGAATGAAAACAAAGCATTTAATCCGTAATTATATTTTTTCATAATTGTATATATGCATGTAGATTAGTATTTTGATTTTTTTACAACGGTTTTAAACGCTTTTAAGTTATTTTCACTCTCATTTTACTGTATCCATTTATATGTTTAAACAAAGCGACAAGACAAGAAAAGGAATATTATGATTGTAAATAGATATTTCGCACTGATATTTCACTTCAAAGGCAAATTCATCGAACATTATTTGGAATGTAAATATTAGCAAAAAACTTTATATATCCTTCTTAGAAAAGCAATCTAATTTTAGGGTTCAAAGAATATACATGAACGTGATATATAAATATTTATAATAAAAACATATACTATAAATTAAAATGTTTAATTGTGTTATAGTCTTACTTATTAACTTAAGCTATTTGCCAGTAAGGCTTATGTAAGATAGTTTAGGAGAAAAATGAAGGAAACTGCTAAGCTTTGTATTTATGAGACTGGAAGAGTTTAACAGCGGCAATTTTCTAAATTTCCCACGCTCCATTTAAGGGTTAAGCTTTGGCCGAATCACTCTGGTATGTGACACACGTCCCCGTAGGCCATATGGGCCCTCTCTCTGACAAAAATGTTTGATACTCGCCAATAAATAACGTTAAGATGTGGAAAATTCATATCTATCGCTATAAATTTGAATACTGTGCGTGCGTTGGGTCGTTTTGACTTTTTATTCTGACGCTAGCTAGACACCCAGTGCCTGCAGTGAATTTATATTTGTGTACTCTGTGCTTTATGTTTTGTTTTACCTTTGGTTGTGTGATAATATATGTATGAAAAGGTGAATGACATTACATTCTTTGCAAAACAAGATGCAGCTAAAATGCTTGGTAAATATGCTAGGTAAATATATAACAATTTAGCTTACTGCGAAGTAATTGAGCAATTATTATATGCTTCAGACGTTTTAAGATTACTAAATATTATAGAAATATGATGATTCTGTAGTGTTTTATGTACCAGAATATTGAGAGAATTTTTTTTAATAATTTTCACTTAAAAAAAAGTGAGCTTATATTAACACTATCATTATTGATATTAAATTAAAAATACGATATGTTTACTGACACTTGTTCACTATCAATATAAAATACTTTTGTATATGCATATTTATGCAAGCGAGTTATGTGATTAATATTATTATTAAGGCGGGTAATCAATATTTTACATAACAAAACAACTCTTGAGTTACCTATTATAATTAATACGCATTAGATTTTGGCTTCTGTGAATCTCTCCAATATTTTGATAATATTAATATAGTATAATATACGAAATTTGCGAAACTATCGGGAGTGATATACCGTGTAATTTTCATGTCGGGCAAGATCTGATTTTGCAATCTTTTGCAACCGCGTCGGTTCAAGTAATTAGGGCTTTCGGTGTGTGGCATCTACCGCAGACAATGGCCCCTCGTTTTTCATCCAGTATCTGATCTCAATCCGACCACTTGAACCCCGTAGAGATCTCCGGAGTGTCGCTCCAGCAGATCTGTCCCCAGGGACCTGGAAATATGTATGGGCCCCGAGACACGAGTCATATAAATCGCGAGGTAAAGCCGCGAGAAAGGATGTTTTGGAGTGACAAAAAAAATTACTATAAAAACTAACTTTATTTTATTTAAAAATAATAAACTTTAAATGTTCACTATCACATATTTTTTATTTGTTATTAACACTGTAACATAACAGAGAGAAAGATTTTCATTATTAAACTGATAAGTGTACTGTCAAGTTAAAAGCAGGCATTAGCTTGTCATTTGCGAAGCGTAAGCAAACGAAATGTGAATTTGTATATGTATATTTGTTTATATATATACATACATGTATTTGCTAACATTAAAGCATTTTTAAGATGGTTTTAAGCAGCTTCATTCAGATTACTATTAATAATCATTTTTTTAATCAAAGTGTATATGAATTTTAAGTTAATTTATTATTTATGAACAGCGTATGAAAACTCAAGTTTTAAAATGTTTTAACTATTTTTCTCTCGTTCCACATCAAGTATGTGCTCCAAAAACATACAAGTTTTAAAAGCAAGTATATATATTAATGTATAATACATATGTTCAGATGCAGAGAAAATCTTTTGACCTTTTCCAACGTCACGTTGTCAGGAATGCGTCCCAGGAACGCTTTGACCGAAAACCTTCCTGTTTTTGTTCCATTTCTCACGGTCTTATTACCAGAATAGAAAAAAAATATTTTTCGAAAAGATAGCCGTAAAGAGAAGGCAATTATTGCTGTGCAAAAGTTACGGTGGTTCCTCTCTTTGAAGCCGTAATAAATTAATTGTTTGCGGGCTCTTTGTGAGTCGATGATATGGGCAATGATTTGGAAAATAGGCGTTAAAGCTCTTTTGATTATGCCGTTCAAAGTACACACATATAATAAAATAAAATATAACCTTAGTACGTGTTGAAAATAAATTTGTTCCAATAAATCTATGGTGTGGTAAAGGCGAGTCATTAGCAGGACATAAGGATTTATGACGTCAATCGGTATTTGTCTAGCTAAAATAAAAGCTTAGAAGACGATTTATAAATAGCATAGGAAATCTTACATTTCAGCTAAAATAAAATATCATTAAATAAAGCGTATGAACAGGAAATTGACATGTTCTTATAAAACTATTTATTATTAAGTGTATATATTTATAATTTTTTTGTGCATTTACTATTATTTATGTAAGATATAAAACTTTAACTACAGATAATGTTTCGTTAATCAAAAAACTCTTAAAAATGATATTTTAAAAAGGCAAATGAGAATATTTCACGTGTAATGATATGAGCATTAAAGAATATAAACTCTTGACATTTTCTTCTAGAAGTTTTATATCATGCCATAAGCAGCGAGATTAGTTTTTATATCGTATACATGATATATTATGTTTGATGCTATGTCGCATCGCATAGGTATGCAAATTAATGTTGTGTTAAAATTATATTAGATTATATTCTAAATATAATAATGTTATTACCTTAGGGCAAAAATATGTTAACTGACAAACATTTGAAGACCAGTCTGTTTTTAATGGTAAGTTTGGTTTTGGTATAAGTTGTATATCATTATAATAATGATATTTCAAATATTTATACAAAAATCACATGTATGTGAATTTTAATATTTTTATTTTTGACAAAAAAAATTGTGTTGAATTTAAATACCACAACTAAATAATAATCTTATGTCTTATTTTAATTGGACTGTGAAAACAGAAGGTCGCAATAGCGTAATACGTAAGATCTAGACTGGCAACTATGAGGTCACGGGTTCGAGGTACGTCAGCAGACTAATTTTCATTTATTAAAATGAGCTTATATTAAATTGAAAATTATTTTTTAAAACGTGTTTAGATTAAAGTGATTTTTCATTTTTGAAACTCATAATCCTAGCCTTAATTTATTTTTCTCGACAAGATTTATATTAAAAAAATTATTATTTAATAACCATAGAAATCAAGGTTCTTTTATTATTACTAAATTAATCTTGTTTTAATATTAGAATAAAAGGTTAAGTCAACTGATATATATTTACTTTTAAACACATTTATGTATTTTAATGCTAGTTTTCAAGTTTATTTTTATTTCCATATTATATTAAGGCGATATTGCAACTAAAACACATTTGTTTATCTAATATAGCTAACCTGAGCCTAATTAAAATCAAATATAAAACGTCTATAAAACTTTTGTGCTATAATAATAACAACAGTGATTAAAATAATTTATGCAGATTGTGTGAATATATTTTACGTTTATTTATTGTTTAAATTATATTACCTCAAACTACGGGTAATAACAATATGTAAAATTTATTTTCATGGAATACTATTACATAAAGTTGTTTAAATATAAAATTAAGAACATTACACGAGCTAATAAAACGCTGTTAATTATATGAGGCGAGGTAATAAAAATTTATGTATATAACATTAGTGACTAATTAAAAATATTTAATAAATTAAAAAGAAACTAATACAAACTCGTATAAAATTTATGGGAGAAATATATATAATCGCTGCTTGTTATGTTTTTTTTTATTATATAGGGATTCAGATGTATTTATTTCATGTGGTGTTGCTATGTGATTATGAGAAAATATTAATTTTTCTGCCTTATCGAATTTCACTCACACGTGGCGATTTTGGTAAATTAATATCAAGGCCTTTGATATGTATCCTTTGGCGTAGCACAAAAGGCAAATTTCAAGATTCGAAAAGTTTCACGTATAATCATTTCCGAACAAGATTACAAAGCTCCGTTTGTAGTTATTTTGGCAAAATATCAAAGGTGTTGAAATTCATTGCGTCTAATTCGAGAATAATTACTTTCTAAGGCGACACAATTACGGTTCAGTTGGTTTTGAAGTAGCTTATAGAAGAGCTCTAGATATTTTTGAAGGTCTGAATAAAATTTAAAATTTTATTATAATTATAGTAAAAAGGTTTTTCTGAAGAGAGTTATAAAACGCACTCGACAGGCATCGCACTTGAAGTAACAGTTTGCGGCAGATATTTCCAAGCGAACACAAAGCTACTTTCATGAATTTAATAATATTTTTTATTATTTAAATTTAATGATAATAGTAAATATTTAAATAAGAAAAATATAGCTTTATTATCTTGGTATTATATTGTGAATAATTTTATTAGCGTTGAGTAGCTACTCACAAATAAATTATAATGTAAAACTTATATGTGAAATTAAATTAAACACTTAAAAACTGTAATAAAAATATCGTACAAATTAAAGTCCCCTAAGAAAGAGTGTTAATTTTATCATTAAAATCACTTCATAAATTATTTTTCTAATATAAAATTATTTAGGGGTCAACCCGGTATATAAATCTTAATACACTGATGATTAATGTTAAACAAATGTGTTTGTATTACACTGTGTATATTAACCCGAGTTTTTCCATCATGAAAAAACCGGTAATAAAAGCGTTTCCATTCTGCGTTGATATAAAAATAAATTGCTTCTCACCGGTCGGTATATTTGCACTAAGGCAGGTAAATCCATTTTTATGACGGAGCAAATACCGCTCCGTCCGAAGATCTTGTCTTATACCGAAACGTATAGAACAAGCGTCCGGGATTAAAAAGTCCTTATTTTGGAAGGCGGGGTGGCATCGGCACAGGGCCGGATTAGGCGGGCGCGACCGGAATCCGACCCTAAGATTCTTTAAATTCCGACGGCGCAGTTCGGACCTGGTAGGCGAAGGGGCGGAGTCGGGATTTAAATGCCACGAACATGTTAGCTTAATATTCGGCCCTGTTCTTTGCGATGATAAGCGGAACACTTTATGCTTTATAACGCAATTTGGAGGAGGTGTTTCTGTTACAGCTATATTTAAGTATAATATAGACGTTTAAAAATTTTCTGAGAAATTTTGATCTTGATGTGTATATCATCAATGAAATACTATATTATTTTTGTTTTGCACTACGTAAGAATTACTTCTTGCATTTATTTGCGTTCTTCTGTACTTAAACACTCTATATAATCATGGTTAGTGAAAATATTGAACTAATCCTACCAATTTTTTTAATACGTATTTTTTTCAAATACTGATTTGTTAAAATATTTTTTCATAAAAAAAATACCAGCTAACCCAAAAAAGATACCCCATAAAATTTGACATCAACATAAGCATGATACATTTAATATGCTATAAAAGCCAGCTGTAATATACTTACGAGTTTCTACTTAAAAAATCTTCATTTTAATTTCAGAAAGCAAATTCAACATTAAATAAATTTTATATATATTTTTTATTTAAAAGTGAAATTAAAAATATGTTTGTGTTATGTAGCAAAAATGTATAATTTTAATTAAATCAAAATAACGATATTTTATAATATTTATTTACAGAAAAAAATATCAGTCAGATATTATATATATAGTTGTTTTAGAAAAAAATATTATTTGATTTACCAACAGTTAATATTTTCATGTAAATCGAGTTGTCTTATTTATGTTGTAAAGTATAAATAACTAGATTATTAATTTACTGAAGCCAACAGTTTGCTTTTAATTACTAATGAGAGAAAATTTTGACAACAAAAATCCCTTAATATTAGCAATTAAGCAAATTTTCACAGAAATAAAAGTATTAATAAGCAGAACTTTAGAAAATATAGTAGTTTATCTGTGACAATTACACCACTTGTGTACAACAGGTGTAGAGCAGATGCCAGTGGATAATTGTACCATTGTTCTTCTAATACACGATCATAATATTGCTTTTCTAAAAATGTAATTTCAAGCCCAAAAGAATTTATTTACTGAAGAAACTATCCAAACTAGCAAGAGGCAAACATAGTCATGATTTTTACGCCAAATATCTGATCAATTAGAAATTTCATGTATGTTTTACGCCAAATTTATGATCAACTAAGAATTTTAATTTAGGGCATAGAGTAGCATGAAATTAAGCTGACAAAAAAGTGTCTAATAAATATCTACTAATATTTTATGAAATACGTTTAAATTTAAAACTTAAAATCAACTTTTTTAATAAAGCTTTTTATAATTACTATATTTAATGTTAATGAATTTGCTTAAGTAAAAGGCTAAAAATTACCAATTTATTTATTGTGTACACAAAACATTTATTTATATTATTATCATAAAAAAAGGACATAAGAAATCTTTTCACACAAGTCGTAAACGACAATGTTCTATGAATATCTTCATCTGCTATACAACGTTTCTTTGAATCCTTGAATGTTAATAAAATAAGTTAAAAACGAGGTAATAAGAATAATGTTATTGTAATAGTGCCACCATAAGAGACGTTTTAAGTCAAAAGTAGAAGCTACGTCGAGCACTCGGCGAGAAAGCATTAAAAAGCTCTGAGGGTCAGATTTCTCCCATTTGCGTCGAGGATGCCAAAGGACCCAGCGGCGGATAAACCCCAGGAAGCTTCCTCCAGATCGTATCGTAGTGCCGGAAGAGGAAGAAAAACTTTTATTACACCTCAAGGAAAATGGGGATGCATTACCATGCAAGACTAACAGTGCGCGACCCCTGGCAGCCAGGCTTTGCTTTAACTTCATTCTGAAATTGGGATTTATGCGCGTAGTGTATGCACTGAGCTAAAATACTACCAACGTATCCTTGACAATATGCAAATATGAAAATAATAAAATATATCGGACGGAATAGGGAAAAATGTTAAAGAGAAGAGATGCAACTCGAGCGAGGCGTAATCTCATGACAAATATGTACAGGTGCATTTATGTTTAGAAGTTGTGTATCATATTGTTAATGCTTAACGTTTACTTTGTGATTTTATTATATGTTAGCTTACATTGAATTGCATACAGCACTGAAATGTTATATTAAAAGCTACTACTACAAGCATTATTAGCATTACAACTAAGCGGTAAAGTAGATTTAACACAAATAAACCTGCGATTAGTTCGAGAAAGTTATTAATGTATTATTTACATAAATACATATGCTTGAAAGCAGTTCTTCAAAAAAAAGTACACACATATAACATAATTTAATGTCAAAGCAGCAAAGGGAGTAAAAAGAAAAATATATAGTTGTCAATAATGTTTGGTAAGAAATTTATTTATAAATATTTCAAACGTCGTCCTCACGACGATAATGTTTAAAATGACATTAAATGAACGAAAGATGCCTACAATATTGCAAACACACAAGCTTTGACATGCATACTAGTAATATGGAATATCTTCAATAAATTGTAAATAGTAAAAACCAGTCGTTTGCTAAATATGCTTCTGCAAAATTGCAATCATTTCGAAGCTATGGAATACGCAGTAAATTTACAAAGAGCATTTTTTTCTTCTTTATGAAATAAGTCTATCAAGACTTCATAAATCATTCAATGCTAAGTATTTTTAGTTGTTTAATTCTGTTGAATCTAAAAGTACCGTGTAATGTTAGATCGATCGATTGAAAACGGTAGAACGAGCCTTGAACACGATGAGCGCAACGATCGACCAAACACTAGTAAACTAAGAAAATATTGTTACTATGGAAAAAATAACAATGAACTGTAAATATGTTCAGAACATTTATAATGAGTTAATGCGATAAATAGAGTTTTATTAAATTAATTTAATTTACAGACGCTACAAGGCAACATTTTATTAAATAAAACCTGAATATTGTAATTTAACTCCAAAATAAAAAAATAATATGGCAACGATCAAAACCATTATTTTTGTCATGATTTCTTCGTCTTTACAATATTTATTGTAAAATAAGGTTGTTAGTAAGCTTTCAAAAAGTGCTTTAATAAGCACTGAATACAATTAAGATCTGTATAGTTAACCATTGCAACGTACCTACATCAATCAATAAAAGCAGTTTTTACTACCATATTCTACTTTAGTGCCTAATTATCACCACCTATTAGAAGAAATGAAGATATTTACTTGACAGGGAATTTTTAAAAGAAATAATATTAGCTAATTTGTTGAATCGCATGATAAACTTTAAAGTAACAGCGCTGGCTTAAATAATTAAACATTCTACTTGACAGAAAATCTTAAAACACCACAAAGCGTAAAAACACATTTTCATCATGAAAAACTGTTATGGAGTTATTACTTCAAATTAGAAAAGCTTTTGATTTATGTAAATACATTCAATGTTTCACTTTTATTTTTGGGTCCCGAATTATTACAATCGGTAACACCCTTTATCGCCACCCTGTATGTATTGTGCGCGGGTTGTGCGCCAGTAAAAATTGTCATTCAGAGTCGCAAAAGCTTGCTTTGTTACCTTGGCCTGCCGCAATCTGATCACCGCGCCAGATGCTGCGGCGAGGGAGAGCAATCTCCCTCACGCAGTTCTTGGATAAAGACACATCCGGAAGTATGATTTGGCTGAAAGTAGTGTTTTTTGTATGGCAATCGACGGGGTCTAATCTCGCTTTTGCCCTAGTCCCACGCGACCGAGAAAAAATAAATGTTTGCTCCATTACTGTGTGTCCAATATGTATATACATATGTATGGGTACGTGCTTATGTGGGGTTGTAAAATTCGGGTTAGTGAAACACTGTTGCACTAGTGATGTACTTTTTGATAAGTGGAACATGAATAGGGTTAGTCGGGGGAGACTGACACGCTTGTACATTTTCTAGGATATTACAACAGCAAGGGTAAGTGTTAACCCAAAACATTTAAAGTGTCAATGACACGTTTAAGAATTAAATCGAATTGTTAATTACAACGTGCACTTAAGTATTTTTTTTCATATAGAAAATTATGCATTAAGATTGTATTATTATTAAATTATTATCAGGGCTTAAGAAAAAAATATTGAAAAAAAGATTAACATCAATAAAATATGTAAAGATATAATTGATTCGCGAATACTTTTTATAGTTAATTATATTATGCGTATTATACCAAAAATCATTGTTAAATATGTAGAGGTTTCAACCTTGTATTTTTTAAAATTTATATGTCCTTCTAACGACCATTTTGAACAAACAAAAAGAAAGATCAACCCATTTTTAAATTGGATATAATCAAAATATATGAACGAAAATATCGTGACAAAATAATTGCGTTATGAATTAAAAATATTGCATGGTCCACCTTATTACCCAAGTACCACAAAAACTACTATTTTTGTATACGACGCGAGTTAAACAACACATTATATCATGCGCATAATACTATTGTTCTTCGACTCTTGGTTACCGATCGCCACAAATAGTCGTTTTTTTAGACGTGAACATATTTTCTGGGTATCTCACAAACATGTTTATCTGCGATTCGACTGAGCTGTCTCGAACCAGCATTATAAAAGATGTGACACTTAGTCAGAGAGACTCCAGACAAACGATACGGAGACGCCACTATATTCTCTATGATATGAAGTAGCTTATTATAGATTATTTTAAAACCCAAATTTGTATAATCTAGCAAAATCTAAATTTATCATTACGATACTCATCCGTGAGATTATCAAAAAATCTATCAAACAATTTTATATACTAATCAATGATGTTGATCCCCAAGATACTATAGAAAGTGTAAAACACAAAGTCTCATAAACTTGACTACACCACTGATCTAACGTGGTATTAAACTGATACAAAAGTTTTGAATGGTTATTTAGTTAATAATCAATGTTTTTTTTGAGGAACAAAGCTCCTGGCAAATTTAAAAAAACAACATAATCAATTTTACATCCACACAACGTCAGCAGATAAACTAAATTAGAAGACATTCAAGTGGCTTTATTTTAATCTACAGATACATTGAAAATCTTTTGTTTTAAGTTCATAAAATTGAGTGACTAATAAATCTATTTGGTTTTTGTAATACTGTGTATCAACCAAATAAAACCTCAAGCATTTAACAGCAAATATATAATAATAAATTTTCAATAACAAATATTTAATTATCATTTTTATACGTGTAAAATTGTATGATTTTATTATTGCTTATAAGTTATATCACAGCCCCTCCTAAAAATACTCGGCCTAAAATAATAATTATTGAGGCTTCACGATTTTTTTTATAAAACATATTTAAATTTGTTCAATTTTTCACAAAAAACGTAAAGATTCTTAGGACAAAATTATTGTAATTGATAATTCGAATTTTCCATTATTGATTCATACAATTTTCAATACACGAAAAATTACAAGACAAGACTACGATTTTTTATCTTTATGATATCTTCAGAAAAGATTATTATTGAAAATGTGAATGAAGAGCAATTTTTTAACATAAGTAGCTAGACGGTAATATATTTGTTACAGTCAAAATTACTAAAAAGATAATATTCAAAAATATAATTTAATAACTACTTTTCATATATATGTATATATAAATGTTTAGCTATAGAGCTGTATATCTCGTTATTCTGGCTTTTCTACCGTTAAATTTACCGACAAACTTGAAAATCCTCAAAGAAAATATTATTTAAAACATAATTTAACATACAAACTTATAATTAAACATTTTAAATTTTATATTATTTCCTAGATATATACAGAGAAAACTTGCTAAATATATTACAATACTAGTCTTTGTGAGTAACACGTATAGCAAACAATAAAACAACAGTAAAAATTTCACTGTCGGTCCTTCATCAGGCAAAACAAAGAGCCAGGGGCTACCGGGGGTTGTTATCCTATATCTCGCACTATATAAAAATACTCACTAAAAGACGTTGTTACAACAACAAATTAAAAATAAATATTAGCGTGTTGCTATAATGAATAATAATAAAGGTCATCGCTGAAAGTTTCGTGCATGTTCCATAGGTCGTTTCGTTACGTTCACGTTATGTTAATTGTTGCTATTTATGTTACGTTATGGTGCATTAGCAATTTTGAAGCTAATTTTCGCAACAACGCTTGCTGAAATAAGGTTCAAAATTGGCATCAATTTAACACAAGTTTGTTAATGAGAATGCAATTATAAATTCGTAAGGGTTGACGTAAGAAATAATATAATAATGAAAAACGTTGCCTATAAAATTAGCATCAGCTCTGAAATCGTTTCATTATTCAATACACGTTCATAAAATTAATAGCTAGGTACATTGTTGAAATATTAATAAATATTATTTTTAGTTAAGCAATAGGAGGTTTTCAAGTCGAATTTAAATTAAAAAGTTTCACAACTTATTTTTTATAAAATAATAGAGCAAACAAACTTTCGCGTGTAAGAGTTCAAACGCCATTTACGTTATATGTGTACCACGTTTATGAATCAAGATATCTGTCACGTAAATTTGTATATAAACGATTCCTTGACGTTTTAATCAAGTCATATCATAGGACAAACTGACAGTTTATGATGTCAGTTTTAATATTAGATATGTGCGAATGTGAATTTGATAACTTACTACTCAATATTTAAATTAATATAATAATTATAGTTTAAGGCTATTTTCTGTAATATAAAAATTGTTATGTTTAAATTATATGATATAATTTTATTCAGTGCTAGAGATTTTTTATGGCTTTAGAATTGTCTTAGAACAACCAATTATAATTATGTTATCTCAATAGACGTCAATGCATTTAATGAATTAGAGAAGTGTTTTTAAACAGCTAGATTCATTTTAACATAAAGTTGTATCTATCGTTAAACGCCAATAAAAAAATGTTCGATTAAGATGATTATAATATAACTATTTTGGTACATGTTTGTATATACATAAATAAGTATAAAATTCAAGCAGCAGTTTTCTTTCAACACATAATACATATAGTACTTAGCGGAATTAAAAATTGTTACAGCCATTTCAAACACACAATTACTGACATATTAATTTGATCCTAGATAATGTGTTTCCCTATAATTTTGAATTCATCTTTTATAATTGAATGCTAATTTAAGTAATGTTACTATTATTGCTATTTAGATCATATTAAAATATTATATATTTATTATTATATAGATAAAAATAACGTATATATTCCCATATCTGTAAGTCATAATTTTTTCACATACTGTAAATAACTGAATTTTTCATTCAACATTAACCAGATGAATTTTGTCAAAGGGATGCGATACGCCCCAGGGGTTCCGCATGACAGTTGCATCGTTAACTAAAATCTGCGTTAAACACGAAGATTGATTACTTAGGCCTGCGAATTCAGACCGTAGACAAACAGTAATAAACGCAGATAAATCACGCACCTACGTTTATGTAAATATCATCGTCAAGGGTAGGTACAATCCTTTAACGTTGTTACGGTTTAGCGTTCATAGCGAACGGATTAATCCACCATTTCAAAGGTCAACAATCGCATAAATCCACCCAGTTAAAATTAATTTATTTTATAATAAAAATTTACGACAGACAAACACCAGATGCCGTTTTGCCGTAAGCAAATTTTAATGGTGGCGAAAAGCGTTTACGCAAATTAAAAAGTAAAGTATTACGCAACGACTAAACACGCTCGCTTCTCTCTAGCTTTAATCGTTATTCCCGTGTATGTTTTATATAATAATATGTTAATGCTTTAGTTTTATTTTCAAGTCACTTTGATCTACCATTTTCCTTAGTTTTTTATGGGTTAATATTTTATCTGTATTTAATCTGCATATAGATTTTATTTAATTACTAATAAATATAAAAGTATATTGGGGCAATAGATAATTAAGAGGTATAGAGAAGTTATTATATTTTCGAAATTTATTTTTATATGTAGTCGAAATAGTGCCTAAGACATCTTTCAGATATCTTTAGAAGATGAGCTCACGCTGAAATATCTAATCAAATAAATATTTGGTGAAACTCGCATCCTGTTACTCTTCACTATAATTAAGATTGACTGCTATTTTAGATCATAAAAAATCTAACATCTAAAGCAATACAAACGACTAGACGTCATTTAATTATAAATAGATTGCTTCATTGCTATCGATCGCTATTATGTGTTAGTCACATCTCAAAAATGTTATTTTAACTACATAAACTAAAATTCAAGACCATATAAAACATATTTATTTTACAGTTACACAAAATCGGTCTTTTTTAAAGTATAATATTTAAATTACCGAATAAAATTAAATGTAAACATAAATTGTAAATGTAATTAATAATAAATTAAGACTGTAATATTAAATATGGACACTGAAAATATACTTATCGTCGTCCATAAAGTAAAATTCAGTTTTTAATGAAAAATTATATAGTTAAAATTAGTCATGTGATATGACTGTTAATTTAAAGTTAAAAAATATTATTAAGTATTCGCTAAGCACTGGATCAAAGAGAAAATATAATTACCAGTGCTCTATGATTTTGCCTTTAGGTTTAATTACAACTCGCCTCAACTTATCTAATTATGTGTTTTTTAATTTATACATATGTGATATAAACAAGAAATTTTATATTTAAGTTTAGTTTCTCTACAATAAAAATTAGCTATTATTTAATATATCAGATGCATACTTTATTCTATTTTAAATTTTTTTGTGTTCTACGAAAATATACTAAGGCATAGATATTTCTTAAACATTTTACGTGCATATTTTCTACGAATATTACGTATTATAAAAGCTTGTCCATTGCTCGGTACATATTTCTTTAAATATGAAATATGCTCATATTTAACGTACGAGCGTATACAGTAGCTATAAAGTTATCACATACATATATCTAGAAATTACTTGGTAATTTGAAGGAGCAAATATCTGTTATATATCAGATTTTTCTGCACGGCAAAAAAAAATACGGCAAATTAGTTAACGGAACTAAATAAAAACCGGTGACATAGCAGTAGCAATTTCAGCGAGTCATACAAGTTCAAGAAGTTTTAGTTCCGAGAATCTACTTCCTTCCGTCACGATTCAAGCCATGGTCAGGGAGTGATATTTTAAATATTCTCCGAAGAAAGACATCACCGCACACTTCAAAGATTTGCTTTAGAATATCGATCCTCTACAAAAGGCATTCACAGCAGATGGTGCGACACCGGGGCTTCGCCCTTGGTTGGTCGGAACATAGAGGCTACCATCAGAAATATTATAAGCTACCACTTCTAGATATGCATACATCGAAAGAATCTTTCTTTGATTGTCAGTCAGGAATTACAACATGATAACTTAAATATAGTTCGAGAATTCCGCGTCACCAGTGATACATTATATCAGTGGTATTTTAGTCAAATACTCTACTTCCATTAACCATATTATTTGTTAATAAAAAAGTTACTTAAATTTATGCACAGACTATTAACATCTATGACCAAATATATTCGAGAATAATGGCAATTTTTTTTAATTTCTAATACACTAAAATTTTAAGTATTAGGTTTTACTTTTTATGCAAAAGTATGTCATATATTGCTTAAAGGTTTCATGGTTTAAAAATAAAATATCGTTTCAGCCATAAACTAATAAGGTTTCGTTCGATCTCTAAAACAAATTGACAAATTTGTTCGTTTTATATTGCCATTCGATGAGCGGACAGACAAATAGACGGACATACAGAAAGTTGATATAACCGTAATTCACTCATACAAATACAGACAATATACTCGTAATAAAACGAAAAATAAACTTCAAAATCAACACGTCGAACATTGTATGGAAAGCCATAAATAACACGACACGTACAGGCGTGTCGCTCCCCACGGCACTATACTAAAACTTGTGACATATTGCGCAATATAATAAAACCTAAAGTATTAAAAATATACAATATCATTTTTTCTGCACGTGTATGTGCGTGAGAACTTTATAAGGATGTCCGTAACGTGATGAGGGTTCGATCCTAAACATCGGCTATAAAAATGTCGATAGACATCCTGCGTTTTGCGTCGATCATACATCATTTTAATTGTGCTACATGACACCTCGTTGAATATTTACACCTCTAACTGAGTGCCTAGTACACATTTTCCTCTTTTTCGGATAAAATAATTCTATTAGCCTCGAATGAGCTTATTTTAGTCAAAAATGCAAAAATGCCGATTATTGGAAAAATTGAAAATGAAAAATATCAACGCTATGCACCCCGTTTTCACGACTACGTAACATATTTCCATGCATAATATATATCCAGTATGTAAAGCGAACGATTCTGCAAAACTTCCTAGCGATACACACACTGGTAACATATGCCAAGCTTGTATGTACTGTATGTGTAATATTTAAATAAAACAGTACAATTTTGTAACATACATATTTATAATGTGTCAAACAATGACAGAATTGCTGCGAGGTAAAATTATTTAATTTATTTTTGTTAAAAATACACACTAATTGATTTATATATTTAATAAAAATACATAAAAAAATAATGATCCATTTTTAAATTAACCTGTTCGCTTTACTTTCAACGCTAATGGCATTTTCTTGTACAACGCTTTATCAAAAAATATACTATTACTAACTTACAAGTATTATATATACAATAAATATAGTAAAAATGTTTTTGTATTCTAACTAATACTGAATACCAGACCATATTAATAGTAGCAGCTATAGAATTGTTTAATCATGATAAAATAAAAATAAATAAAAAAGCCAATTTCAATTTGAACAACCTAAGGCAGCTTTCAATTTTTTTTACGTAATTCCGCATGAGTAAGAAATAACTTATTCCGCGGTTACAATTTGATATATTAAAATTATAAATTTAATACGTATACCTTTATAAAAATGTATTAGATATACTTTAAATATTTATTTTTAAATTTAAAAAAAATAAATAAGAAAGATGAGATACATTTTAAACGGTTCGGTAACAATTGCTCCTACGACAATTGATCTCAGGACAGTTGCTTTCGCGGACAATTGCATTCAGGAACTATTGCTCTCATATTTTTTTAATTTACTGCATGTAAAAAAAACACGAGAGAAATTGTCCGTGAGAGCAATAGTCCCTGAGTGTAATTGTCCTGACAGCAAATACCCGTTTACCATTTTAAACACTATTTTATTAAAGCATCATTATAATGCTGAATTTTTAAAGTAAAGATTCACAACTTCAGCCATAATACCAAATAAATTAAAATATTTTTTGTAAAATAATTTGAATTATTAAATTGTAAATGAAATAATATCTTTTTTAAAAAGTTCTTGCCTTATATAAATGTATTTATTAATTTTTCAATGCAATATTACTAGATAAATACAATTAACGACTGACGACGAAATCTGTCTGTAAATTAGTGACGTATATTATATTTATTATAAGCTATTATAAAAGCCTACATGCAATACTATATTCATCTGTGAAATTAGTAAAATCCAGGAAAAAATACTAGGATCTATAAGGAATTAAGACTCCTTAGTCACCGACTTTTACCACTGATATATCGTTTTAATAAGCGTCGATATGGCATTTTAATGTATCATAAAAAAAATTATGATTATTTATATGTACCAATTTAATGTGTGAAACATTTTTACAATAAAATAAATAATTTATTTACTATGTGTACATGCATCTCAGTCATTCAATTGATTTACATTATACGAAAATATCAGATCAAAGAATGACTTTGAGTGTTATAATCATTAAATTCGACTGTTTTATATTGAAACATACATATATTTGTCATTTTTTATTTTACTTTAAAAAAAAAATATTGTTTAATATGCATATATCTTTTATAAGAAATGGCAAAATCCTAATCCTAAAAATGTTTCGCGCAACTGTTTACTCAGTGTATGTTTGAGGTAGCGCTAAAATAATATTTATTTATAATAAACAATTCAAAATTGCATATATAATCACTTACTCTTAAAAAATATAAATTAGTAAGTAATATTTATCTTCGCAAAAACTATAGTAGAATTTTAACTAAAACACCATTTTTCGATACTACCTAGCTACACTTACGTTTGGAACATATTGACCTTGACAGGAGTGTCGAACTTTCACGGGATTTTAATATTTATTTTTAAAAAATACAACAGTATTTTATATCAGTTCATTAATATTAAGGGTTTAAAATATTTCTAATAAAAACTCAAAATAAATTTTCTACTATAATATAAAATATTTAATTTAAATTGAGTAACCTATTAAATAAAACCTAGAATTAAATGCTTAAGAAATTCTTTAAAATTATATTTTTTATGCTTCTAAGACGAAGACAAAAAAATAAGATTCTCATACGCTTTTAAAACGATCGAAATTCTTAGAACGATCGTGAAAGTGTTTTTTTGCAGGGACGTTCTGAAAAGTACACAAATACGCGTGCAATTCTCAATAGTTTGTATATACATACAATAAAGGTATTAAAGATTGTAATCTCGACGGTTTTTTACAAAGTACTATGTTATATAAGATTAAAATTTTGACAGTACTATACAAAATATTCAACAATTGTAATTATTTACAGTATATTACATTTAATTTAAAGTAATTATTAATATTATTATAGTAATTAACATAATATTTACACAGAGACCTAAATTCATACATACGTTTCATTTCCAAGACTTACAAAGTGGGTGCCCTTAATGGAACGCTAAGGGCGCTGAGCATTTATCAAAGTGTAACTATGCGCGAGTTAAGCAAGATTTTGCTAACTTCAATAAAACACGTATGAATATGCTTTATATTTACGTCTGCACAAAGAAGACGTACGGCGAAACAACTAAGGCTTGACACCACTTTTAAAACTACCAACTTTCACGTTAAACTTTGGATGAAACAAGGAATGAAAGCGCCTACGTCCGCGTGGCGTCGTTTCAAAACATAATATAATTTTTCAATTCAATACTTTGGTCCTGTGCCAAACTTTGAATTTGCTCTTGTTAGACCATTAAAAAATCCTTTTATATAATGTCTCTTTTGTATTAAAATTATATATGTGAAAAA
The DNA here is from genome assembly GCF_051122295.1 of Plectrocnemia conspersa. Classification (NCBI taxonomy): domain Eukaryota; kingdom Metazoa; phylum Arthropoda; class Insecta; order Trichoptera; family Polycentropodidae; genus Plectrocnemia; species Plectrocnemia conspersa. The sequence continues at coordinate 8,008,626 of NW_028277174.1, read as the reverse complement.
TTGATTTTTACATTTTTTCTATGCTTATAAACGTAGCTAAAAATCATATATACAATGTTATCAAGATTAAAAATGTCTATATAATAAATAAACCTTATGAAAACTAAGACATTTGATTATATATGCCATACTTAAAATATTAAATTTTAATAGATATTTGATCGCAAAACAGCACAGCTAAATATCAAGCTATTAAAATATTGCTTTTAAAGCACGATAATTAGGAATATTGTTTATCAACATTTTATACCTAGTACGGAATACTCTATTTTTAATTCCATAAGTTAAGGGATGTATAATTCTACGAGTAATTCAATAACTTATTTACTGGAATTTGCAAGGAAAATTGAGTTTAGAAAATGTATTTAACATAGACTGAATATGTGAACGTCTGAAAGGAAAAATGTGTTACTGTCTTGTCTGGTTTATTACACAAGGACTTAATGTTAACCAGTTTAACTAGCTTATTTGATCATAGGAAAACAAATATGGCAACGAGGAAATGGCTTAAAAATATTTTTAAATATCACCACTTCCTGATAGTATATCACCATTTTTTTTTATACTTTTTTTAGTATTTAAATCCTTAATAATATATTGCTTATTAATAATTCGTAAACAGAAATGATACTAATATAGTATTACACGTTACGTAATCATTAAATTTAATGGCTCAGCACTATGATACAGTGATGAAAGCCATTGTTTTTAAAGTCAGTGGTTTGAATCTCATATGGAACCAATATGCTATTGTGTCTTATATTTAAGTCAATGGTTATTAATAATAATTATAATTCCAAAAAGGCTTTTCTAGCTTTTGTTAATCTCAAAGGTCAAAATTGTATTGTATATAAAGAGATAATGTAGCTTATCAAAGTATTAGTATCAATTATGTACAATATAATATTGAGAAAATACAGATACAAGGCAAGTAAGAATGAAAGTCTCTTTCTTAATGACAATGATGTAAATTTATATAAATAAATAAATTATATGTTGATATTACTGATTTTCATAATGAAAATTTAAAAAAACTAAACTTTTTATGAACCAAAAAAGAGGACTGCTCTAAATTTATTAAAGTTCATTTTACCCTTGCTTAAAAATTTATTAAAGAGAGTTTTTATCTATTCGCATGTATTTACAGTAAATAAATAAGTTTTCTAGATTAAGGATTCGAATACCATAAAAGGAAATATATAATTTGACTTAAGATTTTTTATGTTATATAAGAATTTTATTTAACGGTTCGATAATCCACAACTGAGGCACAAAGGGTTGGACCAAATTCAGTCGAGTAGTCTTACTGGCCTCGTCCCACGGATTGAGCACCTCGGTGGGACTTTCTAATAATGTTGTCGCAATAAGTAATACGATGATGTCGTTGGATGGCAATAGTGCGGTGGCTGAATTTACGACATCCAATATGGAGACGTTTTGGCGAGTGCGCATGAGAATTGCGGCCGCTTCTTTATTGCCGTCGCTTGTTTATTGTTCCTCGTTCCTTTATTTCTCAGAGAAGAAATATTTTTATTGCGACTAGGAGCAACCGAGCAGTTTCCAGGTGCTGCGAATCGCCATTTTTACAACGTGTAAAACGGTACATGAGCAAGCAAGACTTCGTGGTTTGTATAATTGGTGTGAAGTCGTAAACCAGAGCGAAGAATTTGGACGGAGTCGATGGTTAACATAATAAAATAATATCATATAATACTGAATAAAAACATAACTACAAAATGTTGTAAATATGCCTTTAGATTTATTATTGCAAAGGTAAGAAATATGGCTTTGTTCGAAATAAAAAGGCTTCGATTTTAATCAAAAAAGTTTTGCACTCTTTATTATGTTAGGGTTCCTTAAAGCTTACAAGTTTTTATAAGCTGCAATTCATAATATAGCAAGTAAATAGAACCACTAGCTACTAATTAAATATTATGTAAGAAGATCAGATATTTGTGAAAATCAATAAACAACATTACATTGTTAGTTTAATTTGTATATGCTTCACATCTTTCATGACAATTGATTTAACATATTAATGCATTTAGTTTACAGAACGATTTAGTATCATTAATAATTATCTATGCTATGCGCCTTCGTGTTTGTCAAAGTTTAAGGGTAAAAGGGCAAACTCGTTTGCTTTGGAAAAGTTTCGCTTAATTGCAAGTTTGTGTTTCACCCCTTTGTACACCTTCAAATTTACTCTTTCTATATCAACTCGGCGGCAAAATGTTTCTGTTGCTTGATAACGTACGTATTATGTACACATGTATATGTAATATATGAAGAGTTCGCCTTAACAAAGTACTATTATATACACATATATATAGATATATATGCCATTGTGCAAACGTATACATGCGCATTATACAACTCTAAACTGAAAAAGTTTTACTTTGAAATTGTCAATGAGAGCGCGAACATGTGGACTAACTTATATACACACATAATTTTATCACGCATAATATTATAATGTATTATACGTTAATAAATATAAATAAATATTATACCTATTTCTCATTTTAATTATGACATTTTAAATAATTTTGATGAAGACTTACATATATTTTTTTATATATGGATATTATCTTTTTTAATAAATATATGGTAGTTCTATTATTAACAGCTTAACGCCCGGGGACTCGTATACGAGTCTTGAAAAAATATTTAGTGGCCGTGAACTCTGGCATGAGTCCTGCGTCATGCGTTTTCTTTTATTAAAAAAATACTAGGAACTTTGCCTTTATATGATAATCAGAAATAGTAATATACAATATTTTTACGTACTTTCAAATAAAAAATAAACTATATTTTACTTCAAATTTTTGTAAAAAAAAATCGTTTTATCCCACTACGCACGCGAATTTTTTTATGAAATATATAAACCATAATTAAATATTATTTATAAAAAATAATATTTTATGTTACACTTCTTAATCAGAAATAAATTTAAGAGTCACACTATCTGGCTAGGTAAACATCGAACCAATCCAATTAAAAGAAATTGAAACACCCCGCTTGATAGCACATCAATTAACAAACATTTTCAACCTAAAAATCTGTATGTTATTGCAAAATTTAAAAGTAAAATCGTTACGTGATATGAAATATGTGAATAAATTAGATAACACAGTAATCAAAGTACTTCCCAAAAGATCATCTATTAACGTACGAACATTTTTCTCGGTGTTATTTTGAAATTTTCTCACCATTTAGAAAACCGCAATGATTTACAGATTAGGAAACCAAGGGAAAAAAGCTACAATTCGGATAAATTATCGCCGCATTAGATTATTGTAAAATAATTAAAAAAAAATATTATTGCACTTAAAAGAATCTCTAAGAAATATAACCATAAACGAATAAATATATATTTTTCATTCCTAATATTTTGTGTAAATTGAAAATGGTTGCAATGGTAACAAACCGGTTATTTATAATTTAATAATATGTATGCTTAAATGCTTCTATAATATTTTATATAAACGATTTATAAAAAATATCCGTTTATAATATATGTAATGTAAATTGCACTCACTAAATTTTTTCACTTTTTTAACTTTCTCTGCTTACAACACTGTCACGGACACATTTATTTTTATCACTACACTTATGAACCACACTGTATCACTATTTATATTTATTTTTAATATTTACACTTTTTTATATATTTTAATATTTTTTTATAAACACTAAACAAAGTAAACACTCGTCAATATGAAGAGGAATTTCACAACTTCTGCACATGTATGCTGTATCTTGCCTTATTCCATGTGCAGAACAAACACGATATTTTCTTCTCACATACATATCCACACTTTTTATTTTTATTGACTGTTTTTCAGCTTATCTGATGGATCGAAGGCACGGGAACGGCAAGAAGTGGTAGAAACTGGTGAAATGTCTTTAGAATCGATAGATTCCACTGAATTCTGCATCCATCCTTGAACCATACTCAGAAGAATTTAATTTTGTTGTTACGATTAAAATTTTGATTGACACTGAACGAATAAAACAATGCGCATTGAATTAAATGAAAAAACAACATTTTTTTGTTTATTTAATTGTTTTTTTTTTAAATATTTGGTAACTATGTATTTATTGTTTCCGGTCGTTCTGCTTTTTTCCCGTGTCTTTCATCTGGCTGTTATGAAAAATAGATATCATTCTGAAATCTTTTTTCATATTTGTTTTCCAAATTTGGATAAGCGTTTTACCCTTTCTGCCATGTTTTTATATATTTGAGATTCTTGAAAACTCTTATTTTTCCGGATTGTTCCACAAAGTTCAGTTTCCCATAAAAATAAATATTTTTCGAGTTGAAAAAGCCTGGAATACCTTCCCGGTATTCCCCTGGAATACCTTCGAAATCTTGATAATCGCTTGTTGGATTACCTTTACTCCATTCTTCTGGGATAATATCACTATCACAGTCACCATCACTGAATGAAAGTAAATTCATCAAACGCGTTCTATGTTTACGTACACTTGAATTAGAATCACTTTTGCACATATCACTATATTCACAATCACTGGAGGCGTTAGACAATGCGTCTTAATTTTTTTCCAAAAAGATTTCATCTCTTTTGTCCATTTTAGGGTGATTGAAAATATATTTTTTTAATTGAAGTCACATTCACAAAACATCACTGTGAGAAAGCAATTTTCGCGATACGCTTCGGTCAATAGTTCAGAAGATTAATAAGCCTAAATTTATTGTAGTTGAACTAACTTGTTACATGTTTTAAAAGCAAAGCATTGCTCTTTGCTTATATAAATTAAAGAAGTTCTCATAAAAATAATTTTATTTATCATAATTTAAACTCAAATTTTAACTTTTTTAAATAGATAAGATAAATATGATTGTGATCCAAAATATTTACGATTCCAAAGAAGAAAAAAATTAAAACAATATACAAGTATATATAAACTTTGATTTCCCAAGAGTTTTTTTCTCAAGGTGCTACTATAAAGTTTAGTCCCAAGCTTTAATAAATATTATTAAATTATCTTAGCGTTTCAGAATAATTAGACTGTAGTTCATATTTGATCGATAAAATGATTTTTTTTTTTTTTGATAGATGCAGCGATACAAAAATATAAAAAAATGTTTCAGTTAGTTGTGTGTTCTTTTAAAAACAATGCTATATAAATATTCTATGGTTATGTATCTTAAAACGACACACGATAAAGTAAAAAGAAAAATGTTTTAATGACAATAGTTGCCGTAATTCAAATACCATGCAATTTTGTAAAAATTGTATGGTATATGAACTTAAAAATTTTGAGGCCCAATTTTTTTTTAAATATTGGAATATGTAGTCCAGATATGACCCAACACATGTTTAACAAAATAATTACTTAATATTAACAGCTAAAGCACGCCTGACTATTAATACAAAAATTAAAAAAAATTATATATATTGTGTTAATAATGAATATTTTTTATTTTAAATATTGATTTAAAGAGGCTCAAAAAATTCAGAATTTTCTTTTTTTTATTAAAATTAAAATAATAGTTATAACTCTGTTTTTTAATATTTGTATTTTATAAAAAAAGTATGTATTTTTAAATAGATACTTTTTATATATAAGCGAAAATTCTGAGTTTGTGTTTGGTATAATTTTATTTCACCGTTTTGCTTATTTAATTATTATTTTTGTATACTACACAGATATCAATTAATTTAAATATAATTAATAACACTTAGTTTGTAATTTTCAATATAATATATACCATAAGTCATTTCATAATTATATATAAAATATTTATATAATAAAATATATTGTGTTAAGGTGCGGGATATAAAATATTGTTAAAATTTATTAAAATAAAATTATTATACCCATACTAATACTTTATTATTACCTGTATTTTGATTTAAAAGCTAAGCGGATGTCAGTGTCAAATAAGCATTTTGATTTTTGGGAACTTAATAAATCCGTGGATTCATAGGATTTGAGAATTTCATATAAAAATTCAAGATTTTGTAGAATTGTTAACCAAATTTCATTACATAAATATACGAATTAATAATTTCTTTTTTAAAATAATTTACGTTTAATAAATATTTTTTATATTCTTTAATAAGAATCATATAAAAAATTAATAAAGAATTTTTACTTGTGTTGTGGTAAAAAAATAATATGTTATTTTGTATTTATATATCGAGATTTTATAATATACAATATCAGTACATTGAAAAATATAATAATATATTTTAACAAGCAAGGTTTGCATTATTAAGGAATAAAACGGATTCGGTTACTGCTAGCGTTTAACTATTTTAATAGTTAATGTCGAAATACCGGTTAACGCCTCGTTATAACGTTGTTTTGGGACAAAGAAAGTCACGTCTCGTTATTGTTTGATAATTCGAAACACACGATAACTTGATCCCGTCTCGGTTAAAAGACAACTCGTTAAGTCGACAAAGGAAGATAATCTGAAAAACGAGCTTGTAGTGGATGCTCATTTCTGTAAATATTCCCGCGCGTCATTTATTTCATTAACGAACTTCTGCGCTTCAACAGAGAGGCCTCGCAAGTTATTTTACTTTGTTTTCTTTTTTGGTGCTGGCGACGATCATTAATCATTGTGGTGTTTGAAATAATAAAAAAATGTCTGAAGGAAATTAATTGACTGCATGAAAATTCGAAAATCCACAGCGCCGACCTTTAAGCCTGTCTAATCCTAGATGGGATTTCACCTGTCGGTGTACACTACAAGGGGGATTAAATACTTTTGACTTTTTTCTCTAGGATTTAGTACATTTTCATGCAAACTTCACGTAAGATAAAATTAAATTAAATTAGTTTTAGTTTATAGTGTGTAAGTTTATAATTATCTCACATATGTACGTAGCAGCTTTACTTGAGTTTAAACTAAAGCATATAATATATAACTTTTTGATGAATATTAAGGGAGAACTCAACAATTGTTTTAAGATAATCAACTACAAAGTAATACAAGTGTTTCAAAATATTAACGAGCAATTAAACTTATGGGTATAATTACGACCCTACATAGGTAGATGTATGGAAAATCTGGCATTTTGTATTGAGCTTGCAATTTGCGTTTTAATTAAATTGCTATATAATACATTCAAAATAGCGCAATATTAAAACATGGTTCTATATGTTAAAGGACAACATTATTTAAACTCAAAGAAAGATACTGAACGAATTGACCGTAAAAATAACATATAACGCAAAAATGTGTTAAAAGCGCAATAAACAAAATTTATATTATTCTTTACGAATTACGCTGATAAGTTTATTATACGTGACGATTAGAGATTCTAATGGAATAGTATCGCCAAAAGGCCGTTCATTATTTTGACCAACACTATATAGACGCGCGCTAATATTTGCTGTAGAATGTGCTTAAAGTGTCGCCAAATCTCCACTTTTTCAAACTGTAATACGTAGCGATTATAATAATAAAGACGATGGAAATAAACAAAACATTACTTTTACTGCGCAACTTAAGAAAAACTAGAGCAAAGTGATCCCTTAAAATCTGACCCAGCATATTCTTCAAGCACTTCTTTACCTTCATCAGTAACTCCCAGTTTAACCAATTTGCGCTAAGCATAGTCAAGTATCAACCGAAACTTAAAAGACCGATAAAACAGCCGCTTCCCTCTTTGCGGTTTTGGTCAGTTACGACGAAATATATGATTCAAACCAGATTCTAGATACAGTCAATGCTACGAGAACTGCACATGACTGAAAAATTATAATATTAATAATTAAAAACTACAATTCTATACACGAATGATATTCATATTTTAAAAAATGAAAGCTTTGTTGATTCTCCCCTATTTTCCAGAAATTTCATATTGAATGAACGCATTAAAATATATTAATTACAATGCTTTTTTTACTTTTGTTGCATCGATTGCCTCTTAGAAATTTATGACAGAATATTGAGAACTGATTTAAAAAATATCAAAGAATCAAAGTATATTTATTTTATCACACAACGTGAGCATAAGGACCAAGAAAGTGATTTTCAGAACAAAAATCTCTAGGAAGATCGATGAAAAAATAAATAAATAAATAGGGAATTGTCTTAAAAACCGATAGTGAATGTCTTAAGTTTAGGTTAAAGATATTTGTTTTAATTAAAATTATTTTAAGAAATATGTTTTAATTTATTGACTCCATTGATGCTGTGTTTTTTTATCGAATAAAAGAGGTTTTCAGTTAAAATGAAAGCAAAAATGTTAGAGATTTTTATATAATATAAATAGGGTTTGAATAATTTATATAAAAAGCCTTTTTTATTGTAATTCTAATAAATAATGAAGATAGTTAATAATTACATGATTTTATTTTAAAAACAAGTTGTATATTGTATGTATTTAATATTTTAATATTATAACTTTACATCTAAACACAGATACTATTAACTAAACATAATTGTTTTACCCACAAGGTATTTAACTACCCGTTTGATTGTCACGTCGACAACTGCTAATCCCGCTCAGTTATACTGAATAATACAAAAGGTTGTCAACTACTGGCACATTTTGTATTAGGAGGATCGTTTATCCTTCGCGTGCACACACACACAAATCCAGAGACAATCATTCGTTTCAGGATTTGTGTAATCAAATAGCTCTTGTTGAAAATTGTGGTTTTCGTTCTTTAAGCGTACCCATCCATCTTTCTATTTAATTAATTTTATTCAAGCTTACACAGATCCAATAGATATTTAAAATAACATTTTTTAATCAATCGAGAATGTGTTTTTGCATAAGTTTCAATCAATTAAGCGTTTCATATTAATTATGTTTTACGCATGTATAATGCGCATGGGATTTACACTAATTGGTTAGATTATGTTTCAGAGATTATACCCTAAGGGTGGATATATTGGTAACATGTCAACCCCTAACAATGTATCATATTTTATCAACCGATATTTAATAAGGATATTACCCCATTAATTCCTGTGGATTATCTTTCGCGTCATTGTCTTGTTAATAATAATAAAATTTATATTTTACTAATTTATAGTTATTGCCGCGACGACGTAAAACCGATTTTGTAATTAATAATTATTTGATAAATTTTAATATTAATTATGATACATATATAACAGTGTTTGTCACTTGCTAAAAGTGGTACTTACTTTGTACAAGCAATTTACATTTAGTAAGGGAATAGATTACATCCTTGTTATTTTTAATTTGCATTCTAGGCAACACTGAATAATAAAAATTCTTGGTAATATATTTTTATACTAGCTTAAGTATTTCTATTTAAAAATATATTATATATTATACTTGCTATGATTATAAACATAATTTATTTTTAATACATAATTAAATTTAAAAAGTAACATCATAAAATAAAATAATTTTAATACCGAATAATTATTATTATTGTTAAATTTACGTCGTGATATTTACATGTGTTTATTTATGCTTTAATCGGAAATATTGTAATATAATTCGACGTTATCTGTGATGTACTCTTCGTTGTTATAATTTACGAACTATCCTCCGAGATATGTTAAATGGCTTATCGCATCTTATCCATGCTTTGTGTGAGTTTTCATCTTGCTAATATTGGCAAAGCGCGATTTTCGTTAGGCCGTTACTCAACGACCCAATAACGAATATTTGCATGTGAAATTTGAACACCATAAACGACACATGTGCGCCGCGGGCAACGCGTGTCAAACCATGAAACCTTGTCTTTGTTCAATAATTCAAAACTCTTGCATAATTTTGCAGTTTATGCACGTTGCTCCGGTACGTGAGCCGTGGCACGGATGACTTTATCCCATGGAGGGCAACTGTTTTTTGAGAGAAAAATTCAAGTAACCACACACGCAAGCAAATTTTCCAGAGCTGTATAGATTATTAAAATCTCGTATTGATTCAATATCAATCCTAATTCACTGTAGCGTTAGGAGAAAGTAGTAAATGAAATGGTTTTAAAAGTATGGTATTCGCCACGACATGAGGCAATGTAGCAAATAACTCCACAGATTATAGACTGCGTGGAAAAGATCATCAGGATTATTGAAGAACAATTTATATTCATGGATGCTGATCTTGCTTGAAAAAATATGTGTCAAGGCTAATAACTAAAAATTGTCCGGATGATAGTGGAATATCTGAGTGTCCTTTTCTAAACGAGAAATCTACATATTGTAATGAAATTCCCAATGCGATATAAAATTAGATAAGTAAGTGCAAAACATATTATATTAGTCATTAAGATGTAAAACCATTTGTAAATATTTTATTTGTGTTTGAAGAAACCACCTCATAGGAGTCGCGATATTTATAAAAAAAGTAAATAAAACATGTGGCCACTAGCACTAATATATTTTTATAGAAACTGTCGCAAGTTAAATTAAACATGAAAATAAAATAATTATAATTAAAGCGCGGTATAATTCTCCTGTACACAAACTGATCCGTTTCGATCTTGATGCTATGCTTAGACTTGAAAATTTTAATTAAAGATTTTTAAACGCAAATCGATCTTTGAATACTTACATATCATAGTCGCGATTTAGGGTTTTCCAAAATTATCAACGCATTGCACTACAAACCACATGAAGTCGTCTAGTTAAGTAGCACTTCAATTTCAGATATACAGTGCATTTCGGCTCTATCTTTATATTGCCTTTCCGTGTTCTTTACAATGGAAAGCACCAAAATTGTCATTGACTATATTAGTGCTAAATATAAGGGCTTAAAAAGTATTTTTCATCTGATACTTATACAATTGACAATGATATTTATCACTTAACAATTGCTCTCAAATTAAAAATGCTAAATAACATATTTCTTCAGAGGCAAAAGAACACATTTCACTCGGTCCATTGTGTTTTAAACAATCGTTTTATTATATTGTATTAAAAACACAATTGTAAACCAGTAACGTGTATTGTATATATTATACAAGCATGGTAAAAAAAATATATTAATATTGAATATTCATTAAAAATAAATTAATCAATTTTAAGCAAAATAGTTTTATATTAAAAAATTTGGATATAAAACTGTCAATATTAGTGAGAAAAATACAATATTTTTATATAATAGTTTTTAAGATTTTTTCGAAAGTATTTTAGAAATAATATCTGTACGCTATAAAGCACATTTCTTTCTGTGTATTCAAATTTACTTTTATTATAATTACATACAGTATATAAAAAAAATGCATAAACTCGCATCATTTATATAAAATAAATCTACGGAATATTTTAAACATATAACTGTATTCATCACACAATCAATCTACTGCGAATAATTGATTCCGAGAACAATTGATATAATTGATATAAATTTATAAACTGATTTTAATGAATAGTATTCATCAAATTTGTATAATCATATTGTCACATATTTTATATTTATTAAAATATTTAAAAACATGATTTTTCCAACTACATATATTTCCAATATATAATAAACGAATATATTTTTGTCTCGGGCTTCGTATTAAAAAAAAAATAATGTTGATTTTTCGGTTTCATTTATATTTTAAAACATACAAAATATGCTATATTTGGGTAAAATATAACGATTTTGGTATATTAATATATAAATATAAATACTTGCCCAAAGAATTTTATTGTGTAACATCTTCCGCAGCAAAGCTGAAAATTGTGTACTTTAGATTATAGAACAATCTCCAATTTATTTCTTAGGAAGACACATATACAGAACTGGATTCTGAAATACTAAGAAGTGGCCTAACAACACATAAAAAAGAGTTCACGCCATTTACAAGATTTAATTATTCACAAGTAGTGGCAATGTATTTTCTATACATGGTATTGTAGTACAAAAGTGTTTCTTAGTCCATATTGTATTTATTATTATCCAAATTAATGTGTTAAAAAAATTATTCTCAAAATTCTCATGTGACGGAATTATGTCGTAAATTATATGAAATTCGAAATACCACAGCAAATAATATGACACTTTTAAATCATTCCCAAGACGATTCTTTACGATGTTGCAAATCTGTATTCCGGCTGAATACCGCGACATTGTTTCGTATAAAAACTTTTTTTCCTCCTTCTTTTCTAGAAGAAAGTTCCCGTGGGATTTTAATTGTGCGTGCCCGAAAGGAGCGGGCATCATAAGACTGGGACGCGAATCAGGATCGATAGCAACATTAAATCCGTTTAGCCGGAGTCTTTGTTCTGTTGCCCTTTCTTTGTTAGTCATTAACAACGGTTTTAGGGATGTGCCCGAATCGGACCTTGTAACTCGCATCGATCGATAGTAACTATTGGCAATATATAAAATAGTAGATATTGTATGCTTTCGTATCAATAGTAAATATAACTGATTAGGTTTTCGTTCACTAGTTCATTCTTTAAATAAAAATAGAATTTTTTTAACCTTTTGTAAAAATAGTAATAATACATATTACAAAAAGTATAGGGAAATTCCGATTCTCAATGTGAATTATTTTCTGAATATTTAAAAGATCGCAAATACCTTTGATTTTTGAACATTTAAAAAATCTATGCTAAGAAATTTACACGTCGTTTTCGATTGGCAACCGTTACATAAAATACAGTTCTAGATTCTTATTATTCAGCTCATTAAGTTAAGCGATCGCTAAAAACGTCTACTAAATATATATCATTTAATTTGTGGATGAGTTTATTGGTGGCTATGGATAACCTTCTACTCCTCACTCACATTATGAACGTTATATATTTTTATTTTAATTTATATTCATTATGTTATTTTAATACATTCTATCTGTTTCTGCTATTTATAAGCAAAATCAAATCTAAGCAAAGTCGCATTCTAGATTATGAACTACTACAGATGGAATGTATTCAACCGAGAAAAAATCTTAAACTAGCCTTTTATATCTAATTATTCCTTGTAGAAATAACAACGATAATTTTAAACAATCACTAGGGATTTAAATTTGTTAGATTGTAGTGATTAAAAGTTAAACGAATAAACTTTATATAAGTAAGTATAATAAGTTCAAAATTTAAATAATTAATGCTTGTAATTCAGATGTACAATATCCAAAAACTTTTTCTTAATTAACAGAAAATTCTTGATTATGACGTAAAGTTTATATAAAATATGTTTTAAAGCACAGTTATTATATACAAATTGGTTTATTAATAATACTCTATAAGTTGCTTTTAAATATATTGATCTTTCATTAGTAATATTTGCTTCGAGTGTTAATAAAATAATTTATTTATTTACATACATATATATATGATATATAAAATCTATTTCAGAAATAAATCCACCCCTAAAATTTAAATTATCAAGATAATAAAAATTAAATACAATGAAGCCTCTCTATAGAGGATGGTAAAAAAATGTGAATTTAAGGCAAAAGTATCTCTCTATTATAATTTTTGTTCTGGTCTACCTAACAATAATATTTTTTGGTCGAGCTCAAAAATGAATTTCACGCAGTTAATACCTTCATCGTAAATTAATTCGCATAAAACGTTAACGCCGCTATCTGTTATTTGTGAAAAAAAGGTTTAACCGTAACACCCGTAGGTGTGAACCGACAAGGGGCCAAATTTAAATATGTAAATTGGATATTTCCGTGTATTTAGTCGCGGTTCATTTAGTTTAAAACCGATAAAACGAATCCGCGGAAAAATTGAAATCGAAAAGCTGAATAAGGGTTAGGGAGGGCAAGGGAATTAAAATATAATTTCCCCGCTGAGCTGCTGTGGCATTTTTTCTCCTTTTACAACACGCACAAATCTTATAAAAAATATATTGTATACATACAATTATATCTAAGCATATTTTTAAACTAAGCTATTTTTTATTTATTTATTTATTTAATTATTGTCATTTTGAAACGGTCAGATTTTAACAAAAACAAACAGTTATATGATTAGAAAAACTGCTGAAAATTAATATAAAAATATTGTATGCATCAATGTAAAAAAAAAATTCATCCCTATACTAATTTACACTACATCAGATTTCAAAAATAAATATGTTCCATAAAATGCATGAAATTAAATAACGTATAATCTGTTGAGTCAAACTGGCGCAAGAGCAAAATCCATGTATTTAGCCACGCTTCATTTACTTAAAACCTGAAAAAGCGAATTCACCGATATACAAATTAAACGATGAACAAGAGATGGGGAAAATTTGTAAATTCTATGTGGAAATTTTTTTTTTTATTTTTCGCTTCAGCAAGTGTGGCGATCGTTATTCGATTATAGGCGTTCTTAATTACATGGGTTCGGGTCCGTGGAACTGGCCGTGTCACTAGAGTGTTCGTAGTGCGCTCTTGAAATTGAATTGTGACACAAAAAGGTTAGGGTAGCGAGACCTTGCCGTACCAGGAGACCTCAGGGTAGTTTTATTTGCATAAGCAAATTGGTAAACAGGTAAGTAAGGCAGGGACGTTAACTCGATTCGGCACTGGGTTCATAAAAATGCGTTCTAGTTGTGTCGTTGTGTACCTACTTGGGTCTCAACCGAGCGTATGCTCGTACAGAATCGGGTTTACCATTCGAAAGCGTATGAATAAGTAACGATGGGCAAAATCTGTTTGAGTGATTTCTTTAGGAATAAACTATATGTATGTCTCAAGAGCTCGATCAATGTACAGTAATTATGATTGAAGATATATTTTAGAATATATTAAATATTCTCGAGATTACTCGATCGAGATTTATAAGTAAATCTCTTAAACATTTTAGTTACAAATCACAAGATATTCGAGGTTTTAAAATAAAATAAAAATTTATACTAAAAAAATTAAAGTGATTAAATTCACGACAGCTAATACTTTTATTTTTAACAAACATTCAAAAGTTCTCACATCAGTTAGACTTGCTATTAAAGCAATTAGTTAATGAGCTTTTATACACAAATATGTTTTTTGAATATAGTTGCTTTATGAAACTTTTAGTTGTTTTATTCTGTAGAAAAATATGGTACAAAAAAAAATCACTTTGTGTATATAAATAAGTATAAAGTGTATTTTTTTAAATAAAACATTTATTTTAATACTATTTACACTATTTAAAATAATTTAATAGTCACTTTAACAACCATTTAGAACTAACGAAAAAAGAGATAAACCAATCTTGAAAGTCAAGCACACACAGAAATCGTGCAACAATAAAAGAGAGATCTCCTAACCAAATAATTGCGTTACTAATTGAAAATTTTGCACGGATCACCTAATAGCACATTGGTCCTGAGACGTTATTAACCCATAATTACCGCAAAAAAGAACTCTTTGTTTGGAAAATACATTCTACTATTGTTTTTTCACTATTTAATTACCAATCACGTGTACCTTTTCTATTAATTTGTTCAAAAAGCGATGTAATTAGCTTGCAAAGATCATCTGCTATTCGCCAGAGCTGTCTCGAATTAGCGATATATAAAATGTGACACATGCTCACAAAGAGTACGACGCAAAGAGCATCACAGCGAGTCCCTGCTGCTCCATAGATATCACAGCCGGCAATAATACAACTCGACATGCCAGCAAAGATTCTGACTTCCATGACCTGCCATTTTAATTCTATCGCCTGATAGCGGTATCTACGTTTCTCTACATATGTATTTATTTTTATATGTTTATAACATTAACTACTACTAGATTTTTTGGATTCTATTTTGGTTGCAATGTCAAATCCCCTTGAATTTAAAATCCGATACGAAAATGAACTTACAGACATACCTATTTTTATGCTTACAATTTTTGTATCAGCTACATTAAAATACAAATAATAATAATAAATAAAACGTTGCTTGTTAAATTTAGAGAAAAAAAAAACTAAATAAACCTTTAGAATTAAAAAAAAATAAAAACAATAGATTAGGAACTAATTTAAGACATATTTGTCAGAAAAATTGAAACAAATGAAATATGCTTATTAGCTTCGAAACCTATATGTGTTTTATTATAAATTTTAGATTCATTAGTCTTCGATACATTAATCAGATTAGTATTTTAATAGTATTTTTTTTAGTATTTTATTTTTTTATGTTGCTATTAACACTTTACCTACCGCTCACGCCAATTGGCGTCCTGAGTGTGCCGAAAGTTAAACACCGCAGACGCCAATTGGCGTCCTGTGTATGTTTTCGTTTCCATGTCAAATTAAAAATATATGTTTAGTGTTTTATTTGCTTTTTTTTTAAGAGATGACTGAATAAATGTATGAATTTTCATTTTATTGTATTTTTATTTTTTTTTAATTATATTTAGACAAATGCGAAGGTTTTATAAATATATTTTATATTTCTTTCATCAGGCAGTTTCACTACCAGACAAACTTATGTATTTTTTGATGTGGTCCGAATATTCTAACAAATTTTTCTAGACATGTTATAAATGTAACAATGCATCAATTCAAGCCATTATTAAGTGGTTCTCAACATGTGGTTCGCCGGAAATAGAAATTAATTATTACATTTCCTTATTATTAGATTTTAAAATTGATTGATGATTTTAAAATTATAAAAGCAAGTAATCTAGGAATTTGAATAAAAATAATTTAAATTGAGTTAACCAGCGGTTCTCAAACTGTTTCAAATTTCTAAAAACTTTTATCCAGCACACTTTTTTTTCGGACGGTGTAAAAAAAGAAAAAATATGATATTTTATACACAAACATATAAATATGTATATTTAAAAATAATTTATTGGGTAAATGGGTTTATTTAGAAATAAAGTCAAATTACATAAAATTAAAAAATACGATGTACATATATAAAAAGTACAAGACACTAAAAATTTATCATATCATTAACCATTAGATAGTATTGGATTACTGAGAATCTCAAGATTGTCAGATTAGTAAGATTCTATTGTATTTTTTTCTATCCTGTTATAAGGAAATTCCAACATATTTTTTGTCAGTAAATATTATCTCCCGTCAGATAATACTGGCTTACTGGAAATACCGAATCTCAGTGACACATTATTTTAGAAAGTGGGAATTTTTTCGAGTTATTATTTTTGAATTATTAGCACGATATACATAAAAACTTATGGATATGAATTAAGTTTAAGTTATACTATCGTGTGAAGTACATCTGGTTTTCGTGTGCTCGAGTGAATATTCGAAAAATATTACGAACTGTTTATAAAGCATTTTTTTTAGTTAGATACGAGTGTAGAATCTACGTGAAAATAATTACAGTTTATGTTATTTAATATAGTGTTAAATATATATAGATATTCCAAGTGACAATGAAAATTATAGTGATAGTGATTCAGACTCCTCTGTTCATGAAAGAAATCGTCCACATGCTATGATGCTCATGAGCAATGAGGAAGATGAACAAAAAAAATATTTAGAAGACACTTTACAAGACACAAAACTTTATTGAAGATGACTTGTTTCCCGTTATTGCAGAAGAAACGAATAGACACCATAATCAACACATCAACAGATACAAACTGCAAATTAAATCTAAAAATTGGGTGGATGTAACGGTACCAGAATTAAAAAATTGGTTTGAGTTGATATTGCTAATGGGCCTGGTAAAAAAAGGCTCATTACACCTGTATTAGACAATAAATCCACTAATAGGAACCTTGATATTTACAAAAACCATGAGTAGAAATAGGTTTTATCAAATATTACGTTACCTGCGTTTTTCCAATAATGAAAATGTTCCTGATAATGTAGGATTACTGTTCAAAGTACAAAAAATAATTGATTATTTCTCCGAAAGATTAAAAAATATGTACAAACCAAGCCAAAACATATCTCTGGGTATGATCCCATGGTGTGGAAGATTAAATTTTCACGTATACAACCCCAGTAAGCTCACAAAGTACGGTATAGTGATAAGAATGGTATGTGAACTTGTGTCAGGATACATATCGAAATTTAAAATATATTCAGGACCTGGAATTTCGTTACAAGATTCAATATCACATCTAACATCAGACAATAAATACAAATGGCATCATCTTTATATGGACGATTTTTATAACAGTGTTGAAATAGCAAAAAAAATATATATATGAAAAAAAAATAGAATCTGTGGTACCATAAGGAAGAATCGGGTTTTACCAGAATATCTGAAAAATGCAAAATTACGAATATTTGAAACCAAATATAAACGATATGGGGTAATATTGTTGCAATTGCGAAAAACAGTAAAAAATCGAGACACTTTAAACTTTCATTATATAACTAGTTATTGTGAAAAGTGATTTACACGTGAAAGACAATGTAAATTATCGGTGTATGTGCCTGGAAAATTTCACATTACGATGGAGTGAATTACAACGGTTATTGAATATTTTATTGCAAATGAATTATATATCAGTAAACTCGTATTAGTAAAAATGTCACAATACAAAAGAAAAGTTTGCTTGAAAAAAGTTTTTACAAATTTAAAAAAGTTTGAGAACCGCTGGTAACTCAATTTAATTTTTTTTTATTTAAATTTCTAGATTATTCGTTTTTATAATTTTAAAATCAAGATAATCATTTTAAAAATCTAATAATAAGGAAAAGTAATAATTATTTTTTATTTCCGGCGAACCACATGTTGAGAACCATCTAATAATAACTTGAATTGATGCATTGATACATTTATAACATGTCTAGAAAAATTCAACGAAATATTCGGACCGTATCAAAAGATACATAAATTTAAATAAAAAAGGTAAAATTCGCGAAGTTTTGCAAAAAAGTGCCGGTATTTAGCGTAAGTCTGGTAGTGAAACTGCCGGTCGGTAAAGTGTTAAAGAGATATTAAAAAGTTTTTTAAAATAATATAAAATGATATAATATTTAAATTATTTGTATGGCTTTATTTTAGATGATGACTTGCAATTTATTAAAAATAATATTGCTAGTGTTACTCCGCACCGAGCAAGCATATGTTTATATGGGTCTGATTAATTGTTGGTATATCAAGATCTTATTGTGGTAAGCCCGCTTTTTTTAATAAATATTGGTCTAAGAGCCGCAATTGCAGCAAAATGTGTTTAATTAAAGTTGGGGGTCTAGGTGTAAGCCCAGTTATTTAACACTTGATTTCCATTTTTCGTTTTTGAGAGGCGATGGCAAAGTTTGTGTATGTTTCGTAAAAATAATTGCTTTTTTCTCTCTGCGATTTAAATTTTCTACCTCTCAAGTATATGTTATATAAATAAGTGTATGCGTATGTATATCTATATGTACAGTTTTATATATAAAAAAATAGAATAAATATATTTAAAATCAGAATCTTAAAATTCTAGCTATCAAAAATGCTTAGTATCAAAACTATATTTTACCAGATCAATAAATACATTTTAAGTTTAACTATATTAATGTCTTTCAAATCATATATTCAACGTTTGGCTTTTAAAATACCCTAGAGGCGTAAGAAAGTCTGTCCTAGTCGTTAAACTCTCAAGACAGAAGATTGAGGTCCTGTCACGATATACTCGCCGCGGGATTTGACGCTTCAATTTCGCAACATAAACCAATCCAAATTGTTAACTGTCACATAAAGTTATCGCACGCTTTCAAGTTAAAAGTCAACCTTCAAACTTTGACCTAGACTGAGTCAGCTGCGGACTTACATTGACCTCGGAGGAATTTAATTTACCAAAGTCCACGAAATAATTCACGTCATTCTCTTCGAATACGTTTAACTCCCTTATTTTTTTAACAATTAAATACCCAATTTATTTGACAGTTTTCACAAAATTGAGCTCATAAATAGTTATTTGCAAAATATCTATAATTACACCTCATTTTATCGTTTAGCAAACAATTTATTTAATCATAAATAACGAGATTAGTTTGCCAACTTTAAAATTGGTCTTCGCAAAACTATTAAATAACTAAGAATATGCGATAATGGAACTTGACTTTATGTAGTATTATACAAGCTGAACTAATTGGGACAAATTAAAACTTTACTAAACATTATTATTTATATAATATTGCACATATTCTAAAAAAATTCTGTAACATTTTTTTTAAAGAAGAAATGCTCTGTTTTCTTATACATTTATAAAATGTATTTTAGAATCCTATGCATCACACAAATGAGATGTAAATTATAAAAAAGATATGTTCATATATAAATATATTAATATATAAATTTTCATATATATTAATATATAAATATATATATATTAATATATAAATGTTCATATATATTAATATATAAATTTTCTTAATAAATCGTGACTGAAAAAACGAAAATATTTTTTAAATGATCATATCTTAAGTACAAATATTGATTAATGAATATATACATTAATATATTTATTAGTACTCGTAAAATAGAAAAGACATCTAATATATTTTGTAAAACATTGCTTTTTCAGGATAAATAAAAACCTACAGTGTGCATTCGACTTATACTTAAATTCGATCGCTACACTTCGTTTCAATGCATATGTGTTACATAATATTAAGTTCTTTATACGATAATAAAGTGTGATCGAATTCATATGACAATTAGAAAAATTTAAAGATAGTTAGTATATAGAGTTTAAGAATATTTAAGGCAAACTAATGTAACCGCAGTGCAATTTACCTTTTATTTTATAATCCCCTTGAAATATTTTATGAAATGTAATATCGCGTTAAAAAATATGACAACATTGTTGTGTTAATTATATTTTATTACACTATATTATTTATATTTTTCTTTTGGGTCAACCAGTACATTTAGCGCTCAATAAATGTATCCAATTAAATAAATTACTTTACTTCTATACAGGTATTTATTTTCGTGCCTGCGTATTGAGGAGTTACCGCACCTCAGCGGCTGAACCAGAAAAAATATCTTTTTACTTAGAAAAAGGTAGTTGATTTAACGTTATGTGTGCAATTGAATTTTAAGGGTGCTCAAATGGGCATTTACAGCCTGCGCGTCTTCGGGGTTCAAGTGCAAAACATCCAGGTCACATAAATAACCTTACCGTAAGATATATCTGTCTATAAATCTGTATGTAGTCGGCAAGAAGACGCTTTTCCAAAGAAGACAACAAAGATTTCCCAGCAGAGGTGCACCTCCTTCGCAGGATCCACTCTCCGGGGACGAGTTACGCCTTTATTTATTTGCATCTTGTAAACTCAACCTTTATAACGCCATCTACTCAATACACGTCACGCGTTTCGATTCAGGATAAGGTCTTCCATACAAGAGGAAGAAGCGAAAAAAACACACGAAAGAAAGGCGATAAGTTATGAACGGTATCCGGACATGGCTCGAAAGCTCGTGTGATGGTCGAAAAACGAGATTGTCACATTGATTGCCCCTTTTGTGCGAAAATGTGTTAGAGGAAAAACGCGGGTCCTTGTAAAAAATCGGCCCAAGATATTTCTCCTCCATCGGCACGTCTCAGGACTGAAGGATAGCCTAGGGATGCTCTGGGTTTAAATATTATGTCGGGGCAGTAAGTGAGACCTTTCGGCTTGTCGACGGTGACACATTCGACAATTTGGTCACCTTTTGTGGACACAGTTATTTTTCAATTTGTTATATGCAAAATGTGAGTTTAAACTAGTGAAATAATTATAGCAATATCTATTAATCATACTAAATGAATATTTATACAAAAACATCTACTTTTTTAGTGTAATTTATTAATTAACGACCTCATTTACACGCCACGATGACTCAATAGAGTTTCCATAGAAAAAAATTAAAATAATAATTACTGCTACTAAATATTTATAGCACTTAATACAAATGACATCAAAAAAATAAATATATATTAATCCTAGTTAATTTAGTAATTTTATTTTTTTACCAACTCGTGTCATAAAAAACTAAAATAATTTGCCCTTCCAACTAACGCTTATATTTGTTTCATAAACGTAAATATTAAAAAAAATAGGCTGCGTAGTAAAGTATTTATTATTGTAAGAATAGTATATTTAATAAATTTAAAAAATATTTATCATAAAAAATTAACTCTAACTCTTTTCTTTACCAAAATGGACTTGCCCCATTTTCAAAATCAACGGCTCATATATGAAAACTAAAATTAAAAAAATCGACTATAAATGACTTTCACAGTAAAAATGTAACGCGTGTTTAGTTAAGTGCTACTACGGTTAAATTTTACCCAATTTAATTTTTGATAAGCCTGCAATAAAGCTTGAGTGAAAACGAATCGTTAGTTCACAGAGAAAATTCGAGCTGTAAGCATAATAAACATTTTTACGTTAAAACCATGACGGTAAACGGCGAAAAATAAAGATTATAGTATACCATTAAAAAGGTACACACACGCATATTTCGACAATCATTTGCTCAGGCGATAATCAAATGAAAGGACACATAAAGTGGGCCATAAACCGGGCTAACGTTATTGCCAATGAGAAGGAGCATGAATCCATAACGAGGAACTGTAATGGCATCACATTATTTTTTATATATTTTATGATTTTTTCCTGCGGCGAGCATTTACTGCCTTCAAATCCTCGAAATTATAAGACAGGACTTATATACATTTAGGAAAACTTTTTTTGTTGATTGACTGCCAGACGGAGTGGAAAAGTGGAATGAGAGTGGCCGACAATGGTAGGCGTAATGAAAATTTTAAATTCTTCCTTCCACTTTTCATGTTTTTTATTCCTCCACCTACCTATCCTGGCCCTTTTTTCCCCTTATAATATTTTATTTTTTCTGGTCGGAAAGGCTTAAATCGAATTAAATTTTTTTAAAGAACGCCGATATTAAATTCGAACTCAATTAAAACACGATCGAAAAAACGCAAATATCAACGATCTTTTTAAAACATAAAAAAATATACCGGTCTCATATCTATTGAAAAATAAATGGAGGGTAATATAAATTATAAAAAATAAAAATGTATATTTATTACTTATATTTTTTTTTTAAATTAAACACTTTTTTTAATTGGTAATAAGTTTATAAAATTTTTGGGTGTAATTCATTTTTATAATATAAAGTACCGAACCTAAATTATTACTTTAATGTACAACATTTTCTTGAAATAATTATCTTATCTAGTAATTTATAAAGAAAAAGTTAACAAAAACCTCTTTGCGGATATTTATTACTTATCTAAAATTTATGTGTAATGTAATAATGTATAGAACACTTAATATCATATGATCTATTAGATTAGGAAAACCTAATGTAAGATAAGCGATCAAAATAATTATTAATTATAATCTCAGGCACGAAAGAAAATTGAAAAAAATATGGTTTTATACGTATGTTATATTCGAACCAATGACCTTCAATTTATCAGCAAAGATCTTATCCAGGGTCTCTCGTGCTGGTAATATTATATACATATATAGTAATTAAATTTGTATATATCCGTGATAAAGACATATACATACATGCCAACACTTTTTATGTTGAAGAGAGTTAGAATGTTATAACTCATAAAAATTTGTAACAGTTCGTGTCCAGTATTTGGTTAAAATAACATAGAGTAAATATTCTTCAGTAATATTTACATCACATAGACATTTTAATTTATTTTATATATGCTAAAAAGCTTGGGAAAAACAAACAATAACCTTGTAAATAACTCAATAATTGAACATATCATAATCAAATATAAGTGCGATAATAATTATATGCATTTTATATAAAGATGATAATATTATAATTTTTAAAAATACGAAAGATGAATTAGTTAAGGTAATATATAAAAAATTGTTGGCATTTAAAAGTTCATTTTTAAAAGAAATAAAATGACAAAAAACATTATTTACTGTACGTTTTGTAATTACTATCCCAGAACGTAATATTTCTGCGACAAAAAGTAAAGAAATAAATTTTTATCTTTTTATTAAAAAAAAAAGTTGTTTTGATATATTATTTTTTTATTAAGAATGGCCCAAATAACAAGCTTTTTTCAAAAAATATAAATTTAAGATTTGTTATTAATATATATATAATAATTTAAAGTGTATAAAATTTATATATGAAAAAGTTATACTCATTAAGAGATAACATAAAACCATTATATAAAATAAAGCAAGTTATAAAAATAGTATTAAAATAATGAAATAATTAATGATCTAATTATCATTATATAATTATATTTTTTTTATAAAAATATACAAATACCTTTAATTAAAACTATTTAAGTAACATATATTTAGATCTGGGTTATAATTCATTTATTTCAATTACGTTGTACGTATTGGCAGTGTACATTCTACTATTAAGGATCGTTTACGGTCCAGTTAATGCTTAACAGTAGCATACAATAGAAGTAAACTTGCCTATTTGTGCCACACGTGGGAAATACTATTCATCAAACATAATTGTAATCGTGTGTAATTGAAATAAATAATTGAAAACGTGAGAATTATCTTATTTTTAGGTTGTTCAGATAAACCATAAATTACAGCAAATACAATTAAAATTTAAATAAGCGTTATTTTATCAATTAAATTTAATTTAAAATTAAGTATGAAATACGGTGTTGTAAAACAATGTACGCAATGTAGTTACTATTTTTAGAAATTATTTTCATTATGACATTTATACTAATTATAATGTAAGATTTGGTTGAGCATTTGCAGGATATACAGTTAAATTAAATTGTAGACCACAAAGAATAAATTATTATTAAAAATGAATTAGGTTATATCATTTTTATAAAAGAAAATTAGTCTATGTACGTTTGCAGTATATCTCAAAAAAACATATAATATAAGTACAAAAATATAAATATAAAATATGTTCTTTTAATAACGAACAGAAATTAAAAAACAAGATGCTATTCCCCTTACGGCTTAATTTACAAAAAATCAGCTTAAAGTAGCATAAATGTTATTTTGTAGCATTTTTTTAATATATTACAATGTCGATATTACCCTAAGATAATGCAATTTTAATTGCATATGTATAAACATATATTATAATGTAGTGAGCTTTTATTTAAATTATATGCCAAATCAGTTTATTGTGCATTTATATATATTTTAGCAATTCGTCAATTGTACAAATTTATTATTAAAAATTTTTTTTTATATACTAAAGACTAAAATTATAATGACATTTTGTAAGCATTTTTTAGTTTAAAATAACATTTATTTTGTTATTTTTCTAAAATAAATTTAATATTTAACTATTTTTTTATTCAATTATTAGTGTTAACAAATATTTTTTTTAATGTTGAATAAATAAAGGATCATTTATTTTTAACTTATTTATAATACAATTATATATACATATGTATTAATTAATTAGTAGAATAAAATCGCGTTGATTGCTATATATTATATATATATATATATATTGTATCGATCATTTCTATTTTACTAATTAATTAGTACAAATAGTATATATATAGTTGTATTCTATTCATCTTTGTATCAAAAAATGTGTTCAAGCGTCAACCGCAAAATTTCCACGATGCCTGACTGACCTTAGAAACGACGTGTGAAAGTTACACAAAAGTATAACGACACATCCATCTGTATATATCTTGAATAGAGCCTACGTTTCACGAATGACTCGAAAGAAATACACATACAAAAATCTATATGTATTATATAACAAATCGCACCATACGTCTCTTACTAAATTGAAATGTAAACTCATTCGTTTTCGTACACACTTTTTTCGCACGAATCGAATAAGATGATTGATTACGTTCGTACATTGAAGTTTTCCGAACGGTTAGCGCCATAGCAAAATTTCGTTTATTGAATATAAAGCGAACCGGAGCGCACTCTTAATTACTTGACATTCCTCCATAGATACATAAATCATTCCGAGTCTATGGGAAGGGTTGGATGTGATGAATGTATTTTTAACAATCGACTTACATCGTAGAATACATAGTCTGTTCATAAAGTTCCTTGGATTGCAAAATAGCGCGTGCATGCAATATATTAGCGTCTGATATTGAGTAATTTTTTCATTAGATTAAGTTTAACTTTTATTACATTATTAACAGCTTTTATAAGAACCTTTTTAATAAGATCTATAAATAATACTAAAAACTAGTATTACCGATATTAAATCACCGTATATATATTTTATGTTGATAATTTAAAAAAAATCATTTAAAAAATATTCGAGAACTTTTTGAACAGCCCACGTATATAAATACATATATGTACGTGTGAGGTAGTTAGTCAGACGATGGTATATAGGCGAAAACACCGTCGCTTGAATAACTTTATCAAACCTTATCGGGGGGACGTCGTGTTTACCCCGAACTTAACGTGAAGTTAAACAAATACGCTAGAAATTATTCACAGTCCATTGACTGATATTCATACATTATACACGGTCTATATTTTCGTATAAAAGCTCGCTTAATATTTATTTTGTCGATAATAAGATATAAGGAAAAAATATGAAACATATAAACTTGACATAGATATACATATACTCAATTTTATCATACAAAACGTTTATTATGACTTTCACTAAGCTTCTAGTAAATCAGTATTTTTGCCACGTCAATAGATTATAGATATGTTTAAATAAAGTAACAATAAGCATTCTCTAAATTGATATTATTTTCATATATATTTCAATCATGATTCTATTTTAGATTACAGCGAAGAAATCCCGTAATATTTTGTGAATAAATAATCAAAACCATGAGAAACGTATCAGATAACGGTAACAACAGAAATCAAATAGATGTTTCCAGTAAGGTAATTGATATTACTAATGATATAGCTATATATTATTAACAAATAACTGCAAATTAATAATTTACATAAAACTTTAGTACTAAATATTTAATTTATATACTAATATAATTTGATTTTTCTGTATATAAGTCGTTGAGCTTAAAAGTGGGGCAAGTCCATTTTGTTAAAAAAAAAAGAGCTAGAGCTAATTTTTATTAGAAGTTATCTTAAAATTTATGTTCTGAATCAATTCACAATCATATCTTTAAATAACAGTGTAAATTTTTTATTAGTAATTTATTTTTGTCAATGATATTAATTGTTTGTTAATTTTGAAAGTGAGCAAGTATACTCAAAATAAAATAATTTTAATAAAAATTAAGCTTGCTATGTTAGTAAGTTTCGATTTTGGTGTTGTAGAAATGGCTATTTGAAAAAACATTTTTTTGTACATTTCTGGCGATTGTTATAAAGTAATACAAACATGTAGCAAACAAAATCTATTTTTACTACACGAAATAAATAGCGAAGATTTTTATTTAACCAAACCTTTGGAGGAGGCAATTTTGAAAAGTACCAAGAATATTGATGGCAAAACTGTCAACTAGCTTAAACTATTCTGGATACAAGTTTTAATAAATGCGCAGTATATATTTAATTCTCAAAAGTGACTTACAATTTAAAACTATTGATTTATCGCCAAAACATTGGCATCTTTAAATGGAAAAACTAGGCCCTATTACTAAAGAGAAAGATAAAGATGTTTCTCTGGATATATTATCAAACTAGGCCCTATTACTAAAGAGAAAGATAAAGATGTTTCTCTGGATATATGCCTTATAAATCACACAAATATTATAGGTACTTTTAAGGGTAAATTTGCACCATCTTAATTAAAATAATTTAATAGTAATATTCATTGAGGTATATGATGTTGTATTTATGTTGTTGTGTTTTATGTATATAATTAATATATTTTTCCTGTTAGTTATTCTCTCTTTTCTATAAGATAATATTAATAATTTTCTTTAATGCATATATTAGAAAAAAGTAGGAATTGTTGAAATACAATTAAAAAGTAAAGAAATAAATTATTCTATTTTTCTAATTACAATTAAACTCTTAAAAAACAGGAAATCATCATTTTAATAAAATCATAGCTATTGAAAAAAAGAAAGCGAGGTAAGTCCATTGGGTCTTATTAAGAACACGATTTTTTGTTTTTTATAATGCGAATATAATTATTGCATATGATTTTTTTATGGAAAAGGTCTATTATTGCTGTTTAATATTTTTAAATCAGTTCAAACGCAAACCATTAATTGTCCAACAATAACATAATATGTAGGGCATCCAAATACCCGCCCAAATTCACTACCCGGTTCTTGAATATTTTTAGAAAGGAGCCGGGTACCCGGTTCGGCCCCGGGTAATTTTTGAAAACTGTTATATATTGACCGGGAGTTCAAATTTACGAATATTATATATCTTTGATTTTGAATTGTATCTTGAATTATCTTGAATTTTAATCATAATTAATTTTACCTTTTCGATACCCCGCTGTACGCTATCACTACCTACTCTGTTTGTAGCTGTGATTTTAACGGACGCTAAAATCACAGCTACCAAGAAGGGTTTAACTAATACGTAAATCGGTTTTGCAAAATATAAAGAAGACGGAGAATCTTGCTTTTTTAAAATCATATGACAACAAATGTTTAATTAAAAAAAATTTAAATAAAAAGAACTGGTTACCAGTTACAAATTACCCGGTTCTTGTTTCTTTTAAAAACACGCAGGTACCCGGGTACACGGTTTAGAAGCCCTTGGACTTGATTCACTTTCAATATAAACAGCTCATATCCAAAACAGCAGCTTTGCAGTCTGCCATTAATATATATAATATCGAGATTCTTGTTAAAACTATTAAATTAAATCTAGTCAATAAATTTATATAAGTTCAATTAATTAAAACTAATAAATAAAAACGAAATACTCTAGGTTTTAAGCTGTTTACGATCACTTAAATAACTTGAGAATAACTGAGTTAAAATATCGAGCAACCATGACAAACCCATAACAAACTTTGTCGAAGGCCTTCTCAAAACATATATATATACAAAGTCTATTTGAATTCCCGCATTGAAAAATTTTGTCACCGTTTTGGTAAAAAACATAAGGTAAGTAATAGTAACAGTGGAACATACTATTGATAACAAAACTTTCCGAAAGTGATTGAATACGTATCTATACCTATTTGAATAAGTAAGAGTTGACAACACTGCGACTGGTCTATAGTTTTTTATACAAAAATTTTCACCCTTTTTATAAACATGTGTTAATTTTGTGCATTTTCAAAAATCAGTAAGTATTAGATAAATAAATCATTTAAGTGAAGCAATGAGATTGACTTTACAACCCTTCAAAATAAATCAGGATTTAAATCAAGTCCCGTAATAAATGACATTAAAAATTGGATTTCAATATCCATCTAATTTTAATGATCAGGTAATATGGAACGGTTTCATATGCTTTGCATATTTATTTTGATCGCAAAATGTTTTGGCAGCTGAACCTAACCGACAAATGCGAGTCTCGCAATAGTAGATCGCTCGATTGTTATAAAAATATTTTTAAAAAATACAAAGGTGTCTTTTAGGTTTCGGGTTTTCCTACAACGACTCTCCAAAAGCACAATAAAACCTTTGTCAACATCCCATAACCCTTCACCGCATAAACATCCACCTCTCTTGCAACCCATCGCGCGTGTCTTATTATACAGACGAGGATCCGATCGCGCATGTTTGCCGTTCATAAACAGGTCGTAATCCCTGCAAATACCCCCGGTATGTTTGATAATAGAGGCAACAGAGCGTTCGGGACAAACACGTAGTCAGTTCCGCACATCAGCGGTTATATTGTGGGGTGCTACAAATCGTCTCTGTTTGTCTCCTATCGAACGTGCCCATCAATCCGATCGATAGAACGACCGATGCTTTAAAAACACACCCAGATTTTCCCTTTGTCTCCCATAAAGATAGGCATTGGTAACTCATGGTTGGAAGCCTCCAAGTTTTTTCGGTAAGGAAATTTTAAGGGAACACTTGCAGTCTGTGGTTTGACTTAAAACACAAGCGAGGCTAACGATAAATATTGTGGTTGTACGTGGAATATCAAATCACGCGATTTGTACGTTTTTAATTGAGTAGTTATAATAATTGTTCGAGGAAAATATATTAAGCAATTTTTGAACGCGGTACGTGATTTATATTATGTTTTATTTTTCATCAAAATTTATAAGAAGTAATTATATTATGTATAATACAACCTTAACGAAAAAAGGGCACCTTTGTTAATCTACTATACCTTAATAAGTCATAAAAATATAATTATATAAAAATAATATTTTTGCTAATATAACTGTGGCGACCGTTCGCCAAACAAGATAACGTTTATTAGAACATAAACGGCTCTCCAACATTTTTCAGAACCACTTAAAAAAATACTATTGTAAGTAGATATAAAAGCGTGATAAAACCTGTCTAAAAAAAATAAAAATATTTTTCGTATTACACATTTCTTAGTGTTAACGAGGAATGCCATTCTTTTATCAAGCGCCAGGGTTATAACAGTGTTGAGCCATACTAGAAAAAGTCTTGTAATTTATTGACCCGCCGTTTATTTTGGAATTTATCTTAAATGCATGGTGTTGTAAATCTGCAACAATTTATTTAAGCGCTTATAACTCAGTCTACGTTCAAAAACGTAACATATGTGTAGCAAACACCGAGCCATTATGTTTTAAAATTATTCCGATAGATGTCGCTGTTGGCGTGATAATGCCATTTAAAAAAAATCGTTGGGTGCAGATGTGTCACATTTTTGGGAATTTAAAAACTTGTTTTAGTTGTAGTGGATTTAAAAGAAAATAAAAATAATTTATATACTCCAAATAGGTTAGTCTAATATTTTATATTTATTTATGTTTTCTAATTTTTGTAATAGTTGCAAAAAATAAACAAAACATGCAGTTTTATACACTGGCCCATATTGACCAAGAGGAACATATGAAAAATACCGAAATGCAATGAAATTTCACAAACAATTTGTGAAAAATGTGGTGTGGTCTTATGTTTTATTAAGAAAAACAATTTCTTAATAAAGAACTTCCACAAATATTATATTTTTTTATATTTTTAATTTTAATATATTTTTTTCGCGTTCTGCATGATGTTGCATATTTACAAAAAGATTTGTTTTATAAATATAATCCACATATAAGCCTAAATATATTTTTAATTATTTTGGCTGGCATTTTCAGCCTAGTTTTAGTATAAAAATATTTTTATTTTTGAATTTAGAAAAATCATGCATTTAAGGGCTAAACCGTTGTAGCATTAGCTATGAGGAGCTAAATTTTTTTTTATGGAATGTATTGCTTAAAAACATTTTTTCATGATTTTAATTCTATAAATATAAGTAATAAATTTAGAATCTTATTATTTATGATCAATTATTTTTATGCCAAACAATTATTTTATGACTAGGCTAATTAATGTAGTAATTTATTTATTTTTCTTAAAAGCTGTTGCGGATATATCAATAACCATAAAATAAAAATAAGTCAACATATATGTATGTACAGCATTTGCGTTTAGATTGCCGCAGTTTTATTATCATATAAAACATAAAATAACGTACACGTGTCATAAACGAGTAACACAAATGTCAAAATATTATTACGCACATAAAAACACATTACATTATTTATGCGAATCGTTAAATTGGCAACGATAGTCAACAAATTATCGATCAGTCTGTGTAACGCGTAAGGCATTTTGTTGTTCGTTTTCAAGTCACCCTAGTGGCTTAATGAGATAAAAGCAACAGACCCAAATCATAAAGTTAGACAGGGGACCTACATAGATATTCACATCTCCAATTACCAGACAAGATCATGGCGAATTGTCAGTAAAAAATATGTAATTTAAATTTGAAACATAGTGGAATACTCTATTCTTTGCCTCTATGTGTATATATGTTACATACAATACAGTTTCATTTACCTTTCTAGTATGTGTATCTTTTTATTATTAATAAAATATATAAAAAAAAAACAAAAATATAATTATAAATAAGTTTTAAGTACATTGTCATAATAAAAATATTGCAATAAAATTAATCTGACAATTTAAAAAATAAGAAATTATAAATATATTAAAGCACTTTAAGGTAAATTAAATATATACCGTTTAATATTCAATAACTTAATAAAGCAACGAATGAGTTAAAACAAATCATAAGTTACATAAAGAATCAATCTTTCTGGAAACTAAACTGGAAAATAAAGAAAAAATAATAAAGAAAAGTCAACGCATTATCTGATCGTGGAACAAAAGTTTTCGGACCTTTGTTAGCATCTTGTATAGAAAATCAAGAATAAAAATACTGTTTTTAATGGAAGCTTCCCAATAAAGAAAAAAATGACATAAGCAGCAAAAAAAATCATAGGCTTGATTGAATTACCAGAAAGTTGCTCAAAAAACTACATGAAAAAAAATATAAAAAAACAACCATTTTCAACGCAATGGAAGATGTCAAGCTTATCCTTATTTCAAAATAGTCTGTTGCCTATTTTATTGAAAATGTTAAAGAAGCTACTGCTACGTAAGATAAATCTAATACTACAGAAATATAATAGAAACCAGTCAGAAATTGTCAATTAAAATATAAAAAGTTCTGGAATAGATTGATTAGATAACACGTTGATTATGAAAAATCATCCTGGAATTTGCATTCATTACTTAATAAAAAATTTTTAAGGCCTGCCAATCTTTTGGATATTTCCCAACCGTCTGGAAAACCGCTAAAATTTATTCAATAAAAAAAAACGATAAGGATCCTATAAATTCGATTAGTTATCGCCCCATAGCTTATTACCGTCATTTAGTAAAATATTTAAAAAATAATCTTTATGCGTTAAGGAAGATCAACTCAATAGTTTAACGGAGCACATATGCGCTAATTTAATACGAAAAAACTACGGGAATTTTAATGTTCGATTTAGAAAAATTTTTCGACATAGTATGGCATGACGGTTTGATTCATAAATTATACAAAAAAAAAACCCTGACTATATACTATGCTTAATACGCTCATACCAGAAAAATAAAAGCAAAGTTGTTTCACTTAATAATCAATACCTGCGTAAAATTCCAGCTGGAGTTCCTCAGGGAAGTTTGCTCGGGCCATCTCTTTATTGTAAAGTGTCATTAATAACCAAAATCGATTGTTAAGACTTATGTGTGTAAAAAAATTATGAGCTTAAGCTAAGTATTTCTAATTATTTTATTTTTATACACATGTCTACTCCTGCTTCCACTCCACAAAAATATATCAGTACGTGTTTTTGTATATGAATCAAGTGATAACACCATTGTGTCAAAGTAAAGTTAGCTTTAGTTTAATAGGGTAATTAATATGTACATTAACATAATCATATAAATACAAGGTTGAATGGTTTCTTGATGAGTGTTCCTCTATGGCTTTGATTACATTGATGGCAAAGCAGAATAAATTTCACAGCACTCGCGTACGTGTTTATAATTAACGTTTGATTATCGATTCGGCATTAGAGGGATATTGCGTAAGTAAGGAAACCTGTAATGATAATAACGACAGTCGATTAATTTTCCTCGGAATTAATTTCGTATAAATTTTCAGGCAATACAATTCGCCATGCGCCCTCGAGCACTCGAATATTATTTTCATGTCCGATAATAATTTATGACGGATAACGAAATTTGTGCGTCCCATTGAAATATTTAACATCTTGGGCCTCGTATCTAGATTGCCATTGTCATTTCGTGCAAATTAAGCACGCTGGATATATATAAGCCAAGTCTCCCATTGAGGAAATTCAACTCGAAACGAATCACCGACCATTATGGACGAAATCGAATATTTTTTCATTCGCAGCGGGGTAACTCAGTCACCCCAGTTTTCGGGTAGGTACTTACTACTTCGCGGACCCCATCAATGAAAGCGAATAAATTATTCACAGGTGAAATATGGGACTATCGAATTGAACGGCCCGCCATTTTTCATACAATCGGAATTCGGTTTAATTATACGAGTCGAGTTTTCGGCACGTACCGCGCCGAAATCTGCGATCGTCCTCTATTCGGTAATTAATTGTTGATTTAACGCCTATTTTTGACAGGCGCGCCATTTTGTGTATAATTAAGTGCGCGTTATAAATATCCGACGAAAGACGGCAGTATCCGAAAGTCGTCGCTTTTGATATACAAGCGATTGGTCGTGCTAGATAGGCGAACCCGAAGGGTCAGTGAATTCTGAATTATACATTCGGATCTAAATCCTGATTTTCAAAATGAGAAACGCCCTAATTTAGATTCTGTACTAATTAAAAAACTGTACCATAAGACTTGATTTGTTTAATTTATTATGCATTATGGGTATTTGAACGTCCTTGCCGAATTTAAATAGGTTGAAAAATGATCAGTTATATAGTACATACTTGTTGCAGTATTTTCTCCACTATGCTAGGAGAGCTTCAAGCGTGACCTTCTCAAATTTTATAAAAAGATGCAGAAAAGCTTTGCGATCTGAGCGATATATTTTGCGACAATATATTTTTTTTTCATAAAAGCTAAGCAATGAACGCGAAAGACCGCCTTAATAATGCTTAAGCATAAAAAAATGACCATTAAAAGTTTCAATGTATAGCATAGATTTAAAATTAAGTAAAATTAATAATTAAACGCAAATAACTTAATTACGTTCTTATGCCTACACTACACCTCTGGAAGTTGTCCGAACCAAAGTTACAACTGAAGTCGGCCGAGACCTACGACTTCGAGTAAGCGACCACACTATCGAAAATTTCATATGCCGTCCGGACGGCGGCTTCTGTCACGCACAACCGGCATATTTGCGCGCGATCGAAAGAAGTGCCAAAAATCGTAAATATTCAATTTACTCAAAATCTTTGTCGGCTTTTGCAAAATGCCGTTAGGCATAAAAATGATACTTCAGAATACAAACACAACATCTGTGACTATCCTAGAATTTTTCACCATCGATTCTAAATAAGAATTCATTATGGTGTGACATTTATATAAACCGATCTAGGAAAATACATAAGGATATTCGAAATGATTTTTTTTAACAAAATCCAGTATCACTAATTATTTTTTAATTTTTTATTTTATATGAAATAAATATAATAACGATATTTGTTAGAAGAATATACTATCAAACATATAATTAATCCCTTTTAATGCCCTAAAATATTCAAAGATGTCAGTAAGAGTCTGTTGAAGTCCCCGATAAGCATGTGGTATTATAACATGACCACGTGACCACAATAGGACGCCTACGCACATACTGAAATTGAACCAAGTTACTCGTTTTATCTCAGTTTGCGAAACACAATATCATTATCTCTCTCTTTCTCATCACTTAACACACTTAACCGCTCGCGCTCGAAAGAGCAGCTCCGACTTTGGTCCCTTTGACTCCAGTCTTTTTGCCGACAATGTTCGGAAGCGCTCGAAACTGGCCAAGTCGACTGAATTACCCCCACTTTACCTCTTGTTCTCGATAACCCCAGACAACTTCCGAGAGATTTTATAGCGGGCAGAACCAAACTTGAACAAAGTAACCCATTATATTCTCCGTCCTTGGCCAACCTTGGCCAACTTCCAGAGAATGTAGTGCAGGCATTAGCACATGTATTGGTTTTTCGTAAGAAGCTCCGAAGTGTCAGAATATAATAAATTTATGATATACCAACAAGTCTAAAATATTTTTATACATAAGGTATCTAGTGATAAGGATGTGAAAGAAAAATGCACATTGAATCCATCTAGAAATTCAGTAATGGAAGCGCTGCGAATCTATAGAGCAGACAGATTAGATACCAGGAAGCATATGCGCTAATTTAAAAATATTTCTGTCCTAGCGTAGAAATGCTTAGGCATACTTATTAATATATATACATAAACAGTGAAAAATTTCAAGAAGGTAACTCATACATATTAAACATGTGTTTAAAATAAATTATGTTCAAATTTCAATATGTTTAATAATGAGTTATTGTCTTTAAAATAATATTTTTCTAAACCTATTTACACCTGTCAAGTATATTTTGAGAAATAAGTGTTACAAGTCTTAAATCAAATAAGTGTTATTATTAACACATCGTTACTAACAACACTTCGAAAAGATAATGACGTCACGCCCGAGCGAGTTACGTTCAACGTTTTTAAACAACAAAATAACTAGCTCTCGGAGGTCAGCCCTAAAAGTTTGAACCCGTTTATGTGAAGGGTCACTTCGGTATCATAGCTCAGTAGTTTCGGGTGTAATCTTCCGGAATAACTTCCAACTGTCGCAGGGATTACTTGCCGAAATTATGTGTTACTTAATTATATTCGCGCTTTGAAAGAGGATATCTGAATCGTTTATGAAATGTTAAATGTTATAGATAAGTATATACATATATACATTAATGTATTTTTTTACCGTTAAACATAACCTTTAGGTAGTCACGTTTCGTGTCCGAATGTTTGTTTATAACGTTGAAAATGCAATTATCTTCTTTTAACGACGGTCGTTTTAACGACGAGGAAAAAGCATTTGGGAAAAGGATTGTATTAAAATTGTTTAAATACTTTAATTAGATTTTTTGCTGTTGCTTTGGCAACATAAATATACACTTTGAGGTGTTTCGTACGACAGCGACCCTTTTTCGAATTTGTGGTGTGTTCGTGAATATAAGGCAACGCCAATGATTAAATACTGCTATATGTATCATTTATATGAACTAATGAAGGCATAGTTTACTAATATCTTTTAAATATGTACCGAATGTACTGAACCTTATTTATAACATTCGATACTTATTTAAATAAAATGTATGTTCTTCCAAAATTTAAATGCTTTAATTATGACATGATCATAGGAAAAATAAAAAAAATATTGAGGAGGTCCAGTTTTTTAAATATCTAAAGATAAAAATGTCCTAATAAGAGTAAATGTGTCCTAATAAAAAAAATGTATATATTCATCGCAATAATTCCTGTCATTTAAATATTAAATATGTAATAATATATTTAGTTATTTTCAATATTAAAAATTATCTAGACGTATTTCTTACTATATTTTAATGCAAATCTATATCTCTAATAGATATCTGTAAAAAAATAATGATGTAATTGAGCGAGAATGCTTATTTTTTATTTAAAGACTACATAAATACTTGAATAGTATGGTGTAAATCAGTGGTTTTCAAAGTAAAAATATTTGTTTTTATTAAAATAACACCTTCATAAACACTAAATTGGTAGCGGCGACACTTTCCGTACACGTAGATTCCCCACTACGTGATCCCCTACGCAGATACCCACTTAGCGGCCCGCCAAGCGATTTCGTGCGGCCTACCACCACCTAAAATCATAATACAAAATTTGTGTATGCGGCCCGCCACCACCGAATTATAATACTAAAAGAAAGTAGCGGATAGCTCTAAAGCCACATTACGCACGTACTTATAGTCCCAACGTGAATTGTAAATGATTAAGTGAAAAAAAAAAGACTTTGTATCTACCCATATAAAATATAAGTTATAAATTAAAATTTATGCTAATAATCGCTGCCTATGTTTAGGGAAAAATTTGTTATTATTAAATAAGTTTAATATTTGGCGTTGTACAACTAATTTATTTATTTTTTTACGCAATTATTAGATTTTTTGGGTTTATTTCTTTCTGACATATAAAAATAAATTTAAAATAAAAACATACTATTTCTTAGTTTAAAATTGAGATTAATATAATACAAATGGATACAAATAAAATATTTATGGCTACAAAGAAATCAAAATTAACAGTAACATTTAACATAACACAAACTTTTAATTTATTAATTAAACATTCTAAATCATTCTCCTGCGTTTTCGAACTTAACCATTTTATATGACACTGTATCGCTCTATGGTTAAAAAAAAAGTTTGACAATAATTAAAATATAACTTAATAATTATGATAATGTGATAGAGTATGCAATTTTAATAATCTTACTAGATCTGCATAATATTCAGGTAATTTATTTTTATATATTTGTAGTGTCTTTTAAATAATATAATTTCATAATTGATTAATTTAACATAATTTTATTTTTATAACCATATATTATAATTATTAAATAGGTATAGATATTTCGTTTATGACTTTATTTATAATGTAATAAATTAGAGAAAAAGTTTTTATAAACTTATTTGTGATTTTAATGTACTATTTATATTAAATTTAAATTTAGATATATACATTTTTTTTCGCACTCAACACTCAACATTTATTTATAAAAGATGTTGATATACTTAAGTGGTTTACATATTAAAAAATGGGTGCTGGAGAAAATGTTAAGAGACTCCTGCATGGATTAGAAAACGAAACAGTTGTCAATTCCACTTTTTCCAAGAAGAGGTGCTACAGCAGTAATTGCCTGGATGCAAATCATTTAACTTTTATAACAATTCCCATTTTAAGATGTGCTTAGGTAACTTATGTAAGTGTACAAATAGTAGGTTATACAATTTGCATTTGCCAATATCAGGGAGACCAGTGAAGATAATCTATTGATTTTTTGTATTCCTACAAAAGTAATTTATTGGAATACAAAAGAATACAAACATCTATGGACAAAATATTTTAAGAAATCCTAATTTTTAATTCGTATATGAATCTAGTTGTTATGATAAGCTTAAATAAAAATTCTTAATGAATTATTTTAAATTACGCATATTTAAAAAAAAAAAATTATAGTCAACATCTATATTTTCCATCCGGCAATCATCACTTCCGCATTTTCATTATTATCCCTTTTATCATTCAAGTACATTGCAATATATAGTTTAGCACTCTTATCACATATTTAATACTGTAACGTACATATTAAATAAATGTATGGTCTGCGAATAAAATCAAATTACGTCCATAATATTATTTATATACAATACAAACAATAATCAAACAAACATATACCTCAATTTCACTCGAAGTATTTTCTTACTGCCTTTACCATTCTATAGATTAAATAGTCTACAAAATCATTTTGATATATGAACTTTAATCGATGTACATGTAATTTTTTTATTGTTTCAATTGGATTTTTTAATCTAGAAATACCGTTTTGAGCTGAATTTTTAAGAAAGAATAAAGGGGAAAATAACAATTAATTTTAAAAGGCGCTTTATATTTTTATTTAATTAAAATAATTATTCTTTTTGTGTCAACACAATTAAATATATATTTATTTTACTACAATAAACAAGGCAAAGCATATTCGCAAAAATACCATTAATATATTGTAATTGAGGTATGGCTTCCAGATTAAAATTATTATTATTGTATTTGTTAGGAGCTGTTAAGATGAAACGAGTAATTAATAAATCACAAATTACTATTTATAAAAGTACAAAGTAATATAATCCAAAACCTAAACATCGGTGCCCTTGTTTGAAACAAATTGAAAATAATTTCTAGGTAAAAACATCCTAAGATCTTGTCTGCCGCAAATATCAAAAAACTAGTCCTAATTGTGAATGGAAAAATTTACTATTTTTAAAATATATTATAATGGAAAATCAGGTTGTTAAATATGGTCCAAAATACAAATTTAGAATGTCTTTTTTAGCTTTCAAGTCAGGATTTATCAACTGAATTTTTTATTCTAATTGTGGCCCGCAAAAAAATCCAAAAATAATCTTTGCGTTTAAATTTTAATGAGAATTGCTGAACTGCTAAAAGCTTATAATTACCATTTAGTATCAAGTACAAAAAAAGCATAATGAATTTTTAAGAGATTAAACAAATGGAGACCACTGGTGTATGGGGAACTGTTGAGTCATTGGTTTAGAAATATTTGTTTTTGACCTATTGTCTGCTTAAATTTCACCATAAACACGTGTTCTAAGTATTCGTACGACCCACGACATTCCCCATAGTTGCTTAAAATACTTAAATCTCAATTATTTCCGTGAACCACTGACTCAAATCACATACACACATCATAACCGCACGTGCGTACCACACCCACATAATCTTTACAAGTATATATAATGGAAGCACACGGTTTCAATTTGAATTCCAGTCGGCACTTCTAGCGTCAGGGAGGGTAAATCCTGCATCCACCTGGACAGGTGGCAGGTCTCTGCTACGCCATACCATCACGCTTCACACCACTGTCGGGAATAACGTCTCTCGCGAGAGATATGCCTTTATTTAGTGTCTAACGGGCGCCTCCAACCGAAAAATTAGTTTTCATCCGATCCACCCTCCGTATCATCATACAATTTTCTCTTTTTCTATATATTTTTGTTTAATCCGAAAGCGTAGTGCGCATATTTCGACGAAGTCTCGTAGCTGCGAATTCGGACAGAATTACGGCTATACTATCATAAATATACGTATTTATGATGTAGGAATATAGTGTGAAAGACCGATATTATTACATCATAAATAATAGTGAGACAGAAGATTGAGCAGGTACAGAGTTTAGCCGTTACTTGCTTGGATTGCTACGGGCTCACTAATTTACTTTTTTAGTACACCATGTCTTAGGTATGTACCGATTATTTTGTTATAAAACGTTAATTTCAATGTGATAATTATTTTACTAACATATAAACATGTGCGATATATGTTCTGATTACTAAAATATATCCATGATTATTATAGTGTAATTTTCTATAATAAAAATAAAATAAAGCGCTATTGGATACGATTAAATGGTGAAAATACTCATTTTTTTACAACTTGAGTGATGCAAAAAACACAGAGTAAAATTCTAATTTATGTGCTGTAAGTTAAAGTGTTTTACAGCTTCTAAATAAATGTGTGCCTTAAAATTTTTTGCTTATATTCAAATTTAATGTTGTTTTTATCGTAGTCAACGATAAACGAGATATGTTGAAATTATCTGAATAATTGTTTGCAGATTAAGATTTTTTTTGTTGCGGTAAGCGCTCTCCTTAAATCAAACATTATATTAAGGGCAGCAATGACAGCAAGCCTCGTTCGGACAAAGTTGCAAAATGCGTTTTTTAAATTTAAGCTTGGTGTAAGCCCATGTATTTTACGCTAGATTTATATTCTACATTACTGTCCTATTCACTTTAAAAAGGCTACGTTTCGTTAAATATAATTCACTCTATTCTATTTTGGTTTATATAGGTTTTTGACTTCTCAACATATTAATTAAAAATTTAAATGGTTTAGCTGTATATGTTATTATACAAGAATAGCTGTATCATTAGCGTATATAAGTGTATCTATTTCAGCTATAGTAAATAATACAATATTTAATTATTAATGAATCACTTCGTTGAAACATGTAACTAAATTTACATTTAATTTAGTGTTGTAAAGGCTCTGTTACAAGATATTCAAGAAAATTAATTATTGATTATAAATAACAACAGAATTTTCTTACTATTGTAAAACTTATCCATTGTGGCAGCGTTTAGAATATTTTTATTTTATAGGAAATTCTATTTTTTTAAATTATTAACAAATATTTTCATATTTAACTAGAGCTGTGGAGTCATTTACCATTTTACTGACTTTCAATTTTATTATTATTTTTGTCAGCATATAATTGACGCAATAATTTTTTTTATTATCTGAATTTAACAAAATAATGATTTAAAAAAAATAATAAGCAAAAACCAGACACGTCTATTAATTTTACTTTTATTAGTTTATTATATTGATGATTATTATATTAGAAAATAAGTGCAATAATAAATTTTATGAAAAAATATTCATAATGTAAAATAAAATATTTATAATAAATAAAACGATATAATAAAATAAATGAACTCAAAAATAATAATAATTATACTCGCAAGAGAAAAAAGTTGTTTTACATTGTCAGGGTGACTAAACCTAATCTTAAATCATTATTAATACTTAATCTAATTTTTTTTTCATCCGTGATGTAATTGATAATTGCTTTTATTGAGTCAACGTTTATGGAAGCTCTTTAATCAAATTGGATTATTTTAAGCGCGGAAAATAAACGATTCCGACTCTTCCTAAAATACCATCTAAAATATCATGACGGCGCGACTCTGACTCTATCTAGATTATAGTGCTACTAAAAAGTAATTATCACCATATTAATGTGTGTTATATTTAGAGATCGTAATTATGTGGGTGTGAAAAATATTAAAAGAAGGAAAAATATACAAATACATAAGTTAAAATCAAAACAGACAATGAGTAAACAACTTTTAAAAGTTAAATATTGAGTAAGAAATACCATAGAAATATTGAAATATTATGGACGACATTAAATCTAAATGGCAAATAATAGTGAAAAGCGTTTTTATTTTCAATTAAAAAAATTAAAAAATAATTTTAGTATTATAGCTTCTAATTAATATTAAAATCAATTGAAAATTACGGTAAACTGTTTTTTTTTTTAAATAGTCCCGAAATAATAAACATACATACTATTATAAACATCATGATCTTTAAAAGCAACTAAAATAACTATGTTAATTCAAATACAAAGACATCGATTACTAAATAAAATTATATACAGAAGAAAATTTATGTCAACAGCACCCTAGAAATGTTTAAAGAAATAGCTCACCCATCCCCGCGGTAGATACGTTCTTCGCAAACCCCGCGTAAATGGAAGCCGCGTAAAAAAAGGCTTGGAACTCATACAAAATTATAGGATAGGTTCCATTATATAAAAAAATTTGATTTCATATTCAATTTTAAGATGCGTTCCAAAAAATTCGAGCAAAAAGATACAGTTTAAAAATAAAAAAATATATTGAAAAAATACATTTTACTTAACCGCGTTAAAGTAAACTGCGTAAATCTTTTTACGAGAACTCAACGAATTGTATGCGTATCTAAACGCTCCTAAAAGAAAGGCGCTG
Organism: Plectrocnemia conspersa; assembly: GCF_051122295.1. Taxonomy (NCBI): domain Eukaryota; kingdom Metazoa; phylum Arthropoda; class Insecta; order Trichoptera; family Polycentropodidae; genus Plectrocnemia; species Plectrocnemia conspersa. The sequence goes on along the minus strand of NW_028277174.1, from coordinate 7,966,054 downwards.
AGATAAAAGAACAGATAATTACCAAATATACACTTATCAAGGTATCTTAAAAAAAATTCTGACCTTTTAAAATGATGTGGAAGTATTTGGTTATTTGGTAATTACAAAAAATAATTTAAATTCTGATATGCTGCGATACAGATAACTTATAGACCGGAAAAAATGAAATGCGTTCTTCATAACAAAGCCGAGTACCTTGGATTTATCGCAAACGTCGTTGACGTATAGATAGAACCTCTACTTGCTTTAAAAAGTGATTTCAAGAACTCAGGAATAATCTGATGGCAAACGGGATCGAGAAAATGACAAAGTATGGCACTTTTCGACACTAAATGGCAGACGGTTGATGGAAGCCCATTTATATTTGCAACTTTCGTATTTTTGCCATTAAAAAATTTACTTTCTCGAGTAACTTCGAGGAAATGGTTTGATTATTGATTTAAAGTATAATAAAAAACCCTCTATCAAAGAAAAATAAAAAATACAATGAATTATTAGGCCAAATGTTATTTGTAAATAACTTAGCGTCTAGAGCTACAAAAAAAATCTGTCTCTAAAACAAGATGTGTATTTAAATTTAACTTGTAGTTATAATAGTCTCGCGTAATATTTTTATAATATTATTTGGTATAATAATGTCATTGTCCTTTAATTTCTTATTTTATAATTCTTCTACAATATTTTTTTGTAGATGATAATCTGTGTTATTTGAGCTTAGAAAAAAATTAACTACTGGCGTTACTATGGAAAAAAAGCTAATGTTATTACTGGTATAGTTGTCTGTTTATATATTAAATTATGATGGTTTAATAATAATTCGTTTTGCAAAAAGTCCATAATGAAGTATTGCTTATAAAAAATAGAAGTAAAACAGCAAAAAATATGTATGTACTACTAGAGAGTTTATTGTACGGTCGAATTAGTTAAATGCCCGAGCGTATCAATGCAACCGCTTACAAATTATTTTCTTAAGAAAAACTTTTGTTGAATTGAGGCAATTCTTGTGCATTTTCTTTCTCTGAAGAAAAGCTGTTCAAAAACGTATTGTGTATTAATTTTTGTATTATTACAGCGAAATGGTAATCAAGAGGTCTGAATAAAGTTTTCTATACAAATGATCGTTTATAAATATAGCACAGAAGTTTTTAAAATATCGTTTTAAATGTTTATTTTATGCATAACATTAAAATAAAATATAATTTTTATATTTGTTATGAGTTTTAAAGATCAATAATTTTAAGAACTTATTTTAAAAAGGCATGATAGTAATGTTTTTAAATAAAACTTTTTATTAGATCGTACTGTAGTATTTTCCATGTGCTTTTTTTCGCTTTTCTAGTTATTGTTTCAGCGGGTGGCTCACCATGAAACGCAGACATTTCAACGAGTCGACCTGTGAAACCGTTTAGCAATGAAGATGTACCCAGAGCGAAAACGATTTGGTTTGATGGGCGCGACGGGGCAACCCCGAGCTTTACATCAAATGGGCTGAAGAAATGCTAAAAGCTCGCCCGTTGAAAGCGTGCCAAATGGAACGAGGGTCGATTTTTGTTACGGTGGTTGCAAAAAGTCTCGCGTTTCCCTCTGCTCACCGCTGTCGTAATTAAGTGTTTGCTGGAAAAACTCTCAGACGCCAATTAAGTAAGAAGGCGGGACAATTTTAGGCAGCGCCGAGAAGCTCTGCACATAAAACTCGCAGTATCGGCGTGAGACAAATTGCTTTCTCGTGTTGCGAAAGCTATGGCATTCGCTTAAGTGCACGTTTTATCAAAAATACACGTGTAAACGCGCGATAAATTATCGCAGCCATTTGTGTGCGGTGGTAATGAAACACGCGAATAACACTTGTCGCACGACACGACATTAATTGTACGGTAAAACTAGTAATACTGCCGTTTCATGATGATAGTGATTGATTAGATTTGAAAGTAAATTAAATCATGATAATTTATTTATTAATTCTAAATCTTTCGTTGCAACATAAAAAGCATACAACGAATTGAATACAATTGACAACTACTAAATTAGTAGTGAGACGCCATACTAATATATAAATCAATGACATCTATTAATAATCATAAACTAGCATTACAGCTTACAATCAATCTATGTCACTCTGCATGAAATAGCTCGATTATATTATTTATTCGCGAGATAATAAAAATCTAGTATAACCTATTCTTTAATAAAAAAAATTTAAAGAAATTTAATAATTACTTATTCTGATTGCTGAGACATGATTGAAACAATGTCTTTCATGTAGTAATTCTCAACTGTTTAAATCTATGTGTATATTTATTTATATTATATATAAAATAAACACTCATCGTTTAAGTTAAATATCAATATTTTTATGACATAAAATATTGATTAAATTTAAAATGTAATAAAGATGTAGTCTTTATTCAATATTGATATTGATCATACTAGTATTTCTTGTCTAGCGTGTATTAGGTACGTATATCTAAAGTTAGCGTTGTTGTAACATATTAAAAATATTCTGCAAATATTGCGTACAAAATTCATAAGCGTACATTCGGTTATAAACACAATTTTTCTCGCGTCAAAATTCGTCTGGCTTTTATGCTATATCACAATACGCCAGACGTCTATGGCGCAAGCTGGCTATGTTCAAACATCTTATTACTATCAAACTCATACAACGGTAGATGCAAAAGTATTTGGCCAGGCACGTTTCCAACTATTTTTTTATATCTATTTTAATATTTAAAGAAAAGCTTAGTTTTAATGTCGTAAAATTAAATGTCGGTGATATTCAATGACTAAGCTTGAAAATCAGTTAAAAGAAATATTTTTATCTTTGAACATTTATATTGTATATTAAATAACTATAAAATAATTAAATAATAAGTAAGGAGTTAGTATAAAATTAATTTAAAAAAGTCCATCTTCAAAAGTTTTGATTCTATTTATTGTAAATTGTGTAATGAATGTCTAAATAAAGAAATACTAGTATAATGTTGACTATAATATAATTTATATGTATAATAAATGCAATAAAAAATATCCCATTAGGGCAAAATTAATATCTGTAATTCTTTGCTATAAGAAAAATATGAATTAATCATAAAACCAATATTTATTTTTTTCCTAGACTAAAGCCAAATACTTTTAGACTTCCCCGTATGTATCGTATAAACGGGTTAAGCAAAATTTACTTAAGCCAGCCGTTTCAATTGCCCAATATAATACAAGCGTTGTGCAAACTAACCGTGCGCTAATTGCTTTACGACACATGCTAGCCAGAGAGCTTTTCGAACAGGCACGAATTCACGGCATGGCACGGTTATAATTATTTCTTTTTAAATGTAAAACTTTACGGGTCAGCTGAGGGCATCAAACGTTGAAAACCGCCGAGAAGGCTCTGAAATTTGCCGACAGAATTCAAATAGCGATGGACATTTCGCACACGCGAAGCTTTCGCCTAAAGCTCTCGCGCGGTATTAGCACGCACGCGAGCTTTCGCGCAAACGTGGCCGGTTTTCATTAAACAAATAACATTTGCATGTGCGAAAAAGTTTTATAATGAAAAATTTCGCCGAATTTGACGACCTAGTCTCGATTCTAACATCACGCCAGTTATTAAAAAGCAAGGGTAGAGTTGCATTTAATTGTAAATAATATGTAAAGTTGTAGTATAATCAAAATTTATGTTAAATGCTGAGCTTTAGAACTTTTAATTAGCAGCCACCAGATTGTAATTATGTCCCTTACAATTTAAACGATTTTTTAAAGTAAAATACATTTTTCTCTATATTTACATAAAATATATTGTAACTTTCCTTTAATAAAATATTTATTATTTTATTTTAAAATATGGTGAATATAATAGATATGTTAAAAAATAAAATATGATTTATGAAGTGTTATTACTATTGTAAAAATGAAGTATCAAAAGATAGTTAAGTGTTACTATTTTTTTGGGTTAAAGTAATTTACATTGAAAAGTTTAAGAGTAACGATATTTATTTAATTAATTATATAATTATTATTTAGACATAACCTTCCTTAATATTTTAGTTTATTTATTGCTCATATTACAAGTGAGTTAAGCTCATCTAGATATTTTCATTTACAGCACAGAATTAAATATTTTACCGTAAAAATATTTTTTTAGGGCATAATAATTAAAAGCAATTGCTAGGTGCAAGAAATATAATATTGTGTTTGATGAATCTCTTAAGAAAATGTAATATGATGAGATTTTTTTGAACATTTTAGGTTTCTCGAAAATTTTTCTCGACAATCAATTTTTGCCAATATGAGTGACTCTAAGAATTATGATTAGCAACTATTTTATTCCGACTTTTTCAAACATTGCTGGTCAATAAAAGAAAACAGAATCTAAGGATCAATGACTTAAATATTTTTTTTAAGGATTTTCATGGAAATGTAATATAAATCATAAAATATGATGTCATTTTTTGTGAAATACTAATAAAAATATATTGTGATAGAGAGTGACCGTTATTTTAACATGCAATAAATATTTTAGTAATGTATATAATAATATCCCATATAAGCATTTAAAATAAATTAAAAATATAATAACTATGTAATTGTATGTTTTTATTGAATATTTACTATTTTTAACTATCAACAAGTAATATAATTTACATGTTACTTATAACTAAAATTGTTAAAAATAAAATTGATAAAAATATTTTTATTATATAATTATATGAACTGTAATAATTAAAATATCATATATACTTTATACTATATATTTCATAATTTTATTTGATTATTTTATTGTCTCTAAAATAATTATTAATACTAAAACCAATTTAAATTAATTTTTAATTTAAAAAAAATAAAAAAAATTGAAAAATGCTAAGCAATATATGCAGTCTGGAATTATCGTGATAGAAAATTTATTAATTATATTTATTTATATGAAATACGGTTGTTTTTTAATTATTAACAGATTTGAATTATTAAATTTACATATTTCTATATTTGTATTGTTAGAAAAGAAAATCAAGTAAAAAAATACACATTTTTTTATCCCATTTCGAATAAAATAATATATTACTTTTTCAGATGCTAACAACTATCGCATTCTTATAACATTATTATATTACACTCCCCTGTCATAATGCTTTTCAAAAACTATTTATTTATAATATTTTAATTAATGCGGTACCCAAACCTTTCACACCTATTTTATAAAGTTTAATTTGCATTATTTAATATTTATTTAAGTTTTATTCGTCAGTTAATTTCTATGGGACATTCAGCTCGAAAATAAGCTTTTAATGTTAATTTCAATACATATTTTTTTCTGCATCTTCACCGCGAATAAAACATATAATTTGCTGTAGATGCAAGACTGTTTTTTTTAATTAAATAACATTCCATAATAAAATATAATTTGATTCTCGACCATTGATATTTTTTATTCATGAGACTGTTACAGCTCACATCAAGTAAAACTACGCTGAATCGACCGAGACGACCCTTAGAAAACAGATTTAAGCAACCGCTTTTTATAAAAATATAAATCTACTGGTGAAAATGTATTTGAACCTAACTAGTGAAAATATAACTTTACCAAAAAATACACATTCACTCTAACATTTATACATCGGATGTAAATAAATAGTGATAAGTATGTAAATATATTTAAAACTACATATAGAAAAGTTGAAACCATATCATTATACTAACATCTGCCAAATAATTTTTATTTTCACTGCTTAAAATATATATATCTACTGGTGAAAATGTATTCCGATATGATTTTACTAAAATTAAAAATTATTGATAATACATTTTATAAAAATATTAAATTTATATAATTTAGCTGGTGCTATTGTAGGGTATTCGATCTTAATTTTCAGATCGAATACCTAAATTTACTGGTTCTAATTTACATTTGTTAAATATATTCTCTCATATAGAGTACTTTTTAAACGTTCAAAAATCAATAAAGACAATAATAATTTTTAAACAAATTTTAACACAAACGGAGCCGCGTCAAAAAAACTACAATCTGCCCCTTTTTAATTATAGAAAAAGTACTACATAGAAAGTCAGTGCTTTTGAAGGCAATGTTCCGCTCCTTTTATTTCTTATATAATATGTATAAAAAAGGACTAAAGGAACATATACATAAAATTTGATATATTTCAAACAACTCGCTCAAAACTTGAGATTCATTATTTGAGGTCGGTTTTTACTTTTTTTTTAAATATATTATTGCTATCTTTTTTCCAGAGTTGGACTCCTCAAAAAGGGAAAGCAAAGAATTTTTTTTTGGATCATAATATCAAATACTTTTTTACGAATCTGTAATATTGCTAAATAATTATTTACTCAAACACATACACTAAATAAGCCACAGTAAAAAATAAATAAATGGTAAACATCTATAGAAAATGTTTCATAGAATAAACGTCGCGTCTAGAAGGCAACAAATTGTACCTCAATGCATCCAGCAGAAAGGTGCTAGCATACAAATAAGGGTACAATCCGTATTACTTCTTGTAGATATATCTGACGAATTTCCTCAGAACCCTCTTCAACAACATGGAGTACTTCGCTTCGCTAGGATTCCATACGATGGAGTCAGATTCAAGCTTTCGCGTCGTACGTTCTGCAACGAACCGCCGTAAAACCTAAATTATTAAATTGATATTTGCGATTCTCAAAAATACATTCCATCTTAAAATATTTTTTTAATCTAACAATATTTTAAAATAATCCTGCAACGTGAACAAAGACACAAATAATAAATTACGCCCCTTAGATATCACATCACAATGCCTACATTATAAATGCAAATTGCGATTAATTAGCAATACAAACGCAATTACATAACGATATTTGTCACGGTTTGGATATTGCCAAAGTGGACCGACTCCCAACTTATAGAAATATAATATGGGCTTAAGTCCGTTGTCGGCTTTTGCCCGAGGGCCCTAGAACAATGGTGTCCCGGTACCGGTGCCGGTTGGCGGTTTGCCTCATAAATTGCTTTGGACATTGCAATACCGACAGATAGGTCAACTGCTGAATTTCAAATAGAGGCCCGGCTCCCAGAACCCAGCTCCGGGCCCTTGGTCCATAGGCACAGGGATTGAAATGCGACCTCGTACTACTACAAAAGCCGCACTCATACATCTTTAATCGGCCCGGATTCTTAGGCGGATATATACGATTCGAAGACCCAGATTTTTTAAATATACTAAATAAACATTATTTCTCAATGCCTTACAATTATAAACATAACTTAATATAAAATAAATAAAAATACTAAATATCATTTTTCAAAAGCAAACACCAACACATATTTAAAACACGGATAAGAGATCAATCTTTGAAAATAAATTAAAATTGTGTTATTATGTGTCAATCAATTAATTATTTTAAAATAACTTAAATAGATAAGCCCGTGTCAAAGTAAATTATTAATAGTGATTTAATTATAATGCTATGACTAATGCCTCTTTCGGGTTATTTTATTTAAGCTTAACATTTATAATAAAAAAATGACATTTAGCTTTCGGTTAGGTTTAAAATTAATTTATAATATAATTTCACAAAGGACATTTAATTTGAATCATATGTGACTTTAAAGCTTACCTTACCATTAAGACTATAAATTTAATTCTATAATTAAATGAGGATGACAATTACTATGTATAATGAAGGAGATTCTAACAAAGTTATTAATACGCCTAAGGTAAAAATTTATTTGAAGTATTAAATATTAACTTTATTATTTCATTATAAATGTACCTATTTATAGTTTAATATTCAACCAAATAACAAAACCAACTAAAAGAGTATTTTTTATACATCAGAAAGCGTTTGCACACATATAGTATGAAAAATATTACATCGATATCTTTGAAGCTACAGCGATGCACACACATCTAGCGAAATTGCCACATCGTCGTTTTCCCGGAATATTCTATATAGTATAACCTTTTGCACTGGCGATATATTTTTCCATTAAACGATATTGGGCAATTGACACAAGCATGATTCATACGTCGTATGATGAAAACGTCCGCCGAGGTAACAACAACCGAGCAGTATCCATCCCATCTGAGGAAAGCTGAGAAAATTGAACGACGCTGCCTCGGCTTTCTCATCCACTTTATCATGAGACCCCTCGGGAATAATATATCATTAAATTAAAACACATTTCGTTCGCTGTGCGAAAATTCAATTATCATCTCGGTTACTCAATAGGCTTGTTAAAAATTAAATTACACCCTAACCGCCAAAAGTCAAGATAGTAAAATCAATTAGCAAAAATATGTATTTTTATATCCAAGTTAAATGGTTAACTTATCTGTACATGTATCTATTTTTTATTGTTGATAAAAAGACTATTTTTTAGTCATATTTTAACTTGATTAAGTTAGGGTAAAGGCACAATAAATTATATTGTTTATCAAAAAAGAACATTGCAACGGTTCTTTAATAAAAAAATTAAGTTTCGCTATTAATTTTTAAACCCACTGTATATGTTGTTTAAAGATTTTAAAAAATCCCTGTTATAACAAAACTTAAGATAATAAAAACACAAAGCATTTTACTAACACTATATATATTTATTATATATATTTTCACGATACGCACATAAGCCGTTTGAACAAGGACGAATAAATTCGGCAAAGGATCAAGAAGAAGCGAATCACACACGGTTTGTTCAATCCATCAAAATCCAACGACATACACAGCAAAATATGTGACACACAGACCCCTAATCTCAAACCCTTTCGCCCCCGTGTCACCATAAACGATTCTACTTTGCGAAAGCTCGACGAAACAAGCGACGCCAATTTCCACGGTGACTTTCCTTCGACTCGTAGGAATATTTTCCTGGAATAAATTCCCCATAAAAATGTACATAATTTGCGCGAATTAAGCGTTACTTATTTATATATTCGTTCGCAAAAATAATAATTCGCCCTTTGATTTCTGTGGACGTTTCGCAAATTCGCCGCCGGTATTATTTAAGCATGAAAAGAGGTCCGATTTTTATTTTTTCGCCTCCCTCTCCTTGACTCGTTTATCCTGTCCACGGCTTCAAAGCATTACACCCTGTGTATAACACTCGAATTTATATAATTTAATCCAGGAAGTGGCCTCTTTAGACCCACGGACCCTCTCTCGTTTTATTTCTTCGAAATATGCTTTTGTCCGCATCGACTTCAAAGTGATGTCAATCTGACAGCTGTGATTCATTATTCATGGGAGTTCATAACTCGTGTTCCTATTGCAAATTGCAGTATATGAGCACATAAAAAACGTTAGCTTTTATTCAAATAATATTAAGAAAATATATAAGTAATGTATTATTAAAGACATAATAAAAATTGCCAAAACCGCAAAATCTGAAAATTAACTTTGTTTGCCTGCTAGTTATGCTTTACACAAGCCGGAATATATCTAAAGGAAATTATTTTTGAGTGTCACTTATAACAATAGTGTTTAATGGCTATTGTTTTTATTTAATTTACTATCGCATAACATCAAATCACTGTATGTAAAATTACATTTAAATGTATAGTTAATTTTCAACTATTAAGAGTTATCTGATTTACACTTTAGATTAATGATAATAATATTATAACATATATCTTAACTTTAAACTATTTTATTTTTCATAGCATGACATGTTTCTATATGTCATACTATGTTAATTATTACACATTAGTATTGCATATACGAAGAGCTTAAAATAGATATAATTTAACTTCTTATTTAGCGAATTAATGAGTAGCAAATTCTATTCGAGATTCTAGATTGATTTTTTGTCAAGGACAATTGAGTTGCTTTCCGTACAAATGTTCGATACTTATATATATAATATAATTACTGTAGAGAAGCCTGGAGAAGGATCGTATTTAATTGAGTGGTAATATTTTATATTGTTTAATATTAAGTGGCCAAATTTAATTAAGTCTAAAACTGACATTTGCAGTAAAAATTTCATTTTTATGAGAGGTATTGTGATTTCACTTTTTTTCTTATTTGCAGTCAGACTTTTGAGCTTTTGTGTGAATTGAATAATCCTCATTTTTTTACAATTTAAACCGAAAAATAATGCAGTGTAGTCCACGTGAAATATAAAATTGGGATTAAGCGAAGGTTAGAAAAAAAATCGAACATAAAATGAGTTTCTTTAACAGATTTTGATAAAAAATATCGAAAATATTTTCTAGCAACCGTTTTACGACATCTAAATGCCATAAGATTAGTTAAAAAATAAACAAATGGTTACCACATTAACTAAATAGCAAAACAGCAACGTTTCGAATTTTCATTAATTTTCAGACACAAGATGAAACCATAAAATGAAATAATCATAAGAAATGTATTATCTGCGGTAAAAAGAAAATATCAGAACAATGCTTATATATTTTATACACAAAATAATACAGTGACGTTATATTATTCTAGATAAATTATTAAGCTATCGTTTCTTAAGCCAGAAGAATCATATTACACGAATATTAAAATCATGCATAAAAAATGACCCATAAAACATCTAATGTTAATCAACTGACTTGAAGCTAAATTGCTTCATGATAATATAAGACTATAGTTTACTAATAACTGTTGCAATTTTAAACGAATAAGGATTTAATATTTTTCATTATCCATTATATAACTCTGACCTTTCTCCTACATATTATCACTTTTTAGGCATTTGACTATTTTATTTTCAAAATACGAAGTTCAATAATAATCAATGTAATATTATAAAAGACTGCCTTCTCCTTAATGGAGTCCAGGCTGCATTTAGGCTGTATTCAGAGCTACAAAGTTTGTTGAGCAATTACAATCATGCAGATGTACTTGTTTCTTAGAACAGAAAAATAGGTATACGCCTTTAGAAAGTGACATTTGCTTGATGGGCATTGTCCAAGGTCGTATACTGCAACGGAAATCTTGTGGATCTGGTGATTTATTGCTTATTGTGACCGTTTCGCAACGGAGAATATTTATTATAAGAACATTTGCGTGTTATTTATGTGATTCTTACTAGTCCTAACGAGTTAGGACTAGTAAGAATCACATAAATAACACTTTTGTGTGACCCCATTCTCACACTATTGTCTTGTTTTATTATTAATGGATAAACATTTTAAGGATAAGACCCTACAGTTTTCACTGTAATATACGATGCAATAATCATGTTCCAAAGAAAATTATCAATGTCAAATTCAATAATCTCTACGATGTCTATAAAGATAAGGAATGATCATCAATAAGTCATAGTAAATCTGTAAATATTAAATATCTAAAAATCCCTATATCAGCGATATATGTAGAAATTAAGGTAAGAATAATCACAACTTCATGGCAATATTTAAAAAAATAATGCATATCTACAAAAATATATTAAAAACGAACAGCAAAATAACTTGTTTTATATTTGACTGTAAAATTAAATAAAATTATTTTCTTAATATGAAGGAGAGATAACTATCTATTTTTTAAATTCAGTGTATACAAAATGTTAAAATTTAAAAGTGCGCCTTTCTGTACAATCATTTATAGTGGATATAAAATAGTTTATCTTTCAGTTTCACCCAAAACTCACATATGGAATACCACTGAAAACGTTTTACTTAATTAACGTACATTTTTACTGCTAATAACCTAATTATTTAAATTATACCATATAATATTGATTTTTTATTAGGTCCTTTTAAACTAAAATCATTTTCAATCTGTAGTCCAAGATAAAGAAAATGAAAGTATATACAATGAATAGCTTTGATGACTTGCAATAAAGATGTCAGTTGCAACGCGTTCATTTTATTGACTTTTCAATATGAAAGGCGTGGAATAAAAAAATATTTGTCTAGTCGAGTTCCTTAATACTAATAATATAAATGGATAACCACAGTAAAAATTGCTTTGAATGTAGATCTATTGTATTTGCCATAACAGTGCAATGTTGAGTTAAGAAGACATCGATTAAAAAATGCGACAGCAATACTTCTTATTGTTTTTTATTTTTAATAAAACATATATGATATATTCTATAAGTTGAAAAAGCTCATTAATATAGATTTTTTATACTTAATATGTGTTACATTATGATGAATTATCACGATATTCATTCGTGAGATTAGGAAAATGTAGGATAACTTAATCTGTGATGATCGATTGAAATTTGATTTATATAATAATTACTAATTCTGATCTCCTAGACATAATATAAATTGAAAAATAAATGTTTATTGTGCTCGTAGTGAGATTAGGTTTCTTCTCTTTTTTAATTCGCCTTTGTGATTTTAGCGATTTAAATACCCAATGTTATATTCGTCACAATAAATATGTCTCTCAATGGTACATAAATTTACTTAATAAGCGAATGCTTCTCTATTGGTTAATTTGATACCAAATACAAAATATTTATACAACTGAATGGTCTCATGATATTCTGTATCATAAGACTTATTAAATATTTAGATATTTAATAAATCAATACAGCATATTTCAAAGCAATTTTTATTTATTTTAACAGATAGAAATATTATATCGTTAATTATAAAAAATATATAATATAATTTAGCTATTGGCATTTTAATCTCTTCAAAAATTCAATCAACGCAAAAATGTTCGAGTATTCCAAAAGTTCAACGTTAAAAATTCGGTCCAAAGAATATAATGCAAACATTGGGGGTCGAGCGTATTATGTTCCTAGCAGATTATTTAAGCTCTTCCTAAAGATTTGCTCTTCGATTTATTGCATTATTTTTCTCATCCGCGAAATGCGTGCCTCGTCACGTCGCGCATAATGATAAATAAGTATAAAAATACTAGCAGAGCGGCTACGTTCAGATCGTGTGCATTGTTACGCCATTTGCGAAAAATAATGTTTCTCAATTGGCGTAGCACGTGCTACGGCGTCTACGTGACGCGAAATCCGAACGATTCGTGTTTGTTGATCTGTGTACGTGTATAGAGAGCTACGGTGCGGATGACACTCGCGCAATTAACGATATTGGATATTATGAAAAATATAGTTGTTTTATTATTATTAATGATTTTTATCTTAAGCGTCATTGCGTATAATTGTACATTTGAGAGGATAAAACCGATTGGTCATGTCAGATTAAAATAATTATTTAATTGCAAATCAACCCTTGTAACATGACAGGCTCTAACGAAATGTGTAATAGGGTAAACTAATTAGATGTTCTAACAAAGTCTGGAAATTATTAATACATATTTAATTAATTGTAAACTATTTTATATTATAACTTTAAATTAATTCTGCTAAAGTTTTTTTTCTATTGATTAGGTCACTAGATTTTTCTGTTGTATCACTCAAATAATCACAAATAAATAGTTTTAGATTAAGTAAATAAGTAATATTTTATATTAAATATATACAAATTGATTTAAAACAACTCATATGAATATAAAAATAGATATAAATATACAATGAAATCGAATTACTTAAACGGGTTTAATATTTAACGATACAAGTTTAAAAATATTTATGAAAAAACTTTTAGCTCGAATAAAAAGTTTGTTTGATTGTATAAAAATATATTTTAATAATTTATTAGCTGAGTCTCGTTACTCTGGGCGAAAAAATACTTATGTTAAACATCTTTAAAAAAGCTTTAGTACAGGAGTGTCTACCCCGCGGCCCGCAAGCCGCATGTGACCAACAACATTAGTACATGCGGTCCGCCATATTGTTAAAAACTAAATTAATATCACAGTTTTAAATTTTTTTATTATTTTAAAGCACGGTTTCTACATTATATCTTAAAATAAAAGTAGTGAAAAAAGTGAACTACATGTATATAAAAATAGAACGTATCATAAGCTGACTAGCGATTATTTTTAGTTTATAAAATAAAGCATTACGTAATAAACCCTTATTTAAAAGGCATTAGGTTTATTAAAAATATCTTATGCCATAACAAATATTTCGTAAAAATACTTCTCATTTATTAATAAAGGCAAGTCAGGTAGTAGCAAATTTTATTTCGAAGCAAAGCAAATCCGTTTACTGACAATGAATTTAATAAACTCTATATTCTAAGCTTAACAAAAATAAGTTGCCCAAATAAGTTTTTAATAAATATACAATGAATTTAATATTACTGAAGAACTGATTTATCTATATTATATTCACTAAAGGGAAAGTTTTTTCACAGATTTTTATGAAGCAGAAAAAGCAACATAAGCAAGTTTTTGCTTAACAATAAAATGTTTGGTACAGTATCGAATGGTTGGATCATAGGAAAGACTAACGAAACTTGTTGACTACGTTGCAAAAATATCGAAAGTGTCACTTATTCTACATCAATAAAATTACTCTTAAAATGAGCATTAGTAAACGTCGTCATTACCATAATAAATTTTAAGTTTCCGAATCCGAAATTTAATTATTATTATTTTTAAGCTAAGCTACGAGTATTTTAGTATTTTTTTAATATACTTGTAGAGTATGTATTAATAAAGTACATGTATATTTTTAATATTAGATAAAAAATTAAATTGATTTTAATTTCATAAATACTTTTAAAAAGTGTGATTCTAATGAAAAATATAATAAGCCCTAAATATTATGATAATAAATATACAATGTTTAAAATTTGCATATACGTCGAGTAACTCTATCTTTGTTTAAAATTTTTGTATATTTTTGCAAGCCTATATTTTTGAAAATTTTGTAGTCGTATGTTGTATTTTAATCTCGGACACATGTGTAAATAAAGATATATACACAATGGAAATCTCGTATCGGCCATTAGACTGGAAAGCTAACAACTAACTGACTGCGCCGCAATCGTTAAAAGCTTTATACGCCGCTATTCCATTCTTTAACGATTTTTCGTTTACATTCATTGGCTTACAAAGTATTCTTCGCGCCGGATTTTTACTACTCTTTTTTACTTTTCACAACATTTATATCCTTTAAATATTTATCGCCCGAAGCCCCCACACCATTGGCTGAATTTTGGATTGGCCATGTGACCTGGCGCACCTTTCCACGTAACCCTTCCAGTCTGGCCTTTAGTGTTTTGCAAGGTTTATATTACTTTCTTTCGCAAAATGCGTTTTCGCCACTTGACGAGGGTAAGGCTTCGTGCAACTTTTACGACTATCCGCTGTAGAGGTAAGAGAAAGAAGGGGAAAAAACCATTCAAACGGCTGTAAAACATCGCGTCCATCAAGGTCGATACTGGACGTGTCCTAACTACGAGTTTACGCACTCCTGATGTCTGTCTAAATGTCTAAAAGGTATCTTGAGTCAATTAAATCTTGAACAAGATTGATTGGTACTTTCTAAATTAGTAGATAATACACAATAATATAAATATTCTAGGTATATACAAAGGTCTTCTTAAAGTCTTTAAACATTCAGAGACCATTAACTCATTGTACATTTATTGGTCTTAATATTATGAGATAAATTCATTCCTATCATACTAATAAAATTCCAAGAATTTTAGTAAATCAGATTTTTTGGATAATTGTATATTCAAGTAATTCACGGCTTAAGGTTAAACCTGGATAAACGGCTTATCTATTTATGTGATGGTGCGATAGTGATATTTTACATACAAGAGACTGGTTGAGTTAAACCTTCTAGCAATCAAAAAATGGGTCTTGATCTAATATTATATATTAAAAAGAGTAAGAAAATACCCTAAAGTCGAATTATATAACTAAGTACATAAAGATATAATGAGATTTTTAGATTAGCATTGATTAGTTTTAAAAAAAAAAATTTTAAATAAGATTTTATATATAGGCTAACCTATTACATAAAAAATAAGATTATTTATATACTTTTAAAATTTATTAAATAATTTAATATTACCAAAAGAAAATCGAGTAAAATATTACTTATAGGCCTTAGTAGATATAAAATAGATTTTATTTTAACTTCCTGCCAACTTCCGCTAGCCTATAATCAAATATACTTGACAATTCAGTCGCGGATGTTTTTTAAACATAATTTAATTTATATTTTTTATTAGATAAACGATTACTTAGCGAAACAGGATTTAACATAATAATGATAATCAAATAAAAATCATGTAAAAATGAGAAGTAAACATATTCTCCTAATGGCATTGAACAGATTTAAAACAGACTCAACAATTCGTATAGAAATTCGGCATATATATTTATAATAAATTTATTTATTATTTTAAATTATATTTATAAAATATAGTTTTTAATAATTTTTGCCAATAATTGTCGGCTAATAATATTACGGACATTAAAAATCAGCATTGTAAAAAAATTCTATTTATTACTATTTTTATATTTTAAATGAAATCTGTGGCGAACAGCTTTAATCATTGCGTTAAATTCATTCCGCTTTGTGCCTTCGCGGTGTACGGACGCACCTCGTGCTCTGTGCGTAGACCGCGCTGCTGTACACACTCGGACCTGCCAGCTGCGCCGCTGAACAATTTTGCTCACTGCCTACCAAACACCAGCGCCATGAAAAAGGCGCAGACGCGTAAGCGTTCTGTGGGGACGATTAAGGCGTTCCTTAACCCCAGTCAAGATTCGGAATGGCAACTTCCGAAAAAAACTGCCAGACCATCCACTGAGTCCAGGAGCCCCGGACCAACCCCGAGCCAAAACAGGTTCGAAAAGCTTCCCGAGGTATTACGAAGCAAATCAAGCAGAGTTCCGCCTGTGATTATGGAGATCACGGGCTCACATCTTCAAACGACGGACCTTATTAAATCCGTCACCAAATCCAGCAACTTCACGTTGCGTTACACTGGAAAGGGCAACGTGTCCGTCCAGTGTTCTTCGCTCGAGCAACGAGCCTCACTAATGGAAGGATTGAGGGGGCATCGCCCATTTCATACCTTCACCACTGACGAGGACAAGACAGTAAAGTCTGTCCTGAAAGGACTACCAGAAGTTCCAACTCAAGATATAGCTGCTGACCTCCAAAGGCAAGGACTCAATGTCGTCAAAGTAACGACAATGAAGACAAAGACGGAGGTACTGGGAGGTTCTCGCCTCTACCTGGTTCAGTTCTCTTCGGATACCAAGACAGCTGCAATCAAAAACATCCGGTACGTTTGTTTCGCCAAGGCCATTCTGGAAAGGTATAAGCGTAACAATGGACATTTAACCCAATGTTTCAGATGTCAGCTTTATGGACACGCAGCCAAAAACTGCCACCGAACCCCACGATGCGTCAAATGTACCGGCAGTCACGCAACCGCTGACTGCTCGAAAACGGATCGTGAGACACCAGCGAAATGCATCGGATGCGAAGGAGATCATCCGGCCAACTTCAAGGACTGCCCTCGCAGGAAGGAGTATCTCGTCCAGACTCAGAGGAGACATCAAAGGCCAGCTACCGTCGCGGCTGTCGCCCCGGCTGCACCTGGACCGACATTTAACTTAGTTCAGGAGCATTTTCCCGCACTCCGACCATCCCAACCGGCTAAGAACTTCTCAGCTGCGGCCGCTAATCTCAAGCAGGCTCAAAGATCACAACCAGAGCCGACAGCAGCACCAAACACCGGCGCAGAGGATGCCCCCATGTCGTCCTCGGATCTACGGAAGATGCTCCTCGTACTTCAGGAGATTCGGGTCAAAGCTGGCAAGTGTGCGAGAAAAATGGAGATAGCCATCATGATGGTAGAGTACCTCGATGTCCTCTTCTAAGAAGAAATTGAATTTGCTGACGTGGAATTCACGTGGAATTCGACACAAAACTGGCGAGCTGGAGCTATTGATCAGTGAGTATAAAATTGACATTGTCATAGTTACCGAGACGTATCTTAAACCTCACGTTAAAATATCTTTGCCGAACTTTGTTTGCCTCCGGAGAGACCGACTCTCAAGGCCAGGTGGCGGGGTTGCGATTTTTATTAAAAAATCTATAAAACACGCGCGTATAAATCCCGACGTAATTAACTTAGAATCTGTCGCGATCCAAATTAATAATAATAATAAAATCATCACAATTGCTGCCGCATACAACTCACCCGGAGACGAATTGTTGCAGAGTGATCTAGATGCTGTGCTTGGACTTGGAAGCTCTGTTATATTAAGCGGAGATTTCAACGCCAGGCACTCGCACTGGAATTGTTCTAGTACCAATCGATCCGGTTCCATGCTCTTTAACTACTTGCACGATACTGACACGGATATTCACTTTCCAAATTCACACACACACTATCCTTTTAATAACATGTCTCCATCAACTCTTGATTTCGCATTAGTCAAAGGTTTTGCGCCAATTTCGGGGATGCACTGCATCCAAGCTCTATCTTCGGATCATCTTCCTGTGTTTTTTGCTCTGGAAGGCGATGTTGAGGTCATCCCTGAAATATTTTTTGACTACGGAAGAGCTGACTGGAAAGGTTTTAGAAGTTTCATTGAATGTCGTCTACACGGCGCTCCACAGATATACACTTTACAAAACACCAGGCAAATTGACGATGATATTAATTTTTTTACAAATTTAATCGAGCAGGGTAAACTATCATTTATACCGACGCGTAAAAATATACCAAATAAAGTAAAATTAACTCCAGAAATTATCGAATATATAAAAATCAAAAACAGAATTAAAAAGCAATGGCAAAAAAATAGATCACCCCAGCTTAAAACTTTATTAAATAAATTAACCAGTGATATCCGCGTAAAAATCCAAATAATTAAAAATGATTCATGGTCGCGTAAACTGAAAAAACTAAATCCAGCAGATAACTCATTATGGAAAATCGCTAAATCAATTAAAAATAAATATTCAGACATTCCGCCGTTAAAAAATGGAGACGACATAGTAACCTCGAACATACAAAAAACTGAGGTATTAGCTAATGCATTCTCTACATCCTATGTGCTAACGCAAAATTATACGCATCTAAAAACCCAGAGTAAAGTTGATCGTTCAATTCAAAGACTTGATAAAACTAGAATAGATAAGAAAACTATTAACGAAATTACCCCGTTCGAAATTTATAACATTGCAAAATCACTTAAAAATAATAAAGCTCCGGGAATTGACCGATTAGATAACATCTTAATAAAAAACTTTCCATTTAAATGCTTTCATTTCCTAACTAACATATTTAACTTTTGCTTATCTATTGGGTATTTTACAGGTATTTGGAAAGTTGCAAAAATAATTCCGATAAAAAAACCCGGTAAAGCTGATAGCATCCCATTAAATTACCGACCGATTAGCTTACTACCGTCCCTAAGTAAATTATTTGAAAAGATTATCTTATCACGTTTAAAAGAGTGTCTAAATAGTAAAATCATTGACGAACAATTTGGCTTCCGCGAAGGACACTCAACAACGCATCAACTTAATAGACTCACGGAGCACATTTCTGCGAATTTTAACAGGAAAAAAAGCACAGGATTTTTAATGTTAGACGTAGAGAAGGCATTTGATACTGTGTGGCATGAAGGGCTAGTATACAAACTAGATAAGTACAAAACCCCACACTATCTGATACAAATTATCCGATCATACCTCCAAGATCGAAGCTATGTCGTCTCCTTAAATAACGATAATTCGACACCGCGTAAAATACCAGCCGGGGTTCCTCAGGGGAGCATACTTGGGCCGTATCTTTATATAATATATACAAACGATATTCCAATTTTAAAAAACACCAGTCTCTCTATTTACGCGGACGATACGGCCGTTTTAACTAGTTCATATGGTCTTAAACCAATAGCAACACAACTACAAAAATCTTTGCATAACTTAAATAAACATTTAAAAAAGTGGAAAATAAAAATAAACGATGATAAAACTGAGGCAATCATTTTTACGATGCGCCGGCAACCGTTGCCTCCGCCTTTAAAAACCGAGCAGGGCAAAAACATTGAATGGAAAACGAGTGTTAGGTATCTGGGTCTTCACTTAGATTCTAAATTAAAATATACAAAGCATATAAAAGAAGTACGGTCTAAAGGGCTTGCCGCCATTTCAGCTCTGAGACCCATTTTTAACAGAAAAAGCGCGTTGACGATTAAAAACAAAATTTTATTATATAAACAATTAATACGACCGATATTAACATACGCTTGCCCAGTGTGGAGTAATACGTGTAAAAATAATTTTAATAAGTTACAAGTAATTCAAAATAAAGCTGTAAAAATAATTTATAACACCCCATATTATACTAATTTAAAGAAACTCCACACTCGATATTCTATACCTACAATTAAAAATCACTTTATTACTAATACGATAAATTATTACAAAAATATCTCGCGTGAACATAATAATAAATTAATTGCAAAAATTGGAAACTATGACAAAGTCACACTAAATTTCAAGTATAAACATAAAATGCCTAAGCACATAATGCTTTGATAGCAAATCTGTAACCACGACTTCAATAGCCCCAGTTCGTAAGTGTTATTTTTAATTATGTATCTTACATTTTATTTATTTTATTTTCTTTTTCTTATTGTATAAAGGTTTTAGTATTTTCTCCTTAAATTTTACTTATTAAATATTGCATATTGTTGCCTCTATTTTTATTTATACTATTGTAATTTCGCTTGTAAACATGATAATGGCTAAAAGCCAGAAACATGTAATTTATAACTTGTATAAAACTAAATTATTTTTGAAATAAACATTAAAAAAAAAAAAAAAAAAAAATTGCGTTAAATATATAATAGATTTAATAAATTTCATAAGATACGACCAAAAATTATTTTAACTAATACTCGTATTCTTCTACGCATAAAAGTTACAAAAAATGCATTTGAGTGTTCCGAAAATTACGGAAGATTTTGTTAAAGTCAACAAAATTTCGCTAAAGCAATAAAGTCAACAATAATTTGCAAAAAAATTTTTACATGAATGTAGCTGCGTTAAAAAACTACAATCGGTCCCTTTGAATAATAATGTTTATTGTAAAAGTACTACCTTGAAAGTGGGCGCTTTTGAAGGCACTGTTCCGTTCTTTTTATTTATTGTATGATATGTATAAAAAGGGCTAAAGGAATTAATATCTGAAATACATCAGTATATAGGTATATATTAAACAACTGTAGTTCAGATTCATTATTTGAGATCGGTTTTTACTTATTTTTTCCAGAGTTGGACCCCTCAAGGAGAATGGGTATTTTGAACAGTGTATTTACTATCAAAATGTTCATCTATATTTTTTTATATTATTTAGAGAGATTTTCAGTATTGCTTCTTATTATTTTAACAAAAGATTAGCAAAATAAAACATCAAGGATTACCGTACTAAGCAATATACTTCAGTTTATATTGGAAAAGAAATCTCGAAATGTCAAACCGTCTCACCGGTTCAAATCTACGCCAATTTATTTCAGCACTTCGAGCGAAATCTATTGACCTTTATTAAATTCTAAATGCGGATAATAGGATTGAAATATATTGGTTATTAAAAAAACTATATATATAAATAGATTCTAAAATTAAACATTATTAGAATTTTTTATCCAAATATAAACATTATTAATGAATGAGCATGTTTAAATATTATGATTACCCTAAAGGCCAAAATTCATATTACAGAAGTTTACTTAGAACGCTGGTTTAATTGTATCAACAACATTATATAAATAAATTAATTATAATCTCTCTTGATGGATTTAACCGCGTAATTACGTATGTAATATGCCCACGCTGGGTTTTAATATTGATTTATGCACAACAAGCGAGCATTTGCTACTTCCTGAAAGCCGCTGTTCTCGTTGTGGCCTTCCTAAGTCATATTAGATTGCGTGCAAGTAATTGCAGGGATTCAAATCCCATTTCCTATGGTGCAGTTTGAGTGCATAACTAATGCGCTTTGTATCTAGCGAAAATGCATCTTTCGGTTCCCATTGAGAAGATATACTAAAAGTGGTCTGATGCTTATTCCTCTAGTCTAAGTGAAGACTTGCGTAAATATGTTGTATCTTAACATAGTTAATTGTATACATAATGCATTCTCTAAAATATTAATTGTAATAGCACTTAGCAAATACTAAACATATTAATATGTTGGTATATATTTTTTTAAATTAGTTTAAAAATAAGTAGATTTAGATCCTTTCATAAGTGAATAATATTTAAGATATTGTAGTAGGGTTTCGTGCATATTTTTATTACTTAGCACGTACTATTACCAGTCTCCGCATTTTATGTGTTGAAAAAGCACATGTCCTTTCATCAGACGTCTCGCATACATACAGGAGATACATACATTAGTCGCAACCGTTGCTCGCTAACGAGAAATATAGCCTCCATGTCACAAATTCCGTTCCATTTCGTGCAGTGTAACGCAATTAGGCTGGCGTGAAAATAAAGATGTTTATTTAATTGGAAGCCACGTGAAGCCCTGCCGTCTTCTAACACCCAAACCATACTATCGTCATATCCGCTTTAATTTCATTCGGATTTCACACCACGCGATACTAATTCCATCGTTATGACACGTAATGTCAATCACCCGAGCGCTTTGCTCTGAATAAGTAACGATTCAACATCGTGACTCCCACCATGCAATTATGCCATTTACTACATTAAAGCCTACGCCGAGTTGCGTGGTTAATCGAAATTGAAATCTCTCCCTGTGTGTCAACAAGTTTAGTCATTTTTCCACAGTCGATTCCGATCAGGTACGATAAGTTTTTTTTCTCCCTGCCTACCCTTCGGAACTAAATTACGTTTGGGAAACGTCGGATTGATTAGTCTTATTCATAATCAAATGTGAAACGTTATCTGAATGTGATATTTCCATTAAGGTTGAGCCAAGCATGGCGTGATAGTATTGTGAACTGCGAATCGATTCGAGGGCGATTTAACTGAATTAAATGCGACTTGACTGTACGTGTTTTGTGTAAGTGCTTATCTGAAAATGTGTCGCCTTTGCCACTCTTATAATTGATTTTACCCACATGCTAGCAATTTTCTTTTGAAAATGCAAAAGTAATTAAAAATACTACAATTCTAATGCCGCTAGATTTCGAATGTCCATATCACATGTGAGCCGAGATCACACAATACAAAAAATTTAAAATTCCCGATAGATCCAAAAATAATTATTCAATAATCAATTTTTTTAGAAGTTAATACAAATGGGTTTTAAACTCCCGTTGGTGCAAAATTAAATAAATATAATATCTTCGGTTGCTATTAATAATATTATATATACGCTATATGCGACATTTAATTAATCAGAAATTACTACAAAAATAATTGTAGTTGTATGCAAGAGATGTCTCTAAATAAAATTCCTGATTCCTAATATTTTCTTTTCAAATATTCTACCAACAAATATGTTTAAACGATTACATTTATTATATATTTAAATCGCTTTTATTTTTAGGGTATTATTAAAAGTTACGTTATATAGAGTGACTGTATTTTTTATGTAACATTACAGCAAATATAAGGTTCTTAAATATTTAAAAAAAAATAATCATTTACCAATCTTATTAATTTAAGGAAATC
Organism: Plectrocnemia conspersa; assembly: GCF_051122295.1. Classification (NCBI taxonomy): domain Eukaryota; kingdom Metazoa; phylum Arthropoda; class Insecta; order Trichoptera; family Polycentropodidae; genus Plectrocnemia; species Plectrocnemia conspersa. Next base: position 7,942,596 of record NW_028277174.1, on the reverse strand, counting down.
AACGCTTGTTATATTCATAATAATCGAATCGCAATTAAAACATGTCATATAAATATAGAGAGCACTTAACTTACAGTCAATATAGGATCTTAGAAGCGCAGCTGCATCATGTATTATTCTAAATTATTTATGAGATATGCAAAAAAAAAATGTGATATGGTTAAGGTGCGTGGACCAATCTGGGCAAGAGTTTTTATACCGTTGGTTAACATATTTTTAAATGTGTGGAAAAACGGAATGCTAAAAATATATCAATCTACGTGTTTCACTGGTCCTTCGAACCCATTAATACGACCTTCCTGCAAGGGTTAAATTCGCACATAATTAAAAGAAAAAGTCCGACATATCCTCGAAAAAATTTAAATATTGGTTATAAAACAAAGTCACTCACTTACAAAATTACACAGACTCGAGAATCGCGTTTTTATTTAGTAAATAAAAACGATAAAAACTATATATAGACATAATACTAGCCTATAATGTATGATATACGTAGTCCAGTATTAATTTAATAACCGCATACATATTTACAAAAATTTCACGACTAGCATAATAAATTGTAAACATTACATTTACGCAACGCACAACATTTTCAAAAAGCTAATTATGCGATTACTACAATATAATAAATACTAACAAATAGAAACATATTTTTTTAATAATGTTCAGAAAATCCGAAATCAGTTTTTTTCACAAGTTAATCACTATTGACTATGTCAAACGCCTTTTCTAAATTGTTGTATATAATGTCTACTTGTACACCAGAGTCCAATAATCTCTAATAGTGAAATTATAAAAAAACATTTAGTTAATGATAGTGGATCGGGATTGTCAGAAAACATATTGCGATGCACTAAAAACACCATTATGTCCCATAGAGAGGTTTGAAGTATTATAACAGAAAAAATATTTATATATTTTGAGCAATTCTGCAATAAGAAAGTTAAAGCTAGAAACTATTTTTAAATGTGTCATTGCGTTGTTCTGGATAAATGTTAAACGAAAAATATATTTGTAATTAGTTTTAGAGTCGTTGGTGCTATATTTACATACATATGAACATAAAAGAGTACACAGATTTGATCAAGTCAAAGTATAAACCGAAATAACAAATATGGTTCTGTATTTAAATTAAAAAATATGTTTGTTTTCTGATAATTAATGCATTAGTTTTATATAGGTATTAATGGGTAACGATTTATACAAAACTTAATCTTATCAAGAGAAAAAACTTTATATTTCTCAAGATCTTAGAGAGAACCTGAGCAAAATGTGTAACACTGCGTTGATAACATATAGAATTTTTTGTAATTATATATATGGCTCAGTGTTCTTATTCCACTTATCACATTATATAATCAGTTGTATTTTAAATCATGCTGTACCATTAACTATTATTGCTATGGAAAAAAAAATTTTTAAATTCAACCCCTTATTATAATTAATAAGGTAATAACAAATATTATTGCTTAAAAAATGTATTTTTGGTATACAGGTGTTTGAATGAGTTTTTATTTTTTTTCCATATTATTATTTAAAGATAATTTAAATCTATGTATATATATTTAATTTTAAGAAAAATTTTGTTTAACAGAAAAAGATATACAGCAAAAAAAATATATGTATGTAAATGCTTCAAAAATAATATAAAACAAATAGTGATTTTGATTATTTTAACAAGCAAATTACTTTAATATATTTTATTTTTTTAATTAAAATATTGACTTAAAAGTAAAAAATGTATCGAGATACGTAGAAAGTAAAGAAAGACAATTTCATTATGAAAATAAGTAACTGTGTCATTAGATCTGAGCCGACGATATTTTTCTCAAAAAATAACATTAAAACTATACACAACGTTAACATTTTGTATCAACGAGCACAACGTTCAGCAAGCTTAAATAAATTGCATTGTCAATAATGTGTCTTCTTTTAAGAAAGAATTTCCATTTTATTACGTAAAACCGAAATGAAAGAACGTAGTAAGAGAGAAAAATGTTGTTGAAGAACGTCAACCACCATTGTTGGCCCCCCTTACGTGAAAGTATTACGCGAGTGTTTACGTAACGATAACGATATAGCGAAAATTATTTTCGCACATGCCATACCTACACACCACAGTTGTTTTATCAACGGGAGTTTTCGGCAAAGCCTGTGCCGAAATTGTACTATATTCGCAAGTTAGTCGGGATAAGCTAAATCGGTAACACGTCGGACATCCTGTGTCAGCGCACTAGAAATTAACTCCAGTTTTCTGAATACGAATTATTGTATTAGTAAGCGCACTTTAGCGTGAGTGTCTTTAAAGTTTTACACCCCTTAACATATTCAAGACACGTTTAGAGGATAAAGGCAAAAGCTCTCGACCGTTGTCTTAGTTATGTGTAAAAAAATCTTTTTTTTTCCGTTCACTGAAACAGAATGACTATCTGGGAAATCTTACGTTTTAACGTCTCTCCCGACCTATTTTGAATAATAATTAAACAATAAACTCGTCTTTAAGAAAAATAACACAATGTAAACACTATTCGATTTAAAAACAAAAACATTTTTCTTCTACTAAAATATCGCAATTTTTACATAAAATATGTGAAGGCAAACAATATGAGCACGCATGTAAAATATTTTGCCTACATCCTGTAAATGTATTGCAGATTTTTTGTACGATACAATCGGTTTATGCTGTCACCGTTGAGCCGCAATTCTGATAACATATCGTAAATGTATAAAAAAATATTATCCTATTCAAATTCGCTCAATCTCAGCCTCAACATTTCAGCCTGTAGACGTTTACGCATAAATACATAAATATACATACGATTTTGTGGCAAAATGCTATTTTTAAATGCACCACTTGCTACACAACACAATAATATTAAACAATAATAAAAATTGTAGTCGCGAGCTTGAGATATTATTTTGTATAAACATAAAGTGTATCTTCTCTCAGTATGTCAGTATAATCCGCGAGTAAAATATGTAGATCGATTCAAGTGAGCGAAACGTCTTTATAACTTGTAAATATATATAATATTCAGCTTAATTATTCTAATAATAAATTACATATTAAGCAATTTAATTATAAAACGTCGCTAAAAAATATGAAAAATCTTTCATGTGCAACTTTTGAGAGGTGAGGAAAACGGCCCGCTAACAGCCGCCGCCGTGAAAAGCTTTACCCTTTTAATCTCATTTAAAAATCTCAAAGTTGCAAGAGCTCCATAACTTTGAAGATCTTATGGGTCTTAATCTGTTATATCTTTTCTTCGACAGCGTAAGTGTGACGGGTTATTGGAGACCGTTAAACGTAGTATAGCGATCGAGGCGAAAAAAACCGTTTGAGAAACGCTGGCATTTTTTGTGCTAAAATAGGGATTCCCTTTATAAAGTTTTTCAAAAGATTGCAAGCTTTGAGGAGCGCCTTCTTTGTGATTCGATTGTGACGCCGTTTAAAGTCCAGAATCTCGGTCATGCGAATTAAAATTTTAAAGTTAAGAAATATAAATATCTTAGATATAAATATAAGAATAATGGAAGAAATAAAAAATAATCCCTTAAATGATCGAGTATACTTTCGAGTGTTTCAATACTTTTTAAAGCCCTAAAACTTTAGATATAAGTATTATTAATATCAGTAAACAAATAATATGTTATCAAATACATTAAAACAAATTATTAGATAGAGAAATACTTTGTAAAATGTATAGGTAAATAAAATAGTATTGCTTTAAGATCAATATAGCAGAAATTTACGTGTGTGAAGTATGCATACCAAAGCTATGTATTATACTTATATAGATTCTAGAGAAGGTCTGAGTTTTTTTTTTATTTTTTTATACTTGCACATTGAAGAAAAGAAAATTTCATGGAAGGTAAGACTTTTACTAAAAATTTAGAAACTTGACAAATATAAAATTTAAAAACCTTAGTATATAATATATGTAAAAGTCACATTAAAAATATTATGTTTATACAATAAACTCTTTAAAAGTGCATTAAGAGAATTGCACCAGCTACTCTCACTACTTATTCCTTTAAAGCTTTTTTAAAGTCATATATAAACTACGAAATATTGATTAAAAATTTAGTCTAGGTATTCTGGTTTATCGGTCTATTTAATTTCTCTAGCAATTAGACGGTGAATCAAAAAAAAAATTGTAAAATATAGTATGTGATTTTAGTAATACAGTATATTTTTGAAAATATCCTTATATTATTAATAAACAGAGAACTTATCGTCGAAGGAAACAGACTTTAATAAGATGATGATTTGACATATTACACGCAAATAACTAGGACCATAAAAAATCGATCTAGTTTGATTGATTACAGATCATCGAGATACAAATAAATTTTGGGCTCCTATATTTATACCTTAATCATAAAGAAATATGACAATAACAGCTGTTACAACTTAACATTTTTAATATTATAAACAAGATAAAGAAACCTTTCTCTAGTTCATTGTTTAAAAAATAAGATTGTTATAAGAAGCGCTTTTTTATCTGAATATGAATGCAGTTCTTGTATTATGTTTACAAAATCGTTAGCAAGTTTTTGACATTTTAATATTTCTGACTTATATTAAAAGCATGCATATTTTTAAACATCTGGCATGGACCCACTCTTTCTTAGGCAGCGGTATAAAAATGTAGCGATTGTAAAACATTAAAAAATATATTATTAAATATATTTTAACATCAAAAGGCTCTAAGAAAATTCTCGTCAAATGGAAATTTTTGATTTGGCACTAATTAATTGTGTTTTTGAAATGACCAGAATTGTTTAAAAACAGATTGATTAAATACTTTCGTAAAATGATAAATGACCACTAAAATTAAGGATACATAAGCTGATGTTTCGCAGTAATTCACGGAGGATAAATAAATAAAATGGTGACTCTGCACTTTGAACTTCAATTATATGAAAGTACGAACATGAAGGTCAAAGCATCCAATTGCTTGTCATTGATAACTATGTAACTAAAAAAAATATATTACGTACTGCTCGTGTAGAATTTTATATTTTGTATTATTACAAAAGCTGATAATGAGCTCTAACATATAGACGATTTGAAAAAAAATGGGATTCGTACACCCGTACAGTTGATCCCTTTGACAATTGATCCCCCAAAGTTTCTTTAAGAATTTGTGTTTGTAAATATGGTTATATATATATATATATAATATTATATTTAAATTAAGTTTAAGCAATTTTTTTTTAAAAATGCGTTCGTAAGAAATTACATTTTAGATAATTTAAAATGTTTTCATATTTACAAATCATTATGGAAAATAAAATTTGATACTAATTACATATATTTTTATTCCAAAGCTACATGTGTAAATAAATAATTTGTATCTATACGTTAATAAAAAATAATTTTACAATTTTTAAAATAAATAAATAAACAACAAAGCAAACGTTTAAAGATATCGAAAAGAAAAAAAATTGTAAAAAAATTTTATGATAAATTAAAATTAAATTTAATTAAAGTAAAATTGAATATATAATTAAAATACATATAAAAATATAATTATAATTATAAGCAGATATATTTTAAAATAAAATACATATTAAATTAATATATGAAAAAACAAATCTTTTGACATATAAGATCCAAAATATCTTAAATAGTGGATATTAAATATAACTATATAACCATCTTACTTATCGTTAATAAAAGTATGAATAAAGTTAAATTTAATATTTAATATTATTAACTAAATTGTTATTAAGGTAAAACACATCGTTTTTTAAGTAATGATGAGCTTTATACAAAAAACTACAAAAGTAACATTATTTATTTTATAATCTTAATAAATTTTATTAATAATAGATAATAATATTTACTGTCAAAAGTTTTTATTAAAATGCGCATTAAAGAGTATATTTTACAAATAAAAAATATTTATAAATACAACTTTAAAATGTAATAATCAAATCCTTTTAATTAATAAATAATTTACATAAAGTTTAAATATATTTTCGTCAAAAGTATTTAATGAAGGAATTACCTTAATTGAACTATCAAACTTGCCTAAACAATAAAAAACTAAAACGAAAAAAGTTTGCAGAATTATAAATTAAGAATCGATAATAACGACAGTACAATTTGAGTAAATGTTTACAATATCTTGAAAAGTTTGCCATTGTTTATTTATTTATTTATAAATTTGAGAAAATAATTTATTTATATACGTGAATTAATTAAATACACGTGAAGCTTTTGAATGAAAATATTTGTAATTAGTTTCTAATTTATATTTTCCTTAATGGTTTGTGAATATTAAAACATAATTTTATACATACGAGTACTTTAAGTACGAGAGGTTTATTTTTATAAATTTGATCCCACCTTATTTAAATATATTAAAATAATATATATTTATACCCTTCACGAACGCTGGTATTTACGAATATAAGTACTTGAAGAAACTTTGGGGATCAATTGTCAGGTGGATCAGGGGGGTCAGTGCTTCGTACGCAATGAATTTGTACTTTAATTGTTAGCTATATTACACTGTTTTATAAATACATCAATAACTCTTTTTCCAATATTAAATCAGGCATGCTCAACGTATTAAAGTATTATGCAAGAAGTTGGTATTAAACTGTTATATCACCCAGAAGGTTGCAAACTTTTACGTTAACGAGTACCACAAATTAAGAACTGAGATAAGTATACCTAAAAATATATAGTTGTGCAAAAAATTAGGCATTTTTAAATTTGAGATAAAAATATGTTGTAAGGAATAGATTTTAAGATATTGTTAATGGTTAATGTAAAAATATCTATTCCGTTGCATTCGCTTAACTAACAAGGCGCCTGTTATAATATATAATATTATCGATGGTGGTAGTTCTTTGATAATTAAATTAATTAAAACTAATATTTATAAAGGTATAAGTAAATCGTGCAACACAGTTAACTGTGAGTTAACGATATAAAAAGTTAACTTTCGTCGAATATAATCAGTCCGCATTTAATTTACGGTCAGGTTCTTCTTGAGAGTCGCGCTTAATGCTCTTTTTTAAAGCCACGGTTCCGCTAACAACTCTTGGCTTTGGTTCCTACGTGGAAAAAATATAAATTTTTAACTTTTTGCCTTGTTAAACGAAGCACATTTTTTGTATCGTCCTTAGATCCGTGTATCAAGCTTGTCTCTCGGATTATGCAGGGCCGGCTCTGAGCATTAAAACCGGCCCATTTATGCGAAGCTTCTAATCCCCGACGATCCTTTATATACAGCGATGTCCCAAAGTCTCGCATTCCTTCGCGCTCTTATCAAACTTGAACAATTTAAAGGACATTGAATGTTTAGAATTAAAATTCAAGGCTAAGCGCCACTTTACACAACCCAAATAAAACATGTGAGATGTTTTGCATTTACACCTTTTCGGCATAATGGAACACATCGCGGTTTTTTCCTCACAATACTTCAACCCACTTTAGCATTCAAGGGATACATTGAATTCGGTGCTTTTTTACACTCGGACAAATTGCAACTGCCGGATAACGCGTAAAATATTTCAGTATATTTGTAATGAAATGGAGAAAATATTCATGCGCTTTCGTCATGCAGAAAGCGTACATGTAGCTTTTTCGTGAGTGAGATGAAAAAGCTCAATAGACGGGTCATATTGTTGGAATTATCGCTGAAGGGCGGACAGAACGTTTTCACAGAGGACACTATTGGATTGCAGAAGGAAAGATCTCGAGTACGGTGGGCGGACTAAATCTCAAAATGTAAGGGGTCCGAATTGATCACACATTACGGACCCACTCGTGCTATTGTTCGCACTGAATAGGACCAATCTTATAACATAATATGTATACACAGTGAGGCAAGGATGTTTTGAATTGATTGAATCCAATACAAAGAAGTCAAGATAAAAAATAACTCCATTAGGCTATACTACTTTTTAAATTAAATTGTAAAATAAAGTTAATCTCTTTTAATTATTTCAATTAAAATTATATATTAATCGGAAAATATATTAAATAAAAATTGGGCTTGAAAGTTTGTAACAAACTCTTCTCCAAAGACACTTTAATGGACTTTAAATCCTCATGAAATTTGCTTTTCATCTAAATTCAAATTTTTAAGCCGACTCGAGCAAATTTTGGCATGCACAAAAATTGATCATGACGATGTTTTCTAATTAATGTTATCCTCAAAGTGGTACATAAACTCAATAAAAGTGTAAGAATATTTTGACTATAGAAACTTTTACTAAATATCTCGAAATCACTTTTAAGAGCAAGTAGAGGTTCTATGCACACGTATCTGCGATACATCTTCCAAAATGTTAGACTTTAAATGTCTAAAATAATTTGGTTTTTTAAAAATATTGAACCCAAATTTATTATTTTGCTTTCGGTGTTTGTATAAAAACATATTTTAACCAATTAATAGCTATTGCGGTATTGCAATTTAGCTTCTAAATGTAGCCGTCCTCCTACACAAGTATACGCATTTATATAATTAAATTGAAAGCTTTATTAAGGTTTTTATGAAAAGGTTTCCTTCACCGTGCTACTTAATACCAAGAATGGCGTAAAACGATTTCGCCGAGCTTTAACGTCGCCGGTAATCTGTCGCTTTCTGCTCTAGGCCCCAGGGGTAACCAACATTCTCGACGCGAATTCAAATATTTTTACCCACTGAGGCGTCAACGGAAGTCTCCGTCGTATCACTCTTTGTTCCTGATTTGCCACTTCCGCAAAGACACGGAGAACGAAAGGATTTTCTCATAAAAGAATTTGAATATAGCCATACTTTATAACAAATAACCACTATTAACGTACAGATTTATTCGATTCAGAAACTCAGTTTAAATTGTAAAAAGTCACACTATATAAATGTTGTATTCAACATGTTGAAAATGCGTGCAAATAAGTAATGAGCACATGACAACGATGACCTGTATTTAAGTAGGGTTGCTATACGTCCCGAGTTTATGGGACGGTCACCGTATTTTACTATTCTATAATAAAACGATTTGTATGTAAAATTTCAAACTAGTTTTAAACGTTTTTTTTTATAAGATCTATACTTCTAAATATTTCCATATATATATTTAGTTATAATAGTATTATGTTATTTTGGTTTTGATCAGACATATAAAATTATATATGCTATATGTATTTAGAATGTAGTCAATAATAACTAATTATTTACTACATTCTCAAAAAATAATATGTCTGAAACAGACTGGTGTACCACATCACAACGCAGTGCATTGAAGAGAAAAAATATATTTAAGCAATAAAAGATTTTTGCAGCAAAGAATTTGAATGAAAAATTACACGTATATCTCTGCTGCATTTTAAATTTTGATGTGACTTATAATACTACAATTTTTAATTATTTTACCTTAAAAATCATGATTAGAATATTAGATTTATGATCAACTTCAAATGAATAAAACATAACATGCGTGTTAAGCCCAATAAATATTAGTTAAAATAAAAATGAATAATATTAAAAAAGAATAACATTGAATATTTACAGTAATAAACTTAATTTATGACTCGAACTTTTGGTATAAATATATTTTTTCACCCAAAACTATTTTTTTATTCATAAACTAATAATTAGAACGTTAACTTTAAACTTTTTAATTAGTTGAAAAATTATTTCATATTATAGTGTAATAAAATCTGTAGTATTTCATACAGCATATATATAAACCAGTCAGGTGACATGGCATACGCGCGTCTAAAGACCGACGAGCAGTACCCGCGGACCAAGCAGCCGTACGCCCACATTCTCACGATTACTTTTAACATACAGATAGAGGATAAGACTGACGCACACGATAGTGTATATAACGCGGCACAAAACCAAGACACATTTGACTTTACTACTCTTCGACCATGGTGCCTTTTGTTTGAGCATCACCTCCAGGACATGAGCTGGATAACAAGTATCAACTGACGCAATTAAAGGATCTGCTATCAAAGCGTACAAGGTACGACTACATACTACCTATACGCTTCAAATCAAATATATAAAAATCAAATAGCAGTGTTTTAAAAATGAACTTTTACAAAAAATATTTAACGATATTTTATAAAAAGCCCATAATTTAAAAAAATTACAAAAATTAATAAATCTGCATTTAACTGATTACAACCAGATCAATGAATTTTATTTATTACCTGCAATTTTCATATGTATTAACCTACTAATTTTTAACCCCAAAAAAATATTTCTTACTGAAATCGTGATTGACGTTCTGTATCTTTAATTTTTCCATATTCTATTTTTAAGAGAGTTATTTATTGATCCGAATTCTACAAGGCCATGAAAATAAGAAGTTGGTGATTGAAAACGCTGCTGGAAGTATTAAATATAATATTATATTATAGGTTTACGAAACAACATACTGAACCCAATTAATTTTCTATTTATTATAATATATCTTTATGAAATATTCCGTGTATGTAATAAATCATAGAATTGAAGATAATAAAATATCATTTGACGGTTTTATCTCATATTATTATTTGTAATGATATTTTTTTTTATTTATATCCATATTTCTTTTATTGACTGGGAAAAACGCGAAAAAAAACGCTCGCATATAATCCGCATTGTGCGTAAAACAAATTTTCCCTTTCATGTTTTTCCATGGCATTAAGTTTGCTGATTTTTTATTTATTCGGACGCTCTCGGTACTGTCTATTCAAATATACGGACACATGTTGCCTTCGAAAGCGTTGGAAGTTTGGTTTGAGAAAGCGAAAAAAATATTCTGACTTGAATCCGAAGTAGTACGAGTGTAAACTTCCAAAGGATGTAATAATAAAGGCACGGCACAATTGTGTCACTCGTCACAGGAGACGAAAGACGAAAAAAGTCACCAATGTATGTAAAGATTATAAAGTAAATGTTATTAAATTACGCCTAAAGAATATAATAGAAAACATCAAAGAGAATCGATCATACTATCAAACTCAGATAAAGTTACTATTATATTTAGCTTTCAAATATGTTTAGAACGTGACAATTTTACCTATATGTGTCTTATCGAGGAATTGATAAAAACTTTAAAGGCAAAAATATACCGGTAGATCTAAAAGTATCTAACTAGAAAAAGTTTTTCGTTTATAATATAAATATAAATATGTTCCTTAAAGAATATAAACAAATCAGAAGTTTAAGTGATTTAAAACATAATGTTTAAATACTATTTTTTATATAATACATAAATATATTAAAACACATCTTGCGTTAAATTTGTAAAATATAATATAAATAATTATATATTATATTTACTTTTAAATGATAATAAGCATTACCTTTAAAGAACTTTTTAAAAGGATTCTCAATTAATACGTTCCGAAGAAGTGAAGCAAACGTGTGCAAATTGTCAGGGGGTGGAAAACTTTCGCAAGCTTTCGCTGAAAAAGCTCCCTGTTAATAGGAGGTATCCAAGAAAATGAATAATCAGCATAAAATTTGGACTGCTTAACAATATTAATAAACTCATTGGCACAAAATAGGTGTTCCTTATCTTTCATACACACAAGTACAATACAATAGATGTACATATATAGTAAACAAGTACATAAAAATACAACAAAGGAGCCGTGTAAGAGGCGAATGGATTTTCCTCTCACAGGGCGTAACAAATACAGCGTAATGATTTATCTTTTTTGTGTGCGAAAAAAAGCATTTTAGATAACATTGTGTAAGTGATTCGTTTTGGAGAGATAGATCGGCAGTCACAATATAATCCATTATTGAGAACAAGAGTTACCGGAGCGATATATCAGCGACATTTTTGATTGTTATCCGATGGCGATTAAATGATATATACCTTAGGGAGATAATAACATTTTAAAAGGGCGATAGTTCTCTTACTTGATATATTTATAATTTGCCGTAAATAATATTTTCACGGCGCATAAGAATTAATTCCGTAGGAAAACTTTAGAAATTCAATTAGTAATTAAGAATTTCTCTACAGATGCACAGGCATATTCCGCGCTGTTGTATTTCTTTAAGAATTGTTTTCTCTGTATATATATATATTATATATTATAGATAAACACAAGCAATATTTTTACTAGAAATATAAATAATTTTATAGCATTTTCTGGATAGTGAATAACTAAAAATTATTATACAAAATAAAACTTATAAATGAAACATTATATATTATTGTCATTTTCAGGAACGCCATAAGTAAAATACGCTGTATAACAATATTTTTCTTATAAATATAAGTCAACTTATATTTTTAAATGCAAGCAATTATTGATTATGGTATATTGTAATAAATTGCATTTATTTTACTACTTGAAAGCTGAGTTTTTAGCTCTAAATTTAGCTAAATAATATTTTTGTTATCTTGTGACACATAAAGATAACATTGTAAGGAAAAACTACTACATAATAAATTAGATACCTATTTTCCATTCAAGTCAAAAATTCTGATCTCTAATGGTTCAAGCAAAGTGATTCTTATTTTTTGCACATATGAGGTGATGACATATATTAGGTTTTATATTCAAATTTTAGATCATATAAGTATGGGCGATAGACAATGCGTATATCCTGCGTTAAAATTGCTAATATTAACTACTTCCTTGTATTCACGATCATCAAAAGTTTCACCTTGTCCTCTCTATATATTTGTTTATAACATGATATTTCATAGTTTACGCTTTATTCTTTAATTATAAAATTAAAAACATATTTTTGAATATCTCAAGTTTTGCAGTATAGATAAGGGAAATTATTTGCAATTTTTTCTTTACAAGAAATATAGAAAGGAAATGTGATCAATTATTAAATATGTATACATTATTTATATACATGTGTATTTTTTTTAAAATCGATGTTTTAACCTAACTTTCAAATAAGTAGTCGATTCAATTAAATTTAATATTTGAACTTAAAAGTTTTTAATTGGTGCTGCTGCGAGATAAGAAAATACGGTATTTGATACAACGACGTATTTATGATCTCGAGTCGAAATAACGAGCTTTTTATATTAATAAACTTTTACAAATATGATTTTCAACAAAATATAATATCAAGATAGCAAACGTAAACAAATAGCCACGTGTGTATTTGTGTTGCATTAATTCTAACCATCGGTTTAAGAGTATACTCGTAGCAAGTTGTGCTTGGAAAATTCAATTAAATGGAGCATTTAGCCAGAAACTCATTTATCAACGGTCGAAATGTGCGATCAATTACTCATAATTACAACGAATTTGACCGCCGGCCGTTTATTTAGCAAAACCATAATCAATTAGGAAAAACTCTAAGCGCAAAGTCGTTTATCATCCGCGCCGCGGATTCAATGCACGACGAAAAAGGGGTGAAAATTGGTTTTTGATATTATCTGATTTTGCTTTGCGATTGGATTTAATATTTGAACAGAGTAGCGAAATATTAGCGTCATAATTGTTTTAGTGAAACGGTATTTCACAAAACACCAGAATGTTAATTAAATGGGTTTTTTGTCAGACACATACGTGGAACGTAAATATTCGTAAAATGTACTCGTATGAATTCATTGTCTTTTATAAACATTTCTTTGTGATAATAAAACATGTGTTTGCATGTTGTTTCGAAAGTCTGTTTGCTGTACGGTTGCAATCAATCGTTGTATTTAAACGCGTTTCGTGTTTGACTTGAAATCCCTAATGCTTCAACATATTGTTTATATTTGCGAGTTTCGATATATATTGAAGTTTATTACTTGCTCAATATAAAAAAATATATACCCTGAACAAAAACTAAGCTGAACACTATAATTTTTATAATAAAAATTATGTGTTTTATTATCAGCTAAACATTTATTGATTTATACGCACGTATGCTATAATAATATATATATAAACTTATAAAATAATATGTAAAAAAGTACATATATATACTTTGTTTACACCTAACACAATCCTACTCAATACATTACTCTACTTAAACAATCTCCTATTCGTAAATTAAATGTATATTATTAAACTAGCTGCGGTACCTCGCGGTAGTGAGGAACCGACAATTAATATTATTAAATGCCAGTTGGTTTCCTAATTATTAGCAATTGCATTATATGACTGATAATCAAATTATAAATTTTTAGTAAATTTTTATAAATGATAAACATCTAATTTACATCATAATTATTTTAATACAAAAATATTAATAATAAACGTAAGAAAATTAAAAATATTTATGTACATATATAAATAAACATTTTTTAAATAGTATATATTTTACTGACGTTTAATAGGCAAAATATTTACTATTTAAATTAAATAAATAACCAATAGATTGTAGAACAAACTTCAAAAGGATAAGAATTTTTTATAATGGAAACGAATAATTAAATGCCAATAACGTATGAGCTTCGCTTCACAAATGAATTTGGTATTTAAAACCGAATCGTTAAGAAAATTAATAATAACGGCTGCTGCTGATAACGATAAAAAAAACCTCTTGAATTAATAAAAAAACAGATATAAATTACCGATTTAATTTTGTCAAAATTCATTATTATAATCTACCAATTTCCATACGGAGCGGTGTTTTTCTATTGCATCATTATTATAGTTTTAAGATCATAATCAAAGCAAATTTAAGGCCAATTGGATTAGTTGAGCAAATCATGAGAATTATTTCTCATTCAAATACGGCCGAGCTTTATTGAAAGCTTCCATGAAAATATGATTTTTTCGAGCATCTGTCATGGACCCACCTTTTCTTATTCAGCGGTATAAAAAACTAAATAGGTTCTATATTTTTTTTTAATCAGCAAAAAAATAAATAAAACGAAAATTATCTATAGCAACAGATAAATCTGCGATCAATTAGTATTTTTTTATTCGAAAATTAATAATCAAATACAAAATAATTTTTATCATCGCATTTAATTTGTATATATTGCGGTAACGATACAAATTCTTAAGACTTACTAATCTTGTCTTTAATGCATTTGTGGAACTAAGAAACTTTTTTTTCCATGTGCGACTGAATATTTTTTTGGCGCAGATTTGAATTAGCCTAATATTCAAATACTAGTATCTAAACACTTTTTCATATATTTCATTAAGTAGATAGATTTTTAAATATAAATACATTTTTTTTAGTTCTGTTGCAAGCAGCTGACAGGCGTAAGCTTAATGCGTTACAACTGGGTAAATGGATACCGATTGGTAACTGGTGAGATTGTGAATAATTTCGATTATCTTTTTTCGAGTATTTTTTGACTTTGAAATTTTAAGAATCTTGTTTCTCGAGATATTGTATTTGAGAATCTCTAGATTATTAAGAAAGGTTCATTTGTATATTGCATTCTAAATGCATGAGTCATGTATTCGTACATGACTCATATAGCATTAAAAAAAGAACAACTACAACACTATGCTTCAGAGCGTTAATCTAAAGATTAACCAAATATCTGATGGACATTTCTGGACACTGACAAAAAAGATAGACTTCTACGAAGCTACTGGAAAATTGACAGAAAATCGCAAACTTCTAAAAACAAAATTAAGTACAATAAAATCACCGTCAAAATTGAATACGAAAAAATTTTCAAGCTCTGTAAATTCCATGTCAAAAAAAAGAACAAAATTAACCGATTAATCAATAGATTACTATTGTTTCTTAAAATAACATTTTTATGAAGAATAAATTGTTCAAAAAGTTTCTTTACCGTTATTCTTCAAAATATATGTTTAATATTTTTTTGTTGAAAATTGTGATTCGTGATTTATTTTTGAAAATATTATTTTTTGTTGTATTATTTGTGAACTATTTATAATTTTTTTTTAATATTTCAGTATTTTTTTTCAAATATTCCAAAAAATTATTTACGATATTCCTAATTAATTTTGAAAATTTTTAAAGTCCTGAGATTTCTCAAGAATAATAAATAAAATCATCCTATTCTCGATATTAACAAAATTTCGAGAATTGAAAAATTCATGTGACATATATATAATTAATTAAAAAATTTTATGCGTATTAAAATTTTAGTGTATAATGATAGCACATTTTTATAAATAAACTACAGGTAATCTAAAGACCCATGACCTCTGGGTTAAAAGTCTAGAACTTACAGACTACGTTATTCTGACCTTTTGTTTATTATTTGGAAAAAAATAGCTACTTTTCTTTGACATTAGCGTCAGTTCTTTTTGATTCATATATATGTCAGCATTTTGCCATTAAATTACAACGATAAAATGGATCACTAACAAATATCTCACACTAAGATTTAATTAATAAATATAGCCATTTAAAACACGCATTGTAAGCACATGGTTACTGCGGCTAAAGATAAGTAAACTCTTTTAGGTAAAATTTATCCTAGCGATATTGGCGTTGCCCACTTAGTAAATAAATCTCTACTATTTTTATTGTCATTCTATATATTTTCACTCATGGAAAATCTTTGATATTGTAGAGTAGTTATACAAGGCCCTAAAAGCAAATCAATATTTAAAACAGAAGCTAATTTAAAACAATTTGTGTTAATAATAAAAATCCTGTAATAGCAATAATTTTAACATTTTTTGGCATAACAAAATCTGTGATTATTCAGCGAATATTTATTAATACTAGTTTTAATATGAGAAACCACATTAAAACCATCAACACACTAAAAAAAAATCTTTTTGAACCAGTAACATAAAAAGGCTCGCAACGAAATACGGTTTTTGCACAAGGACGTGAAATTTTTCCGAACCTAATTAGTAAAAATTAAGCTTCTGAAGAGCAAACGATCGTTTTGAATAGTCAGTACTTGAATTCGTGGGAGTACTTGAGCCCTAATCTTCTCACAGATTTCACTTATCTTTTACTCGCTACGAGTCGTGCAGATATTCCTACAACTAATTAACTTTTTTTTTTCACAATAAATATAAATTAAAAAAATAAATATACGTTTAATTCTATATGCACTATCTTCAATGTTAAAATTAAAATAAAAGTCGGAAATCATTTTTCAGACGTGATTTGCAACGCTCGCATCATTTTCGTGTGAATGATCTTCGATATCAGTTGCGACAACAACAACAGGCGCAGAAGGCGAAAAAACCACCTCGGTAATACACATTAATGGAAAACTGGTCGCACTCTGTGCAATGAAATGTGAAAATTCAGTTTCCCGCAGTGCGACCTGGCCCGGGGGACTGAATATGTTTACCGACGATTGCGGCCGCTGCATCCCCAAAGGATGCCGTTATCCAGTTTAGTATGTTTGCTCGCTCACGAGTCGATATGTTTGAGAATATGGAGTGCTGGCAGCGCCCAATGTTATGTGCGACTATAATATACACACCATATTCCTATACGTTTAGTATATATGGGTATATAGTTTTAAAATACCGACCCTTGTGGCAAACATCGAGCACTTCTCATCGACGCCAATTAGCACACCCTTTTAATGAAATCGACTCCTAGATTGGTTTCGAATACTGTGTACACAACGATACTCAATAACGCTAGTACAATCTCAGATCTCCACAGAAAATCGTGGAATGATTGTAACGTGTGGAACCTTAGAGGTCCAAATGGGAACTTTTTATTTTTTATTTACAAAATATAAATAACATAACTATAATTTAAAGCAAAACATAATTTTAATTTATTTTTTAAATAATTTAACAAAACCTCATTTTTTCAGTATTATATAGATTAAATAATGAAAAAAATGTAAATAAACCCACGTGTTTAAGGCTTAAAAATTAAGCCACAGTTATCTTACACATCAAACAGTCATTTTTTATAAAGTCCATCTTTGCGGAATTCAAAAACAAAGTTATTTGCCAACAGCAAAAGAATTCATCCCAAAGCTTCTCAACGTTGTTAAATACAGTAGAATCTGATGCCTACGTTTTATTGGGTCTTATTCTCAAAACTTTCGTTTATTTACTGTGACCAAAATGCTCATCCATCAACAAGGAAACAAGACAATAGCGTAAAGAATGGACCACACAAAAACCCTCGTTTCGACCAGAAAAAACAACACGCAAGTGTTGTTTTTTCTGGTCGAAACGTAAACTTACTGTAAATATTCTTCACCATTGAGAATATATTTATTTGTTGATAAAATAAATCACCGAATCCACAATATTCCTGTTAAAATATAATACGATCCTAGACAATGCCCATCAAACAAATGTTGCTTTTTAAAGGCGTATACCTATTTCGCTGTTCTAAGAAACAAGTACATATATTGGCTGAATGATCGCTGTATGATTGTGATTGGTCAGCAAGCTTTGCAGCCCTAGATACTTTAGCCTAGATTCCGACGAGGAGAAGGCAATCACAAGCAGACACCATACTATCATGGGCGCTCACATCTCGAAAGGGACTCCTCCACACGAGCACCACCGTAGCAGAGAGGGCTTAACTTTCGCTGTAAAATCGCTGCTACGCCACCTAATAGACTATTGAGGACCTCCCACGGACATCATACCTGCGCCAGCTTCTCTACCACCGCTCAGAAAAAAACATAACGCCATTATCGTCTATCGCAATTGTAATATAATGTAATAAAACTTTAAATAGATTCCACTAAACGTCTCAAAACTCTGTTCTAAATAAAAAAACAAGGGTTTTTTTTAAATTATTAAAAAAAAAATATATTATTTGCTGTCTTGTCCCAGTGGTATTTCGCCTTTTCCGCCTATTGTTGACAATTTTTTTCGCAACTGATATCGAAGATCAGTCACACGAAAATAAATCGAGAGTTGAAAATGAAAAATGCTTTCCGACACTTTATTTTGATTTGAACATTACATATAAAAAAAATGTTATTGAGTTGTAGAAGTATCTGCACGACTCGTATCGAGTAAAAGAAAAGTGAAATATGTGTGAAGATTAAGTCTCAAGTACACCCACGAATTTAAGTACTGACTCTTCAAAAACGACCGTTTGCTCTTCAAAAGCTTAATTTTTACTAATTAGGTTCGGAAAAAATTCAAAACCTTGTACAAAACCGTTTTTACGTTATTGGTGCAACAAAGAAATTTATTGTTTATTTTTTATGTGTCGATGGTTTTAATGTGGTTTCTCATATTACAATCGGGGGCACTTTTTAAAAATATTTGTTTGCAGCAAAATAATTTAGTTCAAGGTTAAGGACAGTTACTCCACTTTTTCAGATACAGACGAATGTGACCGTTTTTTATTTTATCTCCATAGATAAAATAAAAAACACTTATTTGGGTAAAAGAACATTCATTCGAAATGGAAAAAAAACATTTCTAATTAGTCTTTTAAAAATGAAAATATTTGATGTCTAGTTCCAATCGTGATCAGAAAAATATTTCAGTGCAGCTTTATCATCACTGCTGACTTCAAATTAGTTTACATCTTGAGTTCGCTACTTGTGCAGCTAACAAAATTCAAAATGTATATCCAAAATTGGCACTAATAAAACTCCAAAAACAGTCAAGCAACTGTTTCACTACAATTATTAAATTTTGGGCAATTTCGAGTCTGTTTTAACTCAAGATTTAAGATAACCTAAACATTCTACAACATAGAGAAGCGAAACAAAAGATTTATCCATCTATTTATATGAAATATATGGCCCAAACATTGTATAGTCAATATAAAAACCATAAAATAGTATAATTTTACTAAGTAAATTTATAATTTTAACTTTAATAAACGCATTTGTATCGCATTAACTAAAGCAGCAGCATCATTAAATTATTGATTCTCTGTGTATTTACGTTTATTTAATTTCAATTTTAAATTTAATTTATGCTTTATACATAAATTATTTTACTTTAATCACGGGTACAAATTACGCTTATTCTTTTTGTACAGATACAAGCCTCGCATATGAGTCGTTCAAAAGTAAAATTAATGTTTTTAGGAATCACAAATAACATTTAATCAAATAAGTTTTGCAATTTCAGTACAAAGAAAACTACTGCTAATACTTGCTGCAAAATATATTGTACATTTATGTATATAGACAAATTTTTTTATGGATATGACTACATAAAAAACTTAATGTCCAATAACCACATTTACTTTTGTCGAACTTTAAGCAATATACTATTTTATTAGAGCTCCTGTCAAAATAATTTTACATTCAAAAACTGTTATTGTGTCTCAGAAATCAGAAAAAAATAGTAATTTTATTTTAATAAATGAAAGTAAGCCACACAGTTTTCTGTATTAAATTGAATATTATGGAGTTAACCGATTGGTATTGCCATTTTAAATTTAATGTAAAAATTAATGAAAAATGATAATATATCGATATCATTTTATTTTAGTCCGAACACAATGAAGTGAAAATGAATAAACCAGTAATGTAGCATTTAAGAGCTAATGTCACATCGCAAAACCTGTCGAAATAAATATCGACGTTGATTATGTAAAATACTAATATAAAGTACTGGTAGTTCTCAATATTATGTGTAAATATGCACGCACTATATTCCCTTATGTGTATTATAATACACGCATATATGAGTATATAATTTTAAAATACCTCCCCTCGTGGAAAACATTGAGCTTTTCTCATGGGCACCAATTAGCATACAATTTTAATGAAATCGATTCCTAGGTGGTTTTCGAATGCGTATAACTGCAATTTATAATAATAGTGGTGATTTAAGTCTCATAAGAGAATTGTGATATAACTGGAAAATAACATAAATCGAAATACTTCTTCTAATAAAAATATTATTAAATAATGTATTTCTAGTTGAAGAATTATTTAAGTTTATCCATTTGCTTGTGTCTTACTAAAAATATAGAAAAAATATTTGTTCTGAAAATAATATCATTATTAGGTTGTAATTTATTTTATAACTACGCAATAATGGAAAAAATCACATGAATTACAATAATTTGTAACAAAATATGCTACTAGTAGAATTAAATATATGTATAACTCACCAAATGAATTATCACTACTCACGCATATATTATTAGAAATAATAATATATGTATAACTGTCAAACATTATGGTATATATTTAAGCTATTTTTATATTTATATATATTTCACTGGTACTATGAAAAAATATTTTTACTACATCAATGGTTGACAAGCTCACAGTGAATTACCAAAATATTATGTTTCGGAGCTGAAAACTAGTTTGACTTATGCGTTACATAGATCAATTATACAGTAATTTACTGAAGGATGTATTAGGTTTAGCAAAAATAAATATCTAAACACACAATAAATAAGATTTTATGTATATATGTACCTGACAATAATATAAAATATACAGGTAAAAATTATATTACTAATAATCAAATTATTAGAAATATGCATAGAACAAATATATGCTTTTTTGGAAGAACAGTGACTTCATTATCTTAAAAGCAAAATCATCGACTAGAATATTGTATATAAAAGACTGTTATTAAAAGAATCTAATTATTTAAGTAGCATTGATGATGTTACTAATTATAGTATTTATTCTAGATTAGAAAATTTTAATAATGAGCAAAACCAAAAAATAAGAACTATTAGGAAAGTTTTATTTTACTCCCGTGTTTTAGAAATTCATTAATTTAGACAATAGACGATAACTGAAAAGTTCATTGAAGTTATTTTAGTTGATTTTCTAACAAGCAGTGTCAGTTAAAATTTCATAAGACTTTAAATTGGGATAATCAATAAATTATGATATATTATTAAGTGAAAATTTTAATTTTAATTAAAAATTATGCATAAATAATAAAAATAACGAATCATAATAAATAGAAAACAAACCTACAAAATTATGATAATTTTTATAATTTGTTTTAAAATTAGGGTTATCTATTTTTGCTATTTATTGATTTAAATCGACGATAGAATAATAAATATTACATTTATATTACAGTAACTGTATAATATAGCTTTTATATATTTAATTTTACTAAATCTTTCAGTGAAATCATAATAAAATATATTTCCTCCGGTAGATATATACTTCTACTAGCCAGAATAAAATTTAACTGATAGGCACTAGTGAAATTACATGCAGCTTTAAAATGACTGTGAAAGTAAATTTTACAGTTTTGGATTGTCTGATTGTAGTTCAAACAGTTCCTCATTTAAACTAAAACAAAAAAACTAATTTAGCATTGAACTTTTACAAGATCAGCCGTTACAGTGAATATGTTAAAGTTAATTTTTCACAAAAATCATATCAAAATATTTTTTTACTGAAAAATACATACTTTTACTAGCGATGATACAATTTAACTAATAGGTGCTAATAAAAATATACTGCTGCATCAAAATATATATATATATATATATATATATATATATATATATATATATATATATATATATATTTATATATATATATATATATATATATATATATATATATATATATATATATATATATATATATATATATATATATATATATATATATGTATATATATATATATATATATATATATATATATATATATATATAAATATAAACTTTTCCATTTGCTAAACAAACTTAACTAAAATAATTAATTCATATTAGAGTACAAAATCTATTTAGTTTCAAAAATTCCATGAGGTTAAGTTGAGTTTAGTTAATTTTTTTTTTTGTTAGGTTTGGGTTTGAACAGCAAATTGCTGTTTTACAACCGTTACAATGAATGTATATTTTGGAGTGAAGTTATATTTTCGCTAGTATAAATATAATTTTACTAACTGTTTAGGTAAAAATGAATAAAATAATTGATTTATAATTTCACTGGTCAATATCAATGATACTGTATTTATACGCTCGGAACATTTTGTCCTTAAAAAGCAATGTGTTTTGAAACGAAATTTGCTGGAGCTTAACAAATCTCGTTCACAATTATCAGTTGAAGACCATCGTTAATTTTTTTTTTTCACTTTTTAAACATGACAGCAGAGATCAGAATATAATTTCACTAGCATCTGTTAGATAAATAATATTTTTACTAGTTTAAATATATATTTACCCGTCAAAATGTTTAAAAATGTGATTTCACAAAAATGTCAGTGAAAATATTTTCACTGTAACATATATATTATTTAAACACTAAATTATTTTACTGTAATGTAGAAAAAAAGTAACTTAAATGTAAGTTTTCAATTATAATTACAGAAAATATAGTAGACTGTATTTTTTCAAGATAATCTATAAATTATTGAATAACTACGATTAAAACAAAAAAATATTAGACCACTCTGTATATATTGAGAAAAATATTATGTTATGTTAAATTATCGGTTACATATTTTTTTTTTTTATAAAATTATAACATAAATGTATTTTGGGGGGGGGGGTATAAATATACATGGTTAAAGAACATATTATGTATATTTTGTTATAGAAGTTAAAAACAGTACTTTAATTAATAAAATACGTTAGCTCATATATAAAAATTTGAATGGAAGAACTGTGAAGTTCAATGTATATTTGTTGTTAATCTCTATTGAGCAGACCTAACCATTACGGTTAAAAATTGGTAGAGAATATTCGATATTCATTGGTGTCTAAACAATGTGTGCGGTGTTACGAGAAAGAATAGACGAAAAGTTTGATCAAGCCAAAAATGAGTTAGAAGTTACTATTATTTTAGAATCTAGTATCTCGCTATCAAATGACTTTAAAGTATGCAAAATCATTTAAAAGTAAAGCGATTATATAAATTTAAAAATGTTATAAAATTATATAAGTCGCTTGAAGTCAAATATATAGCATTGCTGGAAAAAAAGGATAAATATATTGTTGATCCAAAATACCTCAAAATTGTTTTATTTATATTTAAGCCAAATAACTACAACAATAAAAATTTATCACAATAATTTTTAGTTTTTTTTTCAAACAATGATTTACACATACATAATATAAATGACATGAAATGAGTATAATTAAGCATTAGAAACGTATATCGGGCTCATTGTAACAACGAAAAAATTGTTGTCTTATAAATAATAAAAGTTTTAAATACCTGATTCGGAGAGTGTCTCCTCTGGCTGAGCTTTGCAGCAAGCTCGCCGGACGGGTAGTCGGAACCTCCCGGGCTGAACCATCCCAGCACAGAACCAGTTAGCAGGACACAAGCTAACACCATAAACGTGAGCAGACCTCCGAAGACCACCTTAGTCTTTTGAGACAGTACCATAGCCATTTTGCCGCGGTTCGATACGAACTTGCCTTCACCTTTAATTTAATTCGGATCCGCTCCTCTCAGCGACGCGGATTACACACAAATTGGTGGTTTCAATTAATTTTAAAGCAATTTCGAAATGCTCACGAATACAAGTGAGGAGGAATTCAATTATTCAAGCGGCGACATGGCTTTGGGCAATTTGTTACGTTTTCATTTCAAGGTAAACAGCGTTCGAAACACAAAATCAAAACGGCAACGCTCCGAGTAAACAACGAAACGGCGATTGTGTAACAGGCCACTATAGCACATCATATATATACGCAAACGTTTTATTATTTAATATTGTTTATAATATGTACATCACAAAACGCGAATTCGCTTCCGTAGCACTGACGCGTAATAAACGCGAAGAACAAAACGATATTTCACATTTCACATCCTGATAAAAAGGGCGCACAAGTCAGGAAGTCATTTTTAGAGTGTTTGCTGAGCCGTTTTTGTTCTCTCTTTTTCTCTCTCTCTCTCTCTCTCCTCGATGTGGTTATGTCATATTTTTAAATTGCTCAGTCAGTAACGTGAAACTTCTTAAAGTTTATCCCTCCGCTTCCTGCGAGACACACATACACAACTATATTAGAATACAATTTTGCTTATCGCTATATAAAAGCAAAGGAATTATATTTTATTTATGTACCATGTAATGTATAGCGTACGCGTATAGAGCACTCATACGTGTAACTTGAATATTATACAATATTCAGTGTGAAGGATGTGTTTCGTCTTCAAAGAAATGATAAACCATACACTCACATAATATATCATAATAATATACATAAACCATCGGTTGCTATGTTAAAGAGACAAAAGAATATAAATAATATTTAAACACTAGGCTGTTGTTGTTTAAAAAAAAAACAAGCGAATTTATGAATAATAATATTTTGAAAATCATTATTACCAAGTTGTTATGTGCTACTGTTAAAAGAAAAAAAACTCTTAATATGAACTTTTAAATTATATAATAAACCTTAAATTCCAAAAAAAATGTATATACAATGAATTAAAGATCGTTTTAAGCAATAGAGAAAAAATATTTTTATTCTTTAATAATTATTAGTTACTAATATATATGTTTCATTATGTGTGAAAAACGTCTATAAATAATAATTCATAAAAATATTTTTTATTTATAATATATGCAATTTTTTAAGCATTTAAATATATTTTGACCAAGATGTACGTAACACATACATACTTAATAAATAAATCAGGTTTTAAGTGTGTAACGAATGCATTTATACGAGAATCAAATATTAAATATTTTAGTTATAGATTAAAATCAATAAATAATTTAATAATATGCTGTCTTCTTTATTACATACAAAATTTTATTCACATATGTAATTTTTTAATTACATATGTGAATAATAATTAAGCATTAGATAATTATCAATTGTGTAGATTCCATGTAGTAGTGTTTTACAAAGTTCAACTTATTTATTATTTATTGCTTTACTTAGGAGAAGATTCATACATAATTACTTGAACTTTAACTAACATACATGTTATATCACTTTATAAATAAATATTCATATAAATATACTTAATTTTATTAAAAATATTTATATTAATTTTTTTGGATATTTTGTTAATTTCACACTAAATGTGATATTATTATATTTATATAAATAAATTATATGCTTAACTTGTATACTATTTATACCACTAAATTATTAAAAAAAAAAAAAAAAATTCAAATAAAAAAAATACTCTGTAATATTTACATGTATAATTATTTATTTTATAACCATGTTGTAATTATAGTGTAAAGATAAATATCATTAAATAGTGTTTACTTACATTTTTTTATAGTACTACTTTATGAGTATGTAATTAATTTATAAATACATTTTTTGTATCGTGTATATGTATGTACAGTAAGTTCTCGACTTACGCGGTTAATTCGTTCCAGAAAAATTCGCGTAAGTCGAAAATCGCGTAAGTAGAGGAATACTCATCCGATATGTATTAAATATTAATACATTCCCCCAATCATCCGAACGATACTTAACGAACTAAATGCCGTCTTTTTGTATGTATACATTAGGTTAAAATGAAAATAAAAGCATTATAAAAAATTATTCTATGTGTAAAATGTCTACATACATTATAATCTTAACTTTTTTAACAAAATAAAATGAGAAACATAAAAATAATATTTATACATACATATTCATTAAAATATCATGTCATAATGTCTATACTATTCCATTTCACTATTTTTAGGTGTTGGATTTCTTTTATCTAATAAGAAACCGTACTTATCCAGTGAAGATTGTACACTAGATCTTTTTTCTCATAATAGATAATTTTATAACAGGAAATAGCGTCCTGAACTGCTTTATTGGCTTTCTCAAACCGATAAATGTCGGGATCTTGTACTTTTAAACCAGCCATTCCTTGGTCTATCAAATTGAGGCTTTCTTTCATTTTTTGTACTCAAATTCTTTTATTTCTTTGACTTCCTCCTCTGAATCACCGCCGTTGTTTCTATATTCTTCAAGTTCTATTAAATCTTCATTGTTTAATTCCACTCTATGACTTTCTAACAATTCAATGAAATCATTTTCATTTAGATTTAAATGTAATTGGTTTGTCATTTTAACAAGATCGTTAATTATGTTATCTTCCTGCATGGGGTTTTCAACAACTTCAAAAAATTGAGGAGTAAGCTTCTTCCAAACGTTTTTCATGGTAGACTTTACAATTTCATTCCAGGCAACACCAATATTTTTAACAGCTTCATAAATATAGTGTTCTTTCAAAAACTGTGTGAGTGATGTACTGTTTGCCCTACAGTTACCTTTATGGCATTTCTAAAAATTGTCCTTAAGTAATATTTTTTAAAGCTTTGTATTAGACCTTGATCCATAGGTTGTATAATATTATAGAGGTCGTATTTGGGGGCAAAAATGCTATTTTGATATGTTCGTGATCACACGGTAGATGTCCCGGTGCATTATCAACCAGGAATCAGTCCACTCTGTGCTGTTGACGCGAGCGGTCGCATTCGCGCTTCGCTCCGTTATCGTACGAAGGACACCCCCGCTACCGTTCTGCAACGATAGACACGCCCACTGCAATTAGCTACAAAGACAGCGCCATGAAGAAGGCGCAGACGCGCAAGCGTTCTCTTGGAACGTTGAAGGCGTACCTAAACGCCTCACAATCAACTTCAGGCCTGCCAGACCACGAGTGGCAGGTACACAAAAAGACATCGAAAGTTTCCCAGGATGCTAAGATGCCTCCGACCACGAGCCAAAACAGGTATGAAAAGCTTCCCGAAGTGATCGAAAGGAAGCAGCAGAGGATACCGCCTGTGATCGTAGAGATCACGGGAACACACCTCCAGACGATCGACTTAATTAAGTCGATCACAAAAACATCGAACTTCTCGTTGCGATACACGGGAAGTGGCAATGTGTCAGTACTTTGCGCGTCGTTTGAAGCACGCGCGTTGTTAATGGATGGACTGAAGGGCCAACGCGCCTTTCACACATTCACCGCCGACGACGATAAAACAGTGAAATCCGTGCTGAGAGGGCTCCCAGAGGTCCCCACCGAAGACATTGCCGCAGATCTCGAACGTCAAGGACTTAGCGTCGTCAAGGTGACGGCAATGAAGACCAAGACCGAGAAACAAGGAGACTCCAGGCTCTACCTTGTCCAGTTTCCGGCTAATACAACAACGAGCACTATAAGAAGCATCCGGTACGTTTGCTTCACCAAGGCCACGCTTGAAAAGTACAAGCGTAATAAGTTGCATTTAACGCAATGTTTCAGGTGTCAACAATTCGGCCACGCTGCAAGAAATTGTCAACGAGCCCCCAGGTGCGTCAAATGCCCCGGAAACCACGCCACGAACGAGTGCTCTAAGAAGGACCGAGAAGCACCCGCCATCTGCACTGGTTGTGGAGGAGACCATCCGGCCAATTTTAAGGAGTGCCCTCGTAGGTTAGAATACCTACAGAAAACTCAGAAGAGACAACAGAGACCGACTCCCACTGTTCACTCGTCGCAGCCGAACAACATATTCAACCTCGAGCAAGCGCAATTTCCTGCACTGAAACCAACGAAACCAGCGTTGGTAAAAACCTCAACCACCCCAGCAGTGATCTCATCAGCCACTTCATGGAACGCCCAGGTTGGCGCCGCACCAGCACCAATAAACAAGGCGCCACAACGTCCCCAAACCAGGCAGCCTGAGGAGCCCCTCTCAGACACAATGCCAACTTCAGAGCTACGCAGGATGTTGCTCGTCCTTCAAGAAATCAGGACCAAGGCTGGAAAGTGTGCCAGCAAAATGGAGATCGCCTTGATGATGGTCGAATATCTCGATGTGCTCTTCTAAGGTGGGGCTCAACGTTTTGACGTGGAATTCACGCGGATTCCGAAATAAAACTGGAGAACTGGAACTGCTGATCAGTGAGTACAAAATTGATATTGTCGTAATCACCGAATCTTACCTCAAACCACACGTCAACGTTTTTATACCGAACTTTGTCTGCCTCCGGAGGGACCGTCTCTCAAGGCCAGGCGGAGGGGTCGCGATATTTGTAAAAAAATCAATTAAACACGCGCGCATTACAACAAACACGACTAATCTTGAAACTGTCGCGATACAAATTAAACACGATAATAAATTAATAATAATTGTCGCGGGGTATAATTCTCCCGGTGACAGGTTGCTTCGAGGTGACCTTGATGATGTGTTTCGTCTTGGAGAATCCGTGATATTAACTGGAGACTTTAACGCGAGACACATGCATTGGGATTGCCCCGGTGCGAATCGATCCGGTAAATTAATCTTTGATTATTTACACGATACGGACACTACTGTAAATTTTCCGAAATCCCCAACGCATTATCCTACCAACCACACGACTCCGTCAATTCTGGACATAACGTTGGTCAAGGGTAATTCCCGGATTTCAAACATGCACTGCATCCAGGCTCTGTCCTCGGACCACCTTCCAGTATTCTTTACGTTGGACGGTGAGGTCGAGATGGTGTCTGAGGTCGTTTTCAATTATGCAAAGGCTGATTGGAAGCGATTCAGAAGCATAATAGAGTCTCGGGTATTGATTAAACGACAGAATTATACCTCAAATGACACTAAAACTATTGACGATGATATTCATTACTTAACATCCGTGATCGAGCAGGCCAAAATATCATCAATTCCGTCGCGTAAAAATATTTGGAATAACATAGAACTCACCCCAGAAATAATTAAACGTATTAAAATTAAAAATAATATGAGAAAGCAATGGCACAAAAATAAATCGCCCCAACTTAAAACTCTAATTAACAAACTAACTGATGAAATTCGCGTTCAAATTCAAAACATCAAAAACGCTTCGTGGTCGCGTAAACTAAAAGCTTTGAAACCGGGAGATAATTCCTTATGGAGAATGACGAAATCGCTTAAAAATAAAAACTCAAATATACCACCTTTAAAAACCGGAAACAACGTAGCTAACACGACTCAGGAGAAGGTCGAGATTTTAGCTGAGACATTTTCTACATCTTATCAACTTACGCAAAATTACATTGACCAAAAAACCCAAAATAAAGTAGACCGGGCAATTAAAGATATTAGTAAAACTCCAATAGATAAAAAATCCATTAACCAAGTCGGCATATCAGAAATTCTTAGTATTGTTAAACGATTATCAAATAGAAAGGCTCCAGGTATAGATAAATTAGAGAATATATTGATTAAAAACCTTCCTTTTGTTTGCTTTAAGTACTTAAATAACATTTTTAATTCATGCTTATCTTTTGGATATTTCCCAATAATCTGGAAAACGGCAAAAATTCATCCGATAAAAAAACCTGGCAAAGCAGATAACATACCAATTAACTACCGCCCGATAAGTTTACTTCCCTCATTTAGCAAATTATTTGAAAAAATTATATTATCTCGATTAAAGGAATCTCTTAATAGCAAACTCATTAATGAGCAATTTGGTTTCCGCGAAAATCACTCGACTACGCATCAACTTAATAGATTAACAGAGCACATATCTGCCGATTTTAATATGAAAAAAAGTTCTGGTCTTTTATTATTAGATATGGAAAAGGCTTTTGATACAGTATGGCATGATGGATTAATGTATAAACTTTTAAAATATGAAACTCCCTATTACATTATTCACATGTTACGGTCTTACCTGAAGAATCGAAGCTATGTTGTTTCGCTAAATAATACATTTTCGACACCGCGTAAAATACCAGCTGGTGTTCCTCAAGGAAGTATACTTGGCCCGTTTCTCTTCATTCTATATACTAATGATATTCCAATGTTAAAAAATACTAAACTCTCAATGTACGCTGACGACACTGCAATCCTTACTAGTTCTTATGGTCTTAAACCTATTGCAGTTAAACTTCAAAAATCCCTTGAAAACTTAAAAAAATATTTTATGAAATGGAGAATTAAAATTAATCAAGACAAAACAGAAGCAATAATATTCACTAAACGTAGACAACCCTTGCCTGCACCCATTAAAAGTGAACAAGGGCATAACATTGAATGGAGAGCGAGCGTTAAATATCTGGGTATACACCTGGACTCCAGACTAAAATTCAATAAACATATAACTGAACTCCGGTCGAAAGGGCTCGGCGCCATTGCGGCTCTAAAATCAATATTTAATAGAAAAAGTGCGCTTACAATAAAAAATAAAATTCTAGTCTATAGACAATTAATCAGACCTGTTTTAACTTACGCTTGTTCAGTGTGGAGTAACGCGAGTAATAGTAATTTTAATAAACTTCAAGTAATTCAAAATAAAGCCATAAAAATAATTTATAATACACCGTTTTATACTAACCTTAAAAAACTCCACACCAAACATTTAATTCCTACCATTAAAGAATACTGTTATTATCAAACCGAAAAATACTATAAAAAAAATCTCGCGAGACCACGCAAACCCACTAATTTCAAGAATCGGTGATTACGACAAAGCAAAACTTAAATTTAAATACAAACATAAAATGCCTAAGCACATATTGCTTTGATGCAGTTAAGCTCATCACAGTGTCATCAGTTTCAGGTCTACAGGGCTAGGTTTATTTACCTTTGTATGTGTTTTATTTTGTATATTATGTATTTTGTATAATTTGTTTTTCTCATCTGCTTCATTCTTTTCCAAAATTTTTTTTTTTTTTTTTTGGATTTTTTTTTAAATTTGTAAAAGGTTTTATGTATTTTTCCTTTAATTTAGTATATTCTCGTATAATTTATTATTCTTTTTATGTTATTGTATAACTTAACAATTTGTAAACAATGTAAATGGTTATGAACCAGTATTGTGCATTTAATATATCTGTATGCTATTTTACCTATGTCTATTTAAGAAATAAACTTTTATAAAAAAAAAAAAAATCAACCAGGAACAAAAATTTACGCGCAAATCTATATCAACATCGATATTATAACAAATTTTAAATTTTCTAAATTTTTAACCGCGTAACTACGAATCCGCGTAAGTAGAAACCGCGTAACTCGAGAACCTACTGTATATTAAATTTGATTTCATTCATAAAAAATGATTTTTATAAGTCTATTATTTTTTTAGATTGTTTGCTTAACAGATGTATGCAAAATCAAATTATATGTATATAATATATATATTTGTTTCTCAAAAGTTAAGTTTAATAGACTGATACATGTATTAAATTTGTTTTGCATATGAAATGTTATGGTAAATTCAATTATGTTGTTTTTCATATTTTATTATGCAAGCAACCTAATGAAATTCGCAATTTTTTTGGCTTTCACAATTTTACTTCAAAGATTATGCTTCGTTCAAATATAAATATATCATATATGAAATACACGGAAAACGCAAAAAATAAAATTAGCGCGTCCGCCCCAATTTATGAGTCACGTGCGTGGAGAAGAAAATTATGCCCAACAAAACTCGCAAGAGAAAAACTCTCTTAAACTTTCTCGTTTAATTCTAATAAGTTTCACAAACATATGAACAAGGCTTAATGGCATTGGAGAAAAAAAGCGTTAAATTAGACGGTTTTGTATTACACGAGTGTATAAATGCGTAAAAGTTTTTTACACATACATATAAACATATAAAAATATTATTATACAGAAAATCAGATTGACTGTTATTATATTTCATTTTAGAAATGGTCTTTTATAATATATTGACGACATTTAAAAATGCAATTCATAAAAATATAATGTAAAATGAATTTAATTCATACAAATATTTGCAAAAGTGAATATAAATGCAAAATGTTAAAAGTGTGTTTATTTATTTAACAATAGTTAAAACTGTTTATTTATTTAATAAATAAACAAACTAAACTATTTAAAGCATATGTATTAGGCAATTCTAAAATGTAGTTTTTTTAATTTAGGTTTTAAGGAACAGTCGTGCTTTTTATTTTTGTTGAATACATACAAATATTTTATTATATATGAACTGAATAAGCTCATTATTATAGAATTTTCAACGCCCAATATGTACGACTTAGCTTGATTTTTAATTAATCATCATTCGTGAGCTTAGGAAAATCTGAGTAAACCGAATCTGTGATGATCGGTAGAAATTATATTTAATTTAAAAATAAATATTTTCAATCTCTCAGACACAATAGAAAATTAAAAATACTATGATTCATATGGAAATCGAACAGAGGAGTTTTAGGTCAATTCTTAGAGACTTGTACCAATCGTATATTGTGCTTGTTTGGCTGTTGATACATAAGTACGACTTTTTGTATCTTTATTGGTGTATATCAAGCCCTAAAATTTATGATTGCAGAAATTTACCAAGTTAACAATTTATACAAAATTGCATGTTATATTATTTTTAATTGATTTCATTAGATACCGTTAATGTTCAAGATTATTTACGATATCAAGAATAGTCTTGCCTTGATGACGAAAAAAGACAACATTTTTCAAATCGGCATTAGAATTCATTCAAAAAATTAAACTAAAAATGTTTTTGGTTGTATATATAAAGAAGTAAGTCTGTTTTTTTACTGATGCGACATATAAATAAAAAATCATTTTAGCATGTTATTCAAATTTTGTGAACAATTACGAGTACATTTATTGACTTTGGATTACAAGTGGATAACAAAAAAAAGCCGGTATTAGCATAAAATAAAACTAGATTAAAATGTGGATCAAAGCGAATGAGAAATAAGATTTTTAGAACGGGGTCGAAGAAGCTTTTTAATCAAAAGCGCTTTAGTTAAAAGCTTTACGCGGCGTCGCTCGCGTTTTCTCGGCCGTGCAAGGTGTAATGCGATATTGAAAACACGTGGAAAATCCGGGAAAACGAAAGCTTATAAGGAAAATTGTTGCGTTACGCTTCTCGATACTGCCGCGTAGCACGCGAAAAACGTGAATGAAATGAAAAAACAGAGAGAAAATGTAGTTGCGGTGGCAGCAGAATGAAAATAAAAATTACATATACTAACTAAAAAACAAAAACTTTAACGTTGGGCCAGCAGGATAATGAAAAAATGTATTCGGTGCAAAATTAAAGTTTTTTTTTACTCGGTGATAAGAATTTATTATGTTGATAAGGACTGAGTTATGTATATATCGCTGAGTTATGAGTGTATCGCGAACAGTCATCTGAACTATTGCAATAATAATAACCTGGTATTGAAATATTAATTAATATTCGCCGGACATGCGATGACAAAATTAATTAGCTAGATTGTTTGGATACATTAGCAAATAATTTAATATGATAAATTAATTTCCGATTGAAAAATTAAGGCTTACTATCTTAACTAAAAACTTGCAATATAATTTTTTATAAAAACGAACTTTATAAATTTTTTTTAATAACGTATAGCAAATATTTTTTAAATGCTTATAGTTTAAATATGTTAAAACCGATAATACTTATTTTAATCAAGATAAAAATCAGTAAATTTAATGTATTTTTTTTAAATTGCTAATAGTAGCAGTACACTACTTAATAAAAACGTTTAAATACAGAAAAAACTTTTAAGCAAATAAAGTTGTAAAGTCATTATATTTGTGATTATTGACTTTATAACCAAACTAACTGTTCTTATTTGATGCAAAAAAGCCTTTAAAATTACAATTACATTGATTCTATCGATTTGCTTTTTCGTTTGAGATATTTCTAATTTTGCGTTTTTTATACCATAAAAATAAATAGGTCAAAAGGTTAGTTGTCCAATAAAATTAAA
Source organism: Plectrocnemia conspersa (assembly GCF_051122295.1). Classification (NCBI taxonomy): domain Eukaryota; kingdom Metazoa; phylum Arthropoda; class Insecta; order Trichoptera; family Polycentropodidae; genus Plectrocnemia; species Plectrocnemia conspersa. Next base: position 7,908,224 of record NW_028277174.1, on the reverse strand, counting down.
ATCAACATGAATGTTTAAAGAAAGCAATCCAAGAAGTATAAAAAAACCTACTAATACTGCTCGTATTCAGTCTAATCTATCAGATATTTTATTTTCAATTAAAGTATGGCATATCCCTGATAGGAATGTTAAACATATTTTTTTATTTTTAAGTAAGTAATATATTCATCTACATCTTTTCTATAAATGTCAATCAAATTTTATCTAATAAGCATAAAAAAATATGCGTCTAATATTGAAACTTCTTAGCTACAAAATTGTATCAAAGAATCAAAGAGTGTTGATTTACGAGAAATGTTATAAAATAAGCAATATAATTTTAATTTTAAAATATAATTCTATTCTTAAATATGCATATTTTAGTTGAATACTTTTAAAATATAATTAACATTGTTTGCATTGTTTCAGTCAAATCATTGTTTCGTTTCAATGGCGCTTTAAGAGATTTATAGGTGTGGAACTGTAGACCTTTGATACAATTCAAATTTGTTTCCAAGTAATGATACAAACAACGAACGAACGTTGAGATATTTACGTTCAATTATTTATTATCTATATACAAAAATGTTCTTTCCGAACGCGATTAATTCGAGTTAAACAAACGGAATATAAACGTTATTATTTAAAAACCGAAGTGTGTTGTAGGAAAATGTTTGCACAGTCACGCTGAAACTTGTGCGGCACAAATCAAAACTTGCACGACCTACCAAACCGATGGCATGGTATAAAATTCGGAATTGGATTTTGTAACGGATCGCTTTGTAATTGGATCACCACTAATCTGATCGAGATTATCGAGAATCAGGTAGTGAATTAAAGATGATTTGTATGCGGATGTATAATAGGCTCGTAAATAATATGTATTTTTTATATATATTTTATATGTGCAATCGAGCATTTGATCTTAAATTGAATCGTTTCAAAAAAATGGTATATTGTAAAATACACAATTTATACATGACCAAAACTAACAATTTTTGTAGTCATATGTGTATTTTATGAGTATGTAATACATATAACATATATTTATATAATTAAAAAAATAAAAAACTGTTAATTTGTCATTGTCAAGCAAACTAAATATATAATAATTCAACTCAAGAATATATTAAAATATTATCTATTTATATTTATTTACACGGTAATTTGTTACAAGGTTAGTTACATAAATATTTTAAATCTGTGCTATTGTAAAATATATATATTTTGTAACTATATACTTATTAATAATAATTTTTATTTGGGAAAATTTACTTATATTTGAAGCCTTGATATAGGCTCGAAATAAATTTTATTTACAGTGATTTATTGATGATAATTTATTGCAGGTATTTTAAAAATTTACATGAAAAATTGCAAGCACACACATACATAATTTATATAATTACACTAAATAGCAGCGTTCTGTGTCACAAATTTTGATAAATTTGCTTTCGGTCTAACGGCAATAAATTTGTATTAATCACAAGGCGACTAATGTAAAAAACTCGGATAACAGTCCAATTCCTTAACTTTTTTGCTCATTTTTATCGAAGTAAATTATAGTTGAATTAAGCGTCCCGCGGAAGAATGTAGACGAAGAGTAAGGGTGATTTTTTTGGGATAGAAAAAAAAAACCATCGTGGCGATGAAGCAATTCATCAAGGCGAAAGCCTACAATCAACAAACATTAGTATTTTCACCCCCGGCGGGAGCCACCCTCGCGGCCATTATTGAGCGTCAAATCGAAAAACATATAAATCTTGGTCCAAATGCTCGAATCGTTCATATTCGTGCTAAGCTTTTCAAATAATATCCTTGAAAAGCGTGAAAAAGCTCTATTATGCGGAATTAACGCGCACGCCGCGCAAGCTTTTAACAATTAACCCCTAAACATGCACTGAGAATTTTTATTTAATTTTTGATGATAAAAAATTTTATGACCATAAAAAACAATCTTTTATATAAATACTTATTTTGATTTAATTAGGTTTTTTAAATATTAATTTAAAAGTTTTATTTTATATACAGCGCGAGATAACTATGCATAAAAACTTCATTATAATGATTTTGATTGTATCGTGCAAGAATAAATACACAACATTAAGAAGTAAGAGTACACAGTCTATAAAATATTTCTTAAAATTGTTCTATAATTTATATTTCCGTAATAACATATTTTTTACTTTTCTGTATAATCACCATGGCTTCCAAAGCATAATGAGGCTGGAAATTAATTTATTGATTTCAATGTATTTTTTTCAATTTTTAATCTTGTTAAGGATGAGACTAAATGGTTTTGTAAACGAAACAGATTACTGACATAAGTGGTAAGGATGTTTTAAGGTCATTTTAATCACATACTATAATACAAACTGAAACTCCTATTGAGCCCAGTAAGAAAATCGCTTTCATTTTTATTAGCCTTATATTTACACTTTCCGAATATTTTGTATAAAAAGATCTAAGTCTTTATACTTAATATTTTCTTATATAATGCAAAAAAGCATAAGTTTTTCATATTTATTGATAAAGATATAAAATATTTATGAAGTATCAATATATTTCTAAAAATAATATATACATGAAACTCCTATTGAGCCCAGTAAGAAAATCGCTTTCATTTTTATTAGCCTTATATTTACACTTTCCGAATATTTTGTATAAAAAGATCTAAGTCTTTATACTTAATATTTTCTTATATAATGCAAAAAAGCATAAGTTTTTCATATTTATTGATAAAGATATAAAATATTTATGAAGTATCAATATATTTCTAAAAATAATATATACACCAGTATGTTATCGCGATACACGTTTTCTAGGGAAAAGTAATTAAATACAAACGAGACGAATTACAAGTTTTACGTTTCATTTAACGTTTCTTACTATAATTAAAAAAGCCCTTTAATAAGTAACTTGTAAAGCAATTTTATTTCGAACTATCTTTTAATTTAGTTTTAGTGCTATTCATATTGATATTATAATTTTACTAATGTTAAAGATGACTGAAGTTTCAATTACTTATTTTAAATCAATTTTATTATTATAAATAGTTTAGGTCTTTATTATGTTCACTGCTTTCAATTCTTCAAACTGATTTTAAAGCTAATATAAGCTGGGTTTTAACAGTAAAACTTATAAAATTTCTTTATAAATTATTTAGAAATGTGTTAATATATTTATACATAATATGCATCAACGCCTTTTGTTTAAAGTATATGTTTGTGATGAAGCAGTTTTTCATTAATTTTTCGATTGAAACTTAACAAATATTATTACGAATGAAAATCTAAGATTATCTAAATATGTACTTATTTGATAAAAATTGAAAATATATTTATAAAGGCTATTTGGCTTTAAGATTATTTTTTTTGTACGGTAATTATCGTCAAAGTAAGAAAAAATAAATTTCAAGGTTAAGTGAAAAGAAGATTGAAAATTAAATTTTTAATAAATATTTAATTTGATGTCATAATATATATATAAATAAAATATATTTTTAAATTAATTTTATAGCTTTCTTTACACATTTTGAATTATTTTCTGTATATGAAAATAAATTAGCAGAAAATCATAGAAACAATTCGCAAATCATAAATTATATATTATTCAGATATAAATATAACATATTCTGAACATATTAATCTTCAAGTACATATACTTGAAGATTAATATTTACCACCTCTTTAATACTATTCATAGTCTTTAAAATCACGATCACCTTTATATTTAAAATTTAATTAATCGAAAGATGTTTAATTTATATCTGAATAATTAGCTGAAATCACCTATATTGCAACTTTAAAAATATTATATTCTCGCATTTTTTTCTTATTAATTATTTTACAACTTTGCAGAAAAATGCACAATCTAATAAAACAAAGGTACTAAAATATAATTTTCATTACAAGACTAGCAAAAACAAATAATAAAAAAGAAAAAAAATTTGTAGTAACTTTTATTTATGACAAATAGTTAAACTACTTTTTAAAATATAAATATATTTACTTTTCAAATCTCAAGTAACTTATGTTTCAATATAAATGCTAATTAGCCAAGATCAGTTAGAGTGAAGTGCTAGATCTCTTGAACTTATAATGTTCTTGAACTAACAATGTACTGTTATACAGTAAGCTTATTATGGAATGGATTATACATAAACATAGTTTACTGAGAGGATTATAGTGGATAGCGATTATTGCTGATTTGCTTAGACAACGTAGGAATAATAATATTATACACTATTTTGCAACGATGCACATTATTTAAAAAAAAAATTATGCTGCGTTACATTTATGGATAAAGCGAACTTTTCCAGCTAATCCTAATGTTATCATAAAAAATACTAATTTCATTCTTCCAGATACGATTCATCTATGGAATTCTAATCTAAGACATTCAACTCAATAAGCATGACTTATATCATTACTATTAGATAATTCTTGAAGATATTACTAAAACTAAAGAACGAATTACAGTAAAGTGTAATATAAAAATATACTAAATTAATAAAATAATAAATAAAATAACTAGCAATAAAAATTTTAAAATATTATTATTTTGGTAAAAGGTGAAAATTAGTAGTAGTGTAATTTAAAAAATATTAGGCATTTGTAGCTGGCTTCGGGCGTTCAAATATAAATTATTTAACGACTTCACTTGAATTACTTTTTTTATACTAGACCACGCAAAAGGCTAACGACTTTGACTAATGTCAACACACGAGCGACCGACAAGATAATAGTGGTTCGACAATAAATCTATCCTTACAATACAACAGCAATGAAATTGGCTTGTTTAGGCGCATTAATCACAGTTTGGCTAAACGAAAAATTGATTTATGATTTGAGTGTCGCCTGTCTGGCGCAGTAGAGCATAGCGCATAGCACCGCAACATACAGCAACCAGGAGACAATCGGACGTATGAAATGGAAATGAAAAGAAACGACAGAGAGGTAGGTGGCACCGGTATCGAGAATCTTGCAACGGCGGGAAATAAATGTAAGTCTTTGATGTGTCAAGGAAGATAAGAAAGGAGCTTTCCGCGAGCTATTCAATTTATAACATTTGTGAGAGGCGCGAGAATGCTATCGTGCCGTGTGACGCACAATGAAAAATGTCGCCCCGACACAATAGTAGATACAGATTCGGTAAAATGTAAGTGGAATCGTCTAAAAATATATAAACAAGGATATATAAATTATACATATATGTATATACGAGGGATATCCGGAAAGTAAAAATACAAGGCTAGCAAAAAGAAAAGCGATTTTCAATCGGTTGACAGCACTGTCGATTCTGCTAGAATTCGCTTGATAAGCCAGAGCATATCATGTCTTAGAAGCAGCAATGATGTACTGTAATATATGTATAAATAGCCATGCTAATTTATATAAGTAAGTAACATTAAGCAAGAAGTAGTGAAATTAATTGTTAAAAAATGTAAAAGAACATTCGTTTTTATTGAAAATAATATTAAATACTAGTATTTATGTCTATACATTTAACGATCGATATACCGCAAAAAGTGTCCAAAACTGTTTTTCAAATACTAGCAATATACTTATTTCACGCCATAATCAATAAATCTTTTTACTGTCTTAAAAATATAAAAAATAAGAAAGCAATAAATAATATGCAGTCTATCAAACATGAGGTAATAGCCATTAGAAGTTTCAAGGAACAATCTTAAGTATTTATTATAAATGCATTAACACTTTGGTACACTCGAAAGAAAAATCAGCCCCAAGAGTTTTTTATTAAAACGCAAGTAACATTGAAGCGCGACTTATTTTTGAACTCAAGGAAATGCCATTTAAGGTTTCAAAGAACGAACAAAATTAATGGCATAAAGCCACATAAAATTAGGTATTTACTCAAAAGAGAAAATTCTTTACGCAATCATAAAAGAGCTGCTTTAAACTTATTCAAAATAAGCGCCGCAGAAAATCGCTTTTAAGAAATGCAATTTGTTTATGCATTGCTGTACCGTTTTCTTATGATACCAGTTTATCAGTTAGAGCAGGGTTTTCTTACCTTTTTAGTTTTATGGACCCAAGCAAAAATCTTTTTCGATATTAAACTTTATCTTAATCAAGCACCTCCTCTAACATTGGTTAATTGAAATAAAAAAAAATATGAAACACCTGAAATATTTTAATGGATCCCAAGTTAAGAGCCACCAGTCTATAGCTTTAGCAAAAAACCTCTCTTTTATCAACCGCTAGAGCCTAATTAATCACATGAGCTAGCCGATATACAGCATTTCTCAAACCTGACCTGTTGAATTCCAAACAGCCGCCAAAATAACTGTAATTACCTAACAAATATTTATAAAAGTTATTTAACAAATATTTAAAGTCATTGTAATAAAATTTAAAACTGTATAAGTAAAATAAACAATACGTACAATTGCGTCCTATTTTGTATTATAAATCAATCATAAAATAAAAAAATATTAAATCTTTACTTTTAGAATCTCCCTCGTATGTATATATATATATATAGATACATATTAGGTTTGTATAGTAGGAGTGATGGCAAGAGACAAAAATAAAACATCCGCAGAGAGATTGCGATCGTCAGATTTTAAAACTCGAAAGATTAGATCTGAGTGGAAACTGTTTAAGTCGAGCGTGGGTGGTTTATTGTAAGACTTGGGCATGGAAAATCTTAAATAGCATCTCAAATAATATTTGAATGGTATAATTATATAATTTATATTAATTTGACGCTAATATCAGAAAGGTTAAAATTAATGATCATTAAAATTTGTACATAGATTTAAGATATTTTATTAAAGCACTCTTTACTTTAATACTTGGCTCAATACGTTTAAACCTAGTAGAAAATATTTTAAACCAAGTGTTTTTGAGCAGTTACGATAAGTAAAATACAAGCGCCTCTTCACTTGATTGATTTTTTTCTTTGGGTTTACGAAAATCGTTTAAGAAATATAAAAAAAATTGAATAAGTGTGCTACAAAAAAAAAACGGATCATGCGGTGGGTGCCGGTGCATTAGTGTGAATGCTTACATTTTTAAATGTCTTAATAGTATTTCTATTGTGATGCTTTAAAATTGATAATTAGATTTTTAAATATAATGTCCAATTTTATATAATTTTTTTTATCAAGAAATTCCAGCAAAATTAATCGCTTTTATTTTCAATTTCTTTTTCAAGCAAAAAAAATTTTTTTATTAAAAATCGATTATATCCATAATTAACGCAATACACTATACAATAATATTTTTGACGTTTAAAATTTTTAACATAATTCAACGTTTTTTTAAAATATCTGATTGAAAAAAGTACTAAAAAAATATTGTATGCTTGATTATGATAGTTTACGATTTTATAAATAAAATGTAATTTTCATCACTATACTAACAAAAATATTTTTTTTTTTAGTGAAATAAGTTTTTTAAGATTTAATCTAAGATAGTGACTTTATCTTTAAATTAGGATCTGGTTTATTATTAGCAAAAACAATAATTGTTGCACAGTCACAAAAAATATTCATACTATCTATATAACGCAAATTGGAGTTTTTAATGGTCATTTTTTAGGCATAACTGACATAACTTATACAAATTTTATTAATTCTCCTCAAACTTTTACAATAATAATGTTTAGAGTTTTATTCAAATTATTAAATTTAACTATGTTAGCTGTTAAACATATAGCTAATACATGTTTATACCGAAATGTTCCTTAATATTTTATTTACAAATTAAATAAATAATTACGTGAGTAAGAAAATTTGTTCTAGTGATAAATAATTATTATGGTACGATTTTCATGAGTTTTTTAAATAAATATTTATTTAGAACCTTTGCCATGATACCTATGCACATTGATACCTATTAACAAATTTAACACTACTTTATGGTTCGATAATATTAAAATCCTGCATTAAAATCTTAGTACAAAAAAAAAATATATTTTCCAAACAGATATATATATATATATATATATATATATATATATATATATATATATATATATATATATATATATATATATATATATATATATATATATATATATATATATATATATATATATATATATATATATATATATATATATATATATATATATATATATATATATATATATATTAATTTTAAAACACTGTAAAAATAAAAACAATTTTTTTTTACTGAAAAATATTATATATATTACTTATTGAATAGTCGTTGAAAATTTAGTATATAAGCTTATTAAGTATAGCACACTAATCCTATTTCGATTTATGATAATATGCGTGTTTGCAATTTCGCGAAAACTACTTAACAGCTTTCAACGAAGGTTTGCAGTAGGATGTATACAAATCTAACTAAATTTCTATAGTAAGAACTTGTGATATAAATCTATTTTATATTCTATTTCTTTATTTAAAATTACTTCTGGTTAAATTTAGTGAATAGTAATTTGCCGTAAAATATTATATATAACTAAAACACAGTTTTATAGTTTTCACATAACGCCGTATGCATTGAAAATTGTAAGCCACAAAGCGTGTAGCCCTAAAACATTTTCCACGTAAAAAAACCATTCAAGGTATACGCTATGGTACGTAAATAGACAAAATACACGCTTCATGTTTAACCGTCGTACATATGGTAATGTTCGAAGCGAGCTTTATGATTAAACAGAACATCACGCGATTTCCATGTCCCGATAACGATTGCAAGGGAATGTTAGCGAACCCTTACGATCGCCAGGACACGCTGCTAGAATGGAACGTTTAGATCCCCTCTCGGATAAGAGCTTTCACAGAAAAGCCAACATTTCATCGGATTTATCTTAATAGTCGTAAGCTTGCATCGCCAGAAAGGACAGGCACGGTTCAGGTGTGCTCGTTTATGTAATAACAATATCTGAGCACAAAATCGGATGAATTTTCCCCTCAGTTCAATTTTCAACAATGATCATCGTTCGAAAAAATATATGTAAATTAAGTATTTGTGTTTTAATAGGTCGCTGTGTAAATTCGATCGTAATCAAATTCGATACATTAACGTTAACGTTAATTCCATGCAACTAGTTTCGCGGTCATTTAACCGAACCAAGCGATAGCGGTTAATTTTGTCGATTGCTCAGATTAGGCAGTTATATGTAAAATTTATAAAGTTATGTATGTGAGTTAATCTATATAAAACACAACCTAAACTAACGCACAATTATACATAGGTATGTTTTAAAATTGGTACAAAAAGCTGTAGATTTATATCTGAATTAACGGTTAGCGTACTGCCTTAATCGTCCTTAAAGAAGTACTAGCCAAAAATATGTTTCAGCATAATTAAATATATTCTAATGAGCTTAGATTTAACAGTACTATATATTTACGTTGAAATTATTTAAACATTAATTAAAACTCTGTATCTCTGGCGCTTTGCGAAAGAATATGGTATTTCAGAAGAACTTAAAAACGCGTGGTAGGTATAGGATTTAAGACTTTTTTATTTATTTTAAAGCACAGTTTTCTAAAAAAGATTGAAAAGCAGTTTAAAACTTGTTTTAAGAAACGTTTTTTGACTGACGGTTGCCACAATTTATTTTCCCATTTAATAAAAAAAAAATTTTATACTACTCTATGTTTAAAGTTCTCAATTTAACCCATTTATTTGCTACGATATTTTTAAAATCCTATCTGAACACATAACATTAAATTAAAAATATAAAAAAATGCTTCATACTACTCATGCAATATGTAGTAGCAAATTCTAAATTTAAATTATTCTTAGTATTAAAACATCAACAACGATCCTCGTTATTATTTCTCATTGTTATTACGAAAAAAAATTACTAACATAATTTATCATTTAAAGTATTATTGCTATATCAGATAATTCTAAAATGTCCTATAAGGATATTTAGTATCTCTTGAAATTAAGCAATAATCAATGTCTATTCTATAGGAGTATGCTTTTTTAAAAACAAGAAGAACTAATACATTTCCTCTAAAAAGATGGAAATATAAATCAAAAGTTTTCATTAACATATAATATTACGACCAGATATATATTATTATACTATTTAACTCAAGTAGATTTTAATTATTATTAAAGCAATTAATAGCAAGCATGTACTTTAATATTCAACATAATAAATTTAAAAATAGGAGATAAAATACTAAATTATAATTTTCACTTCGTATCTCTCAGTCAGAAAAAAATTATAAGTAATATTCAATGTTTTTGGAGAAAATAATATATTATTTTAGTATGCTCGTATCGTAGTATAAATGTGTTAAAGAAAAGGCAATTCTTTAGGGAATAAAAAAATCTTACTGAGCATCCTTATTTATTTATTTATTTATTTACAGCAACTATTGCAACTTTTTATGTTCAAAATTTAAATTTTATAACGCTGCTATTACGTATATGATATTAAACATAAACAGTTATTTTAATAGCTCTATAAATATTTAATAAATTATTAAAAAATATTACAAAAAAAAATATTTTCTAATAAAGAAAGGTAAAAAATATTAAAACACCTAATGGCAATGAAGTCATTTTTGTAAGGGTTAATTGGAGTTACTATGGGCGGCTATGAAGCACCAACCTTTTTACATAAAGCTTAGAACGTAATTTAAAATAATCATTAGTTCAATAAATAGCATTTCAAATATTCATATTAAACTTCAATATATTAATAAGGTTTTTTTTATAAAATATGGATCACTATTGACTTACAATTATTGTTAATAATTTTAATAAAATATGCAACTTATATTAAGACAAAATGCTTTAGTACATCATTTAGACTTTCTTTGATGGTTTATTAAATTAAAAATATCCTGCGCGTTATCCATTTTTTTGTAATATTTACGATACTGCCGCCCTTCGGAGCTACCGCCCTGGTACCATCGCACCACTTGCACCTTAAACAGAAATGACCCTGTATATGTGTATATATATATACATATATATCGCGTTGCGTGTTATTCTCCATTGTTTGTTTTTTATACGCCTGTTTTTATTGTGCTACTTCAGCAGGAGTATTACAATCAAGTATAAAATAAGACGTTACGTGTAAAGAAGTAACTGAGAATGGGCAATAAAGCGGATTTTTTTAAAATTACATACTCTCCGGCAGTTAGGCTTTATCTTTTAACGTTTGCCTACACATACATATATAAGCATAATATATATTTATGCATTATAATACATAAAATTAACCCGCATTGTACCCAAGCTAACGACGCCGCTTCACAAAAATGTACTCATATGAATATAAAAACGTAATGCATTTTATGAGAGTAAACAAAATCTTGTATAACAGTAATAAGTAATTATAGCATTATTAGCGTATCGGTAGAGTGATGAACAGAAATGTTAATGTTTAGTGATTAAATTTACGCAATTCATTAAATTATTAGTCTAAGCTGCAAAAGTTATCTCGAGGTAAATAAAATTACTTTGGAAATAATTTGCAGTCAATAAAAACAAATGTTTTTAATTGCCACACCTTGTTTGCTTGTCTAAAGTATCGTTACATGTTTTGTTACTTGTTGTTGTGCTCTGGGCTATCACCTGTTATGTTACATCGGTATATTCAACGATACAAGACGTTTAATAAATTAAATTGCCTTAAGATTAATTATTTTTGTGTATCGATTTTTATTTAGGTTAAAGCTTAATGTGTTAATAATAAAGTATGTAATTATTATCTAATTTTGTAACATTTAAAAAGCACGTGATATCCATTAACTTTATTTTTTAACTGCTGAATTGCCCAAATAAAATTTACTATGAAAGTTTTTTATTAAATTAATATAAGTTGTTAATTAAACGAAAACCTAAAATATGGATAAGTAAATGTAAGCTCAAGTGAAATCTCACACATTAAAAAAAAAGTTCAGACTGCACTACATTAACTGTTAATGAGATATGAGCATTTGAAAAGTTTTTTTTAAATAATTCTATACGTAAGATTTGTTAATGAAAGAATTTTTCACATTTACATAATATTACGTAAGATATTTAAGAAAAAAGTTAATTAATAATACGTACACTTCCAAGTCGGCGGATCTCTTGGAATCCGCTTTAGTTACAATCCGGATTTTTCAGATTAAACCGAGAGAGCTCGAGTTTGGAAAGTTTCCATTTAGGAAAAGCGAATGAAAAAAAGTTTTATTTTCAAATAAAATAACACGAATTTATCGCATGTAAACAATAACAAATAATACAACGCCATTTCTTTATCTTGTTGCAGCCACCACCGCCTGTCGTTTGGTACAACGCCAACATCATGAAGACTTGTAACAAAACAATCCCACGGATCGTTGACTGCCGTGACTCGAATACAACTATACCGGGGAAAAGTCTGGAAAATCAATTTTCCATTTTGGCGATAAATTTCGTCTCCAAACACGTATACGTGTATTCGTACGTATGTATCATTCTCATGCCTTTCGGTTGTGTCTTTCAGCGTTGTCAAGAAGTCGCTGGAAATCTCTCATAAATCTCCAACTGGGAAATATAGCGACTGCGAAAGGGTGACTTGCGAGGGTGCGGATGCAAAATATGACTTGATACTTAAGTTTTTACTTTGCAAAGTTTATCACTCAAGATTTTGCCTCCATCTACTTAGCCAAATGTGATTTCACACTTTTGTCCCTCGTACGTAATGTACTACACAAAGCAACCCTCTAGTTACTGAACATAATTTTAAAACACAACATTTTGTACTCGCATATAATTAATACTTTGATTCCTAAATCTTATAAAAAACAACATATAAACTCGTTGGTTAAATCAGTCAAAATACTTTTAAGCACTTAGCCTGATCCAAATAAAAATACATTTTGCTGTATTTTTAACTAAAACTCAGTCTCCGACAATGTCAGAGTTTTCCTAAACTATGTAAGCGTATGATTTTACGTTTAATTTATAACTAAATTATTTTTTGCGTTGTATATTTTGTGAGATCTTTTAATATTCAATCGCATTCTACAACCTAGTACTATTTTATTTCAAATATTTATTGCGATATTTATCTGTAATAGGAACAATAAAATCTAAGAAATCCTTTATCGTGCCGATTAATCGTGCATTATACATTACCGGTCAGCCTATAAAGAAACTGCAGCCCCCAGAGGCTGAGCAACCCCAATAAATTTATCAAAGCGATCTACTCAAAACCAGTTTTTACCTTCGCGTTGTCACAAAAAGCACTTCACAAGAACGTTTCAACTATGTGTAATACATATTCTCAATAATCCGGCTTAAACTGTATTTAAATACATAAATATCACAACACATTTTTTATAAAATTCTTAGATAAAGCAACTGGTAAAGTACAAGTAAATAAATTTATATTTATTGTACGGTGAATCTAAATGTATTGCTCAAAATAAAAATATATATTTTATTTTACGTATAATTTTAATGACCGATCACATCGCAATTTATTGACCACAGATTGCAATACAAGGCGCTATAAGATAAAAACGACTCTTAAAATCTTATTTAAGACTACTTTCTAATAAATATGAAAATCAGGTCTCATAAAAATTAATTTCAGTAAAGCATACGACTGACAAGTTTTTAGTTTAAATAAATCTGTTTTCGAAGCCAACGGCCAAAGAAATCAACGATTTTAAATCAATTACCGGGGCAGTAAATCTCAAACTGTTAACTAGATTGGACAGTGCATTTTTTTTGGCTAATGGTATGAGCCTTTGGGCTTGACAGTCTCATAGCAGAGAATACAATTGCGGGTTAGTGCCTATTTTTATTTTTTTTCTGGTTGGGTCTTCATTTAAGGTACTAGAAGGAGCTTTTATTGAAGCATCCTAAAACTGCGTTTTACGCTACGTCTAAAGAGTAAGTCAGTTCTTAAAAGGTAAGCTAAAAGTTAGCGCCAATTCACCACCAGAGCACGTCTCATCAACGCCGCAAAAGGCGCGTCGTCGAGGATGCAGACCCTCGACAACGCGCCTTTTGCGAACCTCTAGATAACGTACCGTATAAACTTAGCTTTGAATTAGTGCATAAGCTGCTTTTATAAACCAGTATTTTCTCTAAGTTTGTTACATAAACTTTTGTTATGATTTAAAAATACATTAAATATGTAAACTATTGTTAGGGTTTCAACCACTTGCACAATTTGTTATAAATTATAAATTATTCTAACGACCATTTCCATTAAACAATAAAACGACTCAAAAATAACAATAAAGAGACATATTGTATAATTTTATAATTCTGAATCCCGGAATTCACGTTTCAAAAACTGAGACATAAAAATATGAGTGATTTTTAAACATAGATAATTTTATATTGATTATTTTATTCCGTTTATTTTTCATAAAAACAAGGACCAGTTTCAAATTTTATTGCTATTTTATTGCTCGTCAACATCCTTTGCAGAAATTTCAGAAATTAAAAACATTTTTTGAATCTAAAAAATAATTATCAACTACGTTGTGGAAATATCAATTTGAATATACCTTGGATTAACTAGGGGTGTCACATTTTTACAAAAAATAATAAAATTACAAAATTAAATTACGAATATGCGAATCAAAAACAATCTTACAAAAATTTTGAATATGCAGCTAGTATAAAAGACGGAGCCAGTTTAAATGTTTAAATAATGAGCCTTCTACTTTTTTTATTAAATAATAATATTATTTTGTATAATGTATTTTTTTTTTGAAATAAATAAATAAAAAAGTTTTTTTTTATTATAAATACTTTTTTATTTATTTGGTAAATTTTCAGTAACTAAAGCTCAGATACCATGAATAGCGTAGAATTTACGCAGATTGTATGTTAGAGTAGCAGCAATTTTCTACCTCTCTGGGTATGTTCATAAGCAAAATTTCCGTGTATGGGTCAGGCGGCGTCATTGGGCCTTACTGCTTAGAAAACGATGAAGGTCGGACTGTAAGTCAATGGTGAGCGCTATAAGTGCATGATAACTGATTATTTTTGGCATAAAATCAAAGATATTTATGTTAAAGTAACATGGTTTTAACAATATGGCGCAACTTGTTACACATTGGGTGCAACGTTAGATGTTTTGCCTGAAAAGTTCATAGGTCACAATATTTAACTTTTTTGTTACGTCAACTGGCAGCCAAGATCATGTGATTTGATGCCATTGGATTTTTTTGTGGTGCTACGCTAAGAGCCATGTCTACGCTGACCAACTTGAAAGGTTGGAGCACCTAAAAACCAACATCCGCTTAGTTATAGCAGAGATGTACTAAAAAGTCATCGAAAAGTACATTCAGAGATAATATTTTTTATAAATAATTAAATATACAAAATGCACGATTTATAAAAAAATCTGAGAATATCCATGAATTTGCGTGTTTTAAAAAAACGGAAACACAAGTTCGATAACCTTTACTCAAGATAAAGATAGGTTTAAGATAGCATCATACAATTACTTAAATTACAAATTTAGATACACGTATATTTTTTAGAATGAATTTATTAAATTAAAATTACTAAAAAATATTGTAAGTAATCAGTGATAGTGATAGTAAGCGAATCTTCTATACCGAAAATTACTCTCGTCAATAGCCGATTGAGCGCACTTATCTCGTATATAAAAATAATTTAGAATTCGTGTGGTACAACACAATTTTCTCGCAGTTCACCTGCAATTGGATACGTTTAATTTTTTCGTATATACACACACACATACAAAAAAATATCCTAGCCTTATATCCTTTATAGTATCGTGTGGCCCACGGGCGCGTGCCCACAGTGAAGAGCACGAGAGAGGCGTTTGTAAAATAAATAAAAATAAAAAACGCCTTCACGTGTCTGAGACAGGCGCCACATACAAATGTGCGTCACTCATGCGAAACAAAAGGGCGTACGTGGGTCGAATTAACCGTGAACGGTCGTGGACGGGTTGAGGCAACAGCCGGAGCTCGCCGCCTAATCCCAAGATTGTTAGCGTTAATTATCTTCTAAAGTAGACAGCTAGCGGGCTTACGGTTCGCAGAGGATAATGGAAAGAGGGTGCCGATCCTAGGCTATGGGATATCAATCTGAGCCGGAATTATCAAGTATGCGGCCCGCGCCCACGGCCTGATTTAAAAGCTCGCGTGATGCAAATTGCGGCCAACAGGGAGCTGACCGGCCCAAAGTGGATTTTGTTTGTACGTGCCATCGGTCAAAGTTTTAATGAAAATATTGCAAGCGCGTAAAAACGCGCAATATTTATTAGTTTGTTAGAGATTTTTTTTATATTTTAAATAAATAAAATATCCTTTATAGTGTACAGTTAAGATGTTAACTTTTAAAATATAATAGAACAATATCATATTTTTGGCTAAGCAAAATATTTTCAAAATATTTATGATAGTAAATATCAGCTGCTTTTGATTCTCTTAATCAATGTTTACTAAACTTTTTTGTTCTATAAACTCATTTGCCAATCAGGCGAAAGTAATGAACCCTAAAAATATTTTTTTTATAAGCAAGGAAAATTATAAAAATAAAATATTGAATTAATAAGAACAATAAACCATAGTGTAGTATTTGACTAGGCATCACGTAAGCTATGGCAAACTTCCAAACGATTTTGCGATCATGTTCTCATTATTACAGGCATTATCTAATCTATCTAATATGTTAAAAATCTAAAATAGTATTCATACATTATTGAAATTGGAATTAAAACTTTTACAGTTCGCTATGCAAAATTATGATTAGCTTCTTTGAAAAAGCATTAGAATTTTCTAATATTATTTATTTAAAATCGAAGAGTTTGTTTTCATCGTTATTGATATACATAATTTATACCGGAAAGAAAAAAATAGAGATTTGTGATTTAATCTTTACTCCGTAAAGATTAAAAGTTTTGTGTTCCGTCCATACAAAGCGATACGATTACCAGAGTAGCAAATTAAACGTAGAACGTTTCA
Source organism: Plectrocnemia conspersa (assembly GCF_051122295.1). Lineage (NCBI taxonomy): Eukaryota > Metazoa > Arthropoda > Insecta > Trichoptera > Polycentropodidae > Plectrocnemia > Plectrocnemia conspersa. The sequence continues at coordinate 7,891,333 of NW_028277174.1, read as the reverse complement.
TTTTAAAGTGAGCGCCTCAAAACAATTATATATAAGATATTGAAAAATAATTGTGTTTTAGTTGAACCAACAGAGTTTTTTCAATGTCTTTTTAATCAATAATAATTGATGTCTCAATAACACAGCAACTGTTTAGATTTGCTCCTAAAATTTATAATATGTACAATTATCATATCAATAAGATTCGAGTATGCACAGTTATGATGCAAGATAGCAGAGTTTTGATATACTTAAAAAAATATACTGAGAATGATATCAATAGTTGCTGTTATTGAATTGGAAATATAGTAAAAAAATTAAGCTCACGCGAGACTCACATGATATTAAAATTAGAAAATTAGTTCTCAAGCTGGCTAAATGCATTAAAGTATATTTAAGGGGTGCACTAATTGTTTTTAAAAGTGAACAAGGCAGTTACATAGAATGTAAATCTAGCCTAAATACATAAACCTATAATACTTTTGTTGACTTTTTAATCAGTAAAATACTATTTATTAGTAATTTCTTATATGAATTAAATAGGTGTTCCTAATATATTTAGCGCATTTTAAATACATTTGTGTTAATTTATATTTGTATATACCCTCCATAACATATTTTGGTATAGAACTCAGAAGCAGCAACCCAACACAATAACTTTCAAATCCAGAAAGCAATCTGTATTTATAACAAATTAAATGCACATACAAGGATATATTATATCACCGCTCTCTGGTAAACTTTGCAGTTACTGCGTACATCATCTCCCAGTTACACAGCAGCCCCTTGTAATGAATTATATGCCTTTACCCCCTTCTATGTTAAAACGCGGTAGCTATTTCACGGCTAAGAATTCTGCAACGTCTTAAAATGTCTTCTTACAAAAGGCGTTACCTTAATAACATCCAAGATTACTGAGCATCCATGAGCTTAATTCGCCACGTTAAAAGAAATTCAAGGTATAAAGTTGCAATAATTGTTTTAAAAGCTAGTATAATTTGTAAGTTGCGCATTTAGCAAATAAATAATAGCTCCAATAAACTTTTAAGTTAACGTAATAACCATAAACGTTCAGTTTACTGATTGTAGTACAAAAAATATATAAAACGGTAATTAAAACAAAAAAAAATTGCGTTGCACAATTGTGCCTGTAAACGTGTATATAAATTGAAATATTACATTATGATTGCTACATTGTATAAAATATATTTGTGTCTATTGTAGTATGGATATAGAAATTTATAATTGCATTTAAATCTGTGTTGTGTTGAATGAACATCAGTTTCAATGTTTTTTCTATTTACAAACCTTTTAATTGTATTAATTTAAAAAATATTACAAGCCCTTATTGTAGTGACTTTTGCTAAAGGCACTATTTAAGTAGATATAATAATTGCTACATAGTTAATTTATTAAATTATACTCATAAAATATTCAATGCATAGTTTTAACTCCAGAACTTTATTAAAATATTTAAAAGCTTTTATGGTTCAGGCATTTTATTTTACATTGGCGTATATGAATTTCAGCAATAATAGTCGCACACATGACGTGCGTTCATATATATTTTAGCAAAAAAATACGCATAGAACAAAGAAAGGCACTATTATTATCGCTCCTCACGCGAAAGTGTGCAAAAAAATGCTAGAGAGAGATATTCTTAATGTCATCGATCAGTCACTCGCGTGAAAATCGAATGGTGAGAATGGCAAAAATACACCTGAATACTTCTTCTTGTGCTTCGCTTCAGGGTGGAATCTTTTCGAACCCCTATTGTTCGGTCTTGCCGAACAATGAGGGGCGCCAATGGGCACCAAAGTGAAACAAAGTATGGCGGCACAAATGTGGGTGATAACATTCGGAAATGTCTTTTGTTGGATGGAAAAAGTTTTCAGCGGAAAGTAGAGGAAAGATGGGGTGTGGTGGCGAAACGATATTCCCGACCGATGTGATATGATACACATAAATATGTGCCGGACTAATGCAAACTTCGACATTAAATGAGTCTTTAAATATATATGTATAATAATATGTTTCAGTCGAAAGTATCGATTAAGAGATTTTTAAATGTTATATATGCATAGTATTTTTATAGTGTTTGCATTTAATACTTTTTAAAAAGTATGGTGATACTGTAAAAATAATAAAAAAATAATATAAATTTATTAACTATTATCAAAAATGTGCTCGATGGTGTAATAATTAAATATAAATAGCGATACTCTCAGCTTAATTAAATATAATATTAAAACCTTTTTTAAACGACTTGTTAATATAGATTATTATTTTAACAATATAATACACATGTTATATAAATATATAAACTGTGCAATATTATGCAATAAATTATGTAACAGGTTAAAATAAATATTAAAATTTAAAGTTAAAGTTTTTTTCTGTTTAATATTTTTCTATAATTACTTAATTGAATAACAAAGCAATATTCATATTAAAACAGTAAAGATTGCGGCAATGATTATAAACTAATTTTATATTTAAAATTGTAAAATAATGTACTAAAAGATATATATTTATCTTTATTGAAATTTAGATTCGTACTGAAATATATTTTCCATTGATATTTCTATAAATATAATTGTTATTATAATTAATTTAAATGTTGTTTTAGGCGGTTCTTAAATAAAACAGAATAATCTTAGATCACGCGAAGTTAATTTTATTTCCATATATTCAAAATTAGTTGAAAATTTAAATATATGTAGATCCTCTCATTACCAACTATTTATTAATATATGTGTATTTTCTTTCAAGCAATTTTATGCAAAATAAGCTTAATTTTTTTCATCGAATCAAATAAAAGTAAAGTATATTTTTTCTCTCCTCATCCCCGAAAACAAGTCTATATTTTGTTGAAATTGTAGCAAACTCAGTAAAAACTGTGAAAACATACACTATGAGAAAAATTAAATTGAGTCATGAAAATAAAACTTACAGCGAAAGGCCAATAAATAACATATCATTATTCAGAATAAATAGGAATTTCTTTTGAAAATAAATTTATAATAAACCATGATTAGAATCTTTTTTTATATAGCATTTAAAATAAATGTCTTTTTTTAATAAAATAAAATAAAAAACACTTTATTAATAATGTAAAATATAATTTTTTTCTAAATATATAACTTTCTTTTACCCCTCAGTCAATTTTTATTTTAATTAGCATAAAAAGTTTAAAGCTTTGATGCAAGATATTCCGATAACTCCCTTTCCACATCGTTTGCAGTTATTTTTTTTCTGTTTAGAGCTAGACTGTGTTGCATCGATCAATATAAATGGTAGTCGGAAGGAACAATGTGGATAAATTTTGTCAACACAGATATAACAAAAGACGTACTTATGTTTTTTATCAACGTCCAAAGCACGACTGACTGCTAAAACTTAAATAAAAAAAAACGACACTGATTCAGGATTAACTAATATATAGTTTAACAATTTTAGCCATTAACTTTAATGTCTTTGATATTTTATTAAAAATAATTTGAAATACATATGTATATATTTTATATAATATATGCTAAGTTAGCGTATGAACCATAAACTAGATTTTTATGTTTTCCGTACGCCATAAATGATACTTTTTCAAAAAGCTGACGTGCCTATTAAAACAGAGATATGACTTTGATATTTTATTTTGAGTTTAGTGCTTTATTTTCATATTTTTATGCCATTAAAAGTTTAAGATCAGTATTCGAAAAAAGCTTTTGTAAACTATTTTAGTTATCAAGTATAACTTTTTCAATATGTATTTAATGCTTTTTGTATTTTTTTAATTTGATTACATAATATGTTTGACCATGAAAAGAATAATTTTATCTTTTACTCTCTTAAGAATAATTTAATTTTACTTTATCTCTCGTTGCGGACCAGCAGCTCATAAATTGGCACAGTCCACGGATTAACATTTAAGTAGCTCTGGATCTTAATACTACCGAAACAAATATAAGGATGTTTATTTTTTGTGAATAAATTTTAATTATTTTTTACAGAAATATACTGCGTGTCATCAAGTAAAACGCGTGAATTATTATGAATTAATAGGTTCGCCTATAACCTACTGAGGTACCAGTTAGCCCCTTTTATTCCAAACAATACCTCAACTCTTATAATTAATAGGGTAACGACTCCGCGGCAATTTTACCAAATAAATACCGAAATTTACGAGCGACTGCATCAATTTTATTAACTATTTAAAACGAGCTGTCGTGCTGTCGCCGCTCGTGTCTTTTCTTCGTCTCTATCTAAAGGAGCAAAAGGATTATAATTGCTTCACGATCCTATTTTACGACTTACCATAGAAGCCATTTGCAGCCGGCTTATTAAACCCCCGTTGGTAATCCTGATGCGGTTGGTTCTTTACATTCAAACTTTGGTTAGACCAAGTTTTGCCGCAAATGAAATTGTCGCAATTTTATCAACTATCAAAAGAGTTTCGACTCGGCTTACCTCGTAATGTATAATAATTCACCTCACGGGGAATACGCAATTTTATTTAATATACATATATAGAGAGTAAAATTTTGTAATATCCCATTAATTTTTTATCCATTTAACTTTTTCTCTACCTATCTGATTTTTTTGGTATTCATTATACATAATGTATATATATATATTTAGTGCGAAATAGATTGCGTTTTAATTTAACTATTTTTAATTATGTGCATTTAAAAAATAATTTATATGTACACACTTTTTTTTAATTTCTATATTGACAAAATATTTTCTAGTCGCGTTTAGATTCTATAATTAAAATTAATAAAACTAAGCTTTTCTAACGGTTCGGTAAAAAATAAATAATAAGACTTTATCTTTTGATTATCAAAAACAGACACAAATACCTTAAGCTAACATCAGAAATATATTATATTAAAATACATATATATGTACATAATATATATACATATATGAATAATTCAAATCAAATAAATAAAAAAAGCTTCTATTAATAAATTCAGAAAAAATAGTTCAGCATTACTAGCAAGAAAAACATAATATTTATGATAATCTAGTTTAGAAAAAATACAAACAAAACATTAAACCAGTACAAAACTTCTATAGTTCTTGGATACTAATATGACATACTATGATTGAAATCACAACTTTGATTTGTGTTTTCACTATTAAAATTTTTTTTTTAATCGAAACATTCATGCGGACTTTCTTATATTATATAATAGACAACATCGTGACATGTTTAAAAGTATAAAAAAAAGTAAAATAAATAACATACATACATATATAAATATATATTTATGATGATTCAGTCTACGCAACACTCAAAAACTTAAGATTAGAAAAATTTAGATTAAAAAAAAAATAGCTTAGTAAAAAAAATAATCACTGATTATTCTAAGAGAAATTTTAATAATAAATATATTTATTAATATTTTTATCGTAACATGATATAAAATAAGAAAAATGACAATACGCAAATTTTATTATTTCTCGAAAAATTTGTGGTTTTTTCAAGAATTTTCATATAGTCTTTTTTATTACAAATTAAATTGATACAAACATTTTTATTGATTTAAAACCTCTGTATTAGAAAATGTAGGTCCTTTCCAAATGGTGAAAAGCTATTGAAGTCGAAAGCATTTGAATATCATAAAAATCCTTACGATTTTTTCAACTACTCTAATTGGCTTTATCTTTGCTGAGGTAATCTCAAAACTACATTATTAATCAGATAAGAAGAAAACCTCTCGGCATGGGAATCGTTAGATTACAAAAATGTATATGGGCTTTGTACATAGTTAAGCTATAAAATTTGCCTGTCGACGAATATAAGTCTAGTTTTTTCAATAATCCAAAGATGTTTTTCATCTTCGAAATATGAAAAATGCAAACTAGCTCTTATTGCCAATTTTCTCTATGATTCAAGCTTAAATACAAAGCGAAAAATTATTTCGTTACTAGACACATCAATTGAAGTAGATCAATCTGTTCTAGTCCCTAGATTATTCGAGTCCATTATAAAAAAAATCGTCATTTTACTAAAGTTTGTTCTCTTCAACAAGCATACAGTTATCTGTTTAACTATTATATATCACATACTATATATAACATACATAACTTTATAGATCAAAATTTTTCTTTAAATTCAAGACACGAGAATGACTGGTTTCGACGAGATAAACAAAATTAACAACTACTAAGTAGTGAAGCACCAGACTTAAATCAATGTCAGTTATATATTATAAAACTTAAAGATTATAAACCTTTGCTACAGTTTTCAATCAATAGTTGCACGACCTAGCTTGACTGTATTTGAATTCATATGTGAGATTATTTTTTTTTGTAAACCCAATTTGTGATAATTGGAATTATAATTATATAATAATCACAAATTCTATTCATCATAAAAAAAAAAAAAAAAAAAACACTTGTTTATATGGCATTTAAGCCCAGATCTTTAGATATTATTTTTAAGATAGATAAAAATATAACTTTATCTAGGTGAATACTTTCATATAATAAGCACAAAGTAATTGATATGTTCGATTTAATTTAAGGGTAAAATAAATTAACGTGATTTTGTTTACTTATTGTGAGCTTTATAAATTAATTAACATTAAAATATAATGTGATGATGTATTTTTGACCGCATTTAGCTGAAATATTAATCTTAATTTTGGAACGTAATTACCAGTTTAATGTACCGGGTCAAGAGCTTTAAATTTCAAAGTCGGCTTTGAACTCTTTGTTCGTCGGTCCAAACGCGATTTAACCTAGTTTTATCTAATGCAAAATTTGTTCTGCTCTAATATTCTTCATCTATTAACTAATAATTATTTATATAAAATATTAAATATTTACTAAATATGCAAAATTTGTACGTTAATAATTTATAATAAAACATTTTAATGCGTATCTACAGCTTAAAAGCAACGAGTTATTGCGAGGGTTGAGAAAATATATGAAAATCGTATTCGGTAAAATCGCTTACGATTTGCTATAAGTTTTCCGCGAAAAGTTCCTATCCATTTTATATTTAGAGTTTATGCCACTTGTAAATTTAATTTGATAAAAAAACTTTTTGCAAAAATATATACACATATTTAATTATGAGTATATTGAAGCTTAAAATATATAAATGTAAGATGCATCTTATGGTTAAGTAATTATTTTTCAATGCTTTCATATAATCATACAGAAAAAATATTCATTATAAAATAACGAAACGATATCCCTGATTGTATATTAATTATTATTTTTTTTCGATTACACAGATATAAATTATTAATTTTTAATGTATTTTCAAGTTAACCTCTTGTGACTTAAGTAAAAAAGTATTTTATTAGTTACAAAAAACACAATGCTTACGTCAGTTATCACATAACGCTCCAACTTTGACAAAGTCCGCATATATTATTTAGGTATGTGTGCATTTTTGCGGGACACTTTGTACATCCACAGCTGCTCATTTCGACCGACGACGATGCTATATACCCACGCATTATGTATACAGAGAGAAAACGAAACGCCCAAACAAACAAACTTGTCAGGAAGTACCTGAAGCGAGAACGGGTCTTCATAAGAAGAAGCGGCGGCGCTAGATAAGATTTATTAATTGGACCAAACAAAACAGCCACCGGAGACCGACCACTTCCTAAAGTCAAAGTAAACATCTCCGAGCGACGACTGAAGGAGTACCGATCGAAATCCCGTGCCAAATCTCACACAAATTGCGCCTCCTAATTATGTGATGACGACGGCCGCCGTAATATCGTTAGGTTGTCCGTATTTGCACAGAGCTTGCGGTCAAAGTATAAACTTGGGGACGGAGCTTTACAAACCCGGCGCATTATATCCCCAAAAGACCGACACGAAACTATTATTACGTATTAAAAGATTATTCGGTTTATACATGTATAACGACCGAAAAATATTCAACTACTTGTGCAATTGACTTTGCCAAAGGACTGAGATTTAAAAATAAATCGTAATACGACCACGATAGAAGTGGGTTAATCTCGAAACTGGAGGATTATGCGCGAGGTGTTTAAAGTTTTTGAGAGTAAAAGTTCTTACGGATTAAATAAATATTTATTTTTTATATACTAAAATTAAAATTAACATAATAAAGACTGTTAAGCTGCTCAAATAAAATTTAAAATAAACTTTATTTTTTATTTAAAAATATATATTGTTTATATTTTAGTATCACAATTTAATTATCTGTAGAACGCATAGTACTGAAAACCAACGATCATCAGAATTTCAATACATTTAACCGAAGTTTTAACTCATCAATAACCTTTACCGTTTAACCATTAATGACAAAGCTCGCGTCGCATACTAAACGAAGCGATATCGAACGAGGGAGGGAGAAAAAAAAAACAATAATAAAACTGCGAAAATATCGGTTTCTATCGGTGATTTCCATCGTCCATTTTTACGATTACACTAAATCATATTACGGTACAAATATATCATTCCGAAACGAAATTATTATGACGTCATATTTCATAATGGTCCGCGAGGCGTATTTTGTGTTGTCGGAGAAGTGGAGAGATTTTCCCAAAAGCAACAGAAAAAAACAACGTCGGGAAATTCGAAGGAGGGCATTACTTATTCAGAGACTATGCTCTGCCTGCGTGAATTTTTCAAAAAGATCTATTAATATCTGCACACCTTACATGTGTGTGTATACAGAGTGTCCAATAAAAATGTATGACCACTCTAATATACATAGATTATCCTTAGATATTAAAGATTAACAGGAAATAGTATCGTCGATTTTTCTCTAAACGTATGAAAGTCAACTTTTACGGTTCAATAAAATACATGATGTATTATATTATTAAAATTAATTTTAAACCGTAAAATAGTTTTAGAGAAAGTTGATAATAAGATATAAGTATATTTAAAAAAATATATTTAAGTAAAATAAGAATAAAATTTCTTTATAAAAAGCAAATCTCAATAAGAATCAGTTAGTTTAAAATATTATTTTGGTCAATATGTAATACTTGAAAAAATAAATAAATCAAATTTTATTAACATTATTCTTAAGCAGTCCTTGCATTTTTTTAATAAGTAAGTCCTACATAAAATATCTAAGTAACACACAATATCTAAATAATCTGATCCTACCTGAAAGATGGACACTATTAAGTTAGGATCAGAGAAGTAAGAAAAATTATCTGTTATATAAATTTGGTTTATGTTTTTATACGCTTTGTGGCATAGGAAAAGCTGCTTTAAATTTAATTTTATTGCTATTTTTTTAGTAAAATGCTTGACAAGAAGTAGGTTTGTTTAAAAAAACGCCTAGGTTATAACTATTTATAAATATATAAGAACTAACACATAGATTTAATTAACATAAACAATATCATGACCCTGACAAAAGTACTACTAACACACTAATAATAATATGGAGATTAGACTATAATTTAATTTAATTAAACATACTATAATTTTATGATAATTATTTAAAGGATGCCTCCAGGGAGAATTTCTACGTATTATTGTTTTACTTCCTCAAGTGTCGTTGGGAGAATGAAAAAATAAGGAAATAAATATTTTAAAAATTATTGCTTATTATCCAAATAGACAATTCGCATTTTATTATTAAAAAAAATAATTTATTTAATAATCAGCTTATTTAAAATGTAATACAGTATAATCTCAGAAAAATAATATGTATAACTTATTTTTAGTCGAATAAAATATATTAAACGTTCATAAGAAAAAATACATTTAAGTATGTATGTTTGTATAAAAATCAGTTGCATAATAATCTAAGCAAAATAGTAAGAAAATATGCCATTTATAACAAGTAAAATTTATAAATAAAGGGTTAAATTGACATTTATTTTTTTAAATATCAAGCAATTTATTTTAATAAATAAAATCTTAAAAAAAGTGAGACGTTGTAAAATATAATCACATTACTAATAATCCGGAAATGTTTGGCCTTCCCAATTATTTTAAGTAGCATCATAACTCATTTTTTTCGCACACACTTGTGGTCTTGAAATTTGATACATATTTTTATGGCACACACCATATAAATGTATCGAATCGGCTCGGGGAGGTCGTTCGCCACGTATGGAACATTAGCGTCAACGGCCTTAATACTGGAAAAGTGCGTGAAGGTGGCGCGTTATATGAACGAAGCGAAATGATTTATTGTCGCATGTGCTCTCGCATTTTGTAATGCATACTGAAAAACAAACAGAACGTCTCTGAAAAAAAGATATATTACAATCTTTTATTTTTCACAGTTGAAGTTTGATTAATTGCGTTTGGGCGCTGTCAGCTATTATTTTTTAAGAGCTCCATTCCAGCGCGCGCTATTATTGCGCGAGCTTTTTGCTGTGCTTTAAGCTCGAATTTCGCAACGCGATCAACTCGCATACATTAGCTGCGATATTAAACAGATCGTTTCAAATTGCTTTTCATTTACATTCGACGGGTTTCAAATCAACCGATTAAAAAATGGGTCACTCGAACATAGCTTTACACCAACTGTAAATATTTGTTTTTCGTTTAATATTTTTTTAAAAATATATTTGGAGACTACAACCAAATTAACATATAACACGAACTATAATTAAAATATAATTTTGTACTCAGCATAGTAAGGCTATAATTACACAATACCGCGAATAACGTGTTTAACCCTTTTAAGTATACTATTAATAGCAAAACGCTATGTTTTTTCTTCAAAGGAGTGGTGTTAAATTTCAATGAACGCAATTTTTAGAACTAATATGTATTACTCACTATAGAAAAAATTTATTAATATCAAAGAGTGTGACATTAAGTAAAAATATCGAAAAATAATCAAATTATTTCGACAAAGTCCAACGAAAAGTACAGTTTTACAAAAATATGTAAAGAGCGAATTAAATGTCGAGCTTAATTTATGTCTCGACTTGAAGAAAATGTGAAACGAAATTGCACCAGAAATTTTTTAATTTCTCTTGACATCGGCCATATTAGGAATGAATCAAACATTGTTTATGAAGATATTATGTATAATGCTAACTACCAATCAAAATTTTAATTTTTAATATAATTTTTAATCTCTATTCCTATTAAATTTGTAAAAGGTTTATATGTTTTTTCTTTAATTTTTACTATACTTACGAATAATATTTTTTTTATTGTATACCTCTACCAATTGTAAACAATGGAAATGGTTATAAACCAGTATTGTGCATTTAATATTCCTGTTTCCTATTGTACCTATGTATATTTTTGAAATAGACTTATGAATAAAAATAGTATTTTATTCCTGATTAAATAAAAAAAAACGAATTATTGATATGTATATCAAGAAACTAGCAGCAATAATTATCGTTTTGTTACAGGTTTTTCAAAATAGATATGTTGATTATATTAATTTCAAGCTACATTTATATACAGTATATAGGAATATTTAAAATTTACAAATTTGTAAACGGATTATATCAAATAAATAAAAATATATTTTAAACCATTACAAGAATAACATCAAACGATTACATAAATACACATTACCAGCATTAAAAAAGCATTTATCGCATTTGATTTAATAATGTTATTACACTAGTTAAAAATAACACCAAAAGCGATTTATATAAAATGTTAATAATTATGCTATCTCAATAATAATCCAATCAAATTTTCTATTCACCAAGTACAAATTAATGTGTAACACAACCGTAGCGCTATATTCGAATTTGTGGAAATTTAATCATCGACTGCGTTCGAATAAGCTACACCAAATTAATATATAACACAAACGTAAACGTAGATTTAATTAAAAGTTAATTGACTAGGATAAACTGATTAAAATTAAAATCAATCTTATGTGAATATATTCATATTTATACATAAAGATAAATCCATAGTTTTATTATATTTTTTTTTTAATATAACCTTTTAATTTACCACAATGTTATATATACCAAATAAATGCCTTTATAATTTGTGTACTATAAGTAGCTTTAAGCCCAAATGATATTTTATTATTCGCCTTTTCAATTTCAATTAATTTTTTTATTTATTTAAAACTATAATTGATCTTACAAAGTTTTCCCGAATAACTAATATTTCATATATTCACTTTAAGTCAATATTATAATATTAAGCTATATTCTCATTCTCATACATAATAGTCATTACTAATTTTGAACTAAAATAAATTTGGATTTGATTATTTACTTTATTTATATCAAAGTTCTCGACAACGAGTTTCATCTTGTTTAATCTACTTCACAAAATTAAATGAAAACCAATTAAAAAATGGGTTTAGTTGCACTTTTATATTTTAAAATGCCGAATCACTTTGTCTCAAAACAGTTAATTATCCTAAAACATGCATTTTTGCTGAGTTCGCCCTCAATATTAAAAATGACCTTATATTATGAATTGTGTTATTTAATTAACACCACTTTACACATCACAACAAGATTTGTGATTAAAAATATATATTCATATATAAATCTACAAGCTGATTTATATGTTATATATTTTTTTTCTATAAAATTTCATATACGTTTGATTTATTGAGAATCCATATGTTTTAAAATAAAAAATAAAATGTATAAAAGCTTTTACTGTTTATTTTATTATTAAAAAGCTTTACATTGAATCTAGGAGTTTTAAAGGTGCGCATTGCGGTTTGTCCTGTAAAAAAGTGTTCTCGTTTATAATATATCTCCGCTTGGCACAGTAGTACTGACTTGAAATACAGTCAGCATGCCCTCGAAGCATATTCCACATGAAATTATAAAGCTTTTCCACACTCAACACCATAAGATACGTAGTACGTCCGTTCGGTCCAGTGGGTTTTTCAGCCAGTCGGAAGTGGGCGTCTCGGTCAGACTCCGAGTTTAACCACTTTTCCGGCACTGGACGCCCTCTACAATAATTCCCGGGGCGAAACTTATAGCCAGATTTCAACGTTTGATAGTGGGGTGTGTCAATTAAATGTTAATGTGGCGACAAGAGTCAATGTGTATCGCAATTCGATAGTTCGAGATAGTACAATTTAACTACAACGACTCATTAAAAAATTGGGATAAACGTTCAACGTAATGTAATAATTAATAGCTAAATAGCGTGTATAGAATAAATATTTAACAAGCAATTCATGACAAGGTTTGGAAGCAAGGTGTATTGGTTTCACGCGAATTGAGTGAAAAAACAAGTCAACTCTTATCCGCGAATAGTCTCTTGTTGATTATTTGAGAACCGGAAATAATAAATATGTGTTATATGACAAGAGTCATCCTAGAAGACATTGGTTATCTAAAGACTGGGCACACCGTAAAAAAATATGTTGTGTGTATGGTGTGATTGCAAAACTCTCAAGTCTGATCACACAATAACAGCCACCTTATATTATGATAAGCTGGGTCGTTTGCACAATCAATTAAAAAGGGCCTGCACTTGTAATAATTATACAACAAGAAAATGCGCGTCCCTATTTGACAAAATTAAAAAATTTTATCCAAACCTTGCTACTTCTGACTATTTTTAATTTAGCTTAATTTAACAGTTTATAGAAATAAAATAAAATAAAATACAAATCAATAGAATATTTTGAATTATTACTTCGATTTTTAGGAATTGAAGCCATGGATTACTCCTATACAAATGTTACTAGCGATGCAGCAGTCCAAATATAATGTTTGGGTTTGTTTAGAGACAAATAATCATCATTTAGCAGTTACAAATTAACTCAATATTTATTACAAGCAATAATTCACTATTAATTTAACTAAGCAAAGCAACGCCACTGAAACAAGCCAGATATGTTCAAATGATTATAAAACCTTATTTAATAAATTAAAGTTTAATTTAAATTACTAATTTATATACATAAAATTGCTATGTATGTTTGGCCACGTAGTGTGAAACATTCGAATATTTTATTCACTTAATTCTAAAATGGTATAGTTTTATTTAATATGTTTTTATTTTTTACTTAATTATTAACAGCTGGTTTCTGAAAAAATCTTGTTAACCACTGTTGTACGTAAAATACGGATGTTTTTTACGGCGCATAAATACATTTTTTATTTTTCGTGAAATACGTACTAAGCAACAAACAGGATGTAAAATACCAACATATGTTTTCAAATGCTTTATTTTGTATATGTATTTTTTATATATATACTAATGAAAAAACGTGTAAGTATAATATAATATTATATTACTAAGCGTAATGAATACTGAACATAGTTTTGATATTTTGTAATAAAATGTATAGTGTAGAACATATACAAGTTAAAGTAGGATTTATTATAATTGTGTGAATTTTATCTTCATTACATTTTAAAAAGGGCCAATAGAAGTTAAAACAGCCAATTCAAACATCTCTACATACTATTTTACATGCGTTTTTAATCAATGTCATGTACTTCAGCAAATCACAATTTTAGTGACACGAATTCAGACATCTATGGACTACGTAAATTGTATGAAAAATGTTGCTTAAATATTTTTATTAGCTATTGCTCTTTGGAATAAATTTATATTTCCCGTAATTCTATTGATTTGTATTCAAAATTTCAATGACAAAATTAGGAATAAGTACATTGTTTTAAGAACCGAGAACAATAACAGAAAATTACCACAAATTCGCTACCCTTACAAAAGTATATTCTAGGGTGTTTGATACGTGTTTTTCTTACGTTTTTATCCGAGGGTTGAGGCAGCCACGGGGAAATCATTCGGCTTTTCCCCCGCACTCGTGGGGTTTTCACTTTGATAATAACCAACTGCCGAAAAATTATGTTAACCCGTACACAAGAGTGTTGCTTTCATGTGAAATTAGTGCTCTTTTTTATAGCCGGAATACTTTTTTTTCGCCAACCTCGCTACTCCACCCATTTTTTCACGTACACGAAAAACATTTTCCGCACTCACTATGTTCGTTTTCCAATTAGGCGACTCGAAGTAAAAATTAAAATTGCCAGCTCTAATTAATAATTTAAATAACAGAATCGGGTTATAAAATCACATTTTAATCAAGAATTCTTAATATATTTAATATTGTTCGTAAAAAGTAATTAAGAAAATGAATAATATTTTTAATGATAGATAAATTTTAAATGAGATATAAAACCAAAACAGTATATTATATCGTATTATTTCTTTTAATCAACATGTATATATTTGTAAGATTAAAGAGAGGTAATTGAATCTAAGACAGAAAATTCACTTATAAAAATACCCTAATTTATCTAGCCTAAATTAATATTTTGATCAAAATTTAAATTTAATAATTAAAGATATTTTAATTTAAAATATTTTAATTGCATTTAATAAATAAAATTAGCTTATGTATAATTTTAAAAATTATATACTTTTGTATCTACTTACTAAATTCAATTAAAAATGTATTAGAAATATGCAAAAAATAATTTAATCTAATTATTTTCAAGGAATTATTTTAAATCAACTGTAACTAAAATATTATTTTTTAAACTTTATAAGTCAATCAGACTTATTGTGTTAATAGTAATCATTAACCCTCGGTGTAGGAATTGTTAATATATATATATATATATATATATATATATATATATATATATATATATATATATATATATATATATATATATATATATATATATATATATATATATATATATATATATATATATATATATATATATATATATATATATATATATAACACAGGTTCCGAACCCGTGGCATGTATGTTATCAGTCTAGACCTTACAAACATTTTTTCCGACCTATTCCGTCACGATACCCTAAATTTGCAGTTTTCTTGGATTTCAAGAGAGCCTTCGAAACAATAGACAGAAAAATAGTGTTAAAGAAATTGAAGGGTATAGGTATAAGTGATATAGTTTTAAGATGGTTTAATAATTACTTATATAAAAGAAAACAAAAAGTTAAAATAAATAATGTATATTCTGAAGAGAAATTAGTGTCTTATGGAGTACCACAAGGGTCTAAATTGGGACCATTGTTATTTGTTTTGTATATTAATGATATAGTTAATAACGTGAAAAAATGTAAAATTCATCTATTTGCGGATGACACATTAATGTATTGCATAGGTGATAACATTAAAGAAATTGTAAATAATTTAAATAATGAATTAAGTATATTAGAAATATGGTTAAAGAATAATGTACTTAAATTAAATGAGAATAAAACTAAATGTATGTTTATTAATTATAAAAATGTGTTAGATAATAGTACCAAAATAGTAATAAATAACTCTAGTATAGAAATAGTGGATAATATAAAATATTTAGGAGTAATTGTTGATACAAAATTAAATTTTAAAGAACATTGTAATTACATATTAAAAAAAATTAGTAGAAAAATAGGTTTATTATCTAGATTAAGAAATATATTAAGTATAAATACAAAAAAAATAAATTACAATAGTATAATATTGCCCCATTTTAATTATTGTGCAACACTATTAAATATGTTAAATAAATTAGATAAAAAAATGTTGCAAAAATTACAAAATAGGGCAATGAGAGTAATCTTAAATAAAAATAGATTAACTAATTGTAA
The DNA here is from genome assembly GCF_051122295.1 of Plectrocnemia conspersa. Lineage (NCBI taxonomy): Eukaryota > Metazoa > Arthropoda > Insecta > Trichoptera > Polycentropodidae > Plectrocnemia > Plectrocnemia conspersa. The sequence continues at coordinate 7,874,828 of NW_028277174.1, read as the reverse complement.
AAGTATGATTGATAGATTAGAATGGTTGAATGTTCAAGAAATATTGAGTATGAATGTTTTAGTATTTATATATAAGTTAGAAAATAATATGTTGTCAAAATATTTTAATAAGTATTTAATAAGAAATAAAGATGTACATAAATATAATACTAGAAATAAAGAAAATTTAAAGATAATTAAGTATAAGAAAACGAGTACGGCTAGGGGAATTATGTACGGAGGTTTTGATTTATATAATAGTCTTTCAAGAGAAATCCGAAACAGCAAAAATATAACGGGTTTTATAAATGGAATAAAAAAACACCTTCGTACATATAGAAATAAATTATAATATTAAGACTTTATTATTGTATATTTTTATTTTTTCTTTCTGTTATGTATTTTTTATATATTTTTATATATGTTTACTAAATTTGTTAGATGTAAAGATTGGCTATTAAGCTAAATAAATTAATAAAATAAATAAATAATAAATAAATAAAATGAAAAAAAAAATATATAACATAAATATAATTTTTTAATACAGAAGCAGATTATTTAATATTTTGTTTAATTATTTAAAATTTAGTAATAAATAATCAACACATTACAAGAATTAATTGCATTAGTAAATTTTGAACCTCGTATTGATATCATATTATTTACATTTTGGGTCACCATTAAAATGAAGCTATTGACTTAATTAGGTCTTATTCCATGAAAAGTAACAAATTACTGATTCCCCAATTTAATTAATTGATCAAAGTAAATTGCGCGGAGCTACGGGCAACCAACGACGAGATCAATTCAAGTGCTAAAGCACTCTCGGGAAATTAAAGAGTAATTTCAATACGAAATTGTGATCGCGATGAAAGACAAAAAATAACATTCGCCAATAAATCTGGTGAGTTCTGTGAAAAACTCAAAATAATAATATAAAAAACGCCACTTTACCCGCAAATAAAATGTTTAAATATGACGAAGGGCCAAAAAAAACCTCTTGAGGGTCACGCTTAAAATAATTGCATTATGTACGACTGTTTTCAACACATAATAATATATACGAAAGCACGTGATTTGATAATTTATTTATTTGCTTTCCGAGGAATAATTTATAACGGAGCAATTCTTCTTTTCCAAGGACGTGACATTGTTTTTGCGTGTTTTCATTATAAAATAACAAGAGCACATGTCGCCCACAAAATATACATTATTGAAATTTTAACCGAGAGTCAAAACTCGGACGTATTTATGTGTTTGCATCCCTTTTCCGGAAAAAATATAAAATAAAAACGGCGTTCTCAAAAAATGGAAATTCTAAGCTATAAATTACGTAGGGATCGTCAACCGTTTAAAAGCTTTGATTGGTTTATTGTTTTACGGCGCGATATTTTCACCCCCGAAAGCTATTTCATATTTTTTACGTTCACGCAAAGCAGATAGGTCGCTTTATGTACGCGAAAAAAACTTTTCCCCGCCAAAAATGATACGTGAAAACCGACCCAATTAATTCTTGAAGGGAAAAAAGCGAACAAAAGGCGCCGCTTTGTTGTGTTACAATATATTAAAGAAATATTATGAAATATCGTAAGGGAAAATCTCTATACGCACACAAAGTGCCTTATAATGTACCTACGTGTGTATTGTTTTGGAAAAGGAGACCTAATGTATTATTACCATTTTTTTCTATACAGTAATATAATTAAAGTTATATAACACTTTGCTATATTAAATGGTTTACTATACTGGGCAGGATAACTTCAACTTGTACGATTAGCACTTGAATATTTATGAGCTAAAGATTAATAAAACTAAAACATTTTCTTGTAAATAGTTTTAATTTTCTCTAATTAAAAAATATTTAGATCATCAAACATTAGTCAAGCAAGCTGACTTAGTAAGTGATTTTAAATATGAATTTTCAATATAGTTAATATGTAAATAAAAAGCCTTTAACTGCGTAGCACAAAGTTACTAATGCGAAGGTAATTTTAAAGCAATATATTAATACAATAATAAATCTGCAAAAAAAATTAGTTTTTATAAAAACATTGTCAAGCTTTTTATACATTTTTGTATAAAAAGCAAAAAAAAATTGCAAAACTTAATACAATAAAAAAAGGACATGAAAACTAATAAAAAATCCTGAATATTCCCAAGAATGCGTTTGAGTTTCGGGTATTATAAAAATCTGGATATTCATAAACATGCAATTCAGATAAAAGTAAAATAATATACAAACTCATTCATATAATATAAAAATATATAGACACATCTATAAAATTGATAACCACAAAGTAGCATTGCATTTAAAAAGGTTAATACCTATATTTGATTAAAAGTAAATAATATAAGTCTAACGTAATATTAAAATGGCTGAATTTTGGACATGAATATCGTTATACAAATATGCAATACAAATATTATTTTACAATTATTTTAAATAATATTACATATTACTTTATATCATTTACAATATAGAGCGATAGTTATATTCCAACCTAAAAATAGACTTTAAATACTTTAGCAGTAAAAATATAGTTTTCCCAATACTTTCTAGTAATAAAAAAATAAATGATAGGATTTAGAAGATTTTGATTTATAGCTATCTGTTCAAATGCGAAACTCCCACGAGAATCGAACCGCATTCCCTCAAGGCCGAAGCACACAGATGTTACACCACAATCCCACATATTTTGAAATATTGCACATAAGATATTTATTGCTAAAAGTGATCTGCACAATTATACCATTGGTCCTCACTTAAATATTTCTACGTCGCATCGAACGAAATGAAATTAATAACAGTTAATATGTATTCACCGAAGCATTAAGAGACAAAAATAAAGTAAGTTTATGTTTATATATTATATCAGTATAAATAATATAAGGGATAATATAATGTTGTATTTTATTTTTATCTTATACACTAACGTGAAGAACGTTGGTGAACGTTGGAAATTAAGTTCGGTTCGATATGAGAAAACTTAAACGTCACGACCACTTACGCCGTTATACGTACGATATTTTTCAATATATACCTAAAGGGTTTCAGGAGGGTAAAAGGGAAGGAAATTTATTTGTCTTTTGCCGTTTGCGAAACGGTTATGAATTCAGAATGCGGATTTGTAGACGTATCTTATCCGATACAAAGTGGTCTTCGGAAAAGTAGCTAGTCCATATGGGAATATTAAATTTTATGTGAAAAACTACCCGAGGAGATTGGAATATTGTTGTACGTGTGGCGAAACTCTTATTGTAATTTACATGATGTGGTTTTTTTATGTTAATATAGAATCAATTAAACTTATATATTGCTTATAAATTTACAGAAAAATAAAATATTTATTTTATATTACTGTATAAATACAATTTTCTTATAAATATTTTTTTACGCATATTTATGTTGGTAGAAACAAGATAATAAATTTATTGCGAAGTGTAAACATATACGTATGTACTAACGGGATTCTTGATCGAGAATCAGTCGCCTCGAATTATAGGCCATATTTAAAAAAAACTTATGATAGTAAAACTAATGCTGCTAATAAAAACTATTTTAAAGGAAGTAAAAACCTCCTAATCATAATTTACTATTTATTTTAAATTTGTAAAAAATATTTATTTTTAATTATTTATAAAAGATATATTTTTTATAAATGTTTAATAATATTTAAGGCAAAGAATTTGTTTGTCTGTTTTAAGGCAAATTTTAACTATTGTTGATATATTGTAGTAATAATTTGCCTTGAAAAAATAAATCGAGCATACTACATAAGGATCACTTAACGAACGATTAAGTTTTTTATACAATGATAAGGAAACATAACCAATTTCCACGATAAGTATTATATATTTACAACTAAAAAAATATGCACTCTTGTTGTATTTTCAAATTTAAGTTGATAAATAAATATATCGTTATTTTTTAACTGAAATTATATTATTAAATTATCAAGCTACATGACACGAGTACATTCGAACCCTCTATAGCGTAGAGATTGGGACTTCGTTATAAAAATACGTTATAGGGGACTAGACATCTATACAAAATTTTAGATCAGATTCTTTTAACTGAATTTGTGAATTTAACGCAATCAGCAAATCAAACTTTTTTTCATATTTTGTATGTGTTAAATGACCTTGTATTTAGTTTGTAAACAAGAGCACGTGCCCTATGTTTTTATTGCGACACGCGCGCGAAGAATGTCCTTGATTTTGTGAGTGCCAGGGGAGTCAAACGCAACAGTATTTTAATATTTTTTTATATTGATTTATTTATGTATAATATAATATATATTATTATTTATATATTTTACATAAAAAAGTTGTAGCCAAAATGGTACTGCATTTGAATATACAATATTAATTATCCTATCAAATATATTATTTTACCCTATTCAAACGTATTTCGCCTAATAAGAATTGTTTATTGATACTTTTATTTGAAAGCAATAAAACATTTTACTAATTAAAAGTAGCAGTATGTTTGAATTTAATAAAAAGCATATTATTACGTTAAAAATATAATACAATACAACGAAAATATGCAATATATATTTTTTGTACCAACGCTTGTACCTTACCCTTCAGAATACATTTTCTTCTTGGAAAATATATCTGTATACATTCAATCCAATGATGTAGAATATTTATATACGTTTACTGATTCAGGAGTTATAACACCAACAAAAGCACCTACATTTGTATTTCGGAATAAGCTTATTACATACAAATATAATATGATAGCATTGTGCACTTTCATCGCGGAAGCGGCAATTATTACGATTGTTCAAGCGTTAATCGCGCTTCGCATCAATTAATCCATTTTCTTATTAAAACAAACTGTGTATACAAACGGGAACAAACAGTAAATAATTCCATAAATTACGAACGCAACGAAACGTCCCCGAGAATCGCAGATATTTTAATCAACCCTGATTTATTTAGGCTGCGTACTCCGAAGCGAGCGAAAAAATAATAAATTACAGTTTGGAAGATGTCCTTCAAGCGTCCTAATTAAGGCGGTAATTATTTTCGTATGAAAAAGTAATAAGAAACACCTTGACATATGTATGTATATTAAAATAAATTTCGACTTTAACCTTAGACATGTCATTTGATTTTTCAAATACGTGGCATCTTTCACATACGAGTATAATTACATTTTTACGTATTTTATAAATGAATTTATAATAATATTTTATTACTTAAATTTTACTAATAAAAAAGCAAAAAATATAAATAAATAATAAAAACGAAATCGAATAGTGTATTTAAAGTAAATGTAACTATTCTAATTGTACGTACGTAAATACATACAATTAAAATATATGTTTCGAATATCACTATATTTTCTTTGAAGTTTATTAAACAGATAATTAACTAGAAATGGTTTTACTGTTCGAAAATATTAAATGAAGTACACGAATTAATATGCAATAACTTTATTTTCAAACAGTTTTAAAATTATTTAATATCAAAACGATTTATAACAAAGCTTTTTATTAAAAAAACTATTGTAATAGTTAAATAAAGCTCAAATATACAAAATTCGCAGAAAAATCCAAAGCAAAGTAAATTTTGTTTATATTATTTAAGAGCTTTCAATGTGTTTAATACATATTTTATATGTAAGAGGTATTTTGTATTTTTTTAGAATAAAAAATCGCTTTAAATATAAAGATTGCTTAAATTGAAATTTATTTATTTTACTAGCAATTTAAATTGTTTACCATATACATCAAAATTTTAAATACTATTTACATATACGTATTTTAATGTAATGGAAAGCAATAATTAATTAATATTATTTATAATAATAAATAAATCATTATGATATATGTTTTTTATGAAATATATATGATATATGATTTCTTAAATATCTAATATTATCTATTTAGTACAAATAAAAAAGAATATATTGCCATTTATATTGTTTAATTATTATCAAAATAATATAATATTTTACATATTCTAAATTTGCCACTGAATGCCCAAAGATCGTGTTTTAAAAGTCCAAAATCTGCTCTCTAAATGGCGAATTATAGCTAATGAAACTAAATCAATCCATGTTATATTTACGCTAAACAAATATACTTGTCCTCCGATACACCTTAAATGGAAATGGATACCACATGGGAACTCACTAAATATCTTTAAATTCATCATTAAAGAAGACTGTCATAGAGAACTTTTGGAACAAAATAAAACATCTGAGACTGTACTTACTCACTGGACCAAATTCAGGTTTATATTATGGAGCTTAGATTTTGGGTGTGACCTCCAAATCTAATTTCAATAATCTTGAGAGATTCCAGAATAAATTCCTCAGGTTGATGCCCGGTTCTCTTTAGTATGTGCCTAACAATCTATGGTAAGTTACTGCAACTGTGTCAATGTAAAATAAACAATTTAAAAGATAAATGAACAATATTTGAACAGATTAAAAACTTAACCCAACATACTAAAAAATAAACTTCCAAAATACAATGTAGATTTTAAAAGCACGTTAAACTAACAAATATATTTAATTAATTTGAGCAATATCATGTAGCCTATAATAAGATACTATCACTATAATTTAACTAATTTAAACAAACTTAAATTTTATGATTAATATTTAAAGATAGCAGGTGGCAGATTTCTTACGTGTATTATTTTTTTAAATATAGTAAAAGTGTTGTTAAAAAAAAATTAAAGCATATTTATAAAAATGGAAGGAACAAAGTGACATTAGAATTAATTTAATTTCGACCGAAAAATAGACACTGAAAAACATCAATATGTAATCATAAATCTGTTTTATTCGTTTAGATAAAATTCCTAATGTAGGTTGGGTTCATTTGTCCTGAATTATTTATAAACTAATAATTTTATAAGCAAAAATTCACACAATATCAAAGACTTTAAATAATTTATTTGTATTAAAAAATATATATTTATTTTAATTTTATTAATTAATGAGTAAGTTTATAAATGACGAATTAAGCATTTATTTGATTGAATTTATGCGCAATTAAATACAGTTTATATAATTTATTCGTTTATAAGTTGAATTTAAATTAGATAAACGTATTTAATTGTAAATTTTAGAGTTGTTATATTTTTTGTATATCAACCGATCCAATTGGGCAGCGAAAAGCATAATTCGTCGATTATGGTGCTGATTTCGAATATCGTTTGCGGTTCGGCGTTTGTTGCTTTAATTAAAATTCTCTATGCAACGGAAACCCATTGTTGTATTCCAAAGCAACCGTGCAAATAAATCTTCTTATAGTTAGTCGCCGGGGAGCGGTAGGAAATTGGATTTGTTGATAAATAAAGTATTCATTCTGACCGAGAGAGCCTTTCTGCCCGCTAGCTACGTATCCGTCTTTTCGTTTCAATTAGTTTTTCAACGCGCAATGCTTCGTTCACCTGAATTTTCCGATAGTAAAACCACTAATGCCCAATACGACAGATTGAAGCTGAGTATCAATTGGTTACTGAAGAATTTTACTGCTGGGTAAAATATTTAAATTTTAACCAGCTTTGTAGTTTTTATTTCAAAATGTGTAGTATTACTATTCGAAACACCCACAAGTTAATTATTTTTAACTAAGCATCAGAAACGTGAAAATTTTTTAGACGATAATGACAAACATGTCTGGGTTATTTATGAACTTTTTTTGTAAAAAGTATTTAAAATCATTAGCAAAATAAATAAAAAAAAAAATTAAAATATCGTAAGAAAAAATAATGTAGAATAGCTATATAAAAAATCAAAATCAAAGTACATTTGAATATTCAACTCAATGTATACGTAAATATAATAAATTTAATATTGAAAACATATTATATTAATATATAAAAAATGTATCTAAATATCCTACATATCGAAATTTTATTTTAATAACTAAATTGTTATTAAAGTAAGAAATCTTTTCAAAAAAACTAGAAATGAAATTTTTTTATTTGATATTCATAGACTTAATCTTATTAGCTTATAAAAATATTTCTTGGCAATACTTCAATGCACATTATATAATATTTCACTATTTAAAAATATTTATAAATACAAATATAATATCATAATCCTTATACTGAATAGATAATTTACATAACATATAAATATATTTTTGTAAAAATATTTTATATAAGAATTACCTATAATAAATTATAAAATTTATGCGAACGATAAAAAAATAATTATGCAGAAAGATGGATTAAAAAACGATAAATAAATTTGGCTTAAAGATTAAAAATTTGTGAAAGTAAATCAATCCATATTATCTTTCAAACTTGCTATATTTTTTAGTAAAACTAATGTTAATACGTATGCTCCACTTAGTTTAACTATGTATGTTCTGTTGTGAAATTATATACAAAAAAATAATATTTAGTAATACTTTTTCAATACTATCCGCGTAAAAGTTTTTAAATTGTAATTGTTTTGTCTAAGCATTCTGGTTTCTCGTTGTTTTAATCTCTCAAGAAGTGAAAATTCCTATTTTTATTTCTACATTGTAAGAGAATTTTTAAGAAATTTTGATAAATAAAAATAATGTGATTATACAGTAAATTAATAAAAATGTAAAATATTTGTTTTAATTTTTGCACTAACTTTTTGTCATATTATTAATAGTTACTTAATAATTTATTAAAACTGATACGTAGTAAGTACATTTTTTTTAAATAACACACATTATTTGCTATAATGTACGCGAATATTCGAAGGATCAAAACGGATCGATCTACTTCCATTGATCACGATGCGCTACGAGTTACGAAGGACTTTCAGGCTCATAAAGAAAATTGTCAGTAACATCTGTTACTTTACATTTTTCATATTAAAAACAAGATAAAGATAAAAAATCCCTTTAAATTATTAAAAAAACAGATTTACAAAAAGGCAAACTTTATATAGTAACTTTCTTGGAAGCTCCCATACATTTTTGCAATCTGCCGATTTTCACGCAGAGCGATTTTTTTTATATGAATATTAATGTTGTTCCTAGATTACCAAATTAAAGATAAGACTGATTAGAGTAGATGAGAAAATCGTAAACAACCATCGACCATCGTTAAAAAATTGCAAGAAAGCATGCATATTTTCAAACATCTGACACGGACACACTCTTTCTTACGCAGAAGTGTAAAAAATACTGCAATAATTAAAGAAATAAAAGTATTCGTACAATTTAATTAAAAAAAAAAGCCTTCATAAAAGTGTAAAAAATACTGCAATAATTAAACAAATAAAAGTATTCGTAACATTTAATTTGTAACAAAAAAGCCTTAAAAAGGTCTAAAGAAATCGGTAAATTCTTGATTTGGCATTTTTCTCGAGAAATTCTCAAAAAGAAACACTTGTTATGTAAGATCATTATTTAAGATGATAAATAATATTTGATCATAAGTGAAATCTCTAAGAAACACTTGAGGCAATATTAACTGCTGTGAATTCATATTGCTTTACGCTTTCAACTAAAATTTTATCTAATAAATAAGGGTTCAATAATATATTTTTTATTATTTTTGTGAAAAGATTTATATCTGTTTTAATATAGCCAACTTTAACACGAATAATAAAAAAACACAAATAAAGACAATTATAAAACAACCATAGTTAATTAGCTACAAAAAATCATTATCTGTATTTAATTTATTTTATAGCCACTCATGATTTGAAGCGATAGGTTTATACTGAAATAACAAAATAAATTGTGTGCGACCAATACGCTTTAAAAAAAATGGCGATAAAGAAATATAATTAAATATAATGGTTGTAGACAAAACATTATGTGATTGTATGTGGTATTTTATCAAGGTGTTCGAGCAAAAAACGTTTTCCAATAGTGAGGTAAACAAATTACCCATTTTTATATACGAAATATACATGTAAAGTGTCTTAATGAGTTTAGGACCAAAAGGTCTTGTTTTTAAATTACACGTTGCTCATTATAAATCAATTCCTTGAAGGCACACAATTAATACTAAACTTGAATAGAGTAAGAAAGTAAATCATATAGAATGCCGGTCCCATTATGAATAATACCTAAGGGATTTTCTGGGAATTCCTTATGTAATACCTTGCATTTTGGTATATGATCTTATTAAAATTAAAAAAAACTGTGGTTGTATATATTTCATATGTATTAAATATTATAAATATTTTATATAATCAAATATTTTTTTTACAAATTACATAAATGAAAATAATACAGTAACCACATTGTTACGCATTATCTGTTTTTTTTATTATAATACAATTCTTAACACAAAATTTTAAATAAGTATTTAGAGTTTCTTTTACCCCGAAACTAATATTAATAATTCTTTACGTGCACTTTTCGTTAATTTCATCCATAAAAATACTTTTATAAAGGGGGGTCACTCTAAAAGTGCGATGCTTATTCACGACTGCCGATTTGTTGACAACATATTATTCAGACTTTAAATTATTGTAATATAAATAGAAACCAGAGAATCAATATCACTAAGAAAACAATAAATATTTTATCAAAATGTCACAACGTTTTGTTTGAATATTGTTTTATTGCGATTGTGAGATTTGTTTTGTGCACAGAATTATTTAATAATATTTAATACTAGTTGCAATATTTAGCAATTACGCTAGAAATAGAAGCATTGTAAAGAAGCCTAATATTTAAAATGAAATCTTCAATCTAGGAGTGAAAATTAAAATTCTATTCTTATAAGATCAACCATTAGACTGAAAGATAACTAAGACAAATGTAGGTCAACGTTAACGAGCAGTTTTATGTAAATCGCACGTTAGCGATAAGCATCGAAACTTAAATTCTAATTTATTCTAACTTTAACATTCCTTAAATATTTTTTATCTGTTTACACTTTGTAAATCAATTTATGTACACTTTGAAGTTTATATAACGTATGTGCGTAAACTTACGCAAGCTCTCGGTACTTGACGTAATTTATTCATATGAATTATTTAATCTCAAAGAAATCAACGTCAAAATCGACAAAATGTAACGTTTCTGAGAAGAAATTTTCCTCATTTCGTAACGTGAAAAAAATAAGACGCACACATATGCGGTTGAAAATAAAAGTTAACTTCTTACGCGCGCAAATAATTTCAAAGTTAACTTGGCGACGATATTTACCGTAGTGAAATTGCGGATTTTTAAACATCAAAAATTGTGTATATTATTTTCAAAGACTGGGAACCAACGCCCACGTTTTGGTATGAGCTTTCTATTTGCGTGTATAAAAAATTACATTATTTTTTATATAAAAATACTGTCACTTTATAAACAAATATAAAATGTAGAATGCAGCATTAAAAAACAATAGGCGTTTTATATAAAAAAAATATATGAATTATATTTTTGTACATCGTATCATCGTTTTTTTAATTACAGTTTTAACAATCGATTGAAGTCAGTCAATCAATCAAAACTTGAATACTTTTTTGTTATATCTGTGTTTGTTAATTGACTCTACATTCCAATAATTACAAAATAATTGCGTCATATTAAATTTACGATGACAGAATTATTAAAATTAAAATAAAAACCATTTAAAAGTGATATTTTAGTTTCATTTCAAAACCGACATTCATTTCGGGTAAATACTACACATAATTAGTGAAGCTTAGTATTGCATTATAATATAATATTTAATATAAAAAGCAAAAAGTGCCATTAAAGTAAAGCAAAAAAACAGAGTATTATTTAAATTAATAATAACTAAGAATGGCTACCTGTATTTTATGGTTTTATTATTGTATTATGTTTGAATAATTCTGAGAACCGAGGATAACCAAAGACCTTCTTTGGATTCAATAAATTATTGCTGTTGATACAAGATACTTTTACTTATTTTTCCTTTACAATATTTATGAATACATGTGTTTCTTATGTGGCTTTTTATTTAACAAAATAATGCGCAATAATAATACTTATCAATGATTGAAAAATAAAATAAAAAAAAATACATTAAATATGCTTTTTATTTCACATAGTAAATTAAAAATCCATTTTTGCATATTTATTGTCACCGATATATATGTAAAAAAAAGTTTGGATCGAAGTTAATATAATAAAAAAATTACGTATATGTTTAATCTTAAGATAATAAATATTACATTTATAAAGACCAACAAAATAAACAATGACTTAATAGAAATGTCTAATACATGCTACCTGTTTATTTCATAATGCAGTTGATAGCCTACTTGTACTTTTAATTGATGGATAAAAATGTTTTTTTTTTAATGTTGGCGATTGGCTTTAAATTAATATGTGTAATATTTACCGGAAAATCTTTTATAATACTTTTTTGGTGGCATTCGTTATTTTGCGCAATTAAATAAAACGATATTTTTCAGAACCGTACTTTAACTGATTTTTAGTCAAAATAATTAGAAGGGGTTTATAAAAAAATCACTGAGTTATACGTTTCAGAAGTCATCACAAAAGCCCCTTTTCTTTGCAAGACGCCAATGAATTTTAAGTAGATTAAGTTATCAACCAGATAGAATTTTTATGACGGAATTCTCCGTTAAAGATCACATAGCAGTTAATTTACAGACGTGGACGATCAGCTGAGAGTTTCGATCACTACATCCTTCTAAAAAGGACGATTCGAACACTAATTAATATCCTATACTATTTTTTACTGCTTTTATTTTAGATTTATTATAAATCATGTTAATGTATTATAAAAAAAATGTATTGACATCGATATATATTTTTAAAAGCATTAGGAAGTGTGTCATTACAAACATACATGGTGTAAATATGGTAATATGCACGAATTTGTAACGACTAATCTGATACATTTAAATATTATACAATATATATTTATATTTTTGTGTAGTCATAAAAACGAGGCCAATATACCTTTACTTTTTAATGCTCACTTCAACACATACTTTATATATTTAATAATAAGAAAAACTTGGAGTTATTACTGAGCAGTGGGCAAAAGAAACCGTTAAATGCCTTTGATCACGCAAGCATTATTACATTACTATTATTTATGGTATTTATTACTATGATAAACGAGGTTAACGCTCATCTCTAATTTTTAATTTAAAACTTTACTTAATTATAAAATAATTTATTTTATAAATTTATACTAGAATTAGAACGCAAAAACAATAAATATTTTTGTGGGTGTCATATACTTGAATGACTACAATTTTTCATATTGTCACGTTCCTTTCAGGTATTTATATGACCATCCAATTTGTAGTTGAACAATTTTATGGTGGTTCAAACATCCAATTTACGTGATCCGTATATGTCTGTATGGTATTATTTTCGACAATATTTTTATTTTAATAAAACAAATTACGCCCAATGTCTATACTATTTTATCAGATCAATTTTTATTCCATTACTTAGTCGTTAAACATTTGTCCTTTTAAAATAAAATATATACCGATTCCTTCACAAATTTGACATAATTTTCACTCAAACTAAATGACATAGAACGACAAAATAATCATTACTTTGAAAAATAGTATAGCGTGGGGCAATAATCATTATTTACGTGCCCTGTGGCTGACAGAGGGACACTGTATTATTCAATGGTTTTCAAGTTTATCATCGTCGAAAAAAATACGAGCTTCTTTAAATATAAAATGGGCCTACATTAACCGGGGAAAATGTCGTCATAATACGTTTTATTGAATCGTAAAAACCATCGTGGAATGCTCGTTATTGGGATTGGCTATGAAATATTCAAACATCATCGAATCACATCTGCGCATAATAAATTCAATTTATTGTAAAAATCATTCCTGATTATTAAAAAAAAATTAGTGAAAATATATTTACTGTATATAAAAAAACGGTTAAAAGGTTCTTAATGCATTCGCTAGATGTTTTTTAAAAGGGTGAACGTTTTAATGTCAAATTTTTATTAAACCTTCATATCAGCAATAAATGTTGAAAATATTTTTGACGGCAAATTAACGTTGTGCTTTATGCGTTTAAAGTAATTAAAAACGTATAATGTAATCTCAGTATATATATATATACTACATTTACAACATTCTTCTAAAGAGAAAATCGTCGTCGAGAATTACCGTTCACTAATTTTCAAGCGAGCTTTATAAGAGGGATAGGGAAAATTTTGATAATTGTCCATTTTAAAATCCATTATAAGATTTAAATTTTGAGTTGAATACTTCTTTTTGAAGTTTGACAGCCAGCAATTTTTATTTCGTTTTATATAAAGTAAATTCATTATGTATAATAACCTAAAGATACATGTTATATTTAATGCAAAGAATTAACAATTAGAAAACAATATTTATTCTGTCTAATTAATGTTTTCATATTTTATAGTAAGATGAAAGATAAATAATTCAAGTCATAAAAAGAAGCTCACTTATAATTAATTCCTAAATAGATAGAATTGTAATAATTAAAGTTGATGATTTAAAGGTTACTTTGGTTAATAAAACTAGTTTATTGCTAAACATTTAATTTTGTATCTAGATATTAAACGCAATTGAAAATGTATCTGGAAGATAAATATTAAATCTAAACTGATGTTTTCACCATATTATTTGAAATTAGTATAAATACAATCTTTCGTGACAATATGACAGGTTTTTACAATTTGTTACAATGGAGTTAGCAACTACAGATTAAAAAATAAATTGTAAATCACTAACATATATTTTAGTAATTTTAAACTATTATTACAGCTACAACCAATATATTAGTCACAATGCACGACCTGGCTCTATATTCAAAATATTTAGCACAATATTTATCTATGATATTAGGAAAATTTAATCTGTGATAATTAATCGAAATAAAAATTATTTAATAATCACGAATTTCTATTTTCTAGACACGATATAAATTGAAAATCTCTAGGATCTTTACAATATTAAAATCAATGATTTTTTACAGACTTATACCACTTGTTATAATTATATCTATTTTAAATATACAAATTATTGTATATAGTATAGCTAAAAAGCTTGCATAACTTTAACTTTTCGTATTTACTTTCCAATAAGATTACATTACACATTTGTATATAAATACTTAGTGTTAAGCGTTTAAAATTAACAACAAATATTATATATACAAAACATAAATGAGCAAGCTATTTTAATATTTCTTAATATGCACAGATGTTAAATTTACATATAGATATATGTATATACATATATAAACATAGTAAAATATTGTTATTTTAATATTCGACATACATACTATAATACCTTAATTAAATTTAAAATACCATTTCGGAATATTAATATCACATAACTTTTTAATCTACAAATTATCATTTAACGATAACGAAAAGTCCCGGATTTAAATATGCGCATATTCTAAAATATTGGCGAAATATAATTGGGCGCGAGTTTATGAGTGCAACAACCTGGACCCCTTACCACTCTCCACTACAAAATTTATAGTGTGTTCGACTAACGATTTCTCAAGAAACGAAACTGCACGAGCGGTAGAGTAAACCTAAAACTGTTTTTTAGAAACAATATTACAATACTGAACAAGAAACATATATTCTACACATTTTAGAAACGTATATAAATATATGTATATAAGTACAAGTTGATGTATAGTAAATATATGTTTGAATAATATATTAAATGCTAAATAAAACCTTTTTGTATTTATAAAGGCTTTTATACCGCATGTCTAGCAAGTCATCAGGGTCATATTTGTAATAAATAAATTAATAATAACCCGTTGGATAAATTAAAATTACTTTGACTAGTAATAAATATATAAAATTTATTGTTCTAATTAATTTTTCTTGCTATAATTTCTGGACCATTGAATAAATTATGCTTCTTATATATCAAATGATATATTAAATAAATTAGCAAACATTTCTAATGACTTGTTTGCTTTACAAAAAATATTGTAATGGAAAATAATATTGAATGTTTGTTATTATATTATATTCAAGCACAATAAAAAAGAGGCAGTACTTCTAGTTTAAAACCTATTTCAAAACTGACGGTAGCCTAATCGCTTAACCGCTTAACCAGTGACTCAAGCATAATTACTTAATTGAATCAATTTCGTACAAATAAAATGATATACATCGTTCTCTAGTGTTTTAATAAATACTATATTGATTTAATAATTTAACTCCTGAACGTGTAGTTTTAATCATAGATTAATCTATTGAATCTGAAATTTTGAAAATTTCAATACATGTTTCATATCGAAGCCAAATCGAATATCGGTCAGCCGGCTTATAAGTACACCTAATTTGGTTTTATTACCATGTAATGGAGTTATTTCATGTTAATGTTCCCGTTTCAGCTATTAGGCAATGGTTCCAGTATCATAATTATGGACCCCTTTTTGCTAATCTAACAGCAGTAATTGAATTATGCGACATATCTACGCTATCCGAGGCATGATAAAGAATTTATTTTAAATTGCATTATAATAATACGATTTAATAGATTTAAGATTTAGAGTCACGTATTTTGCGGTTAATTTTCAGGAGAATCTTTGTATGTACTTAACAATAGGGTTTAAAAAAGCGACCACTCCTTGTAATATTTCTTGATAAAATATATATGTATGTAGATTCCTATTTATTTTTGTGCTACAGATTTTAATGTTCCGCGAGGGTATTGTGCGTATTTTAAAAATTATATCGTATTGTTGAGTATTTTTGTAAAATATTTTCTTTTTATAAGAGCTGAACGAAAACAAAAATTTTTAAGGGTTGCTTAATTGAATTTTTTCGAAAAAGCTCCGCTGATGACAGATGTACTAGTTGTATGACAAAGAGATAAACAACATGACAAAAACAAGCATTGCTTAATTAAAGTCAAGTTTTAATTAACAATTTTTAAAATAGGCTATTGTGCTACAAGTTTCATAATAACTAATTGGAACGCTTTGCGTCCGTTCTGATTTTGACAATTGTTGACAATAAGCTTGAAAAACGAAGATATTTCAAGAAAAGTTTAATATTGAAATTCGTATTGTGTAAAATAAGTCAGACTTAAATCATAAATATGTTTGATAATTTAATGTAAGCAAAAAACAATACATATACTTCGCATTCTATCATTCAGGTGGCCCTTAAAACCTAAACGAATTTTCAAACGTTTTTAAATCATCCCAAACTATAAAAAATATACATCTATCAATGTATTTTTTATATGAATATTACAAATGTTTGCTTATCCTATAATTAAAACAATTTGTTTTGTAATGTAATATAAATATTACGCAAAAAACAGCGGATTAGTTAAAAAAAATAATTACAGCAAAATATAAAGGACGCTGTCAATATTAAAGAAATTAAAATAACTATACTTCATAAAATCAAGTATAAATATTTATCCATTTCAAACCATAATACAATGAAGTAAAATAACTTCTTTTGTATATTGTCTATGTACATTTATCTTCAATCTGTGTTTCAAAAAATATTTTGAGAACGGATTGTCCCATTTTTACTAGGCTCTTTCCATTTCATTAAATATTTCCACGTAAAGGTTTAAGCAATATTTTATTCACGGATAAATGTTTCTTCTATATTTGCTGTATTTACTTTATATTTCTATGTGTAAATGTATTTTTTGGAGAGTGCTTACGTGCCTAACGTTAAAACAATACACCAAGATCGCACTTTTATCTACATAACACATGATACCGTTAAGGATTCTGCGTTATAATATATTTTCCAGAAGCGTTCTCCTTCTTTTCACAATAGAAACGTTATGATATTACCGTCTTAATTTAAACCAACAATGATAGAACATGCGTGCGTTACAATACAAGCAATAATTCTCCTCATAACGTAAAAGCTCTTATGACTTTTAATAAAGATCATTACGGCACCAGTGTCGTTTTCGTGATTTCGAGTACTTCTAACGTAACGAGCTTTGTTTATTTGATACTGGAGGGCAAAATCCAGATTGATACGAGAATGGAAGAAGAGATACGCCGCGCTACATCCACGTAATCAATCATACTTTATATCTGACACGATAATACACAAGATAAACCGACGCGAACGATTTCAATATTTCTATCAAATATTTGTGCGGTCTTTTTGAAATTTTCCTCTCCGCCAATCATCAAAAAATAAATATACGCATAAGTGTATCAAAAAATTGGATATTGGCAGCAACAAGAGCGAAGGGGTGGTTGCTCATCCAATTTTCAAACGGGCGAGAAAAGTGGCAGTGTGCCGGGATTGACCAAAATCGGAGAAAAAAGAAACAATGAGAGTGCTGCACTTTCGCCTTTGTAAATAATGAAAACCGGCTTTTGTGTTACGGCTGAATCTGAGGTAATCTACAAGGTTGACCGTTACAGGAATATATCTATATTTTAATGAAATAGTATATATGTATATTCAAAAATAAATATATGATCAAAGACGATTTTATAGTCAAAACAAGGCTTTATTATATATAATAATTTAATTAATTTTATTCTAATCTAATCTGTATTTAACTATGTGGTTGAATTTCTCTGTCAAACTTTGAGAGTTAACTATCTACTTCTGTGGTATAAAGTTTCAAGTTTATTTAATGATTTACATACCCATTGTCATATAATTGTTGTTAAGCTCACCATGGTGTTTGAACATGGTATTTTCCGCATGATAGATCAAGAGATAAGCTAGGAAATTAATACACAATTTCACACAAATTAACTCAAAAAATAACCTGCATAACTTTCCTACAAAATATTTATAATTAAGATTTTTTTCTGTAACATATTTGATGCTAAATGTTTATATCAGGTACCTTTACTTTTATAGATACATTTTTAGAACTTATTTCATAACGTTGAATTCAGAAAATATCGACTCAAATATACATGTATAAAATAAAACTGAAAATATGGCTGATAAAGGCATTTTTAAACAGCTTAAATTTCATAGAATGTTATTTTAAATTCTCATTATTTGCTTTTTAGTATTATTTTTAAATACCTTTAATCAGTGCTTTTTTGTTCAGCGTTCCAACACTTTTTTTCGACCAATAACTATTTTGAATAAATTCAGCAATTAATCCGTTTTTGGACTTGGTAATGCTTAAAAAAGTAACAGGAGAAGGAGTATTTAATTCTTTACTGCAATATCTACAGTCTTATGGAATGACAGAAAATTATTAAAATGAATATTTGATGCAACAATACTGCCGTAATGTTAGGATGTAAATGTACAGTAAAAATACTGCTGTCAAAACATTTTCTTACTATTACAGCTTGGCATTGTATTAATTATAGACTAAAATTATCAGTAGGTAACGCTATCAAAAAATTTTAGAAATAAATAAATATTAAAAATTTATTGATAAATAAAAGTAGAGTTGCATTTATGTACTAAATTACTTGGAGCTGAGCTGCTTTAAATCGGAAATTAAGCACCCGATGCATATGATCAACATTGCGTATAATTGCGTTTTTATTATTTTAATGAAACAATGCATGGTCCTATAATAATTAAACATCATAAATGCAGTTAAGATGGCTTGCAAATAAAAATCAAATATACTGAATTTTATTTGACCTAGAACTGATGAGTGACGCTCTACAAAAATTATAAATAGCCTACCAGACTGCAACATGAATTTGTACGAGGCAAATTATAAAATAAAAATTCAGACGCGTATGGTGAGATTGAAGAAGTTGGCGTGCGGAACGCATGAAACGCGTGCCCTTATCTCTCACTAACTCTTGACACCTAACACGCGAGTGAGCGAAAAGGAATGTATCTCACTGTACGCGCCTGATGTTGACCTGTAATTATTCAGACGACGATATTTGAGCATAGATACTCACAGCAAAAAAAGAAGTCAAGAAGATATACAGAACTTTTAAATTTATAATCACTTACCTTAAATAGAATAAATTAAATTAATTATGCAAACTGAATGTACAAATTTGACAAAGAAAATGACTGTTTCAGCACCTTTTTTTTTATAAAAAACCACTGATTCTTTTAAATTATGTAATGTTTGTCGCTATATGAAATTGTAATAATAGTATCTATATAGATTATACTAATAGATATCTAAATTTTAGCTACTTCAAAATATTAAATCATGTTAATCTGTTAATATAGCGTCTACATATAAATTCTGAAAATTGCCTGAATTTCGTGAATTCGTTAATTATCAATTGAATCCTTGCCGAAGTCTTGTAAATATTAGACTTATTATATTTGTTTTATTAAATTAGAGAAAAAGATTACTTATTAAAATACAGTTTAACTTTAAATGCTTGAATTAAAATTAATAATATTGTAATTTATTATTTACTCCATTAAAAAATGCATATAATATCAATAACTCAATGAATCTTAATTTAAGTACTATATATTTTTGATTTGAAGCGAATGTTAATATAAAATAGACTATTTTTGATACTAGTAGCTGGTCTTTTTAAATAAAACCAGATGTTCTATGATACAATCAAAACTTAAAATTCAATGCCCAATACGCTCTCTAAATAAATTTAAAATAAAAATACTTTCTCTATTTAGTAGTTAATAATAAAAGTTAAGACAAATTCACCTTTCTTTGAGCAAGGGAATTTACATGGCATCGTATTATTCTTTAATATTATTCCTAGTCAAATAACGAATAAAACATGTTAAACCATCTGATTCAGTTATTACATTACTTTCATAAGGACAGAGGGGATTTATATACCTACATATATAATTCGCTGACGAGTTTTATTTTCAGGCATTTCAAAGATTATCTTTTACTGTGTTTCTAGCAAGGGACATACATTATATTTAGTAAATATGTTTTACCTTGTTTTAAAAACCTTCAAAAAAATAATACGCACATTTAAACCATGTTTCGCTCATATATAACTGAAAAAATAATAAATTTAAAGCATTAACTTGCCAAAAAAATTGCATTATGTGCCACATTTGCTAATCAATTGATACAAATCAAACACGAATCCTAATGTATATAAATTTCTATCTCGCTTAAGCGATCGAAATTAGTACAAATAATTCCGACCAATCGGCTTAGATTAGGTTATCATAGCTTTCTTTATCCTACGGATAGTATTAATGATATGTATCATTGAAAAATCGAACTAGGTACTATAACTACGCATATAAGATAAACGTAGCTGATTTCAGCGCTAATTTTATTTTTTGTCACAAATATAATAAAAGTAGTTTTTTTTAAAAAGACTATTTACACGAGTAAAAATGTGTTTAGTTCAACTAATTTTTATACTTCTTTTATAGCTCTTACAAATCAGGTTATTAATAAAAATAAATATTCCTAATACTTTATATTTTGTTATAAAAAATTAAATTACAAGTAAATCAAGGTTAAAAATAAAAGTGCGAGAAAACGAGAACGCGATTCTTACAAAAGCTCTATAAATTATTATATTTTAGAGTCTAAATATATAAATTAGACGATTAAAATGGACTGTTTATATGTAACGTATGGAAAAGTTTGAATGCCATATTGCTGAAGAAGAATCTTAGGCAAGAGCCAAGAACGAAAATAGTCTGTAAAGTCAAATTGAGATAAATGGCCAGGACAATGCTTATCGGACGACAAGCGATTAAATATATCTAATAGGGTATGTTAAGCCCCACAAAAAGTTGTATTAATAATGATTATGGTAATGATTCAGTTACTTATAGTTAATTATACATATATAATATTTAAATTATAACTAAATTTAAGATAAATAGAATATCAATAATTTAATATCATAGAGTTTATACATTACAATTATATTTTGAAGTATATAGAGCAATATTAAATTGTTATTAAAATAAATATTGAACACATTATTCAGTTAAAAAAATTAAATTTTAGTTTAATCTAAAAATTTTTAATTTATTTTTGGCATTCACGAGAAAAAAATACAAAATATCTTATAAAAAATATTCTGATAGGCATGTTAAAAAAATGTTTGTAAAAATATTCTTAATTTATTATTATGTTAGCATAGTGCTAATAAATAAAGTAAAAATAAAATATAATTGCAAATTACGAATGCAACTCACATAATTTACGAATAATACAATCATATAGATTCTCAGGATTAGATTGCATTAGTAAAAATAAACGTTTTAAAATGCATTCTACTTTAACTAATGCTCACGTTCGACCATTTACTAGCACTTCTCTATATTAAGTCTCACTAACAGCTTTTTCAACGAGCTCAAGTACCATTAACTGCTTTTACAATAAGTTCAAGAAAATGTTTCATGATAAAAGCAAAATCTAATTTATATATAAAAAAATGTACAAATGATAATAAATATTGTATAGTATAATATATACGATTTAAAGTTATATCTTATAATTAATGAGAGAATTACTAGGCAATTAATTTGCGTAAAGCATCGTAAGAAAATTGCCAGTAATTGATCTTGTGCCGCCAGTAGTATAGCGTAATACCTTTTTCCGTGAAAATAAAATTTAAATCGCCTCAAAAGTTGGCCAGATTACGTTTCCCGATGAATGCGATGATTTTATTCAGAATTTTTCGATTCCCAGCGAGGGATGGACGAAGGATTTTTTGCTGCCTTCGTCGAGGGGAACTCTTCAAAATAAATCAAAGCATACCAATCTTCTTACGTTGCTTAAAACTTTTGCGGCAAACTTTTTGAAATATGCTTCAGCGGCCCTCGGTTATATTGCTTATTAGAAACACGGAGAAATATAAACAAAAGGGAATTGAATGGCGCCGTCAAATCTGTCACGATACTTTGGAATTAATTCGTACCCATCTCGGGCACCGAATCGAATTTATAATTTTCGTTGAAACCCAGCGAATTCATTGTGTAACGTTATTCCAAATACCGTTTTCAAAACCACGTACAAACATGATTTAAAATGTACACAAAGCTCATATAATAGCGCTTTGATAAAAAAAAAGTAAGCCGTCTGCGTTTAAATCCAAACATATCAGGTAACATTCACAGATAGCATTCCATATTGTTTATCAAAGAATGTAATTTAATACAGTAAGCAGAATATTATTTTGTAAAAATTGTTTAAGTGCGCCTCTATATTGAATGCGTATTCAATATACGTATAATATTTTATATTACGCATAGTTATGTTTGGACATCCTTATGTATAATATAATCTAAGCACCGTCAAAATAACTTAGAGAGGGTCCAAATTACCCATTACGAAATATTAACGGTTGGGAGAGGTAAAAGGTAATTAAGTCCCATTCGACATACTTAAGAAACAACCCCTGAATTTGCATACGCAATTTACTAAATTACAAATGTATATTATATTAATACATTTGATAACTCATGATACTCATAATAATACAATAAATGGTGACGTTCGTGAGAGCTTTCATTATCGAACCTAAGAAAAGTATTCATTGGTCTAATATTATATCGCAATTGCTTAATTTATTATTAGTGTGAGCTCATTAATGTAGATTGCTTTTTGTGAGCCAAAGCACAAACGGAACAAAGCTGTGTTAATAATCAAGGAAAAGTAATTAAATTTCGTTTTAATATAATTGGATCAAAATGAGTTTCTTGCTCTTTTTACCATAATATTAAAAAGGGAATTCGAATAAACATATCATGAATAAAAATGTCTTGTTATTTATCAACTGTAAGCATCTTTAAAACATTTGACGTATAAATACCATACACTTTTTTAAGCTTGTCTTGTTGAATTTGGTAAAGCTAATAACTTTATAAAATTTGCATTAAAAAGTAACACACGTTTATAGATAACATAAATGTGTACCGTATTTAGTTTAACAGACTAAATTACAGTGATTTTTGTGATATTTGACAAGAAAATGTTTACTCAATAATGAACATAAATTATAAATTACAGAGTTCTTAATAATATTTTGCCTGAAAATTTAATGGGTCGTGTTTATTTGAAAGCAACACAAAAATACGATCCCTGACTAGAGATGAAAAATGAACAGTATACAATAATATGACACGAAAAAAACATTGGACCACCATGGACAATCCTATTAGGTGCTTTCAAAGCTGAAATATATCTAAAAAGGTAAAGCTCAATGTTTGGTAAGATATAAAGAGTATTATAAGCTTCCGGAACCTAATTTAAAAATTTTGTCTGAAATTGATCAGGAACAATTAAGATTTTTTAAAGACTAGCTTTCAAAAATATTTAATTTAGTGCATGCAACATACTCACTGTGATATCATTACTTTTTTTTAAACATTTTTTATACATCAAAAAGCGTAAGAAATGTAGGATCCTAATTAACTAAAAACTTGAATTGCGTAAAGCATGAAAACAATATAAAAATATATCATAACATAGGCAAAATATTAAACTAGTATTTTTTTTTAAAAACAATTTTGTTATAAGTAAATTTATACACTATAAATTTCCTGTAAAAAGATCAAATTTTCTTATATTTTTTTAGATAAAGAAGCAGTTTGCTCAGATACACCAGAATTAAGCCATATTCTACAGCAAAATAATTCATTGAAAATTAAATTAAAACCCTTTATACAATATTATATCAATTCAAATAAAAATTTAATTGATAACTTGACAAGAATAATCAACGTCTACCTTTTTAAAAATGGTTTTATTGTTTTAATCGACAGTCCTGGTCATTTTATATACCTACTTCGCTTCGCATGGAAAAAATGTTTAGGCACTCAAAATAAGGGTTGAAAAATTGCTGTTTTTAGAATACAACCAATGTCGAAGCAATTTGTGGAAACAACAACACACGTCCAGTATATTTGCCATCAAACTTTCTGCGTATTTATTTTAAGCTTGAATTGTTATTATTCAATTACCATTATTTTTTTCTATTTATTGAATTTTTTTTATAACTTTATTTATATAATCATATATAGTTAAATGACTTTATCGTGTACTCTCACATAAATATATAAAAAAGATATGATTTTTATTATACCTTTACTCTTATCGTAAAAACAGAATAGGAAAAACGACCAATGACCACGTTTGTGAGGGTCATTTTTATTTTTTATTATTTTAGCGTACATTTTTTATATTTTATATTAATTTTGTTATAATAATGTATTAAATTAAATCAACTTTTATTCCATTGATTAGTGATAAATGTATAGATTTATTAGTATACAAGTATGTATAATATATTCATAAATAAATTTAAGTGTATGTTTATAAACATTTAGTTTATTGTATATACATAAAAAAAATATTCCTTTGCTTTTATATTGGCGATAGTATCATATTGAACACTTAGAAATTAAATTACCAGCACATCCTCAACAGCTCACTCCGGAATAGTGGTCCGGACCAGTTTTTCCTCGCAACAATGGCCACACACGGAGTCCTTTTCGGAAGTTCTGACATCCGGTGGCATTATGGCTTTATTTACCACAATGAACCTGTTCGTTAACTCGAAAGTACACGTACGTAAGTAAGCGAAAAGAAAAACGCGACGGCACTTAGTCTCGGCGGTAGAAAAAAGACCGGAAACGGAAAAGTCCCGCGGTGCGAACTTTTACGCGCTAAACTTTTTCCGCGGCGGAAAAGCGCGCATATACATAAAGCACAGTCACGTGGTGCTATTTTTTTATTTTCGTACAAAAAGAAAACTTTTTCAGCTGACGTTTGTTTTTGTTCGCAAGTGTCGAAACACAACTCTGACTTTTGGAGGTGCACAGAGGCGTCCGCGTCGAACCGAGCGCGAGCCGAGACTGGGGTTGGCTCGGAGAGTACCGAAGCCACCCACCCCGCACCCGCACACCCTGGGACTACCCCTCGAAACACCCCCGTGACCTGGCGCCCATTCATCCCCGCGCATAGGAGATTGAGTGATATAGGCCCGGGCGAGACACAACCGCGTGGGAATTTGTTTTAATTATCAACTGTCGATCGTGGCCGACATGCCATTGTCGCGATTTGGATTAGACACCTTTTTATCGATACATTTTTAAATCATATTTAACAATATTCTTACAATGTAATCGTTTTATTGTTTCAATAAACCAATACGACAGAATGTCCAATATTTTGTGATCTAACTAAAATATGAATTTTAACGTTACATATCGTTTCACTTTGAAGATGAACTTTGATAAGTCATTCACCGTTCAACATCATATTGTAACATTTTCTAAAAAGTCAGACCATGTGAAATTTCCCTTTGATCACATAATAATTATTCACAGAAAGCAAAAATTCTACGGAATATATTATTATTTTGCTTATTGCTAATTTCAATTTTAATTATCACATGGGTAAAATTTCTGATAAAGATACAAAACATATACCCTCAAGATTCTAATTTCATTCGAATCCTTAATCTTATTATTAGAAAATTTACAATAAAAAATTTAAATACATATTAGGTTGATATAATTATTATATAAGGTCGTTTAATAAATTTATGTGAATTTTCGTTTATGCTTTTATAAAATTTTTCACAAATGAATAATAATTCGTTTTAGTGTCATTTTTAAACCATTATTTTAGTTTTAATGCTAACAGAATTTTTGTAAAGGATTTATAAGTAAGTAATATAAAGTACTATTAAATAATATATATTATTTTTTTAAAAATAAATAAATAATTTTAAGTCCACAAGTTTTAACATATACAATAATAAGTTCATTCCGTTTTTATCATAAATTTGATTTTTTTATTTAAAACATAAGATAACCAGAAAAAATATTTAACGTTGTTAATAATAACTACTAAAAAATTTCGCACTCTTTAAATCCTGTTTCGCATTCTTGTTTTAACCAAGATATTTTTTACGTTTATGTATAACATTTTATATACATGTGTATATTGTGGGAATAAAATTATATGAAGACATGTTGAAAAAAATTCAGGTACCCTTGAATATTATGAAATTCTCCAGAGAAACCGCCAGTTTTCTAGGTATTAAAAAATCAGTATGCAGAAATTCTCGTCTAAATATCCGGGGAATTTGAGCGAACAGAGGACAACCATCAAACAACAAAGGAATTAGCGATGAAATAAGTCTATCCCTATTATTGGTTTTGTACGATAGACCAATGACTAATATCCAAAAGACCTGGGTTCGAACCCCATATAAACCGAAATAAATAATTATTATTTATTTAAAATCACGGTCGATCATCACAGATTAGATTTTCCTGGACTTTTCTCATCTAGCATGTAATTATCCTAATGAATAATTAAAATCAAGGTAAGTCGTATATATATGGTTTAAAAAATCTAATAACGAGCTATTTAAACTCATCTATATACAAAATAAAAAATAATTAATCGCTAGAACCTTTTCGAACGAAACCGCACAATAACAGTTCATATATACTTTCAACAATGACTTACAGAAGAGTGATACGAGGTCGAATCCTACATCACGTCATCGCTAATATCGCTAGAATGGTCTATGAGTTGCAAGATTAACCCTTTCAATGCGAAGCCCATCATATAATATCGTATCACTTTTTTTCTGGAGTTACGATTTTTTTAAACATTGCTATTTTGAAACATAGTATTGGAATGAACTTGACCAATATATTTATAAGGTCTGACAATTTTTAATAAAACTACGGAAATTTAAAGATAATAAGAATTGCTTTGTAGTTTATTTCAATCATATAAATGTACCGTAATGACCTCGAAAAAATATAAATCCGTAATGATAGAGAAATTCCTGCTTTCGAAACGCCGCAGCGAAAAAATTAAGAAATGGTTTAGCATCTACTATATTCCAAGATATTGCTTTCTCGAATTTTTACCTTTTCGGCTTACTTTCAAACAATCTTGATTGTATTTCGTTTAATAATGATGATGAAACTCAAAACTACATAGAAAGTATTGTCTTATCAAAGAAAAAAAGCACTAGCCAAACAATATTTAAATTGAATCAGATAACAAATTAATTATATTAGTTAATTTGTCTGTATACTTGTTAAATATATTCTAAATTTAAATAACAACTTTTTGGCATATTATATTTTTTAACAGGTACTTCATTGTATCTCTTTGTATTAAAACACGCTCATGAATTTTCATAGCAAACTATCACACAATTTTTACCGATCTTTGCAAAAGCAAACACAAGCAAATCCAACTATGGAATTAAGTATTTGAGAGATTATTCTTTCGTATATTTTATATGCTATTATATATCTTTATTTTTTATCACTATAATATATTTTTTCTATATGATATCAATATGAAATAAAGTTATTATTAATTATTATTTTATGTTAAGAGTGCACTGGCGTCAGTTTTCAGAGCCTTAGGCAAACATTTACATTTTTTTTTCTGATATAATTGTACTAAGATTATTACAAGTTTTTGTATAAGGATGAGTAAACATCGATGGGTTAATTGCTATGCATGTAAAAAATGTCATGATTATGAATTTTAAATCTAAGAAATTGTGGTAAGTTTTAATCTTAGCAAGAGTACTATACTATGAATAATATTAGTGTTAAATGAGGGCGCTGTTCAAAAACAAGAGCGTATTCGATAAGCTAGAATTTTTTATAGCTCTGCTGTTGAAATGAAAATTAAGCTATAGATCCAATCGTCACAGGAGATATAACAATCGTATTTTACTATGATCCAGAGAGTAGATGGTAATCAATGAAATATTTATAATGGTAAATATAAACATAAAATTACATATTTTATAAACAGAAATTAATAAATAAAAAATAAATATTTATTAGTCATTGATGCAATGCAAAAAATACCTAATAAAAAGTACTATTTTATTTAAATTATCTATGAATAATATTGTATAAATGTCTAGATGCGGTGCAAGCGAAAGCGAGCATAAAATTAGTTTAAAGATAAACGCAAGAAAAAAATGTAATTATCTAATACAAAATACAAATCCAAACATTCAAGAAATCTCTTAAAAAATACATACATTTAGTGGAATTTACTATTATCTCACGAGCTTATCATGTGACTTAAATTATTGCGCAATAAACTAGATAATTCTAAGAACTCAAACTAAACATATTCTAGAAATAAAAATAGTTGATGGATTTTGAACTGTTCTAAGAAAATAGAATTCACTTTAAGTGTTCTAAAAATACATCATTCTGGTAATAATTTACTTGATTATGAAAGAATGTTCTACATACATTTATATTTTTATAGACTTCAGTTTATTTAAGCAATTATTTAAATATCTCAATAGCCATTACTCATTTTAAATACACAATAAATATTAATATGCCATATCACTGGCAATTTAAATTTAGATATTATAAAATATATTCGCATGCAAATACGAGCTTGCTCCTAAGTCATACAATCGTGTATGTATTAAGATCTCTTATAAATTAATCATACTATTAAAGTTTTAGATTAAAATAAGTTATTACTGTTTTTGGTCGACTAGACGAACAAAAACTTTGTAAGGAGATAGTAATCAAAAAGGAGTGTTCAAATTTTAGTATTAGAAATAAATGTATTATCTGTTTATTTAACAATGAGTTTTCATACCATTTAATTTGTGTTTATCTAACATGCAAAAATTTAAAGTATGGTTTATTTGGTTTAAAATTTCGTAATCGAAAGTCTGGTTTGACGTCTGGAGATCGAGTCAAAACAGATATTTTATTTGAACTAAATATACAAATAGTACAGATTTAAAGTTATATAAATAAAAGAAAATGTTTGCTCACTACAAATTGTAGTCATAAATTATAATGAAATTGTAAAAAAAATCTAAAAAAGTTTACTGCACCCGAGTTTTTCCACTGACCACAGCCAACAAAAATTTACTTGTTGGCTATATTTTTTTGCAAACCAGAAGAGGGTGAGAATCGTATATTTCATCGTTGAAATGATGTAATATAATATGGGAAATATTTTTTTGTGCGTACCTAGTCTATCCGGACAATTTCATATAATACGCTTTTTAATAGAACATCCAGGGCTCTCCCGTGGGGTATTACGTGTCAAACGTGGGTTTGATACCCCTGTTTGCTATGATTAGTAACCCGCGTATAATCAAAAAGCATAGTTTAAACCCAAAATGTAGGCGGTGTTTAATAAAATATTCCAATTAATCTACAGTGTCATTCAAAATCTCACGACAATAAAGTACTTCATGTTTAATATTAATTAATAAACATTTGAAGCAGTCGCTTGAAATTTGTCTCTGAGTCTAAGTTTTCATATTTATAGTTTATTTATAAATAAAGTAAAATTTTAATAAGGTTTATAAAAATCTTGGTTGGTGAATAAGCAGTTCTTATTTAATTTATAATTAATAACGAAAGCTGAATCATTTTTCATGTTGCGTTACCCACAAGAAAGGCTTCTCTGTGTCCAAAAAGCTTAGCAAGATAAATTGTAATACAAGGGTTAAAACTATAAGAGCTGAACAACGCCAGTGATTAAACGGGTTTGCGTTATATTATTTTATATAAATATTAAATGCATTATTCTTCGTATAACGTGAATTTATGCTTTGTTTTAATGTATTACTTTGCTCCATAATCAAAACTAAAATAGCTGTATTGTCAACTTTAAAGAAATTTAAAAAATGTATATGGTTTATATGAATGCGTTTAACTTATGCTATTTATTTAGCTACATTTGTATTTGCAAATCCAAGTATCAGCAAATAAAAATAAGTTTCTTTGAGAAAATATGTTTTAAGCACATAATAATTATTGCTTTATTAGTTATAGTTTTGCTCAAATATTTCTAATACAAAGTAGATTAATAATGAGAGTTGCCGATACATATAAAATAAGAGAATTTTACTTTTAAGCATTAAAGAAAACATTTTTTAACTTATAAGTACCACCTAGCCAGAAAACACCACTGATTGCCAAAAGTGAGAAAATAACTGGTCACATATAAGCATGAAAAATTTAATAAAAAAATATGTTTGTAAATAAGTCTTTACGACTTGCCAATATGTACGTAACGATTATAAATTTTAAGGCAACAGTATATAAATATAATAAATTAATCAAGAACTGTTTGGTAATTTTAGAAACAAAAAACAATATAGAGCATTGCCAGGTATTGGCAGCTAGCCATGACATGTGCTTATGGTGTTTTCACAACGATTCTCATTATAAATGAGGCAGAAGTAAACAAATATTATTTAACTTAAGATTTGTCGTTATTATTTGTTAGAGCTAATAAACCTTCTCTATACTGACCAAGCATATATAAGAACACACATTGCGCATGACTTTCACCTTCGATAATAACTTCACCAGTGACAATACACGATAGTTCATATGAACTTGTAACAAGCTGAGCTACGCCAAGCATCGATTGAAACTTAGCACATCAATCCTGGTTTAACTAAGAGGTAAGCAATCTAGAACTAAACCTTTTGATGGCATGTGCTCGGCCGAGTACTTGCCCAGCCTGAAGCACTCGGCCGAGTAATCTTGCCGCAAATTTTCCCCCCTCACACTGTTATCTCAAATGCTTGATTTATGTGAAAGCCGTTTCTGATTCATATAAGATATAATTATACTATGAACTACTTAAATTAAATTAAATTCATTATAAATATGAAATTAAATGATTTAATTTTCTCTACTTTATATAAATTATACATTGCTAACTGATTTTATAATATTCTATTACTACTAAGGTTTTGTTTTGATTCGATAGATTACGTTGTCAAAAAAATTATATAAATAGCTAGTTTGATGTATAAATACGAATTTTACTAATGATAAATTTTAATATTTTTCAAAAAACTCATTTGCTAATACATCAGCTATTATTAGGTGTTAATTGGGCATTATAGGAAGTTTGTGTCGAGAATTATTATTTATTGTAATATTCATATTGATAAATATCTTGCCTAAATTATTTTTTGTTCACAGTGTATTATTTTACTTTGTATCGAAATGTTATATATAAACAAGTTAAAACCCACGATGTATCTAATTATAAAATACGTGTTTGATATAAATATATTTAGATTCCACTGGAATGATATTTAAATTGTTTTTCAAAGGCTTTTAAAATAGCTATATAATGATCAAAGCGTTTTTTATTTATAAATATATTTAGTGACAGTTGATTTTTTTATTGTATTTTATACCATTTTGTGCTTTTATTTTGCACACAACAAAATACATATAACGATGAAATATAGATGCGTTTAATATATTACAATAACATACACCCGACGGTACACACAGGAATATTCATCTGATAATAAATGAATTTATGGATGTCAGCCACGATTCCGAGTATAAGGTGATAAATAAGTGGAACGTGAATTCAGCTGAAAGACCTGAGCCCCGCCGAATAAAGTACGGGACTTGAACAAGAAGACGGGAGAAAGAAAAAAGAACGTTCAGAAGTATGCCCGAACAAAGAGAATAATTTATAGGTTATCCCGTGCTCGGACAACAGTTATAACGAAACGTCGGCACCGTGAGCTAATTGAAGTGAGTCAAAAATCATTACGTAAATACCTCTCGAATCTACACGGGATACCACTCGAAACCTGTGCCAGACACTTTCAGTTGTGTGTCGATAAGTTGTCAGCACCTTGGGATGTCGGGGATCAGAAACTTGGTTTGGCGGAGCACTCTCTATACATATATTTCGAATTGATATAGCATGTTAGATACGTCGTTTAGTTTATAAGCTGTGAGATGTGTTCTGGATACGGTCAAAATTACTTGTATGAGTTTAAACGCAACGCTAAAAGGTAACAGACATGATCGGATTTATTAACCGTTAGCTATTGATCCAATGTACGTATAGCTTAAGTTTATAGCTACAGCTATTGGGTGTTTTAGCTCGAACAATTTATTTTACTTCATTAAAAGTTATATGTCTAATTGTAGGCAAATCGATTGCTACGATTACATGTCTTTTTTTGAAGTACTCCACAGATCTTTGCCTATTAATATTAATATATGTTATAATATATATAATTAGTTTCTGCTATGCATAATCGCATTTTGCTGAAGATAAAAAAATAAAAAAGTGGGAGATAACTCTTTTAAAAATTGGTCTCTCGATTGTAAATGACAATCATATTAAATTCACTTTTCTTTAATAATAATGCGATAGATAATATATTTTATAAAACATGCATTGCCACTAGAGACATCAGCAGATCATCCAGGAGTCATTGCGACACAATCCCAGTTTCTCAACCAGCGTTCAATTTACGGAATACAACCGGAAACTATTTTTTTTTGTGGTAAATTGCACATAATTAAAATAAACCGTTACTTTTCTGGCGTCTATTTTTATACTTATATCTCTTTGGCCTCAAACCCCTAAAGATCCTGGTGTTTTTGAATTTCCAACGTATCTGGGAGATGGACATTATTAATTATTATATAATTATAATTTCAATCGATCATCACAGAATAGATTTTCTTTGATTTTTCTAATCTTACAGAAAAATAATAATAATAAAAAAATCGTGCATTGTAATATCTATTGATTGCAGGCTGTAATGGAGGATCTGATTCTTGATGATTATGAGTAAAAATTATCATTCATTAATAAAGATAAACTAGACAATAATGTAAAGAATGGGACCACACAAAAGCCCTCGTTACGACTTAAAAATGTTTTACATAAAAGACACGCAATGATTCTCGGGTTCATTAAATGTATATTTCTTTGTTGCGAAACGGTCACAAGAAACAATATATCACCGGAAGACAATAAACACCGTAAGACCGCAATATTCCCTTTGCACAAGTCGACCTTGGAAAGATATCCATCAAGTAAATGTTACTTTCTAATGGCGTGTAGACATTTCGTTCAACAATTGGCTGGATGATCGCTCGCTGCATGATTGTGATTCGTCAGCTTTGTAATCTTTAATACTTAAGGTTGGAGACGTGCCCCCACTAGCAGAGAAACAAAGATACGGCCTGAGACCCCCGAACACAATCATCGCAGCATAAAGGAACTGACCCCACTGCTACCTACAGGATTTCCTACGGACATCATCCCACCGCCAGCTTCTACACCCCTGCTCGGAAAGTGACGACACTCGCCCATCATAGTTTGTCGCAATTTATGTAATTTATTATAATAAATTATTACTAGTTTTAAACTGCGTCTTTCTGGCGGATAAGTCATACCCCTTAGGGTTAAAATACCTTAAACTTATAATTATTAAAATATAGTTATCAGATTTTCATTTTAATCTTATTTCACTAATAGAAACCACTTAAAAGTCTATGACAGCTATCAATTAAACAAATCAATTCTATAAGTTTTATTTGAAATGATCGTAAAAAATAAAACTAGGGCTCTTTTTTCATACTGACTGCTGCAAACCGTACGTGACAAAAGACGCATTTCTATAATAGGATTATAAAATCCATTCGAGAATTTCCGCATATTAAAAAGGAAAGCACGTTAAGATGCAAAAAAATATTTACCGGTCGTTACAAACCTATTCAGATGTCACTATAGTCGCTGACTATTGACCTTACAGATCTGGGTTTAAATTTCATGTATCTCTTAGTGGTATTTAATTTGTTTTGTGTCTGGGAGATCTACATTAGTGATTTTAATGTCATTTTAAATTTTAATAATAATTGCTTCGATTATAATATTATAATAAATCTAATCGATCATCACAGATAAGGTTTACCTAGATTTTCCTAATCTCACGGATAAATATCATAATGATTAATAAAAATCGAGCCGGATCGTACATATAAGGTAATAAAATAGCACTAATAATGAGCTATTTCAGCTCATGACCCATATTATTTAATATTTTCCAAAAAAAAATCAAAGTAACGGTCAACAAAGTTTAGTAAGAAAGCAAGCAAATTCAATTACACCCCTAGATCACCGAATTGGTCTTGACAGCAAAAGGTGGACGAGCACTAAGCCTCTCTTAAGCTGTTCGTGTGTATGAAAACGAATACACAGCAACCAATTTTAACTAAAAACATGTGCTTGGCACAATCACATGTACTGCATATAAAAAGACTCCTGACCATATATAAAATCACTAATTATCAAAATAGCTTAAAAGATTAATTTGTAATATTTAAAAAAGTATTCGCTTTAAATAAACATAACATATTATTTCGATGACAGGAAATATTTCATTAAAATTATAAACGAATAAATAAATGTAATGTTTGATTTAAAAAAATAGTTAATCACTGCTACACTATTCGATTCAGAGAAGCATTTTACATTTAATATTAATCTAAAATAATCCTATAATCCATGTTATCCAATCTTAAAATTGTATTTCTGACTATTTGAATTTTTTCTGTAGTTAAAAAAAGAGGCAGTATAAATTAAGCCGTTTGCCCCAAAAGCCACTAACTAGTAATTTAAATGTACAGAAAGCTCTCGCATAGGGTTTTTTTTTATTTATCACCGTATTTGTTTTGCCCTACTTGCTTTTAATTTTTATTTGCGTTTTAATATAACTATATATTTATATTAACATTAAATTAAAATATTTGTTTTTCTATAAGTTCTGGTCTTTTACATATTTTTATTATTTATAAGATATAATAAAACTAAATAAAGAATTAACATAATAATGTAATTTACATTTAATATTATTATTATAGGCGGCTATTTACTCATATTTGTACCCACCAAAAACAAGGTTAGTTAAAACCATAGCGCTGCTGTTATTATTCAATATAATATATATATCGATGAAAATAATTTCGAAGCGTATATATCAATTTTAATGGTTTCCCATTATAGTTATTTGACCTTCCAAGAACCCAATAACCGACTCTCAATTAAATATAAAATTATATTTATTACTCAATACCCATAAGCGAGGTACCTGAACTTTCCTCTTTGGCGCAATTTAATTGAGACACTAGCGCACGACAATTTGAGCAAAATTACTTATGGAAATTGCTTTTCGATACATTTTCTCGTGACGTTCTCCGAACAATTTTCCTATCTATCCGAACAATTATCGGACAACCTTCCGGATTTTCGAATCGCGAGACGTCTGATGGATTATAACAGTGGTCGGCAACTGTAGGTCGACTTATCGACTTTGCTTTGATGTTTTCGCCACGCTGTTTTTGCGTTAACTTGAAAACTCAGTCGTTAAATAATACCACCCCTTTATGAATATTTTCCGATCGTAATAATAATATGTAAAAGCTTTCAAAGATTAATTTGCGGCACGGCGAAGAATTGAATAAATAATAAAGTGAATATTCCGTCCCGGCCGTCGATAAATTATTATTGGGAAGTAAAATATTACCGTGAAATATTAAATGTCAATAAAAAAATCAAAATGATATGAAAACAATTTATCTTTCTTCTACTTACACCCCACATATTTAGCCAGCCGTGTGTGGGCTTAACTATTTCTCAGTAAATTATCGATACCTAAAATAAACACGGGAATTCTTCTTAAGACAATATAATTTATTGCGGTATTTACTTTAATATTTTTTGTGGCATAACATTTTAATTGGAGCACACCGATGCGGGATACGTCACAATACAAATCGTAAGGAATTAATATTTAATTTCCCAAATAAAAAGTTTGCTACAATTACCAAAAAGGAAAACGAATCTTAGACAGATCCTTTGCAAGGGTAAATCCATAACTAATACATTGGTTAGAACATAGTAAACGACCCGACAGATTTTTGAAGCTTTATCAGTAAAAATAGATTTGATAGAATAAATCTGAACGAAAGTGATTATCAAGATAATAGAAAGAGAACAAATGCATTTGCGAGCTACTGCAATGCAACTCCAAAGTGCGCAAATTCACACGATAAAGACAAAAATATACATATATACCAAAACGCCTATAAATCGATAATTTCACAATTTTGGATATTTAATATGGTTTCAGAAAATTTGGTACGGCAAAATATTGCCAGATCCTGCATTCATTCTAGCTGGTATGCTTAAAATTACAATATATAGTATATCATCGCATATCTGCTGTTGTTTATTTTTTTCTACCTATCGTTGAAAACAAATAATTTTCTCGATATATGGAGAATTACGAAAGTTACTTCCATAACTAAAAAGAAGCTGAAGTAAATTATTATAGATCTGTGTCGATCTTATCAGCACCAGTCAAAGTATTAGATTATGCTGCACCATATCAAAAAATAACAGCAACGAATCTGCTTTATTTTTGCTATTTCGTGACGTAAAGCTCAAGTGGGTGTGATCTACACTGATTTAGAGAATTTTAAATTCTTTAAACAAATAAATAGGTTTGGGTTTGCTATTAAATACATATTTCTTTCAATAATACTTTTTCGATCGTCGTCAATATGATCAAAAGGGACAATACAAGTCGTATAAATATGTTGCTATATCGGGAATTTTTTGAAGTATTTTTAAAAATAATCATTGAGAATTGTAATATATCTTACTTCTATGTAAAAAAATTATCTGCTAATAGATCACCACACATTTAAAAAAAACATTTCATGACATATTCTAAAGCAAACACACCACATAAATTTGATTTTAAAATAAATAACAATGTACTTTATTGCATAAAATTAGTTATTGGGTTTAACTAGTGTTTCTTCTCAATAATTATTTCTTGAGAATTTCACGAAAAAAATGTCATATCGAGAAAATTCATATCTCGAGAAATCAAAAAAATGAGAATTTTTAGGATAATTTAAAAGATTTTTTTGTAATTCAAAATTGACTTTGTATAACGCTGCTTTTTTATAACTCTGCATAAGGGCTGGTTTATGCCTAACATGCATACTTCTTAAAAGGTTTAAATAGGGGTCTGGTAATGACAAAAAAATGTTCACAAATTTTAACACTAGAACTTGCCTAATTTTTGTTTAAGTAATAAAAGAAGCCACTTAGATATGAAACCTTATTGAAGATGTTCATATTAAATGTTTAAAAAAATGGTTTTTGCAATTTTTTATTCTTCTAACCGGCTGGCGATTTATTTTTACTTTGGTGATCTAAGAACCCGCTCCTGATTTAGGGCTATTTTTCTTCTTCGATAATCTAAAATTTTAGTTTTTTATATTGTTAACTTTTATCGAAAATTGTCTTACGAATTGGGTATAAATACAAGAGCCCAAAATTATTTTATTCCGAAACATTTTAAGTTCAACAAAGTGCAAAAAAAATTGATGACATTAATTAATTATTTTTGAAATCCAGAATCTTTCACCAGGCAAAAAAAAATGACTTCTTCTATTCATCAAAATTTCTATTTATTCATCAAAAGCAGAAGTATGTTAAATGAGTAAAAAGGTATTTGCAGATTATTTATTGGCTCAACGAAATTTATAGAAAATTTGAAAAATTTTCATTAACGCAATAATTAGAGAAAAAAAAATCTTTTACCTTTACAGAGAGTAGTGTAAAAAAACATACATCTCACAAATTAATGGAGAAATGTATTTAAAATATGTGAATCGACAAGAAAAAGAACAAATAATTTGCGGTGCATATTTGAAGCCTTGTTGTCGATTAAACCAACATCAACACAAAACGAGAGGAATTTTTCTACGGACAAATTATTTTTATAAAATAAAAAAAATAGTCCTATTCTAATTTGGATGGCATGTGTTTTTAAAAAGTTATTTTAAGAATAATATAATATAATGTATATAATATTAATTCATACATATATTAATAAAAAAATATTAATGTTTCGCCATTTTCAAGTTGTTTTATATTTTAATTATATACTATGATAATATTCGAAAAATTATTATGTAATTATTTTATTAATTTATATTTCTAATAAAACAAATTTGTACGAAATAATTTACAGAAGCAAAAACACTCTTAAATAACCGATGTTCTGAAATACTAAATAAAAGAAAAACGTAATAGTATTAAAGTGATAAAGTTACTTTTCCTTGACCTAACAGACATTTATAATAGAGAAAAATTCAGGTAAAAACAAACATATATAAATGGCTATGCTTTAAAAACATGTTTACTTAAAAATGTATTACTAAAAGAATTGCCACAAAATTTAACGTACTTATATTATACAAAAACCAAAAAGTGCACATTTCTTTGAAGATCGATACGAAAGTGTTTTTTTTATTAAAAAGTCTTTAGTCGGTTGGCAGTTTCAGCTTGCTTGCTCTTCGCATGCAAAAATAAACCGTTTATAACAAGTTTTTAAAGTACTTGCACTATTCATGATTATAATACCTCCTTTTGGAGCTTTCGCAGCCGTAATCGGATTTGTTGCCGACTTCATAATTATACATTAAAAACTAAAGTATGTTATGTTTGGCTTATGGCACCCCTGGGCTCTTGAGAGCGCACACGGTTTGCTCAACTTTTGACACTAATTCCCTGCAAATACGTCACATGCACGTTTCTTCACCGAATGGCACATACATACACACAAAGATTAATATCTACTTCACCCAAAGCTTCGTCAAAGTTTTCCACTAAAATTTATGTAAGCGCTCATTCAAAACTAGTCGACGGAAGCCAAAAAACTACACTGCCCTTTTTTGGGATATTACCCCGGCGATAATTAATTACAGCGCAACCTTGCTTTACTTGTGTTTTCTAATCTGTTTGAAACACCTGTGCGTGTGTTTATGTTTTGTGTAAAATGGCGGCGTACATCACCGCTCATTTTTGACTGAATATTTAATAGTGTTTTAGTTTTTGATGTTGTGATGTCAAAGTTTTACGCACATTGTTTATAAAGCGCAGGGATGATATGAAAAAGGATAGGTTCGTAAATATTTTATGGTCAAATCTGAATGGACAATGAGATCATACAAACCTAGTCACATACAACGACGTTAAAATAATTTACTATCAAATCTAAATCTAATTCAACCGTTTATTTTTATTATTATCTTAATCAATAAGACTAGTTGTTATAACATGAAAAATAATTTCACCCGTCTAACATCTGTTCTATCCAAGAACGGACTCTAGGGAAAGCGGCAAAAAAGCTCTATTTATCATGTTGGGCAGGGGCAAGTTTCTTCTTCTTTCTGGACAAAAAGTAGAGCTTTCGGAGCAACTGTTACGACACGAAACCGCACCCGGGAGCCGGCGTCGGAGTTGCGGCGTCGATTCGCGCCATTTCCTATTCGCCGGATGTTTGCAGAGATAACGACCGGAGGATGCGTGAGGCTTTTCCCGAGAAATGTCGGAGATAAACGGAGAATTCGAACGAGACACATATTATGATACTGTGCTTTGATATGAAGTTTACAAAGGACGTCAATGACCATTGTCGCATTCGGGAAATGAATTTTCAAATACAGGGTTGGTCAATATATATGTATAAGTATATACCATTTTTGTAAAATATTTGTATTATTTTCATAATCCTTAAAGATTCCTTATTTTATTTTTATTCATTTTGCAAACGAGCTTGGATGATATTTTATTTAGGCACAATTGCTTCCGCTTATCTTTATCTCTAAACGTATCATAGGCAATATATTTTTAAGAAAATATAATTTAATGAAATCTGTAGCTATATTATTGCATAATCGATATTGTCCATATATACTTTACTAACTTTAAAATATATCGAGCTTAGTATAATATATAAATAAATAGTAGTTAAAATAGACTTTAAAAATTCATTGTGGTCTAAGTTATTTCTGCTAAGTAATAAAGTTTTTTTTTATATTATCGACTTATATAACTGCTCAAAATGTATTTCTAGCTACTATAAAAGTCAATAGCTAAAAGTATTATGTATCTTATACATTACTTTTTGTTTTAACTACAATTATTCGCTGCCATATGGCATATACTAGTGATTTATCTATGACATTAGCAGATATCCTAGAATTTAAAAGCTACAAGTTACTACATAATTAGAATGTTGACCAAACAATTATTTGGTTTACATACTGTGAAATGCCTTGGTATGATTGATATTTTGTAAAATTCCTTGAGTTTTATAAAGCAAAATTATTTTTGAGGATTATAAACCAAAAGCATCTATTTTGTACAGTCATGTACAGACAATATGTTTTTCAAATTTATATTTCAACAAAATTAGCGTAAAAATCAAAGTGAAAAAATTTTTTTACTTAGATTTTTCATCAATAAAATATTAACTAATTAATTGCATGGTATTACTTTAATCATAAGAAATCAACAAATGAAACATTACAAACGTTGGTCTAAATGTACTATTGAGCTTAGAATTTTTGCGAGTAACTTTGGCAATTCAGGTCACTCGGCCGAGTACTTGCCCAATCTGAGCGCACTGGGCCGAGTGATGAACACAGCATCAAAAATACAGCATTATAATTAATATACAATTGTGTTTAAGCGTTTACTTTTAATTAAAATAATTTAGGTAAAAATTATAAGGGCACTAAAAAATATTTTAAAAAACATTATACAAAAGTTTTTAACTTGACTGTTTATTTTATAACATTTAATATACTCAAAAAATCAAAATTTGGGTGAATTTTGCTTTATAGTTATTGTTTATCAATAGTTCAGTCCACTCGGTCGAGTAGAATATTCACTTAATATGAACTCAAATTGTAATACATCTACATTTAAATGTTGATATAAACTGTGGCATCTATAGTAAACCAGAAAGATTTAAACAATTATATACATTAATTTTAGAATTTCTTTAGAAAATTCTAAATCGAGAATTTTCATTAAGCCTTATTTAGGTAAAAATCATATTTGAACAAATATTTTTAAATGTTTTACAAACACTGCATAAAAAGTATGGTGCTGTGCCAGATGTTTTGAAATATGCATGCTTTCTAAATAGAGATTGAAAGTATTTTATTATTAAAAAATTGTTGAAAATTTTCTTAATTACTATAATTTCTCTTATATTTTCTTTGGTAATCTAAAAACTTTAAAAAGAACTAAAAAAAAAACAGATAATAAAAAACCACTTTACATAAGAATCGACAGATTGCATAGATCTACGAAGGCTTTCTACAGAGCTAGGTTATAAAATATACCGCTCTGTGAATATGAATCTACTGATCCAAAGGTTTTCTTATCTGTATCTTTTTCGAAATATAAAAAAATTAAATTTGCAACAACTGTTATTGTAAATTTTCTCTATGATTTGGGTATAAACACGGAAGCCCGAAATCCCTTTGTTACTTGACGCCATGTAATCAATCGAAATCCTTTATAACAAATAATAATCCTACTGAAGTTTGTTCTCTTCAACGATTATTTAATTACTATATAAAGAGATATATATTAATACAATTTATTATTGTAATTAAATCTCACATATATTGTATATATTTTTTAATTTATTAAAATTTCTCGAGAAAATTAAAAAATAAAAATCAAAATTTTGTTTTCTCGCGAAATGAAAAACATCGAGAAACCAAAATACCTATTTATTGTCAAAATACACTAGAATAACAAATTTCTAGGCGCAGCTGCAACAGAAAAAAACGTATTACAAATAAATTTTACTACTCTTGACGTCGTGCAATATGCTACAAGCGTCAGGTAAATTTCCATCGTTTTTTTTAAATAAATTTTGCAACAATTGAAGAATCGAGTACATAGCTCGTAGAAACATCAACCGATAGCAATAGAAATAAATGTTTTACAAAAACACGTTTATTAGATCTACAAGTTTTTTTATGAACAGAAGAATAATACTGAACGTCAGTGCCAATTTAGTACAAATATTATCGATTTCAATATATATATTTAAATAAAAACCCTTTATGCCACCGCTAAAGTTTCGTTTCTTAGATAGTTCGGACACTCCTTGAAAGAAATAGTCGCCTTCAGAGACTACGCTGCCAGGGGCCGCAGCTTCAGAGACTGCCCTATCAAAGCTTTCATCACTCGTTTCAGGAAATAAAAAGATATTTATTACAGATATTTGAATAGATATCTTTCCCGCTATTGCTATGGTTCTAGCACATCTAGAAAGAAAGAGAGAGAAGTCAAAACAAATTGTAAAATCTTTTGGTTAAGAGCTTAACCTCTGACACACACTATAAATCACATCATTACACCCACAGGCGCGACACGTTTACGACACATTTCAGAGTCGTCGCGACGCCCTTTGTTGGCCGTCATTGCGGTGTACATTTAATCATGGCACAATTGCCATACGGCTTCCGTGCATACACATTGCGGCCAGGTAATTTAAATTCTGCGGCCGGACTTAACGCACAATTAAACCCGTGTCCCCCGGCCATATATCTTGGACGGCGGTTGGACGCCCCTGGCGCATGAAATTCGATTTTGAGCCGAAAACATGTGGCCTTTATTGTTTTTCGAATCGTGCGAATCCTG
The DNA here is from genome assembly GCF_051122295.1 of Plectrocnemia conspersa. Taxonomy (NCBI): domain Eukaryota; kingdom Metazoa; phylum Arthropoda; class Insecta; order Trichoptera; family Polycentropodidae; genus Plectrocnemia; species Plectrocnemia conspersa. The sequence continues at coordinate 7,831,675 of NW_028277174.1, read as the reverse complement.
TGGCCGGGCTAGGTCGTAAATCGACTTTAAGTCGATCGATGGGCTCCCTATCTTGCCGGTAATCAGATCTTATAATTTATTTTGACCTTTTATATGAAATATTTTCACTTTCGGGGCTCGACCCTCGCACATCAATAACGGCGCTCTGTCGTGTCTTATGAGCATGAAAAGCGCGTTTTATTATTGATACGAAAAACAATAAAGATCACGTCTAATTGTGTGCCGTAAAATAAAAGAGGTATTGACCGGAAAACTGAGCCTCGGAGACGTAGAATATAATCCTTTTTTATTTTCAATCTGACGTGAGTCGATTATTGTTTGTTATGATGCGTAGTGACGTTTTGTCTTTTAATATAATATATATTGATATTTTTATTTTATTACGAAAGTATTGAATAGTTCATGTGAATATTGTTTCTGCATATTTTATTAGTGGCATCAATATTAAAACTTATATTAACTATAACCAGTATTAAGAACATGAAAACATTAAATATATTTAAACACAATACCACAAGATCTGTGCTACATTGAAATTTCGAAACCGGTCAATTTGCTAACTTCAATGCTTACAACAAGCAACTGCAGATGCGTGGACCAAGAGAGAGTAAAGTAGAAGATAAGTCAAGATGATTAACCTTTTATTTGATATAATTTATAAAGCATAACACAATACAAATTGCTAAAAAAAGTTTACCCGCTTAAAGTGAAATGGTAAACCGTTAAGAATTATTAAAATTCTAGGAATCAATATATTCAAACCTAGATATGTACTAGTCAAGATTGTTGTTTCAATTATATGTATTGTTTCTTGTTTAACTATGTATTTATTTCTCAAGAAATAATAAATTAATCCAAATTTCTTAAATTCTCAAGAAATTACAACATATTATAAAAAATAGATGTAATATACAATATATATGTATAATACAACAATTTGGTTTTATATTTACGCATGAAAATTATATTCTTGTTAATTATAGAAATATTAATGAATGCAAAAAATAGTAATAGTAAATACATTATTAATTTTAATATAATATATTATTATTATTTTTCTAGAAAAATTTAATGGATGTAATTAACCCTTGCATTCCTTATTATTACTGACCGGCAAATGTTTAAAAAAGTCAAGACAAAATGGTTGCTAATCATGAATTCAAGATTTGTTATTAACATTTTTTTTGAAGAGCTAAACCAGAAATCCCTTTCCTTTTTCTATCTTCTCAGAATACAACTCTGAATTTAGATCATTTTAAACTACTATGTTTTAAAAAAGCATTAAAAATATTTGTAAAACTTTTAACAAAATAATAACGAGAATCTTGGAGAAGCATTTCATTTTTCAATAAATCTGTCATGTTTATTTTGCATTTTTTGAGAGGTTATCGAAAAAATACATATGTATGTACTTTAATATTTTATCTGCAAACCGCGTTTCATTGAACATTTTTAAAGAACCTAAAATGATCAAAAATGTACGTTTCATATGGATTTTACCAATAAGTGCTGATTTCTAGTGGATTAGTGAAATAGACACAGCCCATAATATAATAGAGGCTTAGTGAACTTGTAACAGAGTGTAAGTAAATTTGTAATTTAGTAATTTATTTCATGATTGGAAATCTTCTGTTGCAACATAAGCAATGCGATTCAACGATACAATAATACTTTTGGAACGATTTGATTTTATATCGTTTAGATATTTTTCCGGTGGTAAATTCATAGAAGAATTTAAGATCTGTTATTGGATAGTGGTGTTATCTCACTATTAATTTTACAATGTTTGATTGTTTTGATAATAATCCAAAAAGATATTCATTTATATTGCAATTTTAATAAATATAAATTTATTAATTCAATTTATCGTGATTTAAACAATAGTAGTGAAACTTAGATTGAAGGAAATTTTGTAACTCAATTCATATACAGATGTTTGTTATGCGCAAGTAATGTGATTTAAACGCGAATTCATCAAATTACGTGTACAACGTGTGAGACAGAGGATTCCTTGCAATTGGGAATTATACGATTATGCGGCATTGATATGCTAGAAAGTATCTTCTTTGTGTTGATTACGATTAAGCTTTGCATAATAAACGACATGTGTAATCAGTATGTAATCTCGTCATCCTCTGTGACCACCGTGCTGTGAAGACAATATTACGCTCGACTATAGATATATTAAATACATACATGCGAGTTGCCGTTCCTAAAGTTTCCGAATTTTAATTTCATATTTTTTGTAACTCTATGTTTATATATACTTAGCTAAAAATCAGTAAGTTTGTAGTATTCATGTAATTTGTACTTTTTTATATGGCAATATATTATATTATTACTTGATATGGAAGAAGTTCGAGATGTGAATCAACAGTTATTTCAAAAGACAAGCTGCCTCAAAAATTTAGCTACTGTGTTTTTGCCTTTCAGAATTTATTTGAAATATAAGTTTGGTCTAGAGTTAATCTAATTATTATTATCTAACTATTTTTCTATATCCACTGATTGCCAATAGAAATTTTGTCTCGAGATTTCTTAATAGTAATTCTTTAAAAAATCTCAAAATATTTAGATGTCGTAAAATATTTCTAAACTATGCTTCTATTGTGTGTCTAAGTCTATAAAATAATAATTTAATAATAAAAATCCTAAAATTAAATTATAAAATAAAAATACCATTTGCTTAAAAATAAGCACTATAGATATTCCGAAAATAATTTATTTAATTAAGATATAAATTAAGACTTTTCTGATCAAATGAAAATATTTTCATTGACAGTTATTATATTATTAATTACAAATTAAAATAATATTGAAAAATATACGATGGTTACTATGCCGCAAAATAAAAAAATAGGGTAAAGAAAGAATTCTAGACGTAAAAAGGAAATGGATCACGCACGTTGAATATGGATATATAACATAGAGCACTACTAACAAATAAACCTACATACTTTACGGAACGTGAACGTATTTTTTTACGACAATGATATTATTAACCAAAATTTAATGCCTAATGCAATTTTATAAAATGGTATTACCTATACAGACACGTAAAAATAATAATAAGCAAAAATTTATACAAAATTCCATTTACTTACAAAAACACACAAACCAATAAAAATTTATTTAAAATAAAAGAAGAGGTAAAAGAATTTTATATCTTTAGAAGAAAGTTATATTTTGAATTATTTATCATTCAAAAGAGATGTTTCATTAAAAATACATTTTTTTTGGGATTACTCTATATCAAGTATTAATTTAATTAAATAGTAATTATTTTATTTTTATATTTATTATTAAGAACTATAGGTAATTCCGAAGTTTTAATTTTGGGATTCCATAAATTGTCCAGATTTAGAATCCTTAATGGCCAATAAATAATATAATGTCATCGTACGATAAACTCGTAAATAAAAAAAAAATAATGCTAATACAATATAATACCCTGGTAAATAGTACATAGCTTGATAATATAATATTAAGGCTTATCAATATCATAAACCGCACATCACAGCGACATTCCATTGACACGCTATATTAAAAGTTCGGAAACTTTTTGAACAACCTATGTACATATATACTTACATACAATTAGGCGTATACGTATATTGATTATTCTCATATTTAATACGGTAAGCCCTGTGAGAGAGACTTGGGAGGTGAAAGACTGCAATTTCAGTTATCCTACGTCGGCCGAGATTACAGTACTTTATGCCCGTACGGGGTAACCCTTGGAATTTTGTAACGTTAATTTAAAATGCACCTGTTTTCGGTCGTAAAGGGAATCAAAAATCCGTGAATTTAACCGCCGACTGGTGAATAATTCACAAGCCGTATAAAACTTTCCGTTTTGCGTTCCTGAAATGAAATATTATAATTTAAACAGTGTCTTCATTTGCGTTTATTTTCTCAAATAACACTATCCTTCATATTCCACTAATAAACGCGCGCCAGTCAGAATAAAAAAAAATTGGAAGCGAACTCGCAGCGTATTTAATTTAAAGTATTTCTTCGAATTGGCATAAATATTTCATGACGAAACATACAAGAGTTTTTCAGAGATGAAACGCTCCATATATTAAAAATATCTTTTTTTGTACGAACAAAAACAAATATAGGGATTCGTTGTAATATTACGAGTGACCTTATAAAGGGAGGGAAAAAACTCGAGATCCGCGGACCCCTTGTTTGACTACGCCGCTGAAATATTCTATGTATTCGCATATCTATATTAATATGATATGTGTATTCGTATTTACGTATATTTATACAGACACGTACGTATTTAATATTGAGATATGTAAATAATTTTATTAACATTTTTCAGTTTTTTTTTATAAATTGTATTCAATATAAATACTGAAAATAAATGGACATTCGCCTTCATTAACTTAATACGGGTTTATGTGCAATTTTAAATAAAGGAAAAGTTTGTTAACTTAACAGACATATATTTTAGATAAATCAATTACGATTTGAATGTAATAATAAGCAAGATACTTAAGATAAATAATTAAAATTATATCTTTCGATTTTACATAATCTTACTAAAATAATATATTATTTTATCGTTTTAAGTAATTGATATTTAAATAGTTGAAAATATTACATATTTATAAACTCATTTTATGCTTTATCCTAGTGCAAAATTCTGCCATGCCATAGTCTATAATTCTGTCCATTTTATTTGTATTAGCTCACGAAAACAGCGTAAAATTTAAGAGTGATGCTCTCTATTACCCCTTTGAGCGGTATCGCCGTACATGTACGGCGATCAAATTTTCCCTGTTTTGAAGTACCCCAAATAGTTATATATTTACAAATAATATAATTTAAACATTATATTCATATAATATTTTTTCAATTTAATTTGATGTAAATGATTTTTATAGAAAATAATACGTAAGTCAACATAACAAAAATATGTTATATTTATTTTATAAATGAATATTGAAAGCCTCTAAATTATTAAAAAAAAATCCACAGAAGCCGAAACATATAAAATATATGCAAAATAACACACTAATACAAAAAGTAGTAAAATAAATCAAAGCAATTACGCGCTGAAAAACGCTGATTTTTTTCTATAATTGTCTATAAATTTAATATAAATAATAATAAATAATTATGGAAAAAAAACTAAAAAATAACTTCTTATTTAAAGGGTTAACTATACGACCAAATTTGTAATATTAGACTATATTATTTTAATTCAAGAAAATGATAAAAAAATTGACGTTACATTGAACTTGGCGTACTTTTTTGGATTTCAAATATATTAATCCATAATTTATCACCTGTTATTTATTTATTTAAATTAAATTAAGACTGCCGTGTCTGAATAAGTTACCCCAATGCGTCATGATGTAAAAAAATAAACAATACATTGCATTATTAATATACATTAAAAAAATATAAAAGCAATAAGCAAAAAAATACACCATAAGAAAGAGAAAAAATCATGGTACATTAAAATTTAATGAAAATAACTAGACCAGTTTTACGTGGCTGACATTAATTCTCGAAAACGTTACGGAACCCAAAACTAAAATTCCATAAAAATTGTTTCATTGTCGACAGCACCCTTTACCAGTTAAAAAAAAAACAATAAGCATATAACTTTCTGCGAAAACTTAGCGAATCGTATCCCAACGGTCCCAAAAGAAAGACGCTGGGACACAAGAACGAATAATAACCAAATATATATTAAAAAGGTTTCTCAAGTACCTTTTCTCAATTTTTCGATTGTGAGGAAGTATTTGGTTTTTAGGGATTCCAAATTATAGATCACGATCCAAGAATGCTGCAAACTATCATTGATCATGAAAGTGAAATGCACTATAACAAAGCCGAGCATCTTGTAAGATTTATCGTATACTTTGTTTAATAGTAGAGAACCTCCACTTGCCTTCAAAAATGATTCCGAGACTTGAACAATCGAACAAGACGAAATCGTTTGAACAATCCAAATGTAATCGTGATCGATAAAATGAAACAGTATGCACTTTTCGATGCTAAAGGGCGGATTTTTTCATTGCTGATAAATAAATATTTTAAAATATACAAACGCAAAAAATTCCCAAAAACTAAAAGAACAATGTCGAGCTTCAGTGTGAGTTTATAAATGTTTGAGGGCGAATAACCAACATAGTTTAAATATCTTATATGTAATGGTATACCTATAACAAGGAAACCAATATAGTGATAATTATCGCTTAAGCACAGCATATTCGATACACGACTCGAGCTCGATTTTAATTAAATTCATCGTCAAATGTTAGGTGTTTTAATATTACTATTAATATACATGTAGGTACATTACACGAAGAAATTTTAATGACGAGTTTAAATAGCTTTTAATTGACTGAGTGCTTTTATTTAAATTTCTATTTATGATAAATTTGCTGTTAACAAAATAATAGTTATCACTCATGTATTCATCAAAGAGGTCTGCGGATAGTCACCAATGCCTTATAGAAAAATACTATAACTAGGAACGTTTTTCGCTTATCACAGAATTGTTTTTGTTGCGTATTGTTTAACAAGCTTAATCTATCGAAAAACCATTCAACACTAATTGGAATCGGACCTGCACAACTGACTCGTTGTTTGATGGTATTATGGATGTAATTTGTATAGGAAGAGGCATTCGATGCATTTAAATTACATATAAATTTTTTTTTATCTGCTCTCAATTTTATGCAGATGTATTTCATTCATTTTTTACAGCTATTGAATTACTTGTTTTCAATTTGAATCGTGTTACGATGCATAAAATAATAGCGATATATTTTTTAATAAAAACATGAATATTTGCATGAAAAACATAAAAATAATGCTAATTGAATATTTTATATAAATATGCATAATAAATATTGATGATAGTATATGTTATTTCTGTGCTTAAAAATTTGGTTAATAGATATAATGAGAAAAGCGGTTTTTTTCTTTTTATTATAATATATTATTATAGGCACAATGATGAGAAAAAATTCATCTTCCTAGAAAAGAACCAAATAACTTTGTATAATATTATTAATTTGGTCAGGTTAAAGTAATTTATTTAACATATATAACCGACATAAAGTACAAGAGATCTCTTAAATTCATACTCTTTTTCAATAAGCAACTATTACGTATGATTCGTAATAATTTACAAAGCTAATCAAAGATCAGAACAGAGCTTTTTTACGTGTGCTTCTTTATCAAACGTGTTTATTTGGTCCACGTTATTATTAAATATATACATCCATAATAAAACATATAATATATACAATATATGTTATCAAAAGTGGCAGTTAATTAAATCCAAAATGTGCTCGTAATAATTAGGTGCCCTGTGTGAATGTCAAAAGCTGGCGAAATCATTTACGGCTACGGCAATATACACGAAACTGGCTTTCCTTGTCAACGCTTAACAACCCGCTAACGTTACAACCCTTAAATCTGCCGCCGCAGGTGTTTCCCAAATATACCTAATCAATACACAGTGCTGTATAATATGTGACATTTAAACGACTTTACAGACGGATAGTTACAAATAGTGTCATAGTTTATAGCAATTGCTGGGCATCAAAAATAGGTTATAAATAATCGCGCAATTATTTGCAATATATATTTTCCTACTAAAAAATTATGCAATTAAAACATATTTAGGTTTTAAACTTACGTTTTTTTAATACGATTATTAATTTTACAAACATACATAATACTGATTTAAAACCATTTTCATGTTTATGATTGTGTTGTCAGCTAATTTTAATAAATATAAAACCTAAGATAAAACGTCACCGGTAACAATTTAAGAAAAAAAACTAATTACGGTGGTTAAAAAAACAATGGTTAAGATATATAGTATAGCTAAATATCTGAATACATTGAAATGTATTTTTTAGTTTTTTAAGCAATATGTGCCTTGTCATTTTTTGCATGTTTTTAAATTTAATGCAGCTTTTACCATAGTTTTCGTAGTTACGCGAAATATTTTTTATATTATTTTCTGGTTTAAAATTATCAATGGTTGCTTACTGTTGTTATTTGTAGCGTATTAGGAATATTTAATAGTAATAGAAAAAAGTAAATTATATTTTATCCGAACAAACATTTGTAAAGATTTTATTTTCTGTAGTACGTGCTCTTTTTAAAATAAATATTGGTCGAATGGGCGCAATGGCAGCAAACCATTTAAAGAAAGGTTCCAAAATTTTAGTTTGCCCTAAGTATAAGAGCATGTATTTAACACTAGATTTTTACTGTCCTGTTTACTTTGTAGAGGCAGTAGCAAATATTGTTTACGTTTCTAAAATATAATTGCTAATTTTTTATTACGATTAATTTTGATTTTTCACTTAATAAAATATTTATTTGATATATTTATACAAGATTGTTATAATACCGTAAACATTTTAAAATATAAAATATCTGTATCGTCAGTATACATAGATATACGCGTATTTTTTAATTTTGCGGTATCGTTCGTATACAAGATAAAAATATACGGCCGAGCAAACTTTTCTGAAGAACTTCAACTGGAATTTTCTACGATATTTAGTGCTCATTATTTAGTGAAACAACATTCTTCTCAGATAAAAGCGTATTAATTGTAACAGATATTCGGTATTTTATATGGGAAAAATAAAATAAACTCAGATTACTACTTTTACTTAACTGTTAAAACTTGCCGTTTATTTTATTGCCCTCTAAAAATAATTCGTTATTGGTTTTACCAGAATTAAAAAAAGTGTTAAACATACTTTTAAATTTATATACTAAGTTTATTTCCATATATATATAATATCTATATATATTTTTTTTCAACCGCAACAAATATAAATAATGCATAGCAAACGAAAGCTCTGTCGTTTGCTTTTGTAACAAATCAAACATTAGTTCTGCAAAATCGCGTTCTACGAGACCGACTGTTGTTCTTTTGGAACAGGTTCAGTTCTGAGAAATTTGAAGAGGATTTGCTTTTACATTATTCACGTTAAAACCGTGGGAAAGGGTCGTTGCGATCGCTTGCGGACTCTTACGCTTTGTATATCACCCCAATTCGATTTTATTACGGTCACAATTCGATTCTGGCCCTGGAGATGTTTGTCTTTGATTCGAGAAGAATGTCTTTAATGGCTTGTATTCATTACGGAATCCAACCGGAGATTTTCCGGAGAGATCGAACGTGAAAATCGAATCGATTGCGGCTTGGAGAAGATTATGTCCGTAATGCGTGTTTGACGCAAAAAACGTTTATTTTTATCCTACTTGCTTTAGCCGACATGTGTAGTGTCGATTTTGACCCAATTCCTTCAAATAAGCAATTTAACAAAAGCTTTATTGAGAAACTAGCAATTAGCTACTCGTTCTATATCCATTATTTAATTTGATTATGAATACTGTACACAAAAATAGCCATATTTTTAATTGGTAAAAATATAAATTCTGAATATATTTTTATATAAATATAACAAATTATAGTAATCGCAATTATTATGTAATTTATGTATGTATATAATTCACAAAAAAATAGTTTCTCACTAATTTTATTGACTTATGCTTTTAGAGCAGAAACTTATATTCATAAGACTTATAAAACATTTATTTTACCTTGCGGTTTCTTGCTATGTCGAATATTAATTAAATTTGCACGAACTTTATAGTCTGTTTTAAATTAGGTTTTAATATGCAACAAAAGCTCTTTGGTTTTACATAATTTGCGGGAGTTCTTTCGATAAGATTCATTTTTAATTAGCGAATTTCAACAATAGTTGCGGGCTAACTGTTTTCATTAAAATAATCCGAGTTTGATAATTCCTTTACTTGAAAAAGATTTTCATATAAATAAATAATATTTGTTGGTTTAAAAGCCTTTAAAAGTTATTTATGATGGCAAAAAAAAAATATTACTTAAATAAGCACTACACTATAATATTTGTAAAATCATCAAAATGATCAGAATTTTTAAATGTTTGCTTTAAAATTCCCAAGATTTTTTATTGTTCGCAATATTGCATCAAGAAGATGCTATATTGCATTGTCTTGGTAGAATGCTATAACACCTATGACTCCTAGCATACTGACTTATAAATAAATATACGTATATCTACCGCGAAATTTTATCCTTTGCTGACTTTAACTGCATGCTAATATATAAATCAAGAGCAGATTAATTTTTATTTTATCTAAATGTACAAGATTTTTTTATATAAAGGGCCGGAAGCAATTATACATCCTAATGGCATTTTCACTATGGTACATCAAAAATATTTTAAATATATTGCAAAATTTGATACAAAATTATTTTATAATGATCTTTTTAATTATAATGTTTATGAAATTCTATCTAATTTATAAACTGTTAATGTTCAATTATCTGAGCGTTGAGCGCGATTGAATTTTTATCAATGCTTATATTTTCACTACAATTTCTCTAGTTTGCCTTTTTGTTTTAATAACAAAAGCAGAAACCAGAAAAGAGTTTTCCACGAATAGAAAGCCAAAGCTGGCAAGATTACTCGGGATCAAGTAATGCGGTCGGTTATATCCGACCATCTGTGTTAGCAATTGAACAACTCCACTTCGAGAATTTTCCGAAAGGAAAAACTCACGATGTCGTCGATTTTCCTTTTTTTGGAAATTTTTATGCGAATCCTTTATTGACAATTTCCTGCGGTTCATTCGCTGAAATTATTTTCTGTCGTAAAAATCAACAATGGGAAACAATACAAATACCTATATATAATACATATGTGCTTAAAAGGGCCGGCAATTTTCCTAATATTATATTTATTTATGTGTGTCGATTCAAGAAGTATTGAAAATGACACAATTGCGTTCATTGTCCAACAAACTAGATCAAGAAAACTCTCATATCGGAATAATGTTTATTGTACGTCGATATCGGAGCAAACTACACAGAGCTTACAACACGACTTTCTGATTTGCGGTTTGTATTCTGAAACGTACTTCTTACCAACGAGAAACCAGAAACTCGTTTGTCTTATGGCATGTCATACAACTGTGATATATGGACTAATTCATATATCAGGCGACGTCAAACGGTCCCATATTGTTGTAAACTCTTCGTAATATATCATACGCACACCGAATCGCGATATTCAATAAATGATCCGCGAAAAATTGCCTCCATTGTTCGGCAAAGCCAATAAATAATTCACAGTTTGACATAAATTATGATTTTTTTAAATTAGTGCCCACGTCACAAAGTACGACATGTCCTACAGTTTACATAAGAAGAGATTTATAATTTTAAGCACATGTCAATTTTTAGACATTTATTCAATAAGGTCGAATAAAATTTTAATTGAAATATGTCAAATGTCAGAATGACGACGTAAGAAAAGTTTAATCAAAATATTGCGCCATAATAAAATTCATTATTAAGAGTTTTTACCTATTGGATTTCTACTCAAAACTACAAAGTCAAAAATTTGAATAATTGTCATTAAAATAACTAAACACGTGTATTATTGAAAAGCAAATCACTTGAACCGGCTCGAATCGCCACACATCAAAAACTCGCAGCAAAAATGAACTCCACAGAATAACGCGCGGCAGATGCGAGAGTGCATTTCAATTCGATCGAGATTCGACTGTATTTACTAAAAAATTGCATATAAAATGCGTCTTAAGAAATTTCGAAATATAACCACTAAATATTATTATTAAATCTTAGCCTAATTAAATATAAATCGCACATATTGAATTTCTTAAATATTTAAAAAATATTAAAATTTTAGTATTTAAGTTATTATTTTTAAATATTAAAATTTTTGTATAAATGTTTTTGCAATTAGATATTTTTCATTATACTTGAACTATATATGAACTTCAATTTTTTGCTTTGGAACACGCATGTGCGTTGCAATCATAAATCCTTTAAATATATATTTACGAAAACAAAATCATAATTAAATTTGCCTTTAGCGAGAACAATTCAACTTTCGAACGAAATATATGAATAGATAGAGTTGAAAAAGAAAATCACAAATAATCACAAATAGCAAGACAATAATCAGTGATTATGAAAAAAATAATTTCAATTGATCACCTTGAATTAGGTTTTCCATAATCTCATCTATAAATATGGTGATGATTGAATAAAATTTAACTAAGTCGTAAAAATGTGCTATAATTTTTTTATATAAGTATAAATCAAAAGTAAATAAAAACATATTTATATATGTATGTAATTTATATTTTACCTTATTTATTCCTAATAAATTGTTTTGTTAGAACCTCATAATTAGGCAAAAAAAACTTGTCAAACATACGTGATAAAAGCGCAATAAACCAGTCAATATTATATAGCGACTCAATGGTGACAAGGGTATTTAATGTATGGATAGTGATGCATACGGTTTTAGTTTCCGCCAAAACGTGCGTTTGTTGTCTTTTATTCGCTACCAAAGCACATGGTGGGGGCACGACGAACCCGCACGATAAGACGATACCAAAACCAGACTTTTGTTTAGCATCATACAAGACTACAAGAATAAAATCTAAGAACGGAACCGAAGGTAAAAAAATTACGACCTCTATCACTTCTTTATTAGAGATAACATTTCAGAGCTGCGCGTTTATATGCGTGTATTTTAGAGTTCATTACTATGCAACTACTTATTTAGTGACCTTTTTATCATATAATGTTAGTACGAAATTAATAAATGGCTGTTTTCTGAAAGGGATATATTTTATATTCTATACAAATGCACTTTTAAAAGCTTGGCAATAATCTTTGTTTATGGCAGTTTTTAATACGTATTTTTCACGTTATTCCATTAAACTATAGCACATTTGAGTAAACAATTTTGGTAAAAAAAATTGTGATCAGTACAGCGAAAGTTGCGATCCACAAACATTCATCATGTTTGGACAGTTTATTGATTAGTATTCGACTAGAAGGCAAAAACCAAGAGAATCGACTACTAGAAGATCGTTTCAGGAGAGCACTATCTTCTTAGATCGACCCCGAGAGCGAGCCGATATCCGGCCCATTTTCAACCTGATCTTTTATTATGATACATAGATTTTTTATTGGTAAACATGCTTTCAATATAAAGCGACTTGAAAGAGCGCTTAAAGAAATATCTACAACCAATTTTTATCGTCAGTATACAGCATAAGAAACTGTATTTGCGCAAATAGCTCTATGTACACCTAGATTTCCAGCAGCGTCTGAAACTACTCAGGGGTTAAATATATTTTAATGAAAAGTATTTTAATAAATGTATATAATAAACACAAATAATTCAGTTTTAAAAAATAATATTACAAGACTGCTTTAAGCTCAAGTAATAAAATTAAACAAATTTATATTTAATGTAAGACCTTGCTAAGTAATATTTGTTTATTTGTCAAACATTAAAACAAAATGTATTTTCACTCATATAAACGCCTTTTATCCGTTATTTCCAAGATATTCATTCCCCTTGCGTCGGTAAAGGCTGGAGGCGAAACGCGTTTTTGATTTTTTTTCTAAAACATTTTTTGAAAACGAATTACAATTAACGTATGATACATATATGGTAAGAGCTTTTTTTGTAGCAACAACTTTATTTGTATAATGTATTTTAAAACAAAATTTGGCTTCATTTAACATTAAACGCTTTTATAACTGTTTTTTTATAGATGTAGTCTCGCATATTACGATAATACATTTTAGTTTAACTTTAATATATTGGTTTAAATTTCTCTATAGAGATACTTATTTACAAACATTTTCTTTTACAATGTATATTTGTAACTTTAAACCCATTGATTGTATAAATGTATATGTATACGTATAAATATACACAGTATGGAATGTGCACTCTATACTTTCAAGTCCATTGTGAAAATAATATATTGCGGTTTGGCCAACAAGCTTTGTGTGGAAACGTTACGATCACTTGGGCACCAGCTCTCCACAGCTTGGCCATTTCGTTGACAACTCCAAATCTATAATAATTTATGAGCTCGTTCCAATGACAAAGCAAATGTCTGCGAATGTAAAGTGGACACCCGACCCGTCTGAACAATCGCGTATTTTAATATTCTGCAAATAAATTAATTATAATATATTTTTTCTTTTAAAATGCTTTGCAGAAACATTTATATATTTATTGAGTATATTTAATATTATAATGTAATTCTCGCATTACTGCATCTGTATATAGATTGCACTATAAGTATTTTTATCTAACCTGCATAGTAAGCTTTTCTTATTCTAGAATTCGTGAATGAAATAGAGAAGGAAACTCCCCGTCAATAAAGAGTTAACGGTCCATAGTGACTCTACTGTGGCGGTCATTTAAATTTCCGCGCGAGAGAACATTTTAATATAAATCCTAGCTACTAAAACACATAAAACAAATTTGTCACTGATAACCACGTAATAAGTTAGTTGGAGTACAATTAATCAGAAGAGTTTATTTTAAATAAATTACCTTCGTGTTTAAAACACTACTTTTTAAACATAATTTGTATCATAAGTTTCTCTTGTATATATTGTATATAAGTATATAGTCTTGTATATAAACATATCACTGATGCATAACCTAATAATTTTAATTTATTGTAAAATAGCAATAAAATATTTCAAATAAAATTACTATGATTTTTTACCGCAAAAAAAGTATTAGTTCTTGCCACATTTTTTTTCTGGCATATGTATATGAGTTGCTATAGAAAATATATATATATTATAAAAATGCTAAAATTTGTTTAGGATTTAATGTAAAAAATGTATATTTTTTGCTCTAAATAGTAAATAGTGTAAGAAATGCACTGCACTCGCGGTATACCACACAAATATCGAATTTGATCAAAACTTTTAGAATAGTAATGGCGAATTCAACCTGATATTTACTAAGCCCTTTACTTAATATATGTTTATAGTTTCAAATCGGTAAAATCGACAAAATAAATATATCATTACTCTTCATTTATATTTTTAAATATCTAGCATATTTAGGGTTAATAATTGTTAGCTGTTTATATTTTCAAGCTAATAAAATGTTTGCCTGTGTAGCCATATATTTTTTCAATAAATGCCATTACCTTGATTTAAATATTTACTAAACTGCGCTTTTAAAAATGCTGCTATGTAAATGAACAGGTTATGCAGTAACATTTTCTTGCAAAAAAATAATTGTCTAAATTAAAAACTTTTACCTTGCTATGAGATCATTATTTTATCTTTATAAACAAATACTTTACTTAAAAAATATTTAGGTTTATTTAACCACGCATTGAGAAATCCGACATGTCTGCAATATAGGTAAAGTTAAATACACCCTTTCACAATATATCACTTTACACACGCTAAAATTAATATTCAGCCCGTGCCTAAAACGAAGCGATGTGCCACCGTACGTCCTAAACGCCGCAAGATTAAATCCGAAGATTTCACGCCATTGAAACAATTTAATAGTTTAATTATGTTAATACGCGTGCACTTAATGCATGCACAATGAGTCCGATGATGAATGCAGCTTGGTCCAGCTAGCGGAGCCACAGGGCCACCAACCCGACCCCCTTATATAATATAATATGTAACTGACACAGACGTCCGGCTAACAAAGAGGTGTGGGTTGGAAGAGGGAGGGTTAACGTTGGCACTCCTGAGCGGATGGCCACGGCCGGAAGTGTTTTAGAAATTTCCTCGCGGCTCGTTTATCACTGTGGATGCGGACCGGCGACCATTGTTTATTGCGGGACGGCGGCAAAAACAGAAACGGAATAATAGTTGCGACGCTGCATGTGCAACGGGTAATCCAAAATGGAGGGGGGGGGTCTAATGGGAAAAAATTAACGACTTCTCATAGCAACGTAGGGTCACATGCGGCTGATGAGACTCGAGGAGCTGCATGGCGAATGCACTTTTTTATTTAAGGTAAATGGTAAGTGTATAATATATAAATTTACTAAATATCGTATTTTATGTATGTAAAGAATATGATCTTCACTCAACGATAGTCGCTGATCAAATGAGCGTTCAAGGGAGCGAGCTACGTATTTATAGTCGAAGCAACTGTTGGAGCGCGCGCGCGTAACTAATACGAGCAACCCGAACCATACATTTTTATTTTTACTTTAAACCTTACCATTACAATATTTTTTATACATAATTGTTGTTATGTGTAAAAATATATAACATAATAAAATCTTCTTTGTCTATATGTTTGTTTTGAAGAAGATATTTCTAAAAGTCAATGTTTAAGCTTAGCAGAGATACAGAAGCAAACAAATTCTATCGTTATAAAAAATCGCATCATTAGATAAAAAAATAGATTTGCAAAAAAATTATGCTATATTTATGAAAGTGACCCGATTATTGCAAAAGAAATTGTGCACACGAAATTTTCAAATAACAAATATTCTGTACATAGGTGATTGTTTGATTGTAAAATATATTTTACTTTTAGCACCAACTGCTTTATATTTTTATCTATTTTAAAGTAAAAAATATGTATTTATAGAAAATGTTTTATACTAATGTAAATTACTAATATAATTGTAAAATATTATCAAAACATGACATTTTTAAATTAAAATCATTTTGACAACTGTTATATATGACGTATTCTTAAATAAACATATATTTGTGTACATTGATCATTTATGATAAAAAATGTTGCTGTTTGAAATTTTAGTTTTGCGCAATAATCATAGGACATATTTTACTAAACTAAAATTTATAAGGGATTTGATTATGAGAGAGATTATTAAAGTAATAAAGATTCCGGTTCACTGTCATTTTGAGTTAGAAACAGTATAATTTTGACTATAAATAGTCAAAACATTGTACTTAAAAAAGAACCTTATACTAAATATTTAATAGAAGAATTAATTTCAATGAATGAAAGGTAATTAAGTTTTACACTACAAGATTTTTTTATTTATTTTTACCAATAGTTTTTTTGCTAATGTGACTCATTAATTTTTATTTGTAAAAAGATACCGACGTTTCTTTAAACCAAGTTTGAATCGTCTCCTGAACCAACTGTCAAACTAGTTTTTGAGAAAGATAGATACAGCATCATTAAAATCAAAGGCTTTTCTGAGAAATAAAGTTTCTAAGATGGTTTCAAATAAAATCTTTTTGTGCCATATGGCAGGGTTTTCAAAAATTTTGAGCGATGCCAGTTAGTTGCTCTTGGATCGTAAACCGAAGCTGAAAAAGTCCACTTAGTTTCTATAGCCTAACGCCAAATTTTACATTTAACCTTTTGCTGGTCCCGTCTGTTTCAGTAAATCAAAGACTCTTACATATGTACCGCCAAACTAACAATAATTTTACTACATATATAAATGGCTCAGAGATGAGTTGAATCAGAAATACAAAATATACAAGTTAAATTTAAAATAGTAAAATCAGCACTATTCATTCAATTTTATACATATATATTTTTTCTGATATCAATATTACTCAAGACCCGCAGGAGTGCTATGGTTCTTCTGTTTTTTTTTAATTTGCACTATGCAACATTTGTTAACGCGTGAGAAGTTTCGAAAAAGCAATCTTTGTTTTGTTTTATAATGATAAACGTTTAACTTTTATCAATATATTAACGCACGCCCCCGCTATATGCGCCGGCGATGCGATATATGAACTTCAACTGTATTTTTTGCACCTCGGCGAATATTAAATACTCAAGAAATCCTAATTATGTTTTAAGTCAACTTCGTTCACCGCACGACAAGGAATATTACAATAAAAATAATACTTTTGTTTTAATAATAGCTATAAAAGTAATAGTAAGAAAATTTCAAATGTCATACACTTACATGCAAACATTTTAGGAATGAGAGATACAGCCATAAAAATGTTTTTTTAATAAAAAACTAACACAAGTTTTTAAGTTATTTCTAAAAAAGTCAAATTAATTGACACCGTGTGTTTAGTGAATGATCAAATTTCGTGAATTTATTACCGCATATTCCCCGGCGCCGCGATATATTTACACTATCTGCATTCAAAAAAATAATCCTCACATTTAAATAAAAGTAATAATGTTTTGAGCCGCCGTCGATCATTGTCCGACAAGAAATAATATTATTCAAAAAAATACTTTTGTGTTACCAATAACCATAAAGTTAAAAAATCTACAAGTTATTTCCATTTTTATTCATTGTTAGTAAATTTAAAATATGTAATCAATCACTAATATTTATTTAGTAATCCTGGAATAATAACAAAGTATATAATTTAGAAAAAGCAAAAAATATTTAAATAGCTATAATCAGTAGTCAGTAGTGTAAATTATATATTTATAACCAGTAGAAAAAAATATGTTTTGTAATAATGAATATTATGGTAAATAAAATATTGATCTATTATTAATATGAAATAATTTAATTTTATATGTATATATATATATATATATATTTAGAAATGTATGCATATACGTAAAGACCAAACACTATGAAAGTAGCTTGTCAATAAATTAAGCTTTGCTCGAAAGCAATAATAAACTATTTATTGCTTCACTCGCTACTAGCTTCATGCGTTATATACGGATCTGGACGCTTCCTATATTAATGCCTTAGAGTAGATGTTGTTAATACAAAACTATGCGAGTAAAACATCAAAGTATACATATATACTATATATACAACACTGTAACATAGCAACTTGATCATTGAGAATTTCTCAATATATCAATTCCAAAGGAAATGTTAAACCATGAACTTACTATGTTTTCGTAATAACTCTGAAATGTAATATTAATGAATGAAAAATGTTTAATTGCTTTTTATGCTAATAACAAAAAAATATTGTAAACTAAAATCAATCATCTTTTTACTGATAAATAAATTTATTATAACTAATATTCTGTCAACGTACGTTACAGCTAATTTTTACGAATAAGAAATACGTTGACTAAACAATAATTGAAATATTAATTTTCATACGTTTTACTTTATACAGGCGAATATCAATGAAACATTTTATTAGTGAAATTTTTATTATCATATCCATCCCGAGTTACACGACCCGTTTTATCGTTCGTTTTATCACATATGCCATTTTTACTCCTCGAATATATAGTGGCATATAAAAGAAAGTATAAAATGATTTTTTTATACAAAAACGTGTCTAGCATTATCCTCTTTTGACCGTATTCTTTACGATGGTCTCTGTGCGTCTTTCGTGAGTTATGTTTAGCGTCCGGCCAATTTTTCAATATGGATCTAACATTTTACAAATTTTTGATGCTCAAAGAAAATAGTTGTAAATATTTTACAAAAGTTTATTTGAGTAAAAACGATTTAAAAATATATTTTTAAACCATATCCAATAAAATACAATAACTCTTGTTTTGAAACTTTAGTAGTAGTCTTGAAGCAAACAGCTTTTTACCACTTCCGTTACAAACTTCCTAAATGTATGCCCAATTTACAACCACTTCCGTTACGTGATCACAATGGCGCTAACCGATGTTTGCTTACGAAAGTTTTTTAAGGAATAGTAGTATTCTATGTGGTTTTAAATAATCAAAATATAAAGGTTGACCTATTAAAGTTTAAATCAATAATTTAAACGGTTCTTAGTTGTGTGGGAAACCTAAGTGAATAAATTATGTCTTTGAAATAGCGCTCTTCAAAACGAACAATACATTTAAGGAAAACGCGTCGATACATTTCGTGTAGAATCATATTATATATTATTGTATATTTTCCTATCATATGAGATTTATTGATACTTTCAACGATAAACATGTTTTCAATTGAATGTTTAATAAAGTATTTTTGAGCTTGTCAATATTTAATAATATTTTATTACTTATTACATTTTACTATCACGATATATCATTGCTTTTGAACTGAAAACCGAGGTTGCAAATTTTTCATAAATCTACGTAAATATTATCAAAAGTTCTAATAAAAAGTTAATGTATCCAATCTGAGCACTATAGTTATATGCTTTTTTTTATTATTTAAGTTATTATTAAATGCGTTTTTAATAACAATTAAAATGGTAATATTTAGTAACTACCCCTATAATATAATTATGACTGCGGCAACTTCACTAACAAAGCCACTTTACAAATGTATCATCCAACTGTACTACGCTTGAGCTCAATATGTCGCATGCGACCAAACGCTTTTATAGTACGTACCTTGCCTGAAAATAGTAGCATGGAATGTTGGAAACTGAAAAGCATAAGACCAAAGGCAGACGACGTCGCAAGTCTCAATAATGAGCTACATTTGCGGTTGTTCTGTTACAATAAATCTAAACGGTCGTATAAGTACGTATACATAGTCGAGCAAATTTTGACAAGTTCTTAAAGTGTTCGTAAATAGTTTAATATAAATAAATGGCGCTATTTAGATAAAGGTGAAGAGTCTGTTCTTGATGATTCAACGTAGCGAGTTGACATATAAAGAAAGAGTAACCGAGTAACGTATATTAATAAATGAAATAGCGACAATCACAATACATTAATACTATTTGATTAATTATTTTCTTTGAATAAAAGCATATACATATATAAAATGGTACATGAATATTTAGGATCAGAAATAATAAAATACCAATGCATATTTAAATACATCACTTTGGAGTAATATTTAATAATAAAATTTAATTTGAGAAGCACTCTTAAAATTAAAACCAAAAACAGACGTCACGTAAGAATAGAAGAAAGTTTTTTCTAATTTTTCTATATTTTTTTTTGGTATGTTATTATAAAAATATAATTTTTATTAAAGTATTTTTGATGTCGTCGTTTCTTAGTGCTTTAATAAATTGCTTAAAATCATATTTTTACATTTATATGTAATACACAGTAAATAGTTACTATTCCTGTTAAAAAAATAAAAAGTTATTTTCATTTCTTATCGCAGTAGAGTATATTTTTATTTTTTGCAGAAATGTAAATTTTATTACATAAACTCGATTTTATGTTTACTGTTACTTGATGTTAGGATTCGCTTGAATATAAAATGAACATAAATATTTATTTATTGAAAAAATGCGATAACTTTGTATGGTCTACTGTTGTTACATTTATGTAATAAGAATAACAATAGTTCGTGTTTCTGATTTTTCTAAATTCATTGGTTTGTCAGAAAAAGAAATCTGCATAATTTAAAGTATTTTATAAAAATACCATAAAAAATTATAAAATCCGCTACTAAATTATTTATCTAAATATTAATGCTAAGCGTGTTTCTTGTTCAATATAAAGTTTTGAAGTACAATAGTTTATATGATATTACTTAAAATTAAATTTAGTTAATCGTCGTCCTTATGTGACATGTTATATTCCCTATTTCTACCCCTATTTCTTGAATATACATAGTCCATAATTACTTTTCTAATCAATCAAATACTCAATAGCTCAAAGTAAGTAATATTATACAAGCATATATTTTTACATTCAGAAAACAAAAAGCCCAATCTTGCTCAAAAGAAAGATTTATGCTTTAATATTTTAAGCTATAATAGTAACACTTTAGAAATAAAAGCAAAAGGTAATGAGTACTGAAAAATATATATGATACCTCAAGAAAAACACAAAAAAATCTGCAACTATCTGTTTCAAATCTACATCAAAAATGCTCATTTTTAATAAGAAAATATATTTATTATTTACTTTAAAATATGTTTAATTTTAATCTTGAACCTAAAACTGAGCTTGAAATACTTTAAATATTGACTATATATAATTTGCTCGATGTTTTTAATGTTTAACAAAATCGATTAAAATTATTTTCTCGTTGCACTTATTTTATTCCTTTCTATATTTCATTGAGCAAATAATTCCAAAATTCGCCTAATCAAGAAGATTTATTCACATCATTCCGAGCAGACGACAGGTGACAAAATGCCCCATTGCCCCCAACGACACCTCTCAACGGTCGCGTTAATCAATTCGCCCTATCCAATGAGCCATTAACACCTCTGGTCTGCGTCCGATCCCTCCCAATTATCGAGCAATTCCCAATAAAAGAAACGCCTTTCGTCCCGCAACCTTTTTATAGGGCGGTTTCGTAATGATCCAGCCGTATAATGTTGGTTTTAAAACATCCCCTCGGCTGAGCTGGGCGCACCCCCAGGGCCAGGGGCGCCTCGGCCAATGCCTCAGCACTACTAACATTGTGGTACGCCCAGGCCATAATTTCCAACGATTTACAGCTGTAATTAAAGCCTGAGCTGTATTATACCTTCGCTCTTCGTCCGCAGCGTATATGTATACGTGTGTTATGATGATTCATTTGGACCGTGAAAAGTTTCCCAAAAGTGCACAACGGCGCCGGTTACAGTTTCGAAAGCGGCCCGTTAAACTGTACGGTTAAATTAATTTTAATTATTAAAACTAGACGGTGGGTGTTGGAGTACGTTCGCGTGCTAAAGATTTCCAAGACTAGTACTTGTATGGTGTTATGGTATATGGTTGCTAAATGGCTTCGCCGCCTCTGAACATCCCGGTTTATACGCCCGGGCGTTTTAACGTACCGACACAGTGCCATATTTAATGTTGGTGTGCATTCTAAAATATGCTTTGGATTTGTCTGAGGTGTAATTAAATAGTGGCAACAACGAAACGCTATTTTGTAATTAACATGTTATTTATTTAAGGGTTTATAATATATGTGGGGCTTAGGATACTACTTTATATGGCTTCTAATAAACTTTAATGTTTTAAGGCGTTGTTAATAAATTTTCACTCATTTTGTATTCAACCTAGTAGAATTTTATTTTTCTATAAATATAAATAGTTTTATTATCATAATTTAAATATAGCTAATTTCACAACTAGATCTAAATTAATTTAAAAAAAAAACTTATTGCTAAAAATACAATATATACAATATTGTACTAAAAAGAGCTTGCGATAGTTTTATAAAGAGCATAAAAGACAAGACTAAATATTTTCATAATATTTTTTAGGTAAAATAATAACAATAAAATAAAATGTTTTGCCATTTAAATTGCCAATTAAAACATAAAACAGAATTCGCTTCTATTAGCACATCAATAACTTTCTCTTGATATCCCTTACTTGAAACACAAGCGAGTTTATCCAAACTTGTACTAAATAGAGTTACGCCGATTATCTAATAAGTCTGAGAAGACCAAGAAAGCAGCTGCTTCCCTCTTTACATCAACACTAATTCAAAACTGAGAGTTTAACCAGAGACGACTAAATTATTTAGACTCATCTTTACATCTTTATTCAAGTAAGTTTACTCAAAAGTTGTTGCACAATAATAATTATTTATATTAAAAAAAATTGTATATGTAAATAAACACTATAGCACTCAAGTAAGAATAAAATTCACTACAAAAACTCGCAATCTAATGTAATAAATAAAAAAATCAATTCACCACTATATATCTGAATATAAGAATGTTACACATTCAAAATCCTTTCTATAAAAAATGCTTTGATGCATTTTACAACTGTTACATGTAACCAAATAAAATATATCAAACATATTTAGCACACTACAACTTTTCATTAAAATATCTGTTGAAATTAATATTGTTTTTAAAAATAAATACACCATGTGAATGACAACCAAAATATATAGGTTTTAATATATGCTATATTTTATATACCTACTAATATTATTTTCAAGTCCAAATATTAGCCAATTTAAGTATACGGATCACTTGATACGCATGGATGAATACAAAACAGCACAGATTGTCCTTAATAATATTAATTTATTAATTTTACGTCAAAATTTAAGACACATTTGACTTGTCGTAACTAGCTAAGTATTCACGAGCATGATCCAATAATTAGATCTAACATATTATACAAAACTTTGAATAACATACCGTATAAATATACGGATATTACAACATACAACCGTATCACTAATATTCATTTCAAAAATTCATTAACCCGAGTAAACTCCGCAAATCTGCACTTTTGTCAAGACTACAGCTTCCGTTTTTGTTGCTTCTCGAGGCTATTATTGTTCTGTCAAAACATAACCATTGAATGCACTGCACCGGCAGATATGACACAGATGGGGCAAGTTCCGCTATAAGCGTTGCGAAATTAAAATAGTTTGTGTTTTCCGCTTGTGTAAAGCAAATTCATTTTAAAACTTCGCGTCTGGAAGCCTTGCCTTCACATCGGGAAAATTATGTACATGGGCACGACGAATATATACATATATAAATATATACATATATTTTCAAATAAAACTACAAAAATGTATTGCAGCTTGCGCTCGCCTTGTAAAAAAAGTTTCTATGAATGTCTAATGAAGTCTAGAAACGCTCGCCCAAACCATTTTGTATGTGAATAATACTTAGACTTGCGTCTAATTCCGTTTTTATTACGTGATACCAATTCTGGATTCAGACAACTTCTCCCTACGCTGCATAGCGTTTTTTATGCTCTTGAGAAGAGCAAACGTTGTCTTGAATTTGTTCTAGAAGGAGCTTTTATTATTGTAAAACAACCATTGCGTCGGCTCGATTCAGCAAAAGAACTCTTATTACAAACATTTATTACCTTTTCAAACGCATTTCTTTATTATTTTACTTGTATGAATGTTAACAAGTGTATTTTTCATTGTTTGAGTCAGAGAGTCAAGTTATTATTATAAACTAGTAAATGTATACATATACAGTCACTTTAAAAGCACCCAGAAATATAATTAAATTATAAAAATTATATATGCTTATTACCATTTTTAATTGCTTTAAAATATTGCTACTATCAAATCTTCCATTTATAAATAATATTAATTTTAAAAGTAAAAACATATTAACTGGCATTTTTCTCCAAAACTAAGTTTTTAAATATATATTTAAATATACATTACAAAAGCTTTGATGCGGTCTTTGAAATACACACACAGTAATTGCTCAAAGGTAAGTAAAATATAAAGAATCACAATTTAAAAAAAATTAATAGCTACACTTCTGTATAAGCTAACGAAAATTATATTTTACGTTAAATCAAATATTACAAATAATTAAATATTTATATTACAAGAAAATATATAATAAATTCATTTTACTCTAAAACACAAGATAAAATTACACAAAACCTTAATTTTTCAACACAAAAAATGTTTTAATGTATTGTTTAAATATTCATTTTTTAATTTTAAAAAACGTAATTTAAAACATTGGAACATTGAACACTACAGTTTTCTTTCCAAAAATGTATATTAAATGTTTATTCAAATCATCAATTTGTTATAATTTAGAGGTCACTATAACGACCGTTCAAACAAACTTAAAGATAGATCGACACGTCTCGAATGTGGGAGTACACACATGACGAAAGAGAGATCCCAATAATTGCAAATATTTCATCTATATTCCATATATATATATACATCTGTTCCGAGACGTTAATTACATCTAAGTACTGCCGAATAAACAACTCTTATTTTGGAAAGGACGCACGCTAGACAATACATTCTATCCTGCGCAAAATACCATTGTTATTCGACTCTATGGTTACTTATGGTTGGAGTGGCCATCCGGACCACTTTTCTTAATGCGTGAACATATTTTAAAGGGGTGTACATGAAATGATTCATTTGACTCGCAAACATCCTCATCTGCGATTCACCGGAGCTGTCAAGAACCAGCATTATAAAAATTGTGACACTTGGTCACTATGGAATCACAACAGAAAACATAAGGCAGGGGACTAAATCGTCACAAGAGACAACTAATTGTTCAGAGAGCATCACAGATCCAAGAATCACAGCTGACAACAATTCAACTCGACACACCTTCGAATACTCCAACTTCCAAAACCAGCCATTTCAACTTCACCGCCTGATAGCACCATTTACATTTCCCTATAGAATATGTGGAAATATATCTTTGCTTTGTAAATAAACTAGTACCAACTTTAATGACGGATATTTGCCTACAAAGTAACACCCTTTCAACCTCACAACCCGAATCACAAATCAATGATGTTTTTTATAAAAAAATGACAACATATTTTATTTTATGTCAGTAAACACTTAATGGAATTTGAACTCGAGTCTTTGGAGTATTAGTAACCGACTATACCACTAGTACATTGTAGTCAATTTTCTACTTTGCAAGGCTAATAATTTAACTTGATACAAAAAAATTGCCGTGAAATTAAACGTTACATATCACAACAATTTTGCGCATGTAAATCGAAATTGCTCCATTATTTAATACAACAGTTATAGCAATACATAAATGAATTAGCAAAACTCAAGTATACTTAATTATTAGGTGTACTGCTATTGCGAACCTTAAACCAATATCAAACCAACGGAATACGTAAATACAACTTGCAAATACATGTTTTGAGCAGTTAGTAAATAATATTTATGTTCGTTAACAAATTACATTTACAACAACTTCGTTGAATTTAAATAATAGTTGTGAATATACTAGTATCCATTATTTGTAGTCAAGTAATTTATTTATCACAAACTATATTGCTAATGGAGCTTGGTTTAGTAATAAATACAACATAGTAAGATACACTATTTATTATATTACATGTCACAGTCTCATCGTCAAATTTAATTTAAGAGCAAAACCCATATTTCAAATATGACGGTATGACGAAAGTTAAATTTGAAAAGCTCTTGAATTATACATATATTTATTTAATAATATAATACAATTTATGAAATATACTATATAATACTATCGTATAAATCAAATATTATCAAATTCAAAATATTTTTATCTACTTAACTTGACGAAATTTGGGTCGAAGTTTAACAATGTCGTAAAGAGTTCGCGCTCTCGCCATCCGTAATCTTTGCACCATTAATTAGGTGAAGGAGACAAAAGAAGAGACCACGACTCTTCGCTCGAGGGATAAATTCAGTTTCACTGTTAAGACTGCGGGTTTTTTTCACTTCACCGCCTGAAGAAGAGCATGTGATATAATTTGTCAGTGGTAATAATTTTTGAAATAATAACAACTAAAGGAGAAAAAACATGAAAAATATGTGCATATTTATAACAATAATGAGGGATTTGACGGGTTATTTTTAAGGATATTCTTCCGATTTATTACGCGGCTATTCCGAGAAAGCGCCATTATTCATCGGCACAACTTTCGCCCACTTCCACCCTAGGGACGGGATCAAGTTTTCAGAAAAAAGTTATAGACATCAATCAATCGATATTTAAATTATATATATAAGCGCATGGTCTAAAGTGAAAAGTGTACTTGAAACGTATTGAATTTTACACTCTAAATTATTTTAAAGTTTTATAACTTTAAAATTCTAGCACCGAGTGGTTTTAACAATAAATAAATAACTTAGCTTGCGAATCAACCAAACAACTCACATAATATTTAAATTGTATATATATATATATACACAAGTCAACCGTTTTACCAATTATTTACTAAATGTGTTCTTACTTTCACTCGCACTACATTTAGGCCTTTCGTCGGCTTATTATGTCGCTTTGACTTCGCCATAACACTGTTTAAACAATAAACATTTTATATGCTTTAGCTAGAATTTATATATAAATATATATTTATTATGAACATTCTATAAAAATATGCTATATTAGCTACTTGTATATAACCCCAAAATGATCGAGCGAATATTCTAGTTTCAACGGTAAAGAACAAGGGACGCAATCGCAACTCGATAAGCATCGACAAATCAGCGATTAAAAAAAGCTTAATTAAGCGAATACAATAAATTGTAGCCTGATGATTTTAACAAAAAAGGCGCTAAAATAAAAATACGGATACACTTCGTACAATCTCTTGTAAATCTTCAATATTAAAAATAAGTAATTCGCTTTGCTGGATTACCAAACAAGATTTATTTAGGGACGATATAAACTAATTTTTAAAAGACCTGTAGTTCATAATTTTTAAAAGACTAAATGTTCTTAAATTTCTATCTAATATTATATATTTATATTGCAAATCAATTAAGACATACTAGGTTTTCTAGATTTTCCTAACATCTAAAATAAATATCGTTATAAATAATTAAAATGAAATCGAGATAGGTCGTGCTTATTGACATCTGCTTTATTAAGTAAGGGTCAGAATTGCCCAATCAATAATGTCTCAGATGAATAACGATACCGTAATTTTCAATACCGGTATAACTGAGAGATAAAACAGTAACTATCAGTATCACTAGTTATTACCTGTCTTAACATTATTATTATTACTTTAATTAAAGGACCGAAAAAATATGTATATCGCTCGCATTATTTGCAATGTTTATTGAATAACAAAACCAGAGCATTTAAATACTCCAGTAACTATTGTTTTGAAGTAATAAAATTTTTAATTACAAATTATTGTAATACTTAAAATTTTATTAATTATAAAAAAAATCGTTTCGAAAATACAGGCGCCAAATCTATCTACTTTTGGAACAATAAATCTAGGACAACATCGCCTTTGATCGACTACTTCTGGGTACCTCCTAAATTTGTTTTGTGAGCACCACTTGCCAATTTATTTCAATAAAATTTATTACTCATTATTTTGTCAGGCACGATTATCTGAAAGAATCTTGTGAGAAATAAATGCGTAAGAAATTATAAATATGTTTGTTCAAAATATGACATATCTAAAAAAACAGATTTATATAATTAATGATCGTGACATATGATTTATTTATAGTATTTTATTTCAATTATTGCAAATTCAATATTTATTAAAGAATATATTTAATATATTAATTTTAGAAAGATTTATCTCTCGTGTATTTATTTATTTCTACTCATGTTAAAATACTGCATAACCCTTTTAATCCTAGACAATTTATCCTAACATATGCAAGTTTATTTTAAAAAGATCATTGATTTAC
Source organism: Plectrocnemia conspersa (assembly GCF_051122295.1). Lineage (NCBI taxonomy): Eukaryota > Metazoa > Arthropoda > Insecta > Trichoptera > Polycentropodidae > Plectrocnemia > Plectrocnemia conspersa. Next base: position 7,802,875 of record NW_028277174.1, on the reverse strand, counting down.
ATTTTTAAAATAAATTGTTATATATATTACGTGTGTTAATAATTTTAACCTTTTTAATGTACTCTCAATGAGTTGAAGTAATAAATTAAAAGACAAATTAAGTTCGATGTAAATTAAACACCTGCTAAAACATTTTAATTATTAATTATTTTAATTATATTTAGTTGCTAACAGAAAAAAAAACATTGCATTATTTTACAATAAAAATGTTTATGTATACATATATTAATAATTGGAATACGTTTATATCGAATATGCTTTACAAAATACCTATGTTTAGTAAAGCATATTCCGTGTACTATTTGGGTGCCGTGTAGTCTGAATAGAGATAAAAATGTACAAATAGTAAAAAGAATTTTGTGTATGTAATTCCTGCTTTTGTTTTCACTTCGCCAGCAATCCCTATTATAAAAAAGGGGCTGAAAGGCCGCGGCGTAAAGCATAAACCAACTAAATAATTTTATGTTGACACGTCGCACATATCGTATAAAATTATCGTCATATTAAATTATATTTTTTAAATTTGCACCGAAATATTGGCCTGTGGATTTTTTTGCATAGGTAGGGTGGACCGATATTTCGTTCCTGGGACTTCTACTTTCATATTCCACCTCGATAAAACTACTTAGACCCCTACAATGAGCATAATTTTATTCTTTGCTTCTGCTCTTTAGAAATACGAGCATCGTCATTTTCTGTCATATAGATATCACTTTCAACAAATAAAATAATTTTCGGCACAACCAGTATTTCATTTTGTAATACCGGTAGTACAGAATGTCAATTTTGCCTTTTGCATTTTGTAATACCAATAATATAGAATGTATCGCTACTACCGGTATTGTGATCCCTAGTTACGGATAAATTGTGTGAATTGCAATAATATATAAAAATCTACTTCTGTAGCACACACTATTTTTTTTAAATCGTTTTTGTAATGCAAAGGTAACACAAAGTAACACAAAGGCTCAATAATTTAACTTACATAATTTCAAATATGTTCTAATAAAATATTTTGAAATTTAAACTATAAAATTATGTATTATACTTTACTATTTTTTATATTGATCCTCGAATCAAAGCTACTCTTAACGAACGTAATTCGAGTATAAATCTCGTTATACGTACGAGCGGCTTTCAATTTTCTTTCAATAAAACAGGCCAAAGTTTTCCAAGCGCGGTCGGCCCGTCAAAACTTTTCAAATCGTTTTAATTGCTCGGAAATAAGCCCTTCAATCTTAAATAACCTCGGATGATTGAACACTCGCAGGGATCGACCTTTCAATTTACCCAATATTGGGGACAATTTTCACTTAGAGAGAAACTGAGATTTCTGCCCCCGTCATACACGCAAAGGGTTAAGGGGTCAGCGCGTAAACTTTCTCGCTTTTAACTCTCCATAGTTTAGAGGGGACTTTGAGGTCTAAATAACCTCTTGGGTACGATAAATACCCTAAATAAATGCGCGAGACGAATCACGAAATGGATCACTTTGATCGTGTCCGCTAAGTTAGCAACCACTGTGGCGACCCCTGATAGTAACTTTAGATTTTGATTTATTAGTTAAATATATTTTCTTGCTTTTAATCTAAAATATAAATATGATCAAAAAGTTTTCCCCAAAGTATACATTTCGGTTGTATAACGCTGCTATCGCATTTCGACAGCGTTTCTGTCTTTATTGAGATTCCGAAAGGCAGATAAATCTCATATGTGAAATCGGCTTTACTCGAAGGTACTAGCCAACTAAAGCTCTCGCAGCGATTGCCTGCTAATACCAAAGAATGTATCCTCTGAAATATCCACTATTTCGTTTGTACATCTTTGAAAATTTTAAAACGTTTCTCGAACGTGTAAAGATCTGTACATAAACGAAAGCGTTCAAAAACTCAAACGGTTTCACATTTATTTATTTCATATTATGATTGCTTTATATTATTATACTCATTTATAAACTTACGAGCTTCGAACAGTGCCGAGCTTTTGCAGTTTAATTGGATTGGAGTTATACAAAAAAAATATAAGTTTCCAACTCATCCGTGTCTCAAACATTGCTTTCGATACACGTATAATTTATATAGGAATAATATAAATTGTTATGAAGATAAATTGAGAGACACAGCTAGTGTTTTTTTTAATATAGAATTCTTCATTTAAATTACATTAATATATTTTATATTCCTTCTACGTACATAATTATGAACTAAATAATTACATTTATATGTAAACGTATACAGTATGTATGTATTTATATGCTTATGAAGTAATGTGCAAACAAATTTAATATGTTTTATTAAGATTAAATATTATATTCAATAATTCTTGTGAAGTCATTAGTGAAATAATATGAGTTTGCTATATACATATATTGTGTATAAATAACATGAAATAATATAATACAATTTTTATAAGTTAAATTTAATTTAATATTATTAATAAATAATATTTGCAATGAAATATATAAAACTTTTGTATAATTAAATTATCTAAGAATATACTCTCCGTTTGTTTTTAATAGTCCGATACTATTGTAGTTTTCATGATAAACATAATAATGTTAATTTTTTTCACTAAAACCACCCATACAAAAATACTATTTTCTCATGATATTTATTCTATCAATATAGTTTTATTACTAGAGTAACGGCTAAAAACCATACTTTTCCGATGCAAATGTAGGGCAATAATGCTATCGGTTTCCGTATATGCTGAAGATTCTCACTATGCATCCCTCGGGTTTAGTATCGGCTCCGTTCGTTGCAATCCATTATTTTTATACGCGCCTTATCCAGTTTCTTGGCGAACTTTGGCGTCGCGTTAAATAGGAAAAACTGAGAACCACAAAGTATGACGGGATAGAAGGAATAAACAAAGTTAAGCAAAGACTTGGACTGTTCAATCAGAACCGAATGCATACCTTTCCGCGAAAAAGTTTTCCAATAGAGCCCGGAACCGGAACCGGCGCGCAACCGATGGAATTTCATGGACCCTATAATTCCAACAGCCAATTTTACGACATCCAGTTTCCACTGCGGAGAGACGAGGAAAAGATAGCCGGAAAAGATAGAGAAAAAGCTCGAGAGCTTTCTGCTTCGATCGTCAATAATTTCATAAAAAAGTGAGTAAGTTTGCGAATGTGTTGGCGGAGTTTGTGTGAACAGTGTAACTCTTTTAACATTTGAAAGATTTGCAAAGAATACTAAATATAAATGTATCAAAAAATACAACATATTTATTAGCAACAAAAAAATACAATAAACTTTTTTTAAGCTAAAACCATTACAAATAGAGTAAGGTATGGTTATAAATGTTTTATTTAAACATAATATTATATGTTACACATATACAAAACTGCCCAGACAAACAGTTAAATAAAATTAAATTATGACTCTTTCATAAATATTTAATTTAAAAATACCATTACTATTTTGATTAAAAAAACAGCTTTAATAATTCCATAAAGCACAGAATTCATAAAACATAGCAGTATGTAAAGCCTACATTCAAAGCAAAAATTCTCTCGGCACAATTCAGAGACAATGAAATATTTATACAGTAGTATCGATATCGAGTAGTAACATCGATATTACACAACACAAAGAAGATTTGTGAATACCAAACTAAAGCAAAGCTTATATTTCTTAAAATGTAAAAATAAATAGCATTATCTACAATATTACGTTTAAACGTGGTCAACAAATTATCGACTCCTTCCTATAGATATAGAGCTAAATCGTACAGTACAGCGCTTCTCGGTTCCGTGATATCTACAATGGATTATTAGGATTTACATGAAAATTATTTTAAATAGTTTGGTAAATTCTTAAACATTATTTATACCACTGCTTTGCAATAAATTTCAAATTATATATTCATCAAAAATCCAATACAATAGTTAAAATGAGAAAAATATCTATGTATATTTTAAGATATTTAAATTAAAATTTGAGCATTTAATGCACACATGCATTGGAATTGTTCCGGCGCATATCGATATATGAAGACACTCTTTTACTACTTTCAGCTATCCAAAATCACCAACCGCATTACGCTGTCAATTATAGATATTGCGTGAGATAAAAATAATGTTAGTATTTTAGATATATAACGGATCTAGACTTTCTGTTTTCGTTCCTCAGATAAACTTTCTGTGTTTTTAACACTAGAGTATTTTAAATCTCGTTTTTTACCCTAATAATGCCAATTGGAAGAGTTTCAAGAATATTGTGGAATTCGTCTAGTGGTGATTACGTGACAGAACTATACCCCATTGAATAGATTCAGAGATGATATTTATTATTGTACAACCGTAATCAAGCACGCTAAAAAATATTATCAAAAAAATCTACGCGAAAAAATATAATAAATTCATTTAAATAACAAAATAAGAAATCAGTGCCAAAAAAATAAAATACCGCAATTAAAAAAATATTTGTGATAAAATTTAGATCATTAAAATCAAATCACGGTCACATTAACTTAAGAACTACATATAGCAGATAATCGCTTAAAAATATATACTTAGATATTCTAACGTTAAGAATATATAAAAATCTTAAGCAATACTGACTAACATGAAGCTGAAGCTCTACAATTTCGATCTTTGTATTTCCGTCATTTAGTAAAATTTTTTCGAATTTAAAATATTCTTTACAATGTGATAGTAATAACCAACAGGTCGGCTTCCGCGAATTTTAATATAAAATTGGTACGAGCCTTTTGATTCTGAATATAGACAAAGCTTTCGATACGGTTTGCTATTAAATTTTAATAACTATTTAAATAGTATTAAGTAGAAGCTATGTAGTTTTAAAAACCAATGACTACTCGATACCGCGTAAAATATCAGCTGAAATTCTTCAAAGAAATGTGTTTAAACAGTTTCTCTTTATATTAATAAACGATATTTCAGTAATAAGCTGTACGCGGACGGTACAGCTAATTACAGAAATCTTTAAGCATCTTAAATAAATGTTTCAAGAGGGGAAAAAGTAAAACGAAGGCAATTATATTTACGAAACGCAGACAGACTTTGCCACCGCCTCTCCAAAGTGAGCAGGGCAGTAACGAAAAATCAAAATCTTTCGGTAAATACTGGGCTTATAATAGGATTCTAAGCTAAAGTTCATAGAACAGATTTAAGAACTTGCTCTAACAGGCTTGCTGCAATTGCGACCCTTAGACCGATTTTTATTTGAAAAAGCGGAATTACCATAAAAATTAAAATTATAACATACAATAAATCAGATAATTTTTAACATATGTTTGCCCAGTGTAAAGTATCATCAGCAATACTATTTTTTTTTTATAAATTGCAAGTTAATTAAAATTAATTTATTATACCTCTTTATTATTTTTTATATTTTTTTTTTATTAGATCTTCCGACAGGCGTAAGCCCAATGCGTTACAACGGACAAATCTGTACTAAATGAGTTAGTCAATCAAACGTAATGAATACCTACAAGTAAGTATTAACCACCAGACTGAAAATCTGAGAATCGGTGACATCTATATTATTAACAGCTTAACGCCCAAGGACTCGTATATAAGTCTTTAAAGAACATTGTTTTTTGACCGTAAACTCAGGCATGAGTCCTGCGTCGTGCTTTTTCTTTTATTAAAAAAATACTGGGATACTAAGTTTGCTTCTATAATCAGAAATGGTAGTATACTATTTGTACGAACTATTAAATGAAAAATAAATTATATTTTACTGCAAATTTTTGTAAAAAGATTCGTCTTATTCCATTACGACCTGGCCTTTTTGAGGCACGTAAATATTTTTCATGAAATTTTGAACCATAATTATTGATTATATATATAAAAAATAAATAATGTTACACTTTTAAACAGAAATAAATTTCAGAGGCAAACTGTCTAGCTAGGTAAATATAAAACCAATCCAATTAAAATAAATCGAATTATCTAGATTGATAGTACTTTAATAGCAAAGTTTTTCAACCTAAAATTCTGTATGTTATTGCAAAATTAAAAAGTATAATCGTTACAGTATATGTAGATAAATTAGATAACATAGTAATCTAAGAACTTTCCAAAATATCATTCATTAACTTACGAAATTTCCTCACCATTTGGAAAACTGCAATGATTCACAAATTAAGAAACCAGGGAAAAAAAGCAATAATCGGATTAATTATAAACATGTTAGTTTATTGTAAAATAATTATATTATTGCACTTAAAATAATCCCTGAGGAATAAAATAATGAACGAATAAATATGTTTTTTTCATTCCTATTCTTTTGTTTAAATTGAAAATTGTTCCTATGGTTACAAACCAGTTATTTATAATTTAATAATATATATGTTTAAATGCCTTTATAAATTTTCGTATAAACGATTTATAAAAAAACATCTGTTATACAATAATATAATATAATTTGCACTCACCAAATTTTTCGGCGTTTTTTTTCTGCTTACAACTGTCACGGACACATTTATTTTTATCACTACACTTATTAACCACACTATATCACTATTCATATTTATTTTTATTTTTCACACTTTTTTTTATTATCTATTTCACTATTTTTTGATATGTATAAAAACACTCGTAAATATGAAGAGGAATTTCACATCCACACTATATTTTCTTCTCACATATTTACACCCACTTTTTATTTTTATTGGCTAATGCTTTTTCAACTGATCCGAAAGCCTTTCTGGTGAATCGACAGCACGGGCATGTCAAGATATGACAGAAACTGGTGAATTTATAGATTTCACTGAATTCTGCATCCAGCTTTACTCAAAAGACTGTTACGATTTAAATTTTGATAGACACTGAACGAACAAAACTATGCGCATTAATATAAATAAAAAACAACATTTTTTGTTTATTCCATTGTTTTTCAAAATATTATAAAACTAGATTTTATTTTATTTTGGCCATAATTTAAATCAATTATATGAATTCGTAGTATAAATCTCGCTTTACATATTAGTACATATGCAAAAATATATGCGTTATATACGGAGCTAGACTTTTTTATATAAATATTAAAATATACGTTATGTTGAAACCACTATATAATATTTACATTAAAAAATATAGGTTTATATTCAATTTTTTATATACAATATTATATATTATATCTTTTGTAGTTTCGGTTCAGAACCGCACTTTCCGTGTAATACACACACGCCGAGTTTTAGAGCGATTTTAATGTCTTCATCTGGCTGTATCGCCCTAACGATGTCTAACCACTACCTGACGTTGTGGCCACACCAACTTCCAAACTTTCCGAAAGCAAATTCGCCAATTTGCCACCGGTGCGAAGAGAAAACAGACAAAGAAAATCCTGAAGCGCACCATCCCGACAGGGGAGGAAAACTCTGGTCGAATTCCTGAGAGGTAAAGTTAATGAGTCCCGTCACAAGAGGACTACACACGAGAAAAACCCAACCACTACTTTTCTTTTGTCCTGAAAGTCCGCAGCGAAAACTCTAACGTATCCATAAAAAAATGCTGAACTAAAAAAAATAGCTGCATATCTCCTTAAAAGACGCGATAAGCGTCCATAAACCCAATATCTACTTACTACATCCAGTATTGATTTTGCCCACTATTCTAATATAATATATCAGATTCTCGGAAAACTCAATTACGCTGAGCTAAATTTATTAAGATAGCAATAAATAACCCTACGTGTTTCGTTCGTATTATACATACGTACATATCTAAGCTTTTATTTTCCATAATATAACAAACCCAATTAAGCTCATAACAACATTAGTTCAACATGCAAGATGTATAGTAATCCTTTCGTGTGCATTCGCGCGCCATATTATAATCTAAATTAATTTGTCGTTAACACACAGCTAACATTTGATAGTAGTCGCAGTCGAGTTAAATATTCACAAACTTGTCGCGGCTAAAACCTAAGGTTCAATGAATAAACTTTGTTAAATTTGTATAATGAACAAGTTAGGCGAACGGCAGCTCTAACCTGCGTAGTATAATAACAACTTTACTACGATGAAACTTTTTCGACATCACCAAGTGGTCACAAACAAGTCTGACACGTCTTGACAGTCACGTCGGACGAAGGAAACCGAGATGATTAATAATAACCCACACCATAGCTCAACAACCTTGTGAATACTGGGGCTAATCTGGTCTGGGTGATAATTAACTAGTGACCGTCTCAGAACAGTTACGTTATGAAAGAAAAATAACAAGAGTTGAACTAGATCACGTCACATTAATGAAACATTTCATATACATATTTTATTTTTATTAGTATTCCCTTACTGTCCTATATTTATATAGTAAACGATCAAATTAGACGTGTCAGTAATATTTAAAAAATATTTAAATTTGAATAGCAGTCGGTGTTAAAAGCTCTTAATTTTACAGATGTCGTGCAAGGTTTAGATGGTGTTTATTTTTACTACATTATTCATGAAAGAATGGAATAAATTATAAATAATCCATTTCAAATTTACATGATGGTCTAAAAATTGTGTTGACTCGAATAATTATGCAGAAAGTTTTGTGTGATTGACGTTTAAAGACAAAATGTATAGCAATAGAATATGATACATGTAGAAATTTAAATATATATTTATATATATATAATTATCTTAATAAAAATTTGCTCCATAAAAAAATTGAATGCGAAAATTTGATCACCTAATCTTTAGGGATATCAAAAGTATAAATTGAATCAATCTTAATGAAAGAAGCAAAACGCCTCTTTATAAATTGAGTTGAAAAACAACTTGATATTTAAAGCTGATTACAGATATTGTGCTTGAATATTTGTAGCAATTAAGAAAATTTAAAGGCGCAGATTATGCCAGGTGTAAAATGAAAAATAATAACTCTTAATATTTGTATTATATAACAAATAATATTAGAAAATAAATATGCAGTGAATTTTATATTTTTTCCTATAATACAATAATATTATTTATACAATAACTCTAGAGCATCATTAACTTTTTCTAATCACTATCTGCGATACATTTTTAATTATTCAAAGTATACAAATATATACTATTTGTCATGCTATTTTACTAGTTCTGAAAATTTGTTAAAATTTACAATGCATCGTAAATTTATTCCGCTTGTATTTAATCTAAAACGCAATTAAGTTTAATTAAAGGTTATATATATTTATATAAGTGTCTATATATAAATTTTACAACGAAGTTAAATTTCTCATTAAAACGTTAATTTAAACTTTATTATATAATACATATGTTCTTTAATATTATATATGGAATGTGCATCACAATAAAGGCAATATTTATATAATTTAGTAATGAATGTCTTTTAATATCATGATTTATTCTTAACAACGGATTTTAAATTATTCTGAATTAAAATATAAATAATAAATAAGTATAGCTTGAATTGTATTTAGTACCATTATTTATACAAATCTTTCTTTACCAGATACGTAACCATTGAAAATCTACAAACAACAAAGTAGTCAAACGATTTAAATAGTCATTCAATCTCTATTTCTGTTTCTTCAAATCGTCCATAGAGTAACTTCTAAAGTATATCTAGTTGCAGGTAGTTAAAACCTTCTCATACGTTTTTTTTAATCGTTTGATTTAACACTTATTGCCAAACACTGATCTGAATGTTTAACCCTTTCAGACCTGGTGTTCATAATTATGTACATCAAGTTCATTATTTTTTTTTATGAACTTGGATCGATATTTTTTATTCACACCTAATTTTTTTAAGTCTGGCAACATTCATTAACCTTACTTAAAATTTACGTCAGCGTGTGTCGAGTTGTTCCTGAGATATTCGGTAAATTAAGACATCATGGCCGAGAAATTTTCAAAAGTACAAGGTAAGTGTATTTAAATTGATTTTTTTCACAGAACTTATAATCAAAGTTTTAAAATATTTACATATAATAATGTAGAAAGATTACAGTTGATTTATTATTATTATTTTTTGTTTCCTAAAAACATTTTTTTTTAATTTACGATCAATTAAAAATGATGTACATAATTATGTACAAATAGTCCCCATGGTTGCAATATAAGAATTAATATATTTTCGATAATGTTTTTTTTTGTACTACTCAATCGTAAATTATGCACTATAAATAATCAATTACTTATAAAAATAGCTATTTAAATATTTTTAGAAAGAATCTACGACCCTACAAACGAAAAGGATATGGAGGAAGTTTACGAATTACTTGAAGATTCTGATTTTGGACTAGATGATGACGAATTCGAAGACATGGACACTGAATATGAGGCTACATCAAATATAATAAGAGTAGGTGCTGATCGCATGGATGCAAATAATATTCCAGCAGATAGACACGACATTGAAATTAGTAACACTGAAGATAACGAGTTGATAACTAACAAACAAAATATTAAATGGCGGCGTAGAAATTTTGAAAATCCAAACATAACTTGGACTGATAAAACGAACTTGAATTATACTGATATATTGGATCCGATAAATTATTTCAATAAATATATAAATGAAGAGGATTTTGAAAAAATGGCCGAATTTACAAATTTATTTGCAATTCAAAAAAATTGTAATAATTATAAAATGTCAGATAAAAATGAAATGAAAACACTTTTTGGACTACATATAGCAATAGGAACTTTAAAGTTGCCTCGAGTACGTCTGTTTTGGGATAGATCTCTTGGTATTAATTTATTTATTGATTCAATGTCAAGGGATAGATTTTTCCAATTGAGGAGTAATTTACATCTTGTAAATAATTTAGAAATACCTGCAAATAATATTGATAAACTTTATAAAGTACGTCCAATATATAATTCAATTAGAAAACGTTGTCTTGATTTACAAAAGGAAGAAAACTTATGCGTTGATGAGCAGATCGTGCCTTTTAGAGGGCAACTCTCAATAAAGCAGTATATAAAAGGAAAACCGTCACCATGGGGAATAAAAATTTTTGTTCTTTGTGGAAAATCAGGACAGATGTACGATTTTATTATTTACCAAGGTAATACGACGGAGTTAGACTGCAACAAAAAAAAACTCTATGGTTTAGGAGCATCGGTCGTGCTTCATCTAACAGAGAGTATTCAACAGGAAGGGCATAAATTATATTATGATAATTATTTCTCTTCATTCGATTTATTAAAAACATTATACCGCCGTAAAATATACGCTGCAGGAACAATACGAGTTAACAGGTTTGCTAATCCTCCATTACGATCCGACAAAGATATGAAAAAAGAAACGAGAGGATGTAGCGATGAAGTTACAAGCATAGATGGTGAAGTAGTTTTAGTCAAATGGCTGGATAGCCGTGCAGTTACACTCGCATCAAATTTCGTTGGAACTGGTGCAATTGATGAAGTTGAACGTTGGGAGAAAAAAGAAAAAAAATACATCAAAGTAAAACGTCCTGAAATTGTAAAGCTATACAATCAATCGATGGGAGGCGTCGATCTTTTAGATCAATTGATAGGGCTTTACCGAATATCTATTAGATCGAGGAAGTGGACCCTTCGATTAATTTTTCATGCGGTGGACTTGGCAATTGTAAATAGTTGGTTAGAATATAGATGTGCAATGAGAAAATTAGATATACCACATAAAAAACAATTAGATTTATTACATTTTCGGATGCGTCTTTCTGAAAGTCTTGTAAAGATGGGCAAATCTAATATTTTATCTAATAGAGGGAGACCAAGCAAAAGTTCGCCATCGCCATTAGCAAAGCGATTAAAATTTGGTCAGGAAGTACGTCCTATATCGGAAATACGATATGACATGACAGACCACATGCCATTTCTCGATAATAACAAAGAGGGAAAAAGATGCAAAAATAACTGCAATAAGAGGACACATTTTTATTGTGATAAATGTAAAGTACATTTATGTCTCACAAAAAAACAAAATTGTTTCGCCTCGTACCACCGCAAGTAAAAAGTTTTATTTTATTATCAATATGTTTTAAAAATAAGTTTTTAATTGTATTATAGTATAAGCTATAAAAATTATGTCTGTGTGGAATTTATTTCATTTAATTATTAAAAAAAAAACTGCATCGATTTCATTACATTGTGACGCTTGAGACGGTTTGTACATAATTATGTACATATTTTTTTTTATAGTAAATATGAGAATAGAAAATTTATTTTAATGTTTTTATTTTCCTTAAACCTAAATGAACCCAAATATATCAAAAAATATTTTTTATCGCACTTAACAATAAATCAGGTCTGAAGGGGTTAAAAATGTAAGAAAATATCTGTGGAATTAAATTTAATTACAAAAAAATAATCTTAATCGTTTTATAATGGCAGAAAAATTTTAATTAACAAAAGATAATTCCTATATTATTTTTCTATATATGGTATTATTTTATGTAGAGAGTAGAGTCTCCAATTCGAGTAATCGAGTACTCGATTACTCGAATTGGAGACAGATATAAATTAGAAGCCTTGTCCAACGCGTTAATGACAATAAGACCAACATCAACAGCAACGGAAAGGATTTTTTCCATAACAGGAATAATAAAACCAAAGGTTAGCAGTAATATTAAATTCGAGACACTTTTTGCATTATTGTTTTTAAAAAGTATGTTCGTGAAGTTAAAATAATTGTAAAAATTAACATACTAAGTATTTTATTTATTTATTTATATGTGCACGAATTTGAATAATAGCTATTTTGGTACATTTGGTAAATACTCGAAAGTACTCGAGTACTCGAGTATTTTAAAATTTTAATATTCGATACTCGAGTAGTTGATGGTTCGAGTAATTGGAGACTCTAGTAGAGAGTATAAAAGTATGCTTTCTTAAACTTGTTTCTATATGTCAACATCAAAAATATGCGCTATATAGAGACATTAATATATCATTCTACTTTAAAATAAATGCGACAATACTTCTTTTAAAGAGTTTTAAAATTAATTTATCAATACTTTTTAACATAAAAGCTTTCACAATCATAAATTAAATCGAGCATTCTCAGCATAAAATATTTACATAACTTGCGTCACGCCAGCCATGTAAAAACGAGCATGTTTACCATTTCCGAACACGGTCGTGTATCACGGTCGAAACATTACGTAGTACAACCCCTTCGTAAATACGCGGATCGGTACGTTAATCCGTCGGCGGGAGCGCAAAGGGGTTAAAGCAGATCGCGGGCTGTTCGCAATAAAACAGCTAAACGTACGGCAAGTTTTGATCATCCCGTTATGTCGAGATGCAAGTAATCCGGAGTGGGAACATTCTAATCTGGCCGAGGGGCCTTAATCCTTTTACAATTACGTTACATTGTACGTGCCAAGTGCTTAAGCTGAGTTTTAATTTAAACTTTGCCGGACGCCGAAGACAGTGGTGTCGCGCGGCAACGGGCAGATGAGGGTTGGAAGATTTAAGCGTTAAATAAAAGTAATTGGGAGGCTGTAAATGTCACACGATCTCTTTTATATACATACCAGACATACATATATTATAAAGAAAGCCATCGCAAGGTCCTATAGTCTAACATACCTAATTGTAAGTAAATAGTGTTGCTGTAACTTACAGCTACCTATTGCTACAATGGTATCTTGCTATTTATAACTTAAAAATATGTTTTATGCCATTAATGTTAGTATATAACTAGGTACGGGGGGAGGGCATAAGTTTTTTTCACTTATTAAATCGCTTCTATGCGAGAAACGCGCGAAGGAGGAGACCCTTGAGCAACAACGTATTAGAAATTTAGTCGCAATGGATTGCTTTGCGGGGGAACAAGGTTAACAGTTTTACAAAAACAAATATTCTTACGCTATTTTTTGACGCCAGTTACGGGCACATTACAGTGTGAATTAATTTAATTAAATCTTGACTAAAGAAGATCGATGAGAAACGTTTAACGATAAATATAAAGAAAACTGGACATTTAGGAGCGAAGAGAATGTCGCGCAAGTTAACGAGTCTGTACGAGAAGATCCGGACTTGTCTACTCGCAAGCGTTTAGTTGCTATTACGACACGAAAATCAACTATGCTTCGAATTATGAAACTGGACTCAAAACTACACCTATATAATGCCCAATTGCTACAAAATTGGGCAACCTCCCATACATCCAATGTGACTATAACGGTGGTTAAGACTATGTTTTCTAATAAACTGATATTGTGCTTCTTAAGTCAAGAAAAATTACAAATCGAAAATTCTCATTGCTCCGAATATTTGATGATTTTTCCAAAATTCAGATTTGATAATATTTTTTTTTTTGTAACAACGAATATGTGTTAATGTTTTACAACCACTGAATTTTTTAAATTACTGCATACGAAAGGGTGGGTCTGTGATAAACGTTTAAAAATATGGTTGCTTTCTTGAATGTTATAAATAGAGGTAGGAAATTTAATGACAAATCGATTTTCTCAACCTATCGGCATTATTTTTAAATAAATATATAAGAACTACATTAATAATTAAATAAAAAAAATATCTATAATAGATAGGAATATGCAGATTGTAAAAATTCATGGGGGCTTTTCATATAATTACGCCAAAAAAATATCCTGTCGGCGAACTTAAACATCGTTTATTTAATAATCGAAAGAGATTTTTAACTTCATATAGTTTCAAGTATTAAAAAAATGTAAAGTATCAACAGCTGTTATTGATAATTCTAAAATAAAAACAGGAGCCTGAAAATCCACTGTAACTCGATGCTTATGATTAATCGAAGTAGATCAATGCATTCTTGTCCTTTGATTATTCGCTTCCATTTTAACAAAAGTGCATTCTATTAAACAGTGTTCTCTGTGACGATCATCCAGTTCTCTTTTTATAAAAAATACAAAACTATCTATAATTTTAATCACATACTATATAATCATATTAAACATCCAGAAACCAGAATACTTAGTCCACTATATCCAATTTTTAAATCCAAAAATAAAGCGTAATCCAAAATATATGATTAAAAACTGCCAATATCGCTCACCCTAGAATTTGCGTGAACAAACTTTATTTGGGAAGTGAACCGTAAAAGATTTTTGACAAAGACTAGCGTTTACCTTTATTAAAAAAAAAAATTAACACTTACCTTAGAAATTTTGGCAAATATCATTTGTAAGACTTACCCTTTAAATACACACATAAGTTACTTATATAAACAAAAAAGAATAAAATTCATTAGTGAAAATAAATTTAGCTGATAATTTATTATATTTCTGATATCGATTTTAAATATTAAATTTAGAATCGTATTTTAGGTATAGAAATTTACCATTTTACAATTACAAATTTTCTTTGTGATATTTCATAACTAATTCAATTTCTACTATATTATAATTTAACTGAATTTTTTCTTCCAAGGCCTGGCGTGGGTTCACTTATTCTTATAATTTATCAAATAGTATTTTTTTTTCTCTCCACCCGGCGATTACTTGGTTTCATTTGAACTTGAACTTTTTATTTTATATGTATATATATACATATATATATATAACATAGAGGTTGAGCGAAATTTACAAATGAAGGATAATCGAAAATTTTCATCATTAATTTTTCGCCTCGGCGCCAAGTTTTTCCCTTTTCGACCGGCGCTTCAAAAACTTTTGCAAGTTTTCAATTCACTGGGATGAAATTCTATCTTTTTCATTTATCCTTTTATTAAAATTTCCGCTGTGTTCTCACTAACAAACGTCGACGTCCAAAGAGATCTAATCCATTCAAATACTGATTACACTGTTTCAAAAGTTGAACGCAATAGTTCTGAAAGGGTTCTCTCTCTCCCACGGCGCCGAAGACTTTGCGAAAGACTCTCGCCCAAAATTAGCTCATGAAACGAAATTTTATTACGAATTGAAAATTTAACGCACTGTTTTTCTGTCGCAATTTATTCACACCTACACATTTTCATTTGCTTCATAATTTTCACTTGCGATCTAATCGCAATATCAGGAAATAATTAGCACGTTCGAAACTTCGACAATCGCCACGAAATGGCTCTTTGAGCTATTAACAACGAGCTATATTAACCCCGTAAACGTCATACGAGAAGCTCGCTAAACGGTTAGAGCTATGGTTAACGGGCTTGGCATATATGCAAACTTTGAACGAATAGCAACAATTAATAAATGAATACATACAAGTAGATCGAAGCGATCGAGGAAAATGAATTCTCACTCACTAGGAATTTTGTTACTGGCTCTGGTGTATTTCAATTGGAAATATGTGCATGAATAATGTATGAGAAGAACGAGGGTGCTAACTGTTACCCTTGTGTAACGATATATAATGCCTCATCGGGGTTGGCTCAGACCTGTCTTCGTTTAAGACCAGCCCCAAGGCTCTATATCTGAAACGAGGGCGGGTCGAGTGTATGATGGTCTTTGAATAATCAAATTTTTCACAAATATTACGGAGCTTTATATATCAAAAGCCTTTGAGATATTAATCCCAAATTTAGCAAAAATATATAAGTAATATAATTTTATATACGAATAAAGCAATAAAGAGCTGTTCAACGCGCAAGTCACGATTTCATTAGAGGGATTTTTCTTCTAATATACAATACTATTTTTTCATAAATGTGAAAATTCAGTTTAAAAACAGAAGCTTTTATTAGCGTACGAGATACAATGTGGTGTAAAAAACATAACGAAACGCTTCAATTGTAGCGCAACTCTTCATTTTGTCTTTATTGCATCTGAGTACATCTCCCCTTAAGTGCTTTCGGTAATCCTAAAGAACAATTATAGTAGAATGAGCGAAGAGTTGCTATTCAACGCTTCATATTACACAGTGCCATGGATATATGCTCAAAACGAGCACTAGATTAACTTTAATATATACATTATTTTTATAATTAAAATTATTTAATTACATCGTTTTTAACTTAAATAAATTACGAGGATAAATGTTAAATAACAATATAAAAACAAGTAAGTATAATATTTATAAAGCAGTAAAAACACAATTTCACATACACTTTAAAAAACAGATAAATTATTATTTTAGTTATATAATTATAATTATTAAAAATATATTTATTTTACTGAGGGTAGATAATAAACAGTGCAAACATGAAAAAATCATAAATAATTTTATAGACAATAATTCTAGACACATAATAATAAAACGTTGGCTACCATGTTCGTCGGAGCCCAGCATATACCAATTACGTTACGACATGGTGGGTTCCAGTGACCGGCAAATCGGTCACCTTTATAATGGGACATAACACTAAATATTACTGTTATGGTATTTAAGTTGAATCATACAATAAAAATAATTTATTTTTATATAATATGTAATATAAAAAACTATTTTATTAATAGCTCAGCGTGATTTTAGTAATTTTTTCTTGGCAGCTAGCGTGTTAAATACCTAACCTAAATCATTTAAACAAATTTATAATAATGATTTAGCTATAGATCATATTTGATAAATCTGTAGTGTTAAGTTAGAATGTGTTATTTTTTAGCTTTTGCGTTTAAAAATATTTTACACCATGAGAAAATAGCTAATATTAAAACAGAAAATAAACAGTTAAGCTAAAAATATATTTTTTTTAAAGCAAATATTTAAGAGCAATATTTTTTTATTGTATCTGCTTTAAATAATCAAAAATATATCAAAAAAAATAATATTAAAATATAACGTTAAGTTAAATTACAAAGAAAAATCAGTTACATTTAAAATGAATTCTCTGAAATCAATAATACTTTATTCCTAGATACACATATGTACATATGTTGTGTTACATTGAATATTTAAAAATAATTTACATGTTGAAAACTTCATTTCTGTATAACATATAGTTTATATGCTTATATTACACCAAACCTACACTGCTGTAATTGACTTCTAAGACAATAATTTAGTCATAACGACTTTATTATTAATTACCGCAAAAAGTAATTAACACACGCTCGTGGCAAAGTAACTAAAATATTTTAATGAAGAGTAATTAAAATTATAATTACACGGCTAAAGGCAAATAATATTAGTGTACGAAATATTAGATGTTAACATATTTTTAAATAATAATAATTACACTTATTTAATATATTTTTTTAAAGCTTGGACTGTAATCAACATGTTAGTAAAATTTTGATAAAAAAAATATTTTTTCCAAAAATTATTAATTACATAATCTAAGGAAAGAGAGCCATTTTTAAAATGAGGTATATGATAGCATATGATTAAAACGTATATAAGTATCTTGCCATACAATTTGGTTTTAACTTTGTGGCATTGAAGTCTAATTAATATTAAACTAGATTTTATTTATTTCAGCTTGATATTAAATATTTTTTTAAGTTCTTAGTTATATATGTTTCTAAATAATCACATTAAAAACATTATTTAATGAGACAATATATTTTTTATTAATATACTCAGAACTAATCAAAATTTTATTTATAATTACAATTTATGTACATAGCAAATTTAATATATTATATTAAAATCTACATTTAAAAAAATTAAATATAAAATCACTTTAATATTATGATGTTTTGCACGACAATATTAAATATGCTACAATAAACTTTTGATACAATAGTCGAGTCACCAACATAAATAATATATTAAAAACGTTGTTTTCTTCTTTTTTTCTTTTGAAATATAAAAAAAAAACAATAGATATTTTATAAATTATAACTCATATATTGTATAAATAAAATGATATTTAAACATTTTTTTTATACATTGTAGCAATAAAAAATATTCTAAAAATTATAGATTTTTTTTATTTTAAGATTTTACTCCTACTCCCATTTCACTTTTACTGACATTCATTTTTAATACAAGAAAATTTTAATGGCTATAAATATTTTTATTATCAAAATGCAATCTATTTATTTTTAATATATAATATTTAATGTATTTGTATATTACATTTCAGGTAAACCCCAAATCTAGGCTCTATATGACCACGCCGATTCTATGATAGTGATATATTATCATATATAAAATCTATCGTGTATAACAAATACAGCATTGGTTCAAGAACGGTACCCAGAAGCACACCCTATTATATTCGATAAGCCTTATGGTTACTTCTCTGGTCTTAATTTGTAATTTGTGTTTTATATAGGATTGCATTATAAATAAATTATTTGGAAGCAATCTCACACTTTGTTAAAAGCCTGAGTTATACCTAACGATATAGCTGAGCAGTATTTTTAATTTTTATGTTCTTCATTATTATATTTTGCCTTGCTTCAACGTAAAATGCTTTAACGTAAAATGATTATTTTTAAAGCCAAATTGATGATTTTCTATAAGACAAAGTTCCTCTATTACTGGTTATTTTTTTATAAAAAAATTCTAATATTTTTGACATAATTGGTAAGATACTTTTTGGTCTGTAAAATGTAATATCTTCTGGTTCTTTCCCTGGTTTCAGTAAAACTATAATTCAAGCAATTTTTCATTAGGTTAAATCGTAGGTTATTTTAAAAACTGAGTTAGATATTATGGTTAAACTGAATGACTTTCAACATCATATTCGTGGATTATATTATTGTAGCTAATACAAGTATAAAATTTAATTAAAATATAAAGCTAATAATAAAATATACTTTACCAAGAGTGTCGTTGCATTATTTAAAATTAATTTCGCTCAAACGTAATCCCTATCTGGGCGAATTTTAACCGCTCGCCGCGAATTTTCTGTCAGCAACTTTGAAAAAATCTCATTTCCTCACAATTACCAAGTGAACAGTTTCGCTGACGTCTATTCTCATATACTATACTATACTGCTCATAAATAATATGTTTAATTTTATCGCCTAACTATTTACAACGGATGTGTGATTAACTACCATGGTAATTAATTTCGCGATTCGATTACCCTCGATTAACGCAAACGTACCGCCAATGAATATGTCGAGTAATATGTTTGTTAACAATACACAAAATCCCTTACGCGCATATAAATCTCCACCGGAATTAACAAGTTAATTACGGAGCTAAAATTATTATAACAACCCATCGTGGTCGCTTTTGTTCCACCGACTCAATTATATTTATCATGTTTACTTTATACGAATACAATTACGGATAGGGTGAACTACACACAAAGTTACACCTGTGGTATTTTTATTCTAAGATTTTTAAAATGCAATCCATTTTATGAATTGCCATCTAAAACGTTGTTATTTAATAAATATAAAACAATACCAGATTAAATAAATTGTGGGTCTTTTTATTGATAAGCCCATCAGGGAAAAAATTCAAGACACGTATGTTCAATAAAACATGCTGAAATATTTTATATTATCACTGGTTAGTTACTGTATTAATAAAAAATATATATAATAATTATTTTTACAGGTTAAATTATGCATAGTATTCTTACTTTGCGAATACTTTACGAAGTCATTAGCTAAACAATACGTAGTTGGAAAAGTGTTGCCTCAGCCCAAGCGAAACAATGTATATTTTTCCTCACCGACCGGAATATTATTCTATTGAATTACAAATTATTGTATTATGGCGAGCATTATGTAAATTTATTCATTATTTAAAATACTCTTTACTCGTCTGCGCCTTTTTTTATGGCGGTTTTTCAAATCCCAGATATTTGCCTCCAGTAGTGGTGTCCCACCCTATAGAAATCATATTTACGGCGCCGGGCTTAATTTATAAAATCCCAGAAAAAATACTTGTACGCCGAAACCGGTTTTTGATTAAATCTGAAATTTTTCACGGACGAGAGAGCAAAAGCCATTGCCGTTTTAATAAAGCACACTTTAATGTGATTACGGACAACATTTAACAACGACAGTCGAATCTTCAGAGTACTGAAGATTGGAGCGAATTTCAAGATGATTTAATTAAAATTATAATTTCGTTTCTTCCGGAAGTAATATTAAATCAGAATTTCAAAAGCGGTGACTAAATATTCTATATGTATAATATATCAATGATTCTTAAATCCTTTTTTATATTTTAATGATTTACTGAATCGGTAATTATTTATACTATTTTAGTATTATTAAAAGTAAAATAATAATTAATATAAAATAAATTTATATTGTTGCTATTTTTAAGATCTCAATAAATAAATTTTAGTTTAAAAATATTTAATATTAAATCGAGTAATCAATGCTTTGATTTCTCCTAGCAGTTGTCTTAAAACTTTGGTCTTTGCAAATTGCGCTGAATACCTCCACTAATGAATTTGAACGATCTCAACTCCTTTTCAAACATGAACTATGAATGCATTTGACAAATTAGAACACCAGTTCAAGCAGTAATTTACAGCGTAGTTAGCTTGCGAAACTATTTTTAATAACGCTAGATTATCTAAGCGATGAAATTACGACGTGAATTCTGAATATCGCAGATTACATTGAAACCGTTTATCATGTTGTCTATGTGTATTGTATATTTATGCTTTGTTAATTTCACGGTAAAAATTATCAAGTATTTTTACAACTGGCACATTTTTAAATGTTTATATAAAGTATCTAAGCTAACTATTTTTTAAAATTAAATTCTGTGCACGTACTGCATCTGTTTCCGTTGCGAACACATAGTTTTTTACGTGACACGAACAGAGCTCTTTCCGAAGTTTTTACTAATTTCCTATTGTGTAGCAAATTGTACAGCGGTATATATACACATGGCATATAACGTTGGGTGCAATTCCCTAACAACTTTTAAACGGTTTCAATTTAGCAACGCTTATGAAAAGTCGTTGATATGGCAAATTTTCCAAGGTGCACTCGTAAATAGTTGATATCCAAATTTGAGCACTATAGTGATTGTTCAAGAAAAAATCTTTACTTATATTTTTTTTAATACCAACTGAAAATTAATAATATTATGCTTATACTTCATTAAAATATTAGATACTGTGCTTCAGAAAGTGTTGTATATAATTTATTAAATATGCATGAAAGTAGCTGTAAAAAAAAATACTAGACTCGACTGAAGTTTATTTTTATTTTACTGATATTAAATAGCTTAAAATCAATACTTTATAACCGACTAATATGTTTTCAAAATTTGTTTTTGCTACTAGAATTGAAATTTACCGCAAGCAAATCTATGCTAGTTTAAGAAGGAAAGAGAGAGAGAGACACATATTATAAAAAAAATAGGTATATGTGACGCATTATTCATTTATAATATTAAGTACCTAACCTAAGTTATTAACTTAATCTACAACATTATCAGTTTCTAAAAATTATTATCTTAGTCTAGATTGACAAAAACCTTTTTGCAGAAATGACAAACATAAAATTCAATATTTTTTGATACGAATAGCATTAAATATACAATGTATTTATAAACGGAGTGAAACTGTAGTGATTAAAATAAATTATACGAGTACATTTTATTAAAGGGTAACTATTCAAAGTTTGATTGAATTGGTTTAAAGGACTTATACAGAGTTACCAAATGTACAAATTTGAACGTCTTCCGAGTCATCCATTTGTCACTTTAATGAAAACTTGCTTTAATTAATTTGCATAAAAAATTTCTATATACATATAAACTTAACCGCATTTATTTTAATAAATAAATATTCCTTCATAAGCTTTTCTATTTTTTTGTATTAAAATTAAATACAAGCATAGTTTAAGCTTCAATGCGTAGTGATCTAGTGTGTCGGGTTTGATTTTATTAAATTTTAATCTGTTGTCCTGCCATATCCTAACCATGTACGTTGGTAGGAGCAAAATATCACGGCAAACGACGGCTAATATATATGCTGGTAAAATTAAAAAAATATATTAATAAGTACCATATGAAACAAATAGCTTTCATTTATTTTTGTTCCAGGTAGAAGTGCTGTAGTGATTAAAATAAAGTAAATTAGTACTTAAGTTATGAGCGGGGTCGTAAAGAGTAACTATGCAAAGTTTTCTAAGATCGGTCTAAAGGAACATACTTGAAAATAATAAACGAAAAATACTGAATAAAAATTCATAAGCTTATCTAGGTTATTTTGTTTTAAAGATTAAGTGCAACCAAATTGTTGAGTCTGGTTTTAAAACCGTATTAAATACACGATCAGGTGGCCTGTCATATCCCCACCACGTACGTTAGTAGTGATCAAAATATCACGGCACACGATACTATAATTACGTCTTTTAAATATGTCTTTTAACATACTACTTTTGGATTCATGAATAATATAAACGTTTCCAATAGAGACGGGAAAACATCGAAAATGATAAAAGAGATAAGCGGCTTATCACATAATTACACGATCCTAAATAATAAGTAAACAATAAATTGACAGCTTCGATGTATTCAAATATTTTTAAAAGAATCGACTGCAAACTTTTAGATAATTTTTTTATATCAATATAAAATATTTAGAGGTACGTATTAAATTATTTTCTGTAAAAATATTTTGGAGACCACTTACATAAACCAATGATGAATATATGAAAAAACATGTGCTTAGTAATCTCCTAATCACTATTTGGATAAATTAATGTTTAAGCAAAGCAATTTTAAGTTCCATTTTAGATATAAAACAAACAGTAACCATATTTGCTTTAAAACTATTGATTTACAATATAAACAGCATCGTATATTAATCTTTGAGGTTCAATACTCTTAACCAAAGTGCCGTAAAGTGCCAAGGCCATAAAAATATTTAAATTTTTATCGAATATTATGATTATAGCAGTATAGCTTATTACAAATTACCGCTAAGTCATGTGGTAAATAAAGAGTACTACATTTCAATCCAACGTCATTTGTTTAAAGGAATCTAAAAAAACTACTAAAATTGTTGACAAACAATTAAAATATAATATATTATAATTAATTATAATAATTTATATAATTGTTTGTATTATATTTATACTAATTAATTAATTTACATAATATTAATTATAAACTTTATTGTTCCCAAAAATAAAGAGTGCATTGAAATAACAACGTTTCGTTACCATATTCATATGTGATTAGGGCAAAATCGCGGACTAATCTATAGACTAGACCAAATAGTATATTTCACAAATGTCCTACGGATTGAAAAATACGTCACCATTATTAATATATGGCAAGAATTGCTTTTTGAAAATTAGTTTATTATACTATAAAATTCGAATAAATCTTAGACGATGATTTCAACATAGTAGTCAAAACGTATGAAAAGATATATGCTATAAAATAAGAGTATTGCTAAGAATTTTATTATATATTTTTTTTTTATGAGAAAATGCAAAAATATGAATCCATTGCTCGCAAATAATAATTGCACATAGATTTCAATTAGCGCCGATGGGATAGGAATGCGGTCTCGGTGGAAAGACAGTCGGCGGTCGCAGGAGACCGGTGCCAGTTCCGGCGCCGGCGCCACCTCACAGTGCCATTTCGTAATTAAACTTTTGTGACAGTGCGGTTAGCGACGATGTCCGTTTTCCGGGTGGCTCCATTGTTTCCGGCTCCGCATTATCTTTATTGTGTCGAAGTCTGGATGGTTGTTGCGCATTCTGAACATTTCCTTCCACAGCACCTACACATCCAGACGGACCACGTTCAGTGTTTTTATCCCTGGCTTTTGAAGCGTAAATATGAAAAATCCTGGGCGAGCAGAACAAAGCTCTGATCATTTTAATACCGGAATAGTACAATAGTTGAGAATAATCAAAATCGCGTTGCGCAGTTAGCGCAGAGGCGAGCAAGCGGGTCAGTTGGCTTTCGACGCTCGGTGCATTTTCTTCAAAATGGTTTAATTACTTTTTTAGAATGAAAAAATGCAAATATGAATAAGCAAGTTAATATGCATAGTCCAGGTCTAATAAACACTATGTTTTATAATTAGGGGTAAAATTATTATAACAAAATGTTCATGTTTTATTTGTTATTTATTTAATGATAAACGCAATAAGGTCTTTATTAACCGCTAAACAAAAAGTCAATAACCGTTTATGACAATGGTATATCAAAAACTAACTTATTATTAATATTGTTCATATTCATATCATAGAAAATATGTGACACCTATTTTGGCTTAAGATAAATATTCAAGATAAAATTGCATAATATTTTATATAATATGTAAAAAAAGATTTTGACTACATATTTTTTTTAATAAAATAAGCTGGTTTTTACACTGTAAAATATTCACATACAAAAAAATATGACGGCAGTAATTAAAAGCTCAAAACACTGCAAATATTTCTTAAAGAAATTATAGTTTACATTTTAAAAACATTGCGTTTGTTACTTACTTTCCAAAACAACATATAACACATTGTCTACAGTTTAGTGAAAATGGTTGTACTTTTTTTATATAACTTAGAAAATATATTAATTAAAAATGTTTCTAATGTTGCTAATGTCCCTAAGAAAGCATTTTGATAGTCTTCAAAAAAGTCAATTAAGTTGCAATTTGGCTTTCAGAATAAAAAAAATAAGAAGAGTTCGCCTGAGACTGTTCACTCAAAGATTAGAAAAGCGAAAATGATTTGTTATCAATTCGTCACAAATAAAATTTAACCCTTAGAAAAACCTTGTTTAATAAGAAATTATTCAGTAAATTTAATTCATGATTAGGGTTAAATACAGTTATAAGAATCACTGATATTTTGTATATACGTCAAAAAGTGGATGAAGAATATATCGCAGTGCAACATTTACTAATTTATTTATTTAATAATTTAAATTAAAACCCAGATTACTCCAATGCGGCAAGAAAGTTAAAAAAATTAACAATAACCAAAAAAATATATAATAAGAAAAAGCAAAATAATTATAACATATAAAAATTGCTCAATGTGCAATGCCAGCATATTATGGAGTCAAATGGCGGCAGCCATTAGCGTGTCTGCTAATGCGGATGTTCTGGCACTAACAATCATCAAAAAAGGACGCGATCGTGATTTTTGAAGACGTTCCGAAATCCAGAACTGGAATTACTCAAGAATAGTTTGATTGTCAACAGCGCCCTTCAGTAATTAACTCTTTGAGGAGTATAGCCGTACATATACGGTTGTCGATCTTTTATTGTTTTAAGTTACACCTGATAAAACTAAAACAATAATATATTAAAAATGTCATATTTAAATAATATTTTTTAATTTGATTTAATGTAAATTATTTCTATATAAAATAATACCAATAAAATAAATTATCATAACCAAAAATATTTAATTTTAATTTAAGAAAAAATACTAAGTATGGATTTAAAAAAATTTACAAAAGCAAAATATTATATGAAATAAATTACCAAAATTTAATAATAGAAAAGTGTTTAAACATACTAATACAAAAAAGTAATAAAATATATTTTATCATTAATTTTTTTTTATAATTTACTATTAATGCATTATAAAATAATAATCAATAAATAACAACAAAAATAATTATGGAAAAAAACGTAAAGCTAACTCACTCCTTGGTGTATACTATGAAATTAATAAATGCATACAAATTTACTCAATACACAAAGGGTTAAGGAAATGCTTAACGACATAAAACTCTGCGAATCATATCACAACGCTTTTAAAAAAGTATACAATAAACAAACATCCTTTATTTAAGGTATTAAAAACATTTTTGATTAAAATAATTTACTTATTCAGGGACTACAACTTATAGATGTTAATTCACAAATATTGCAAACTAAAGTGTTATAGAAGACGCGAATAACTGACGAATCATCAAAATGAAATGCGTTTCTCATAAAAGCCGAGCATCTTAGAAGATTTATCGCAGACGTCGTTTACGTATAAAGAGAACCTCCTCTCAAAAGTGTTTTCCAGATCTTTAGTGAAAGTTTCTTTAGTCAAAGCGTTTCCACAGAGGTTATAAAAAAATTTGAAGGGGAACGGAAGAGAAAATGATACAGTATGTCTTTTTCCGTTTTTTTTTCATTAATTTTTAATTAACTGCATACAAAAAAAAACTTAATTTTATTACTGCTAGATTTATACACATAATAAATAACTATATATAAAATTGAAATGTAGTTGAAAAAAATCTTTAATTAATATTTTATAGTGTATCAAAAATATTTACAATTAAAACTAATGTGTATATGTCATAAATAAATAATGTTGTTAATACATTTTTTTTAATATACTAGAAATATTATATTATTTTAGAATAAGCTGTACTTTTTATAGCATATTTTTAGTATTGTAGTTTATTTATATAAATGTAAAACTATATGAACCGAGGAACATTCGCCACTAACCGAGTCAAATATCCAGCTACAATTTTATAAAGAAAAACTTACAAAGAAGCAGCAGAATATTCCATTAAATAATTCCGAGAATTTAATACCTTCACAAGAGTTTACTTTGACAAGAAATAAACTTGTATTACGCTGCGACTATACATATTATTATGATAAATTTTATTCAACAATATGGTAGGATCAGACATTGCCTAATATTTATTATAACATCCTGTCATAGTTAAATTCAAAATGTGAATATTGTAGATTTGATTTTATTTGACGTTGCATATTAAAGGCGAACAATACAAGTTATGTTTCACAGTTGAATTATTTATATTATTATTTATTTGACGTTACATGTCAAATCAATGATTCATGGAATTGTAAGTTAAAGCCTTGTTCTATTAAGAATAACTCTTAAGAATTTATTACGCCTTACTTAAGTATTTAAATTAAGTACGTACCTACACTCACACACACACGTGATAGTGTTGAACGCTTGTTTTGATAAAGGCTGCCGCATAATATGTGAATACGAAAATTCCGCCTGTTCTCCGATTGCGGTGCTCAGATAATGAGGATGAATTGCAGTGTGCGAATGTGGGGCAGAAAACCGTGTTTTCTTTTGTTTTCCAACCACCACCGGCCACCCCTAGACCACCACCGGAAGGGTTGTTACCGGCCGCTGGTAAATTTATCCGAAAAATCACAACGTTATATCCCGGCACGGGAAATTGACAGTGGGCGAATTCGATTCAGGCTTTCCGAAACGGATCGCCAGGCTTTTGACGAGTCGTTTTTCGACGCTAGATATTTTCGACTATGTGATAGAATGCTTTATGAAAGAGAAAGTCGAATTGAAGTTTACAAATTCGGCCTGCTTATCGTGGGATGAATCAATTACATATCATCGAACACAGTATTGTATAAAAAGACAAAATCATATTATATCAATAGATATTAAATTGTATCTTATATAATTTTATACATATTCTATGAACATATTGCTTTATTTTATTTGGAATACAAACATAAATTTACAACTAAAACTATACATTTCTAAGAAAATAGCATTTTCACCTCTTAAAAGTGAACAAGGAAACTGCATTAAATGGAAGGTGAGCATCAAATACCTGAACATTTTATACTCGTCATACATCTCGACTCCAAGCTTTAATTTACCAAACATATAGAAGAACTTATATTCAAATCCGTGTTGCTAATGCGGCCCTAACTCTATTTTAATCAGAAGAAGCGCATGAACAAGAAAAAACAGAATTTTACTATATAAACAGTTAAATAAATTGCCCAGTGTAAAGTACCACTAGTAATTTATTGTTTTCTTAACTTTCAGTCATTCAAAATAAATCGTTAAAAATAATATATATATATATATATATATATATATATATATATATATATATATATATATATATATATATATATGTATATATATATATATATTTATTTATATATATATATATATATATATTTATTTATATATATATATATATATATATATATATATATATATATATATATATATATATATATATATATATATATATATATATATATATATATATATATATATATATATATATATATATATATATATATATATATATATATATATATATATATATATATATATATATATATCGTTTCTATATCAATCGTAAAAAACCACATAGTAAAATTCTATATGAAAAAAATGCTCTTATAAGTGAAAAAATGTTTGTAATGAGAGAAACTGAAATTTTTTCATAATGTTTATCCTAATTAATTTTTTCTGGGAGCGTTGGGATACAAATCATTGTATTCTTAGTACATCAATGCCCGGCTACTTTAGGCTCCAAATTCTAGAGTGAATTAGAGCCGCGATCACGTCCCTTATTCTTGCCTTTCGTGGTCAGAACGTCAGCGCTTAAGAACGCTTCTCTTGTACAAGCCATCCAGATTCTTAACCAGCTTGCCGAGCACAATGATGTTTTTGGCAAAAAAAATATGTGCGATGGTTTTAAGTGTGCATCATAATTGTTTAATGGCTATCATGATACATGGGAAAAACCTATAAAGATTTTTGATAAAAAAATATTTCATAAAATTTAAATTAAATTAATCCTAAATTATGGGGGCTGCTATAAGTTGGCTACCCTGACAAGATTGATTGTTGATAAATCAATTAAATTTTATACAGCAACGAATCTGTCTTCCATTGCTAGCTCGGCGACTACCGATATTCAGCAAAGTTCTTTGAAAAAAATAATTAGATTAGGCGGAAATATTTAATCTTACCAAATACTCACGACGATATAAAAGCTGTAACACCGCCACAGATCAGATACTAAGCTTTAGTCTATTTTTCGGATTTTAAGCTTTACAGTATTTCGTTTATTAAAGCGTGAGTCAAGTTGAGCCCACCGCAAAAGTTCTGACCTTGGCCGGGCGAGCCCCTTGAAACGGCGCTCCCTAGAATTGAATCAAGCACAATAAAGTTTTAAGAAAAATTGCAATCGAAACGGTTATCGTCTAAATTTAGCCCACCAGAAAATACCACACCATAAGTTTGTGCACGTTTCAAAATCTCGCCACAAAAATAATAAATTTTATCGAAAAAATTTAACAAATTCACATTATAATAAATATGTTTTTGCTTAAACTTCCCTCTTTGTATCTATGAACTATAATTTCAAAATATTTATTAAATTAACTACTGTAATTTTATATCTTTACTGCAATAAATCAGATTATATTAACTGGTAGCATTCACTTATCAAACCATTATTTTCGCACCCCAACCAAATCGAATAAATTTCTAAAGCCTTGGGCAATACACCAAGCACGAAATAAATTTCCATAATAATTTTCTAAATGTTTCCCGTTGCACAACCACTTGCGTGAGACATAAAGTTCAATATTTACGATGACTTTATTTGACCACATGCTATAATGTATCAATAAATTCGCGGCAAACCTGTGACCCGCGAGCGACCAGCAAAAACTGGGTCGCCCTCATGCACACAGTACGGTCTTTACGGCCCTGTGCCATTGCTAAGACCGCGGCGTACTTTTCACCGTTCCAAGCCGACATTAACTATGCAAATCTCATTGGAATATATGACATGGAAAAATTGTATCTGGCGAATTAAGTCAATTTAATGATAGATACTATTTTCTATAAGTACACAAATATTTTTCTAGCAATAGATACTTGTAATTTTTATTTTTACTGTATGTATATATTATTGCAAATATGATCCATAATCATAGAAAAAGACTGTGATTTTTATATTTACATATTTAAATATTATTAGAACATCTATATTCGTACCGATTTTAATAACATGTACAGGCAGTATATGCTATATTTAGGACTATTCAAGTTTTGCTCAATGCAATATATTGTAAATATGAGCAATTCAACTCAGCAAATAATTTAACAAGCTAGAAATTATGTTATTCCAATTATTCTCATTTTATTGCCTTTGCAATGAGAAATTAGTAACTACGTTACATGTTAAGTAACACAGACTTTCGCTAATTATATCTAGATACGATTGTAATTCTAACATAAAAATATTTATTATTTCTTATAAAAAATCTAGAAATTCATTAGTAATATATGCAAAGAAATTGTTAAGTATTCTTTTGAGCATCTCTTAATAAAAATAAATACAATATGTCCAACATATGTAATAATAAAATTCACAAGAGTAGATTCTGAGCATATTTTATTATTATACGTTATTCCGAGAATGGTATATTATTATTCCATGCAATAAGATAGTAAGCAAAAAATATATTTTTGACGATGCTTTCGTCTCAAATTCGCCGGAATGAAAAATGCGCCGTGTAAAATCATCTCCAGTCCCTTATCTCTATGAATCTTAATTACATTTTTAAAACAGCTCCGCTCGCCGGCCAAAGTTACAAAAGGGGAAACCATCATAATAAATTACGAACAAAGACGAAAGCTCTGCCTCGAAAGTTTGCACAAATCTTATGTTTCATATTTCGAATAAGTTTAATTAGCGAAACAACTTATCTAGTTGGAGATTCGTTCGAACATTTATTTATTTTGTCCTTTAACAGCTGCAAAATGAGCTATTTATCAACTACAATAGAATAATTATCGAAAAGTAATTGGTATATAATATAAGGTTTCCCAAGAATATTTCTCTTACTGACATTTTGTTTATCAAAGACTTTGATTAAAATAGCTTGAAATTAAAATATAAGCACAAAATTCCAAAACACATTTTTCTTTAGAAGCAGAAAAACTATTCTAGATATTTAGCTTAATGTATAGCGAGTACTTAAATTATAATCACCAACGTCATATAATATATATCTTTTTTTTTATATTGTAGTTATGGACAAAATTGTAAACAAGAAAATGGCTATAAACCAGTAACATGAATTTTATAAAATAAAACATAACTTTTAATTAAAATAAAAATTAAAATAATAAATCTATTCATTGTTAATTTTTTTATATTATTTATAAAACCAGTGTAGTTAAAACTTTTTTTCTAATCATATGGAAAGATTATGAATTATAATTTCAATAATTTTCAATTAAAAATACATTTACGATTATACATCCACCTTCTTGCACAATATAGTGAGTCGAGGGCGATTTTCTTTACGATTATTAAACAAGTTTCGTCAGAATCGTTAAGTTTTATCGCATCTTCATTGAATTTTATTCGGACGAGAGAATAAAAAAGTACTTATGCGGGAAAACAGCAAAGTCGAACGTCGAAGTGTTCGATATATATTTTTTTAATGTCTTTCCAATAGCAACACCGTCTAAGAGCTGCCTCTTTCTCTTTATCTGTATAAAAATAAAATAATGTAAAGAAAAGAATCGGTAGAGACTATTGTAGATCAGTTGTTCGTACGTGCGCGTGCAATCCGAGAAAAAAGGGGGGCCAGGAAAAAGAAGGGAAAGAATGTCTCATATTGTGTGCCAGATGTCGGATGTCTCATAGTTATTTTTCAGATAGAAATAGCTGCCTGGATAAAAATCAACTACGTCTAACGGATAGTTTGAAGGGTTTCCCGCGTACCGGGCGCCAACAATGAAACGCTTAACCCTTTCGGCGCGCGTCCGTTATCTCGACTCGTACAAAGGCTGCTTTATGGTTTCTAGTGTGACACTTTTCATGGTGCAATATGGGGTGGATGTGCAAACGATAAATAACCTTATAAAAACCGTAACGCAGCCCCATATCAATGGATAAATGGATAAGCTTTTAAGTATACTAGATTGATAACAAATATTAAATTTAACCACAAATTTCTACAGCCTTTTAAAAAATTGCTAATTAATCTACTTAATAAAACATCAATATTAAAAATACCGCGACTTGAATTAAATAGGCAATAAAATTATTTGTTACATTGTTAATGTTGAACTAAAATGGATTTATAGATCATTGCGCAAAAATTTGCATTTTCTTTTCATTATAGTTATAATATAATGCTCAGTTTTAAGATCTGATTCATGATCTGATTCAGATAATAAAATATGCCTAATTAATTCATCTTCGGTTCACAATTCTTTGATATCTTTAATATTTAAGTCTGTAAATGATGTTGACAAAATATTATTATGAGAAAATTCATTATTTCTGGATGTAACGACAATACATTTTGCAATCATATCTAAAAATAATATATTTAAAAATACAATTTTCTTTACCGCGTTAAAATGAACCGCGTAAATTGGGGGTGGGTGTATTAGCTAAATAAATTATTAAAATAAAATATAAATAGCATGTACTTATTTGGCGAATTGACGCTCAATAAAATCAAGGAAATTATCTGAAAAGTTTTATTCATCCACCTTATTCTCCAGACCTTGCTCCTTCTGACTACTATTTATTTCAATCAATACAACGCTTTATATACAGAAAAATAAATACAGACAATGCGAAAATGGTGCAATTGAAATATTTTAAATCAAAGTCTCCAACATGTTATGTTAATGAAATTAAAAAAATGTATGAGAGGCAGAACAATGGTTTATATTATTAAGACGGAGATTATTATTTTAATTAATAATATTTAGTTTTATTAAAAAAACGACATTTATTTCAGGATTACCTATTATATGTATATATATTTAATTGTCCTTATACTCTGAATATTTTAAAGCAAAACCTCCAACACGTTATGCTAATGGAATTAAAAAAATGAATGAGAGGCGGAAGAATGTTCTATATTTAGATAAAGACTATATCTTTAATTAATAAAATTTAGTTTTAATAAAAAATCGACATTTATTTCGGGATTACCATTTATATGTATATTGTGCTAATACTTATATATTTGTTAGATTTTTAATTTTAATAAATAGACTTGAATGCGTTCAAATAAAAACACACACATATACATTGTATATCTTTTGTGCCTAATATATATACATTACAAGCATACAATTTGTGCGAAATACACACATAGGTGTAATAAGTCGAGACAGTAAATTTCCACGTGAGATATGGACTCGCGTAACCGGAACACACCCACAGTACAGTCTTTTACCGCTGCCGGGGAAAAATAAATGACTTCATTTATCATGCAAGCATCCACCCCTCATCCTCCACAGCCGCCGACCCGAACGGTATTATATTTTACTATAATCTTAACAAATGGGCGGCTCCCTGAAGGTCTTGGCCAGCGGCCGGAAAAACGGGGCCCTTCGGAGACAATCGTAAAAAACTTATATAAATACGTACATATAAAACGGGGCGGTTTCGGTCAGGCGTGTAGATCCTTTCCTCTTGCATATTACAAAGTGACTACAACTACGCAGAGATAAAGGCCAACAGTATAAAAATGCTCGCTCGTTTTATTGCCTCACGTTTGAGTTAAGTTTTCATCTCCTACGTACCATCGGATATTGGGTAATTCGACTTATCTAAAAATGGGACCCGCATGGAGCTTTTCCTTTCGGCGTTAAACACTAGAAGTGTCTTATCAGGGCTTATAATAACCATCGCTATAATATTATATGTTGAGACAGTTATTAGACTTTGAGATAAATTTATATATATCGTATATACTATATTTAAACATTAATAGAAGCCTATATAAGATAAAATATATTTTAAATTATTAAATATGTCAATTTTCAGAACGGATAAGTATTTCACAATACTTTTGAATCTATATATCGGTTTGTCAAAGATTTCTAATTATATTCTACTGCTACTCTAGTCTAGTGCTACGTAATAAATAACATATATGTAGGTGATAAATACAGTATGCTTAATAAACTACGTGTCGCCTTATGATGTATGAAAGCGACAGGTTTAATGCAT
Source organism: Plectrocnemia conspersa (assembly GCF_051122295.1). Lineage (NCBI taxonomy): Eukaryota > Metazoa > Arthropoda > Insecta > Trichoptera > Polycentropodidae > Plectrocnemia > Plectrocnemia conspersa. The sequence goes on along the minus strand of NW_028277174.1, from coordinate 7,768,426 downwards.
TAACAGGAAATTGCATCTTGTAAAGGACCTGCGCAACGTTGACTTAATAATGGTCATATCGAACGGATTTATGTGAATTATATAATTCACTATTCTATAATATTACATAACAATCGATTGGCTTAAATTTAGATTTAACGTCGATTATATAATATAGTTTAACCGTGTGCTTTGAAACCATTCAACGTGTGTTAAGCTCGTCTGAGTTTGTAGCACTAATAACTATGTAGATGCAACCAAAATGGGCAAGTTTCAAAACAGATTTAGATATTGCTCAGATATGTTTACATCTCTCTCTTATCTATAACTGTTAGTGTGAATACAACTATACTATGAGATATGTTATATAACAATAAACATTAACATCAACTCATATATAGAATTTAGTTCGTTTTAAGCCCTTTAAAATTTTTTTAATCTTTGTAATGCAAAGTAAATAATGAATAACTATTCAGACTAAATAAAAGCGTCTTTAAAAGTTTCGCTAAATATTTACGAGTGAGCTGTGAAATTCTCATCTTTAAATATTCAACTAATACATATTAATAAGATTCTATATTTTCATTAACACTTTTTTTGCAGTTGAATAATAAATTCCTACTTAACGCAATTTAAAATATATTTATGCTCAACCACAAAAGAAAATTCACGTACACCGTTTTTTTTATTAAAAAAAATATCATTAATTTGTATTAAATTAATATTGAAGCGTATTTTAATAATAAAATATTCTTTAAAAATATGAATAACTAATATTTTGTATGAAGGACATTTTATTTTATCACTTATTTTACATTATATAGCGCCAAATAAAATCAATTTACAACTAGAGTAACTAAAAATTTTAATTGGCTAATAAATAAAGGAGGGAGCAGCCTTTGAAGAATAATTAAGATTTAGGGCATACATAATATCTAATAACCCACGTTGAAACCTTATCAAGAACACCTTGCAAATGGGAGTATACCAATCATTAATCGTGGAGGATTTGCATCATACAAGGAAAATTTAAACGTACAATGTATAAGTGTATTTAACTTTGTAATAAATCGTATTATGTTGTATGAGTTTCTTAAGCTCAATTAAATAATCTAAGCTTATCATTTCTTAAAATTATCACATTACTTTATAATGCGAATTCTGATTAATTAACTCCGTCCTTTGAATTACAAATATAAATTGATAATGCGCAACTACGAAATTCTAAGTATACGTAACTTTTAAAAACTTGAATATCGAATAATAAATCATTAAATATTCGAATATTCATAATTTTATGTCAAAAAAAGTAAAAATTTCATGTGTTTTAAACTTTAAACCAGTACGATTTTTAACCACTTAAACGCTAGTGACTCGTCGGTCAGTAATTTATTAATTATTTTTTTTTGCAAATTATTTTTTTAAAACAAGTTATCAAATTATATTTTTTAATTATTAAAGATTATTGATGTAGCTTAATTTATCTGTAAAACAAGTATTTTATATTTATTTTTAGAAAGAGATACTGATACGTGAAGAGAAATAACAGGTGACTCAGTAAAAAGTCGCTGGCTTTTAAAGGGCCTACTGTCAAAAAGAGTAGAACACAATATTTTTAAAAAAATATCATAATAAATAACTTTAGATTTACTTAAAATTAATAAATTGCGAATGTCCACAGCTGCACAATAATAACTCGTAAATATGAGTAATTAAATAGTGCAAAAAAAAGCGTTTTTTTCATTGTTTGGGAGCTTTTGAAAAGAGTGATTGCTAAAATTGCAATAACTACAAAATGAGAGCTAATTGAGAAGAAATCATAATTCAAACATTTAATAAATAATTAAAAAATGCATAGAAAGCGTATCTAGACGAATTCAGGCACTTATTAAAGCAAAAGGAAAACATACCAAATATTAGAAACATAGCCCTGAACTGCCTTGTGGACCGTTTTTTTAATTTCAAAATAAATTTTACTATTTCTCACCACTAAACTCTTTGATTTATAATAACTAATGCTATTAAAAATAAAAAGATGAGTAAAAAATAAATTTCTGACAAAAAAATTACAAGATATAGACCAATTAGGGTAAAAAAATTTGCAGCAATACATTAAACAAAAAATTACTACGGAAGAGTTTGTAGTACACAAAAACTGAATTATACACAAATGTGTTTTTAGAATTAATTGGTTTTTGCTGTATTTAGAAAATCTAAATTTTAAAATATTCCAATACGAGCAATATCGAATACTTAAACTTCGGATAACAAATAATCAAAAATAGTTAAGTATAACTAGTATTCGAATATTCGATTAATCGGATTTTAATGTTCTAATAAAAATAAAAATAATTTTATCAAATACCCATGATATTCTATAAACTTAACCAGTAATTTTAACGTCATTGTATGTTCTTTAAATTTAATAACAAACATATTTTTTATTACCATATTACTATAATTAAGTTTTGCATTTAATTAGGTTTTTTATAATTTTTCGAAAATAAATAAAAATTAAAAAGATCTTTAAGAAATTGTATATAAAATATTTATATATTAACGGGACTCTCAAGACTCCAGAATAAGCAACTATTAGCTAGCCCTAGTATGTCCACATCCCAACACGAATAAATCGTAAAAATTATTCAATTCAATACGATTATTGAATTATTATGGCTAAATACAATACAAAAATTTATGGTGACTAAGTCATTATGGCTGATAACTTCATTTGAATACTGTCACCAAATGGTATAACACAAATGGTATAAAAATTCTTGCCCGTGGTGCAATTTTATTTGATATGCGTAGTAAAGGGAGAAGATCTCTCCTTTGACTTAATTGGTCAGGATTAATCCGCATACGATAAATCAAAGCTTTTTGAAGAATAAATATTTAGAATATTTTATTTTATGTATTATTTACTCAAATGCTTAAATTAACTCATGCATTGAAAATCGATACTGTGTGCATATTTAAATAATGTTTAATCTAGCAAACAGTCGCAACAAAGCTGTTGGACTTCTAAATTGCCCTAACTAAATTTACAACCATCCCAACAATACGTATAAGGAGTGTGGCCTTTAAAAACATGTATCCCTTTTGATATCAACACGCATCGCCCCCCTGGGAACAACCCTAAAAATTTACGAGTGCTTTCGTACATTGTCTGCATCGTTATTTACAAATTTAGCACAGAGCACAACTCTTCCTTGCGTCGTACTCACTATCAGAAGCGTTTTTCAATTATAATAATTTAATTTTCATTGCGCACCATATGGTATCGATTTTTTGCTATACTACAATCTCAACATTAAATCGAAATTTCGTATCATACTTTGTTTGGTTGCGCATTTCGCAGATGGGTGGCGATAGCCGCGTGGAATTTAGTTTAATGCAGTTTATCGTGCAAGTTACTTTGCTTCTTAACGTTACACGGAAGCTCCTGCATTTACGCGAGTCACGTACAAAATTCAAAAACGTGCATACGTACTACGTAGTACGTCGGAGGTTGTAAAATTCAACAATGCAAGACTATTGTAGTGTCGAAGTAGACTTTAACTGTGCATATCTCCGAACATTTTATCGACTTGCAATGTGTAGTGTAGGAAACGCAACAAAAAAATACACGAGATCGTGGCTTGCCAGTTGTAAAGTTAATAGAACGTAGAATCTCGAAATTACGTGCTTCAATATTTACTTGAAAATAATATTGTATGCTTTATAAATTCAACAGTTTTACCTATTATATTTTTTTTTAACTAAACTTATATTGATATTAAACTGAATCATTTATAAGTGATCTAAACCAAGTGATATAATATATAATAGCAGCATCTGACGCGACTGTGTATACCTTAGCGCAGTTGCGTTCTTCCTAACAATCTACTGTTATTTGGTGCTCACATCAAGTACCTTAGACAATCATTTATTTACTCACTTGAGCTTTTAAGCTCTGGTATTATTTACAGCGTCTCAACATTGTCCGAAGGTCCTTATCAAGACCTTTCTCTCGAACCTCTCGAGACACTCTTACAGGCATTAAGTTTGTCTTTTTGCTTGTCCTTCTCACTATAAACGCGTAAATGAAACATTCTAGCAATATGATTTTATACAAAACGGTATACATAAAATTCAACGGTTAAAAGCACTACTTCAATAAATCGTAATTATAAATGTATTCACTAGGATAAGAATCTAAATTATAACAAAATAATGTACCATTTTGATTCTAGAATTGCATTCTTAAGCATTAGCATAACAAGTATCAAAATATCTATACTATAATTCTATCTTTGATTTAAAGTATTTTATTCCTTAAAAAATCATGAAAATGGCTGAACAGCATTTATTTTTAGGTTTTCTTTTAAAATATTTTATATAAATATAAATCAGAAGCAGAAAACAATTATTAAAAATAATATTATTAATTTGCATTAAAGCATGTAAAAAATGTGTGCCTCAACAAAAATCATATAATAGTTATACATTTATTTTCAATATAAATCATACTCGTAATATTAATTAGAAATATTTCTATGCTGACTACCACATTCCGGAAAATTTAGAATCCCATGTGCTCCAAGAATTGCGAACCGGTTGGGTAAACAGAATAACTCGGAACTAATTACAACTACTGTTAATTAAATCTCATGCAGACTTTAATATGTTGTCGAGTTAAGCTCATAAATAACGGTAAGTTTTTGTCGGTCATACGTTAAAATCAAACAGCAGTTCCGTAGTAGCTAGTCGTTATCAACACGAGATAACGAAACGTAAATTTGCCATAGGCCCACGAACGGCAAACATTTATTATAATTAAACGGTTAAGCGTCACTGACCAGTGTTGAAAATCGGTAACGCAGCGAAAATCACGTACTATCGTACGTAACGACAAACATGAAAATCAATTATGGTATCATATGATGGCCGTTATGCTAAACAATAGTAACACGTTAACTATAAAATGCAATTTTCATATAATTAAAAAAATAAAAGAGAACGCTTAAAAAATGTGTAAGAATCACGCACATGCTGTGGTGTGAGCCGGTGCATTGTGTTGAAGCAGTTGGCATTATTTTGAATGCTATAATTTTAGTTTTCTATTTAAATACGTTTGACACACATGTTTTGCTGTTTACGAACAGTTTTTAATTTTTTTTTGATTACATGGTAAAACTCAGTATTATTTTTATAAATAATAAATTTTGTTTAATATTTCGAATAAATTTATGTCTTTTAAGCATTTCTGCCATTAGTCTAAATTTCTAAGTTTTCAGTAGAAAAAATATATATTTTTTTAGTGAAAATAAGTGCTTATTAAATTTTCATAAGCTCACCTTTTTTATTTTAATTATATTTTTAATATGTTTTTTGCACTAATTTTTTTCATTGTCTTTAACAATTTTATAATTTTTATGTCGCATTAATGCTAAAAAACGTATAAATAAAAAAAATATTTAAAAAACACAAATCAATGAACAAATTTTGGGGCCAAAAATGATAAAAAATATAACCACAACAAAATAATATACAAAAATAGTCTTTATATATTACTGTGGTAACCACATATAGTTTGAAAGGGTCTTTGTCTTAAAACTTTAATTTACCATGACCAAAATAATCATCCATCAACAAGGAAACAAGACAATAGCGTAAATGATGGAACACACAAAAGCCCTCGTTACGACCAGAAAAACAGCACGCAAGTGTTTTTATTGTAAATATTCTCCGTCATTGCGAAACGGTCACGAATATAATAAATCACCAGATCCACAAGATTTCCATTGCAATGCAATACGACCTTGGACAATGCCCATTAAGCAAACGTTGCTTTCGCTGCATAATTGCGATTGATCAACAAGCTTTTAAAACTCTGAGGGTTGTCCACTGACATCATCCCTCCACCAGCTACTCCACCACCGCTCGGAGAAAACATCATATATAAATATAATGTAATAAAACTAACTAGATTACGACGATCCATTACGTTTTGTATGGCTGGAATATCAACTGTCTACATTTGTATATTCGTTAGTATCAGTGGTATTTAGATTATTTTTACTTCAAAAATATGCTTTTTCAATAGCGACAAATTGTTTTTTAAATAAATTAATAATACAATCCGCAAAAATAAATACGCTCACTTACGGCAAATCTAATTATAATTACAATAAACCCATAACAAATGTGTTAAATTGATAATGGATTATAAAACATTTAAATTGTGCGTCGTTGAAAAATTGTCACATTTTACACGTTAATTCACTTAACGTCGCGCGTTCGCAAAGTTCATTATTCATACTCAGAGCCGCGTATCGAACCGACGATACTCAAACATTTATACATTTTTTTTTCAATACAATCAAACGCTCGAGATGAGCTTGCATTAGCATAAAAACCCTATAGGTATAAATTTAAATTCAATTTTCACCGCTGAACTTAATGTGTCGCGCGTGCGAGCTTCTCGAAACCCCGTAATAAAAAAAACCGCGGCGGTGAACGGGTTGAATCGTTAAACGGCGCCGTTAAATTTAACAACCGGATCGTTATACGGCGCGTCACTCCGATTGTTCAATAAGTCCACCTGGGGTCCGTTTCCGGGACCCTTTATGTTGCCAAATGTTCCGCCGGAACTAATATAACGTCCGATTGAATTATCGAATAGTTTTCGACCGGATGCTACGCGAGCTACGAGGCCGCAAAATAAGCGTAGCAAAGAACGTACGAGGTACCATCAAAAAGAAACAGGACTTGAATTTTATATTTTTTGGGGTCTCTTACAACTGATTTAACCATATCGCTATTCAAGTTTATTCTTTCTCTATATATAGACTACTTCTAATGTGGATTTAGTTTTATTAAGTAGTTCTGTTTGCCGTTTTTTACAATTTTATTTAGTACAACTTAGCGATGACTTCAACTGTGCAAATATACACTTAGTTTAGTTTCAAAAACTATAAGATCTCGTTATTTAATTTCTGTACTAATAGCATATCACTCTTTGACATGAGCTATCCTAAACAGCATACTTTCACTTTGATCAGTCCATATAAATTTGTTCCTCAACAAAGACAGGTATTGAATTACAAATTAACATACAATATGTATCCTCTCTTGCCATCTTGTCATTCTTTCATCAATAACTAAAAATTAGCACAAACAATTAACATTTATGTTCCTTAAGAAACAAGATAAGTGCTTCTTTAACAACAACATGGTTTCCGATAGTTTAATTTTTTTTAACTTTTATAGGCTTTTGATAAACTCAATCACTATTTACTTGCAAAAAAATGTATATGGAATATCCTTAAGTTCTTACAACGTATCTCAAGTATAACAAATTATTTTAAGAACAATACTGAAGTATCTCAAGGATCCATTTTTGTTTATATTGCTCATTAAGGACATATAGTCGTCAATATATCACTTAAATTTATTATTTTTTTCGGATTATTTGAAAATCTTTCCCTTGATTTGATATCCTTGGCCTATAGGAGGATCTAAATATTCTATGAAAACTTGCTTTCAATAACGAATCACATTTCAGTGTCATAAAATATCACATTACTTAATTTTCAAGTTCCTTGAAGTTGGCGGAATACTTCTACTATCTCGGTGGATATATATTCGACAAACCTTGATGTGATATTTGAATAGTACTGTAGAGTTGGCCTGCACATTGCAGAGATTTTCAATAAATTAATAAAGATACCCGGTATCATCATGAGAAATGCATGATATTTTAAAAAAGACTTTGATATTGCGTACTCTTTATGATGCTCATATCATCACATCAAGCGTGAATTTCGACCTAAATAGAGCGTACTTTTTTTAGTATTTATAGATTATACCAATTAAAAGGTCACCATAACAGCAACTTGAACATCGAAAAGACAAATCTCCCACAGTACAAATGATCAACTCCATTACGAATGGTAAAATCACACATCATACAACGGAATAAAAATCTCCGTACTACAAAAAAATGGTGTTAACAAAGGAAAGTGCGCACGGACGCCAAATATTGCGCAATAGTAAAATCCTTCCAAAGACGTTAACCACCTTTTATCACCATCAATAAAAATAACTTTTCTACAAAAAGATGCGCGTCAGAGGCAATAAATTTGCCACGGATTCTATTACCATTGTTCTTTAAAGTTCCTAGTTAGCAATCGCTAAAATAGCCATCTAGAGCGTGTTTTTCTTAAGGCGTAAACACATTTTAGAGATGTGTTTAATATGAGAGCAATTGGTTTGTAAATATTATTATAAAAGATGTGACACTTGGTCACATCGAGTGCTGACTGTAGAGGGACAGGAATTGCGTTACTTATATGAGAGATTAGGTCACGAACACTTAAATAACGTTGCAAAAAAAATAATAGCACGGTGTTCTGATGAGAAGAACAGTAGGTACATCAATAAGGAGTATGACAACAGTTGTGATTGAAGCAGTGATTATAGTGAACAATATTTAATAGGTTTAAAGCTGGTTAAACACTTATACGCTATATGTTTCACCACTTATTTAGCGATTGAACATAAACCATTAGTAAAAAAATGTCTAATGAACCCTTGGGTAAAAAATCATATGTTTGACCTTAGTTTTAAACGATTTTTTTTTATTTTACATCGCCATGCTATTTTGTAAGTCTAGTTGTTTTTTTAAAGCACTTCATATCCCGTAGCTTGGAGTGAAAAAATCAACCGGCAATTAACCCGTTAATGCCTGGCGGCACAGAATTTAACTTGACGACAAAATGCGGGGCGCAATGCGGTTGACACACGAATGTGTATGTACATTAACAAAGGCATTAATTGGATTTATTAAGATTGATGTCCGTTATACATTCAATTTTATTTTCAGAATTAAATTTAACGGATTGCGATAAAATTTATCATGGAATACAAATTGGCAACATAAATGTAGATTTAACCCCGCGTTACGACCGTGTATTAATAAATCTACTCCGCAGATAAGCCCATATTTTAGTATAACGTGATTTTATTAGTATACAGCGTGACTAAAAAAAAAATATAATCTCTGATTATTATTATTATTGGCAATTTAATGTTGTCCCATAATTGTCCAAAACGTTTTAGTGTGAAAATATAATTCACGTAATTTAAGCCATATTTTTTAATGTAAATTATTCATAAAATAATTTTAAATAATAAGTGATTCACGCAATTTAAAAAAAATATGCTTAAAAATTGCCTTACAACATTGAACTAAAAGCCTGTAAGTTTACCTTACGTAATTAAGGCTTATTTATAGTGAACTTTTAATGTTATGAACAAATAAAAATATGTTCAGCCTCTAAAGTTCTTTGGTACTATATTATAAATTATACAATATTTTTAAGCATTATAATTTAAATTATATGTGTTTTTAAACTTATTTTATAGTATGTTTATAAAAGGTTTTTATAGAAGAACATAAACTCCAATAAAAACTACTTTACATTTTTAATTAATCTAAATATGTAAATGTAATATAACTACATAATAACACATTCATATTAAAAATATACATGAAGTTAAATTGTTATTAAAATTTTTACCTGATTCAAATTGTATTAATGGTATGCTTTAATAAAGATACAATTCCCTTAATTGTACAAAATAAATAGTCATTATCGAAATATCTAGTGTATTCAACGTTAACATAATATTCTACTAACTTAGTGTGATTAGATACTTAAAACATATATTTTTGCGCAAAATTATAACTATACTCATATTTGTATTTTTTATATATAAGTTTTATTATGCAATATAACAATATACATTTTTACGACGATTAATATACTTTTTAGTTCAATTTAAATTAAGCTTATTAAATTGTTGGTTGCTCGTTTTCAACTTAATTAACAACATATGTAAGAAAGCACCAAGCTCAAATAATTCCATGTTTATTTTGTCAATAAAAAAAGATAGAGAAAGTAAATCTACTTTATGTATGTTTTATAAATAGCTAATGTCGTTTTAAAAATGAAACGAATAAATTTAATATAAGTATAATTCCATATATGCAATATATTATCAGTTGAATTTGTATACTTATATAATAGCCATATTGTATTTTTATATTCTATTGATGTTATGAATTTAGAAGAATATTGGATGGTAATATAATTGCAAAAACATCCATTATTTTTTAGCAATTAACCTTTCAACCATTATCCGTACACAAAAGTTAATAAATTTACATTTTTAATTAAGAAAACATAAACAAAACATCCAAAACATAAACTTTATCGATTCTCCATTCCAAATAACACGGTATCGACCCAGTTTCGTAAAATATACGCTAAACCTTGGATCAATAAAACGTGTCCTAGTGACTAATTTAATTGTGTATAAAATTTAAAAAAATAACCACTGCCATACCCTTTTTTATGTATTATTTGCCTAAATAATACTATATTCACTTAAATATAGATTTTGTTACAATAAGACTATTAGCAATGTAATCATTGATGTTTGGGGTCTCTACGCCACATAAAAATACATATAAAATTCACAGTAAATCATTTATAAATATCACTTACCTTTTCTGCACAACAATATCGCGTTTCAACGCGATAATTTTGATAGCTTTTATTTTAAACAAATTTGAAATCTGATATTTATGTAGATAGCAATAAATGTAATTCTATATTAAGCTATCAATTTGTCGAATCAGTAATCTTGCCTTATCGTAGATTATGTGCATTACGTTAATTTTAATTTGCAGTAATAAAATAAATAATATAAAGACACTTACATCGAAAGCTCCTCCCAGAAGTGGTCCAGCTTCACCCACGTACAAGACGGATGCAGATACGAAAGTCAGCTGAAGGGGATTCCTCTGCACCACCATCGTCTGGAAATCGTTGCAGTTGAGCAGTAGAGTGATTTTGTCCTTCATGACGCTCAGCCCGATCTTGGTCCATTTGTCCACGAATGCTGGTACCACGAAGCTAGCAATCTTCTGGGAGACTCTCATGCTCACGTCAGAGTACAGAAGAGTTATATTGCTTATCCCGTCTCCTGATGGTATCAGTTGTATGCCCAGTTGTACCACTGTGTCTAGAGGATCTACAACGCTGAATAGAAAACCTCCATCGTTGGTCTTCGGCTTGACCGTTGTGATTATCGCAAATTCTTCGTAGAGCTTCTCGGGTAGAAAGAGACTGTAGGGGAATTTAATTTTCGAGCCGGGCTTCAGACCGTAAGCGGCGAAGCCATCCAGTCCTCGGATTGCGAAAACCTTCGCATTGTTTGACGGTGTTGGAAACGATCGTAATAAGTCGTGTTCGTATAGTCCTGAAAATATATAAAATGAAATGTTATCGATTAAAAATACATATAATTTTGAGAAGCAATGATAAATCTAATAACATTTACGTATGACAAACAATTAAAATATGACATATTGCGACAATTGCGTCACCGGGAATTCAAAATTTGAAGATTTCATTACGAATATTGTTTTATGATTGTTTATCTAATTCAATCAATGTATTCTTCTAATCCTTAACACATTATGTATATATTTAATTTTCATAGTTATAACACACCTAGTTAATTTGCAATCCGATTATTCAGTAAAATGACGAATTAATGAAAATTTTTGTAGTGTAGCAAAATTTTGTTATTAAATAATAATTATTTAAAACCGTTGTCACGGTACTGTCGGCCATCTTGTTTTATATTTGAATGCTTATTTTTCATTGGTCGAAACAACAGAATGCATTACCAGTGCCTCGGTAAGCAATGAAGCAAATTCAATTATTATTTTTATGAATAAAAATGGCATGACCATGAAAAATATCATTATAAAAGTGGTTTTTGTTTTGTAAGAAAAAATAAACAATCGTTTTAATTTACCTATAAGTTAAATCTAAATTAAAGGTTAAATCTAAGACTTTTTAATATATTATATATATATTTCTTAGCCCTTGTGAATGAAAATTTTATACCTACATAAATTCAAACATGAAACGAATAGCGATGAATGACACATTTAAATAAATTTGAAGAAATAATATATATCATATTTTTTTATTAAATTTATTTATTATTACAGTAGAAATTAAGCGAAATGTATCTTAAATGTTTATAATCAAAATAAACTGAAAATATGTACATAATTCCTTATATACATATTTCTTATGTTTTTTCTCAAAAAAATTTTTTTTTAATTATTTAAAAAAATAATAAGATACTGATTTTAATTTTTATTTAAAATTTATAAAAATAATATTAAATTGTTTACAACCTCTGCAATTTTTAAGACAAACATTTATTTTAATCTGATAAAATAACAGCTGCATTTAGAGCAGGTAATACGAAAAAGAACAGAAATTTCTACGAAAACATTGTGTCTCATTTAAGTTTTATGACCGACTCAAGGTATTACGATTAAAAAACATTTTATTTTGACTTTTTTCGCCCGTGACTTAAAAATAACTATAACTCAATGAATCGCTTGCCGGCTGTATAAACAAATTAATTTCTTTAAACAAGGTAACGAATTATTTACAATTTTATTTTAATTATTAAATATTATTATACTAGCTTCATTTATCAGTAAATCTAATATTTTATATTCATATTTATTTTTAGAAAGAGATAATGACGTGTAAATGAAAATAACAGATGACTCACTAAAAAGTCGCCGGCGTTTAAAAGGTTAAAGACTGTTCTTGTTCGTTAAAATGTTTATTATTTACTTTTAAATAATGTATATGCATAAATATTGACCTAAATTGTTAAAAATAAAATTCATATTTTCATATATCTAATTTTTGAGACTTTTGTCAAGAAATAGAAAATATCTTGTCTTGTTGTTGTAACATTTTTAATTGACAATCATAATACTTAAAACATACTTTCATTCTAAACTTTTTAGATTTTTGTAGTAATTACAGCAAAGAAGGTATACGCATGGAATTTTTACCCAAATGTGGAGTGAGTCTCTTTATTTAGATGAAAATTGTTTTGTAACTACAGCATAATTATTTTAAAATAAAATGCTACTATAATTATTTTATTGTTTCAATCTTTTAAAATAGCATACTGTTCCATTTACACGATTTCTTTTATTTGTATTATGATTTAATCCTTTTACTACTAATATTAACTATAAAAAAATACATGTTTAATTTCATATAACACTTTAATTTAATTTAATATGAATTTTAAATATTATGAAAAATATATTTACCTAGAATTAAAGTGTAGGTTAATTTTGAATACTTAGAAAGCTCTTTCGTGTATTACATTTAATTTGTATGCATTATACGCGGTTAATTAATTGTTCAAAGCTGAAACTATATGTACTTTAATACAATAAATCTGTCCGATAACAAGTTACCCATTTTTTATTTTCCAATAAGATATAGTTACCACGAAAGAAACGCCGTTCGCAAATGAAAAGCGCAAAAAGCTCACCGCGTACGTGGTATATAATTTTAAAATATTGCCTATTGTCACGGAATTGTATTCGCATAATAATATTATGGCAATAAAACCATACGACTGAATAGATGGCCATTTATAACCGCAATTCTAGTCCGAAATTTAGTTATATTACTGCCAAGTATTTTAATATAACCCTAGCTTCCGCAAGTTATCCCAACTTTTGGAGCGGGGTGTTGTGGGGGTTAAAAACGAAATTGCGTATAAATATATAATTTATAAACGTTTCGAGATTTTATGTACTTCATCAACCGTGTTTCGTAATGGGTTATATTAAATTTATGCATATAAACAAGCGTGTGTGGAATGAAACAGTGAAATTTTAGCTTTAACGCCGACTATAAAAAACATTAATTAATTTTGTCATTTATCATAGACTAGTTAAAGTATTTATTTTATTATTTATTGTGGTATTATTTCAGGTGATGTGATTTGCTAGTTCGATAAGGAGAGTCACATATAAAAAATAACAAAAACAATAAAGCATTTTAACCCTTTAACATAATAATTATAATGTAACAAGTAGTTTAATAAATGGTTTATTTTTTTGCATTATTTAATTATTTATCTAGTGATACATTTACAAAAATAATAACTAAGAACTTACATCATATTATTTTTTAATCATATTAACAGGCAGAGACAAATATTTTTCAGGTAAATTAGGTCAAATGCGTCAAAAGCTTTCAAGGTTTATTAATAGTTATATCGATTTATCATATTATTATATTTATAAAGCGAATCACTATATAATATTTATTTCTACTTATTAGAATAACATATTTGACATATCATCAAATATTCCAAAACATTTGAATAACACGTTTGACATATCATCAAATATTTATCGAAATTTAGTCTCATAGTTTATTAGTTTATTATAAGTATTATTTAAAATTTGGCACGCTCCTTGCTCAAAAAGTGACCTTCGCGCTTATTTTGTCTTATAAATCAGCGTCTGTGTGCTTATTTGTATGTAAGAATACGGCTTTGTTAATTTCTCTACCGCTTCAAATCATCTTCAAAAATAATGCAGGTACTCCCGCGCAACCATGTTTATGAAATATTTAACATTGTGTTATTTTATTCTATTTATTGTATTACTTTCATCTTGATTGTTTCCCGAATACCATAATCTAATGACACGCTTGAGTTATCCATCGCCTGGGCTATAAGCGAGCATCCCAACGGCGAAGTTACCGCATCGTCGACACCCCTCACTCCCATATTGACAATCCGGAGGCCCGATTGATAACAAAGACTTCAAAGTTGCGCCGAAAAGGGAATAGAACAGGGGGCGAGAGTCGGGACGGCGTAAAAAGCGATTTGACAAATTGCTAAAAGTTTCCGGCTCAAAGTAGCGCGAAGAAAACTGGCTATAGGAATCACGGTCTGGCTCGCAATTTATGAGCGGCGGAACATAATCTTTGACACACGACTGAGCTTCCTAGCGTTTTGCGCCCGCAGATTCCGGAATTTATTTTCGCTGGCTGCCATTACTGTTACCACGGGCGAAAGTTTTCGTGTACAGGATGTCCTATTGCGAAACTCGCCGGCGGCGCTGGATCGGAATTAAATCGTCGGGAATAATAAACGATAGCACGGGTTCAACCCGGAGACGGTTGCGCCTACTATTGACACACTGTTTGGCAATGCCTTTCTGTAACATTAGAAGTCTGAAAACTTAAGAAAATCTACTAAAGCTAGACCTCCTAGTCGTTGAGTTCGTGCCTGAGCGTCGCGATTCTTTATCGTGTCTTGAATCTTCTTTAGGGAAGCTTAATACAGCATATAATAAATATCCTGTTATATATTTGATCCGTGGTGACCACACACAGATGACCACGTTTAAAAGGGTCTTTGTCTTAAAACTTGCGTTAATTCACTATGACCAAAATGATCATACATTAACAAGAGAACACCACAATAGCGTAAAGGATTTAGACCACACAAGCCCTCGTTACGAACAGAATAAATACGAGAGTTTTGTTCTTACAGTAAATATTATCTGTCATTGAGAGAGTATTTATTTGTTGCAAAATGGTCACAAATATAATAAATCGCCGGATCCATAAGATTCACGTTGCAATGCAATACGACCTTGGACAATGCCCATCAAGCGAACGTCGCTTTTGGTGCATGATTGCTGCATAATTGCGATTGATCAGCTTACTTTCGTTGAAATAAACAATAATATGTGACTATCATACGACATTTTTACTTAAAACTCTAATTAACAAACTAACTGATGAAATTCGCGTTCAAATTCAAAACATCAAAAACGCTTCGTGGTCGCGTAAACTAAAAGCTTTGAAACCGGGAGATAATTCCATATGGAGAATGACAAAATCGCTTAAAAATAAAAACTCAAATATACCACCTTTAAAAACCGGAAACAACGTAGCTAACACGACTCAGGAGAAGGTCGAGATTTTAGCTGAGACATTTTCTACATCTTATCAACTTACGCAAAATTGCATTGACCAAAAAACCCAAAATAAAGTAGACCGGGCAATTAAAGATATTAGTAAAACTCCAATAGATAAAAAATCCATTAACCAAGTCGGCATATCAGAAATTCTTAGTATTGTTAAACGATTATCAAATAGAAAGGCTCCAGGTATAGATAAATTAGAGAATATATTGATTAAAAACCTTCCTTTTGTTTGTTTTAAGTACCTAAATAACATTTTTAATTCATGCTTATCTTTTGGATATTTCCCAATAATCTGGAAAACGGCAAAAATTCATTCGATAAAAAAACCTGGCAAAGCAGATAACATACCAATTAACTACCGCCCGATAAGTTTACTGCCCTCATTTAGCAAATTATTTGAAAAAATTATATTATCTCGATTAAAGGAATCTCTTAATAGCAAACTCATTAATGAGCAATTTGGTTTCCGCAAAAATCACTCGACTACGCATCAACTTAATAGATTAACAGAGCACATATCTGCCGATTTTAATATGAAAAAAAGTTCTGGTCTTTTATTATTAGATATGGAAAAGGCTTTTGATACAGTATGGCATGATGGATTAATGTATAAACTTTTAAAATATGGAACTCCCTATTACATTATTCACATGTTACGGTCTTACCTGAAGAATCGAAGCTATGTTGTTTCGCTAAGTAATACATTTTCGACGCCGCGTAAAATACCAGCTGGTGTTCCTCAAGGAAGTATACTTGGCCCGTTTCTCTTCATTCTATATACTAATGATATTCCAATGTTAAAAAATACTAAACTCTCAATGTACGCTGACGACACCGCAATCCTTACTAGTTCTTATGGTCTTAAACCTATTGCAGTCAAACTTCAAAAATCCCTTGAAAACTTAAAAAAAATATTTTATGAAATGGAGAATTAAAATTAATCAAGACAAAACAGAAGGTATAATATTCACTAAACGTAAACAACCCTTGCCTGCACCCATTAAAAGTGAACAAGGGCATAACATTGAATGGAGAGCGAGCGTTAAATACCTGGGTATACACCTGGACACCAGACTAAAATTCAATAAACATATAACTGAACTCCGGTCGAAAGGGCTCGGCGCCATTGCGGCTCTAAAATCAATATTTAATAGAAAAAGTGCGCTTACAATAAAAAATAAAATTCTAGTCTATAGATAATTAATCAGACCTGTTTTAACTTACGCTTGTTCAGTGTGTAGTAACGCGAGTAATAGTAATTTTAATAAACTTCAAGTAATCCAAAATAAAGCCTTAAAAATAATTTATAATACACCGTTTTATACTAACCTTAAAAAACTCCACACCAAACATTTAATTCCTACCATTAAAGAATACTGTTATTATCAAACCGAAAAAACCTATAAAAAAATTTCGCGAGACCACGCAAACCCACTAATTTCAAGAATCGGTGATTACGACAAAGCAAAACTTAAATTTAAATACAAACATAAAATGCCTAAGCACATATTGCTTTGATGCAGTTAAGCTCATCGCAGTGTCATCAGTTTCAGGTCTACAGGGCTAGGTTTATTTACCTTTGTATGTGTTTATTTTGTATATTATGTATTTTGTATAATTTGTTTTTCTCATCTGCTTCATTCTTTTCCAAATTTTTTTTTTTTTTTTTTTTTGTATTTTTTAAATTTGTAAAAGGTTTTATGTATTTTTCCTTTAATTTAGTATACTCTCGTATAATTTATTATTCTTTTTTATGTTATTGTATAACTTAACAATTTGTAAGCAATGTAAATGGTTATGAACCAGTATTGTGCATTTAATATATCTGTATGCTATTTTACCTATGTCTATTTAAGAAATAAACTTTTATAAAAAAAAAAAAAATACGACATTTTTGCTTTAAATATACAATACGATGTACACGTTTACGCTAATACAATCTCATTAAGTTTTTTTATGTAAACGTTTATTACAAGATTAAAAATACAGGAAAATACATATATTAATATTAAGTACTGGTTTATAGTTAACAAGATAAAATTAAACATATAAATAAGAATAATAGTAATAAAAAAACATTAATGACTTATTTTTAATAATATTTTAAAACTTTACCTATTTACTTAACTGGACACCTGGTGCTAGTAAAATTAAATGTATGTATGATTCTAAAGCAATGTGTGTTTAGGCATTTTATGTTTATATAATATTTAAATTTATGTTTGCTCTTGTTATAGAGACTAAATCTGGGGATTAGTGGGTTAATAAGGTGTTGTGTGATTTTTAAAGTATTTTTAGTATGATTATGGCAATGTTCTATTTGATTTTTTTAGAAAGAAGGTATATATTATTTTTATTACTTGATCTTGCACACCAGATAAACGTATGATATTACCATTTTAATTACCTACTTATGTAGCGATGTAATGAAAGCTTTCCCCATTTTAGAATATTTCTGCTTTTGAAAAATAACTACAGAAAACATTTTTTTTGACTGGTGAAAGATTCTGGATTTTGCAAATATTTAATTTATAACAATAATGTCTGGTCTTTTTGACTATATAATTTTTCTTTAATTGTCCATTGAAATTTCGAGTTTAACTTAAATTTGATATTTTTCAATTGTTTTAACAACAATTTAAGGGCCTATTCGGATGTCAATAATAATCGTATGACAATATACTATAATAGTTATTGCTACTTTACATAAACGATATAAAACAAAAAAATTTGAATTATCAAAAAATAAAGATAGCCCTTAATCAGAAGCGGGTTCTTAAATCACCAAAGTAAAGATAAAACCGCCGGCCGGTTAGAGTAACACAAAATCGTAAAAAATTCTTGACCATTAAAATATTTTTGATCTTCCAAAAAAATATGCATATTTTCAAACAAATGGCAGATATCTTATCTGAATGTCCTTTTTTATTACTTAAGCAAAAATAAGACGAGTTCAAGTGTTAAAAATTTGTAAACAATTTTTGTCATTCTCAGACCCCAATTAAAACTTTCCAAGAAGTATACATATAAGGCATGAACCCGCTTTTACTTATGCATCGTTATTAAAATAGCAGTGGTTGTAAACCTGTTTAAAATATTCATACAAATTTAATTTTATTAATATAAAAATGCTTTATAAAAATTCTCGAGAAATTTTCTGATAATGAGAATTCTCTATTTGACATTTTT
The DNA here is from genome assembly GCF_051122295.1 of Plectrocnemia conspersa. Lineage (NCBI taxonomy): Eukaryota > Metazoa > Arthropoda > Insecta > Trichoptera > Polycentropodidae > Plectrocnemia > Plectrocnemia conspersa. Next base: position 7,749,351 of record NW_028277174.1, on the reverse strand, counting down.
ATCGAGAAATTCTCGATAAGAAACACTAGATATAATATTATGTCACTTTAAATATTGAATAATATAAGAAACTAAGACACACAGATTTGACGTTAAAATCTCTAACAATAATTTCAGTACCTAAAAATCTAAAATGTAAAACGTTTCAATTTTACATTGGGATCCATTTATATTTTTTTTAAGTAATCACGACTATGTAGCAAATCTTTTAATAAAGAGGTTTTTTTTTATATTAGGAATGCAATTTAATATTAATGCTTTTTTACTATATAGTTAAGAAAACATAAATACTGTTTTTTATTTACAAAGAGACACTTTTTCGGAAATAACGACATTAGCTATCTGCAATGCTGAACGGATATAACTATAGTACGCAACTTTTATAATTTTTCAGAATACCTAACAAACACACAGTACAGTTAAAATTGCGGGATTTCAACCACCTGCACAATTTGTTACAATTAGCAGGTCACTCTAATGAACATTTGAACAAACGAAAAGAAAGATCGAAAATCATACAACATACAGTATATTTACAAGAATGTAATAAAATCATGCATGGAACACTTAATAGCATATCACTTTTGAGACGTTAATCACCCATAATACCTTTGTTTGGAAAGGACGCGACCTTGACAATTTATTCTATCATACTCATAATACTAGTTTTATTCTACCCTTTGTTTAATGATCGCCGGAGTGGCAACGATTGTAACAATGACAGCTTGATAAAAATATGATAGGAATGGATGGCACCGTGTATTATATAATAGTTGAGAAGGTCAAAGCCAAACAACTACAAAAATCAATGCGATACATAGCAAAAATATACATATTATGCGTACAAGATAACCTATAGCGAAACATTGCTATCTGAATTAAATCGCCAGGAATAATATAGGCAAGGACGGATTCTCGTAGACATTTGTGTCTACTATTGACATGCCATTTTGTAACCCCGTCCGCTAAGGGTAAATTGCGTCAAGGCAACCCTGTGAACAATGTTCACCGTCATCATTCCTGCTTGTTTTTAGATTGGTTAAATAAGCCGTGTCTCAGATATACTTGCACAGCTCCTACATCTTTACACCATACAATGATGCAGTACCCTTTAAGGAAGGGTAGACATGAAATCTCAACCGATGATATAGTTTTGAACATTGATAATTTATTTTACATATTGTTACTTATCTCTTAAGAGAGTGTTCATAACAATTCTAAGGAAGCTATGTATCTTTTAAGCTTTAAACCCAATAAAGGCTACGTAAAAAATGTTGTCTAAATAACTAACTCTAATAATTTTGATTCAGTCAAATCATACTAGTGGCATTTAAATGCAGATTTTAAGCTCTTGCTAAATTAAGGTATACAGGATTTTCTCTTTGGAAGCTTCACGGAGGCGTTAGATCTGAATTAAATCGCTAGGATAATAACGAGAGGACGAAAGGAGTTAACCCGGCAACAATTGCGCCTACTATTGACACGCCGTTTGACTCTCCCTCGCACTGGGGTAAATCGCGTTAAGCCAACTCGTGAACAATGTTAATTTTATTCAATTAAAACACTAAGACCTTGATTACTATTCGAGACAAATTTATACGTACACATGCAATTAAAATTGCCCCGACTATGCCACGAACGACATAGTGTTGACATAGTACCCGGGAAATAGAAAACTACAACACTAAGATATGACAACGATGCGGCATTAGTAAGATCAATAAGATCGTGAAACTGGTAAGAAATACATTTAATAATATTTAAGTTTATTATTAACATAGCAAATTGTCTGCAGTTTTCAGTGTTTTTTTAATAACGTAAATACAATCTTTTAAATCAGTTTTGATTGAATGTCTAGTGCCTTTATATAAACAATTATACACATACATTTGACTTCGAAATAAGACTTAAAAACCTAAGGCTTTCTTAGACTTGGTGATTAAAATCTATACAGATAATTAAATTTATATTTAAAGCACTATTCAAAATTAAAATTTAATATAATTATCGTATCTAGTTATTAAATTATTACATTTAAACGCGTTCAAAATAAGTTTTGTATATACATTATGTATATTAGTTAAAAACATACATTAATTAACACCACGCATATTTTACAAGGCAATTTAAATAAATTTGTTAAACATTTACGAGTTAATGTTATTTGATATTTATTTTTAAAATGTTTTATAACATATTCAATCGTATAAAAATTGATATAAAAAATACCTAATTACTAGACACACGCGTCCACAAATGTTCATTCCAACTATTGTGCGCAGTCCACATTGTCGAGATTACATCGGTTTGAAAATCAATAAAGTAAAAAATGAGCTGCTTAGCTATAAGAAAAAATAGAGTATATTAAATAAAATTGAAATAATTTAATACAATATTTTTTAAATTATATATAATATATCATTTTTTTATATTTGTATTATATAGACGTTATAATATGTAAATAAATAAATTTTAATTTCAAAGTGTCGAGGGCCGGAAAAGATTTGCAAAATTCGGAGATGACTTTACAATTACATTAATTAAGTTCAAACTCACATAATTTAATAAGACACGACAGTAAAATCTGATAATAAACCCATCATCCGTGTTGTCGCTTGCAAAATTCATATTTTATCTAAAGCATTCATAATCTTATATACGTATATGTTATTATGTACTTAAAGCATTCCGTCACCGTCGCAGTGGGAACGCTCGTTGCCGAGCATTTCCACTGTGATGGCGCCGACACGATTTTAATGCTTTTGACGTGAATTTTTGACTTCTGAGAAGTGATAATTGTTTTTGCACTCTTTTATTGACCAAAATTCGGTTTTAAAATACTTTGATCAGCCTTCCTATATTTGATCCATAATAATATCGGGAAGAATAACTATCATATTTTTAAAACATCTTGTAATATCGAAATGCAGTCAAAACAATATGTAAGATGCGATGTCTGTCTGTATTAATTAATCCGCTTATTTTTCCCTAAGGGATGAGTTGGATTAGTTTTTATTTTGGACTTTGATTGGGTTATGTTCGGGTTTGAACAGCAAATGGACGTTTCGCGACTGACAAAATGAGTCTCATGGACATTTTAGTCATTTAAATTATGTTTTTGCTAGTAGAAATATATATCTACTGGTGAAAATATATTTTTACTTCACTAGTAAATATAACTTTACCAAAAAATACGCTTTCACTGTAACATTTATACATCCCATGTAAATAAACAATAATCATATAATTTTACTTACATCTGTCAGACTAATTATATTTTCACTAGTGAAAATATATATTTACTATTTAAAATTTCTTTCATATTTTTTTTTAATTAAGATTTATAGTATTTTATTAAATGACATGCATTGTTCTGGCTAAATTCAAGCGGAGGCTAATTATCCCCTGCTTTCTCCCTTCTAATGATGTCCTTGAAAAATATTATCCTAGGAATGTTTTTGACTTTTTAAAATTACTCTAACGCATTATACCGGTAATGAAATATGAGTGTATTGCTATGCCATTAAAACAATATTCGCATCGTAGCAATAGAAGCGTAAAAAAACACGTCAAGTTCTATTGAATGGCAAGGTTATTTACCGGTTTATTTTATTATCGAGGTACAGTGCGCTATTAATTCTTACTACTAGATCAAATGGTTAATAAAGAATGTTATCTTGCAGATATGAGCTGTTTACGTAAGAAAATCTGAAAAATACTCGATTGTGATTAAGATTTTTGAGTTTGCACCACGATACTTCACTACTAATACACATATTTTGCTCAAAAACGACACTGATATGATACCGCAACTACCATATTAACCAAATATTCTCTCTTCTGTATCCTTATTTTGCTCCCGCAGATATTGAAAGGACAACGATTTGAAACCATAGATGATATAAACGCAAACTCTCTAAGTATGGTTAAGAGTTTAGACTATATCAAATATTGCATTACATAAATGTTTTGTATATTCAAAAAAACAAGTATAAGATAATATTTATACTAAATTGAAAACAATTACGCTTTGTTAAAATATAAAATTATCGTTTTTATATCACACATTATTTATATAATTAATGTTTATTCAAATAAAAATGTTATTATATTTTATTACGAATATAAACTGTAAACTTTAATTATATGCTAGAAAAATCTTTACTGGATTTAAATATATTGAACTATATTTTTATAATAAATTATAAAAAATATTTATTTACGTAAATTTTAGCTTTGTCTTTATGGACCTTATATTTATAATATATTGTCTGTTGTAAAATATTTGTAAAGAATTATTTTATTGAATCTGTATTCGTTAAAAATATATCAATGCATAAAAAAATCTTTCAATTACTGATCGTTCATTTATTGAGATATTTGTCAATCTATTTTTTATGTTTCAATGGGTAGATTGTACCTTTTACTGAAATTGTTCCAGCATACAAATTTTACCAATCAAATCGATACGCTAATTTAATCACGTTTTTGAACCATACAGTGAAAAAATATTTATTTTTAAAATATAAAATGTTTTTAGCGATTTAAATATATTATTCGTTGTAAATCAAATCGTATATGAAAATTATATAATTTTCAGAAATAAATTTATATATGTAAATACAACTCAAAATAAAATATGATTTTTTCGTAATTAAAATAAATATTATTATACACAAGTAAATAACATATAACTATAAAAATAGTAAAATGGTTTCAAAATTCTACAAAAAATACTAACACCATCTCTACGCAAAGCGCAACACTTTTATATAATATTTTCCGCAGTGATGTTTTCTTAGACGCTGGTAAAGCAGGGAACGCAGTTATCATCGCGTAATAAGAGGTTAAAATTAAATCTGATTTTATATGTATGTTTTAATTACATTTTTTTTATTATAAATAATTTATTAAAACATAAAATTGTATTGTAAATAATAGGTAATAAATATTATTACGCCTTTCTTTTTTAATTACATGACATCTATTTTTTACTCTCTGCCCATTGTAAACATTTTGAAAGACAAGCGTTCAAAGAAATTCCCACAAAGCCTTCGGGCTTTTTATTCATTATGGTTTAAATTTCATTTATGGCTTTTGAAAAACAACTAGTTATTTGGAATCGATTATAAACTTTTTAATAAAACGCTGCCTATACACCGCAATTCAGGTAAGATAACGGCGATTAATCTTTTGTAATTTCCAATTAGTTTGTTTGCTACATAAATTTTAGAAAATTGTTTAACGCGCGCGCTTGAAGCGAACAAAGCCTTTAATTTCCTGCTTTCCTGTGTAAACTTAAATTTATTAACAATGAAAATTTCGATGTGAACCTGTTCCTAGAACAGGTGTAATTATGAATTTGTGTATCGTTTATATTTTGATAAATATAAACACAAACATAAACGTGTTTGTTTGTATAATACATACATAAGTATACATGTCTATAAATAAAATAGGGCGTTTATTACTTGTTTGAAAGTTTAAGAGATTTTCTATTAGATTTCGAGAGATTCAGAGGGAAATATAAAAACACTTTTTTAAAGTTGAGTTAGGAAGCCAGCAAAGGAAATATTAAGTTTTTGTAAAGTTTTTGTCGCTTAACTTTTCTTCAGATGATATAGAGTATAACTAAAAGTAAACCTAGAAATATACAGTGGATTAATTGTATATCAGAATTAAGCCAAGTATTTAATTTAAATGTAATAGATATTTTAGAAAAATATGTGTTTATAATGATAATGAACACAAAATGGAAGACCGGATCAGATATCCTAAGGGATTTTCCTTCCGGATGTGGGAAAAGCTCTTTACGGTTAGCGTCCATAATTCATTATGGCACTTTGAAGGAAAAACGTTTAATAAATCACATTAAATATGATGGTGTATTTTTTTGTCCTAAATTTTAAACGAATTGTGAAAATATACTTAATCAATTATTGCTATAATCAATTATCACTGTAATATTTATAGATAATAATTTTAATAGGTATGTGATTAAAGTATAAGATAAATGTATTATATTACAGAAATATTCTTAGATGAAAATTAATCATTATTCATTAAGATCATAATAAAAAATGTTGTAAATATATATGTATTTGCTACAATATCAATATCATAAATAAAAAGAAAGTCATCATCTGTTAAAATTAAAATATACATATATCTTACATGAATCACAATAACATTATATTGACCCATTAAGTAATAAATCAACCTTAGGTTAAGTCAATTTCAGCTCAACGGCTCATGCAAATTTGATGCATATATTGCGGATTATAAAGCCATTGCTAATAAATAACACCCTGTCAAATATCAAACATATACCTATCTATTTTTAATATTCATTTTAAGCTTAAAACAAAGCTCGCTTATTTTACAAACCCATAAAGTTAATCAAATTACACCTGATTCTTCCATAGATTTTTAAATGCGCCTTTACAACAGCAATTATGCAATCCAATACCGTTTCCATTAATTCAATCTTAACGATTACGTTTTCCAATTAACTCTAATCGGAGATTTAATCAGAATAGGACCTCATCAGATTTATAAAAGCTGTTTTACGAGCTTAAACGTTAAAGATCGACACCTTACGTTTTGTTATATAATATAATATAATTTAAATATTTAACGATGCAACTTAACACTTAACGCCTCGTACTTTCAAAGTGTGTAAATCAATTCGGATTGTAATAATATAGTGGAGGTATACCATTAGAATTACCCAATCAACGATTCGCGTTTCTAGTACGCTCTAATCATAAATCCTGGTATAATCTGCGGTAAGGACTGGAGAATAAGGTCCGTTAAGTACCGGAACGAATAAATTATTGGATGTTCATATAGTGGAAGGGCCAGCCCCGTTCCTACATAGTACATATCGTCATTCACTGGTTCATCCCGTGGCTGCTGCAGAAGCTGTTCAGATCTGATAAGCTTAGGAGAAGCAGTCGAAGAAGATTTACGACTCGAAAGTATATGTGTATAATGATATACGTGGAACTTCCTCCTTGTTTATGTGGAACGATCGTGGACAAAAATTAAGTCATTATGCAATCGAGCACATAAATAAACGAACATTGATGGTCGATAGAATTTTAATACAATTGGTACATCCTATACTAAATTGTGTCAATGCTGCTTCTTAATTCGTTTTTAATAGGATGGGGCGTGTTGTGATTGTGTTTCGGATGACACGGCGAAAGTCCTTAAAATATTTATCAGATTGTGGGTATGGAATTGTGTCATACTTTGTGTCGTATCATGATGACAAGTCGTCATATTTAATAGGTTGAGGGGACGGAGATTTCATGTTATTGATAATGTTAAATATAAATAGAACTAGGAGTGCTTATTTCATTGTTTCATATACTTATTCTAATAAACTTTTCAATAACAACCTTGAAAAGTAAACATTTAAATTTCAGTAATATGCTTTGTGCTTCCACATTTTTATTTTTTATCACAGATATACTGGAATAATAATCCCTACAACTGTGTCGACATATATACATTTATACACAAGAAATCACTGCTTTAAGTTGCAGTTAGGAGTTTATAATAACCTAAAAAGGATAGAACTATTTTTTGCGAGAGTAATCAAAAGATTACTCTCGATTACTCTCGAAGTACCTACATTGCTTATTTTTAAAACCATTAATATAGTATAATACAATGAATAATATGTAAAATAAATCTCGAAAAAAAAATTATTGAAAGCAAAATAGTGAACAATTAATAACTCTCAATATTACAATTATTGAGAGTTATTAATTAAATAGGCAAACTTTAAGAACAATATATTAGGTATTGAATCATTTGTGTAAAAATATGTATGAATAGAATAATAAATTTCGTGTATGCAATACATGCTTTTGTTTTCACTTCACCAGCCATCCCTAGTATAGGAAGGGGAACATTTAGAATTACTGGGAACATAGCTTGGTAACATTAGACTTGCCTGAGATAAAGAAAATGTATTCCTTTTATGTTGATACGTCGCACACATCGTATAAAAAATATCGAGCATGTTAAATTTGCGCCGAAATATCGGCCAGTAGGATTTTTGCATAAGTAGGATGAGACTATATGGGCCCTCTGGGGGACAAAATTTTTTAATATTATTCAACTCTGATATCCTACCACGATTAAACTACTTAGGTTAATCCCCTACAATGAGCATAATTTTATTTTTTATTTTATGAGCATTTTTAGACATTCAATAAATAAGATGTATGGATTAAAAAATATTTTTGGTACTACCGGTATTTTATTTCGTAATACCGGTAGTACTGCAAGTCAATTTTTGCCGCAATGCCGGTATTACCAGCATTGCAATCCTTATTCACAATACTTAACATCATTGAATATCGGCAGTAATTCACCCTAAGCTTAAACAAACTTGTTATTGAGATAATATCATAATAAAATATTATTTACTTTAAAGATATACGTATGCATAAAAACATCCAGTAAAATAGAACAAATTAATTTTATTGAAAAGGTAAAATCTTATTATTAAATAAAAGTTTTTTACATCCTTAAGCATTTTGCTGTTAATAAAAACTGTATCAATAGCTACAACTTTTATAGAAAGAACGTACACAAAAATAGAAAAAATACACCTGGCACTAAAAGAGTTTTTTTACACGACTTTTGTATGAAGTTCAACATGGAAAGGATAAATCTTGAATGGAAAGACCTTTATTACAATGGATATACGCAACTCTTTCAGATAACGAGAATCCGGCAATTTTTCCGATTGCATCTCCGCATTGTTGTCATGGTTGTGAAGCTCGCTTATCTCTGTTCGGGACTATGCAAAAAAAACCGCAGATGGAGGAAACGCAGGTACGGACTATTCCCTCGGGATGTTTTCGGAGGGGACCCAGACAACGGTATGTCCCCTCTTTCCTATGCCATCCGACTACCTCCGACCAAAGAGAGGAACCCTCAGGTTGGAACAATGAATAATTCATCCGTCTCGGCAGCAGTCAGCCATGGTGGAGCGCCTGAGGGCGCCGGCCCAGCTGCGTACACTTTAACCGTAATTTGATAACGAAAACTCTTAATGCGGCTCGTCATAATAACGCATAAAAGTCTCGCGGATGCCCAAGAGAAAAATCCGCGCATTAATCTTCACAAAACGCCCACGATGTATAAATTTTTACGGGTTAAAGAGGTTCGAAAACTTTCAGGTGGCGCCTAAAATAAATGTATACTAAAGCTATTTTTCCTTTGACCCTAAGAATTTATACATGCACTATATAAAAGATTAATTTTACAATTATAATACTTCAAACTAATTATAAAAGTAACGCCTTTTCGTTGTAAAGTTTGCCTTCTAATTTATCACAAAAGCTTTTATATGGTATAGAGATATATAATACATATGTTCATTATACTGTATATGTTAAATTATTATTATTAGGCAATTAATCTCAAAAGCATTTTTTTTGTAAATATTAATACCATCCTAATGTAATGTATTTTTGTTACTTATTCGTATCAACTATGTACTTAATCAATCCATATTTAAAAATTTAATTATTTTGTAAATGTTTTAAATGCTCTTTATATATTTTTTTTATTAATATTTAAAATATTTAATTACAATAAATAAGCTATAAATATTTGATATTTTTTAATAATAATTACTTCGGTTTTAATAATTTTGGTTAGTGTTATTTTAATCCATTTGATATTTTACAGTATATTCGCTTTAACACCACGAATTACATATATAATCGAAAAGCATACATAATATATCAATATTTTAAAATATTATTTTTAATTAGGTATATAATTTATTAATTAATTAAACAACAGTGAGTTAAATCATTGCGACAAACAAAAATTCGCAACGCTAGCCATTTACGCAACAATAAAAATATTATTGCCTCTTAAGTACACTATTTTGCTTACTGTATACATAATTAAATTAAAAAAGAGCAAATTAAGAATAATTTACTAATGAAAACACAAACAACTAAAGTGTCTACCGCCCCCATAATAATAAACTAAGCGTTTAACTGAATTTACCAACAACGATTTCGGTCTTGTTTAATTATACCATTAAAAAATAATCAAGAACGACCTGCCGCCAGTAATGTCTCACATTATACCATTAATCATTTTTTTATGAATCCAAAAATGTTGAGAAACATTGGTGATCGGGTCTTTTCACAGGGCCTATATATCAAAGCGGCTTTTATTAAACAAACACCGCGATTGAATCGAGATCAACTCTTAATTCGTCACGTTAACCCAATACGCCCGGATAAAATATTCAATTTATATTCTTTTGTAACAACGCAACGAATCGTTTTACTGTCGCCTGGATAAAGTATACCAATTTGAGTGCGGTAAAAATATCATATAAAAATATTGTTGTTTTTTTATACACGTATTTTTTGTGTAAAGCTAACAAAAAAGCTCATCTAGTGTGATGTTATTATCTCCGTGTTTCATTATTCACCTGTCTGCTCTATAACCCCTTGCTTATCCTCTCAGACGTGCTTTTGTAGCCACTGCTACAAGAGCGTTTCAAAAGAGAGTTTCATAATGCGAATTTATTAATTCAAAATGTACCAAAAACATGTTTACCATGTTCTCTCGATTTTTGATGAAAAAATATGTTTACCTTTTCGATAATTTAACATATTCAATGGACGATTCGTAATACAAGAGCAAATACATTTCAAACGACAACGACTATCTAGTATCTGGTTATATATACAAACGGCATCATTTTATAAATTTACTAAATACACTAAGGACTCGCGAAGCAAATTACATATATAATATGTATATAACAAATATTTAATAAATGTAAAGAAAAAAGCTCTAAATAAAATGATTCTACTTTACTTCTTACATGTCAGCAATAATTCATTTTTAAATATTATTCTAAATATTTATTATTTATAAGTAATAAAATTAATATTATTATATTTAAAAAATATGTATTAAATGTAGGAGAAATAAATGTAATTTGTAGTTTAATAATAATCAGTGCGAATGTCGGTAAAATTCAATTCAATTAAGTCTAATTTTAAGCTAAAAATTATTGTGTTTATAGATTAAGCCAAATTTTATATTTTAAAATCTTTCCGACCACTTCGATAAACTAAACATAAATAACCATAAAAGTAATCAAAACATTCTAATCCATTAATTTAAAAACTATAAACATTAAATAACATAAAATACCCTTAAAAAATTTGAGTTAATGATTGAAACGCGGGTTATTTTTTGCTCTCAAGAAATTAAATTAATTAAATAGTTATCCAAGTTCATAGCTTTATTTAAAAAGCTTAAACCATCAAAATCATTTTTTTAAACTTCACAAGCTAAAAACAGAAATATACTTCTGACTAAGAACCTTAAATTTAAGTAGATATTCCACGATAAATTAAACTTTAAAAATTCTTATATCGTTGTTATAATTTTTTAGGAATTAAAACTTTATTTTATATTAAATTAAGATGGGGTAATAAAATAAATTTTGAGTTTAATTTATTAAAAAAATTGGATATAATATGGAAAATTTTATAAATGGATAATATATTCTTACAGATTACTAGTAATTAAAATGTTACATTTTAAGTAGTCACATTAATACTATACATAAATAGTAATGATCGCATCTTTAAACATAATTTTTATTGCTCATATATTTCATGTTTATACAACTGTGACCTCATAAAGTAAAATGATGATTGCATTTACTATTAAAATACACATCATATCCAAAAATATCTTTTAAAAATTCTTTATTTTAATTAATAAATTACCTAATATTCAATATTATCATATAACTGTTAATGAATGCCAGCATATTAATTTTACTTTCGTTTAAATAACTAGATTTGTTAGTACTCAAATAACATACGAAGTATCCTACACTACCAACTTTGAACACCTTATTCGTTTATTCATCGTTCTGGGAGTTGTCTCTTGCTTGCTTTGCAAACCCTGTACGTCCGAAGTTAGTTAACCAAGCAAACACACAGTTCTGGATGCAGTCCAAGGTAAACTTATTTAGATTTACAATTAAGCTACAAGTTTGTCGGATACTCCTTACTTGCCCGAGAAACGCCCGGGAATATCATGTGTGCCCTTAAACGTTAGGCATACGATGTGGTCGAGGGTGAAACTCGAGGTATGTCATCCTATATCGTGTGTACATATGTACAAATGTTTATATAGTATTTTGTGTATGCTAAATCTTATCAGAAGTTACCTATACAAACACCAAACCTGGATATTTAAAAAATATATTCAAGAACTAAAATTATGGTGAATATACAAATGTATGTGAATTAATGTAATAATGCCAATTCTGTAACATTTATTATATTCTAAATTTTTTTGTTATTCATTTTAACTTTATAAATACACTGTATGTAAAAGGAGATAAAGTTAATCGTCTGTCTGTGTATCTATAATTATTTTAAGAATATATTGTTCTATTTTACGTTGCTTCTCCATTGTATTATATTTTAAATGTGAATTGCACAGCTAATTTATTCTGTTAAGTTAATACAAAGCGAAACTAGTCAGTACATAAAATAAATAACTATATAAGCTTTTTTACTATACATAGTACATATGTATATGAACAGTCGTTTGAAATCAAGCAAATGTTACATTTTAATTTTAATTATGTTTATAAAGTTATATGTTACTTTAAATGCAGACATGTCTCAATAAAAGTTATATTTAACTCAGACGTACATATAAAAACAAAAACTTCATGTACATATATAGTTTAGTTACTACGATGTCGTTACTGCACATTATCTCGATTGCTTATTATTTAGCTTTTTATCAAATTAAACAAGTATGGTTTATACAGCTTTAATTATATATCTAATATTTCATTTTAATTATGTGCATTGTCTATATATGTCTCTGGTTTTGATACGATAAAAAAATATTTAGTTTTTACTAAACGGGTTTATTTTTGGTAAGGCAAAGGAAGTTGTTATTCATGCATTCATTTAGGGTTAGTTAATCGTCGAAGCGACGAAAACATGATAAAAACACCTACCATTGTGCAGTATTGATAAATTTTTTTCTCACAAAATATATGGCAATTTATGCACATAGACCGAGCAGATAGAATTTTTGATTTTTCATGCGAGAGTTGGCTTTCAATGCAGGTGAAATATCCTTTCTATTCTAGCATTGCTTTCAATGGTGTTTTGCCATCGGAGCGTATAACCGAAAATATGGCCGAATGTGAACGAATTGATTCTATTTACATTTCCAATATGTCTTTCGATATGATTCTAAAAGATGCTTGAAGTAGAAAGATGCAATAGAAACTTAAAAACGAATCTGAAGCATGACTTATTATGTTCAATAATATTTTTCTAGAGGCAATATTTTTTTTTGTTGAGACTAGGTAATATTTTAAATTGTTTTTTCTTGCAATTTAAACTGTCATTTTTTTAGATGTGTAAAAATAATTATTTAGAAGATTAATGCAATGACCCAATTAGCTACTAAATTAAAAATGAACTAAATGTTCTTTACAAAAATATTTTTTTATGCCTTAAAAACTTATAAGCAACAATAATGTACTGCTTAAAAATATGAGTAATGCATATATTATATAAATAAACATTTTATGACAAAGGCATATATTTTAAAAGGCGTACCCAAATAATATATATCGTTAATAAATCTAAGAGCAAGTTTTTATTGTACTTTTATAACATTAAATTTATTTATAAAATATTTTTAATTTATATATATTTTATTTTACAGCAAGATTTTGGAATGAAAGATAAAGCAACATTTTTTAGCATGTATATATAAATATTTTGTGTGTTTCGTATTTAAATATATTTTACAATATAAAAGCAACTAATTTAATTAGAGTCATAGATTGTTAATATTACTAATACACCAAAAATCACTACAATTTTTAAAATACTTTTTTTATTTAAAAATATCTACTTATTCATATATTATATTTTTTGTATAATATAAAGGTCATTTTAAAATAAATTTATTGTAAACTATGTTCTTAAATATATCATGGAAAATATATCAAAATAACATAAAATAGAAATTTAATGAAAGTCGATTTCATTCAAATACAAAATCAATATGACCTATTAATTTTATCGTTGTGAAAAAAGGTCCGCCTAAAATAAGTAAATTTTGAAGCGCCTATGTTTTGCAATCATTAATTTAATATATTGCTGAGTATTTTATAATTTGTCTTCGCTTCTAAATAAGTCAATAAATTAAATGTATTCTCGTCAAATAAACATAGTTAAACTTTACTTTTACGTGCCTACTTAAAATACGAATAAGCAAAAGCTTTTATACAATTTCTAAATATTTACCAATATTCTAATTTTATAATAAATTTATATTATACTGAGTATTGAAATATATCAAAATAAACTATGAAATATAAATTTAATAATTTGTAAAATTTTTAATCTAGAATTTTTATCGATTTTATTCAATAATAAAATCAATAGATTTATAATATTTGATCGTATTGTAATAACTGTTTATTTTTATTTTAATTAAGTTACTGTTTGTCGTTCAATAAACATAATTAAACTTTACTTTTACTTGCATACTTAGATATAGTCATTAAAAATATATTTCATTAATTTATCAGCGAAAGTTTTTTATGGCAATAAATTTCTCTTTGCCAAGCAAAGCTATTGATGTATATATTTACCTATCAATAAAAACCTTTACCGTTCTAACCACTTTATTGCATTTCCATCGCTTTGTTAATCTAAATAATTACTTTGTGTACATAAATAACATAACGACCTCTCGCACGATTTTATTATCTTATTTTACATAGCTTTTTTGTACACGCAATTTACGATCAAATTGCCGAGCGCGGAACTCGAAACACTTAATTGATACCATAACCATCCAGTTTTAATATTTTGCATCGAAGTTACCTCAAAGGTAAAATGATTGCACCTCTGCCCATCGGACCTTTAATTCGTTACGATGTTGCCAGGCGGCCATGAAATTTCATATGGCAACTTAAAAGAACGTGACGTTAATTCGACCGAACGTTTAACTCGCGCTAATGTTTTATGCATTCAATCGTAAGAAAAGCGTATTTTTTATTGAAAATAATTAATATAAATCATCTATAGACACGCATGAAATAAATATACGACATGGAGGTGTGAATCGTATTTCATGGTAATGCGTTATCGAATTTCTATTCTATTGCTTTTGGCACCATTAACGGTATAAATCTTTACGCATCGTTCTATTTCGTAATAACGTAAATATGTACATATATTGGTAAAAATAAATATAAATACATACGACCAAATAACACGAGTCTAAGAGAAAAAATTTCGACATGTAAAAAAATACTATAATCACAGTAATTTTGCACACGTTTACAAGCTGGTTAAAATGCCATTAATCTCCGTTTATATCGAAGCAGATTATATTGTAGTGTAATGTAATATTTTTATACAATAATATAGTAATTTCTTCATTAAAATTTGAAAACAAGCTAAATTGACTATAATAAATATATCACACAAGATATATGATGAAAAATAGACTTCTTTTAATAATTGGAAGACAATAACATTTTTAATATTAATTACTATACATAAATATATTACACAAGAATGTCTATACCTATTTAATTATGTATAATATATTGAAAACCGTACAGTAGTTTTACGTGTAATATGTTTGATCGAACTTTCCTGGTGCCATGTTTCACGTAGTGTTAGAAGAGGGTTAAAATTTGATTTCTGACCCTAAGGAGTCACAGACAATGTAATTTACCTCCATTACGCTGAAAGGGTGTACTTTTTATATTTCACGGATCTACCTACAGATAAACTAGAAGCTATATAGTATTTATTTATTTAAAAAAACTGTATGTGTTATTGCACTGATTCTAAAAATATATCAACAAAAACCTCGCACTGGTTGCACTGAATATTTATCGCTACCTAAAATAAAAACTAGATACATAAGCGGTCATAAATCAAGGAGCTTTCCAAACAATCTAGGAAATAAAGTAAAACTGAAGCGAACTATAAGCGTACCTGCAACATCAAAGTACTATACATTCTATAGGAAATTGACGGAAAAAATTCTATTGCTGAAATATAATAGGTTTTTTTCGTTTGTGCCATTTTTCCGGCGCACTGCGGTACTATTTTCAATTTTCATTTTCGTCACCTGTTTTTTTATTTCTTTTTCACGGTTCAGTCTGAAAGTGAAGAGTTTGTCTAAAAATGTATAATTGTATGTAGGCAACGGGGCTACAATCGGACCCTTTATTATCCAAGGTGGAATAATTTTGCTAGAATTGTCTTTGCGGTGAGAGCGTTTTTGTTATGATTGCGACGAATGTCGGTTGTTGCGTTTCATAACATTTATCTAAGGAAATTTCATGAAAATTTTATTAGCACGCGAAAAGCGGGCAAAATCACCATAAAATAATCATGATGAGATAAATCGATTATTTTTATATTCAATTCTTTAAAGTTGTCACTAAAAACTTATTTTTTCCAAAGTATTTGTTTTAACTTTATCCATTGAAAAGAATTTGGTGCTCTACATCTTTACTTGCAGCTTTAACCCTATTGAAAATGCCGTCTTACTGGAGCTTCGAAGGACCAGTGAAACTTTAAACGCGTTTATATACATAAAAGCTGCCCGATGATTTACAATAAATCGCATGGAGCTGTACTGCAGCATCATATAGCTTCGCTACGACTATCAATTGCTGACTCCAGTACACGAGGCGCGATTGTTTTGCTGTTCTTTCAAAATAAATCAGAACAATAATATTAATTTACATTCAAATCCAAAAATTATATATTATATATTGCAAATAGTATACAACAAAAATAATTGTTTAAAGATGCAATTCGACTTAAGAGTAAAAATTAAGTGGTACGGATTGATAAAATATAAAAAAAAGGATTTTTTGTTCAATAAAATACCTGCCAGACTGCCAGATTTAAGATTAATATTAAATGTTGCTCTTTAATGTGTTGTAATTAGTAATTAAGGTCCTCAATTATTCATAATTCTTAACTATTTAAATATTGAATAAAAAATAGATTAGGTATTTAAATATACCAACATATTGTTAAAAAAATTTTCGATTTTTACCGATATTATTTTATTCAACTAATTAGTGCAAAAAATTAATTAATTGCTAGTAAAATATAATTTAATTAAAAAATAATTATTGGTTAATAATAAGTATTTTAATTAATCATTGTAGTTAAACTTTTCGAATATTATAAAATATTCATAACACAATGCTGTGCGAATTATTGATCAGTTAGGGCGTCAAAAATGTTTAATTTATTACTACATACTTTTTCAGTGACGTCGTTACAGCTTTTTTAAATCACTAGACTTAAGATCAGTTGCATTTTTAATACATCATTTTATCGAATTTATTGTATACAATAGCTAATAATGTTAGGAACGTATTTTATATACATAAAGATCGGATCTGTAGTGGAGTTTGTTTTATACAAATTTTCATATAAATTAATCGCGATCAGATTATTGAACTGATTGAAATAAAATCTTTGCGTCTTGAAACAAATACAAAAACGTTACACGAACTTCAACAAAAATTGCAACGCACACCTGTTTTTGAGAAAAGCGTTAGACTAAAAGCCATTCAAACATTTTTTTTTCGTTTAACGAACAAATTCTACGAATTTCGGTCATAGTATTTACATGTTTTATTTATCAAAGTATTTTTTTATTAGCTAATTTATTGAAAAATGTGAATCTTGATTTGGCATTTTTCTACAGAAATAATTTTGGATAACACACTTATTAATGTGTTTAATTGATAGTAAAAAAATAATATTTGTTATGGGAAGCATAGATATATGTATGTTTGTGCTATGTAGGTATTTTATTATAGTATATTGCGCAATTTTTAATAAATTAAAGACTAAATATTAATATACTAATAGTACAGTTTTATGACCAATATGCACTAAAATGTATTTATATCATTTATTTTTTTACTAATACTAGATTAGATTGAATGCGGTTGTTATTTATTTTATGTCATGTTTTATTCTTCCTGTACACAATCTATATTTTCTATAGCCCATATCGCACCCCATTCGACATGCTTTGCAAAAAGACAGGATAAGCCCAAGCTACACGCCGTCGCTCTCAGCCATTTTGCGACTGCAACGTCCGATAATGACATATGAAGGGAGGTCCTCTTTTAAAGCCCGTTTAAAAAGATTTCCTCCATAAATATACCGGTTCGGGTAATGGTAAAACTTTTATGGGATATCGCCACACTCTCCCGGACATGGCCGCATTAAACGTGACGTAAATACCAAATTTTATCAAAAACCTTTTTTTTCCTTTTCCAAACACACGAAATATATCGCAGACTCCAAAAACGCATCAATTTTACTATCGGCCGATAAAGGGTCAAATAACGTTTTATTGTTTGTATCTCTCATATACACAAAACGCGTAAAAATAAGACGCTTTAAAAATTGCACATAAACGTCGGGTTTATGTGTTATTATAAAAAAATATATAACGCGGCAGGTGTACGGCATGGGAAGGATAATATTCAATCATCTATGTATTTCACGCTAAATTAGATAAGATTATCGATACGTTTCGAGAAATTGTTTGCTAGCTCGTTATATTAATACCTATATCAGAGACAGTCATGTGTAACGTTGGCAATATTTGTCATAATATTTCACTTCCTGTGAAAAATGATCTGCTTTTCCTTCTTTCTCGAATCAGTTCAATAGCTCGGAATTCGAAGAATGCCAAGCGATCTTCAGCCCTGTTTGTACGTATTGCACGTTATAGTGTATTAAATATATAATATATATATATATATATATATATATATATATATATATATATATATATATATATATATATATATATATATATACATATATATATATATATATATATATATATATATATATATATATATATATATATATATATATATATATATATATATATATATATATATATATATATATATATATATATATATATATATATATATATATATATATATATATATATATATATATATATATATATATATATATATATATATATATATATATATATATATATATATATATATATATATATATATATATATAAACATTATATAATTTGGAAGAAATATTTGTATATATTATGTTAAACGATATTTTTATTTAGAAATATAACATCATAGATGATAATCGTTTATCTCAAGTGAACCGATACTTGTATACAAAATGTAATAAATCATAACACACTTGAGTTGTCATATGATACAAATTAGAGTTGTGTGTGTATGTAATTGATATGTCGCAATATGTTGTTTAATTAATCAAATCATATCGTTTGTGTCATCAATTGATTTGCGTATCAATTCGCAATATATAATACAGTATGATGTGTAGTTTCTATATATTTTTTTATTCAGATTTTTTTAAATATAATAAACTCTAGTTATATATTTACATCTATAAAGTTTTTTTTTATAAACAAGTAATATAGAGCTATTAATAATATATTTATTTATATCAATTCGAAGTGTATTTATGGCAATTCGAACATATTGATATTATGACAATCAAAATCATTTGTAATGTTCTCAGTAAAGTTCTGTGTTTTTCAGTGGTTAATTAGCAATTGATCGTAGCCTTTATATGCTGAAAAAGATAACTAATGATGATTCAAATTAAATATCATGTAGATTATCTTGAATGTGATATATATGTAAATGGTTTTAATTGCTGTCTGCAAGTTTACAGAATTGTGTTTCAATGTATTTCTTTGACTTCAAGACAACAAACAATACGAGCGCTTTTTGCTTTAATTAGCGAGTAATGGTTAACAATGCAACCTGAAATTTACTTAGCCATTGAAACAAAAATACTATAAAATGTAACTAGTTAAATTATACACAGGTACGGTTCATACAATATCAAATGGGGGTGATATTATGTTTTAAACTTATAATTATCATAAAAGTTAAGATAGAGAAGTCTGTAAGCAGCTGAACTGATTCCCTGCAACAGTTTTATTACAAAAAAATATATTTGTAATAAAAAACTACAATTAAAAGTTAAATAAATATCACTGGATCCTAAACTTTTAGTCTGGTACTGCCAAAAAAATATTTATGATAAATATGTGCTAACATGAATTTATTTTTTAATTATTTCACAATATTTATATCACGTTACAGTGAAAGTATATTTTTATATTTTCACTAGTACAATTATCATTTCACTAACTGTTGCAGTAGAATTATATTTTAACCGATAGGCGTTAATGCAATAAGATGCATTAACAAAAAAACAAGACAATAGCCCTCGTTACGACCAGAAAAAATCACATAAATAACACGCAAGTGTTCTTATTCACCGGTTCCACAAGATTCCCGTTGCATTATACGACCTTGGACAATGTCCATCGGGCAAATATCGTTTTCTAAAGGTGTAAATATAATCTAATAAAACTAGATCCCACCCGCGTCTCACTAGCTACAAAATCGAATCCCACAGGGTTCAAATTTTAAAATGTCATGTAGATCTTTAGTGCCAGACAATCATTAATAATGATAGTTCTAAGGTAGTAATATGCAGTTTACAATTTATATCACAATTTTAAATATTACTAAACATATATTTTTAGAAAAAAATGCCTCTTATATAATCAGAAGCATAAGAATTACCGACTTATCGTCAAAAAGTTACTATTTTTAATTTAAAAACTGATCATTTAATTAACAGATCACCCAGAAAAAATGTAGTAACTGTAATGCTTGTACTACACTCTTTGGAAGTTGTTCGAACCGAAGTTCAACTGAAGTCGGTCGAGGTCGCTGACTTCCGAGTAGCGGCCACACTGCCACAAATTTCATAAGCCGTCCGGACGGCGGCCGTGACTGACGTCCGCACGACGCGGCGGCTGCTGTCACGTACAGCTGGCATATTTGCGCTTAATCTAAAAATGTGCCAAATAATTGCAATTTTTAAATTGTCATATTAATAAAATTACGCTACTGATAATTATAAAAGTTTGTGTGGGTACTCAGCAATACAATTTCAGTGAAAATTTTTCGGTCGTAAATATTCAATTTACGCAAAATCTTTGTCGGCTTTTGCAAAATGCCATAAGGCATAAAAATGATACTTCAGAATACGAACACCACATCAGTGACTATCCTAGAATTTGTCGCCATCGATTCTAAATAAGAATTCGTTATGGTGTGACATATATATAACCCGATCTAGGATATTAAAAAAGATTTTTTTTAACAAAATCAAGTACCACTAATTATTTTTTAATTATTTAATTATATATGAAAAAAAATATAATAATGATATCTGTCAGAAGAATATACTATCAAAAATATAATTAATCCCTTTTGGTGCCCTAAAATATTCAAGGATGTCAGTAAGAGTCTGTTGAAGTCCCCGATAAACATGTGGTATTATAACGTGATCACGATGCAGCGCTCGTCATGCATGTTGACCATAGGACGCCTACGTGCATATTTAAATTGAACCGAGTTACTAGTTTTATCTCAGTTTGTGAAAAACCATATCATTATCTCTCTTACTCTCGTCCCTTAACACGCGAGATAGCGAAAGGGTAAGTATCTCACCGCTTGCGCTCGAAAGAGCAACTCCGACTTCAGTTTTTTTGACTTCGGTCCGTTTGCCGACAGTGTTCGGAAGCGCTCGAATACCCCACTTTACCTCCCGTTCTCGGTAACCTCAGACAACTTCCGAGAGATTTTAGAGCGGGCAGAACCGAAGTAACCCACTATATTCTCCGTCCTTGGCCAACCTTCGCCAGCTTCTAGAGAGTGTAGTGCAGGCATAATAAACACAGCATTCACCGCAGCTGCTTTATTTATTTTTTGTAGCATTAACAATTAAGATGTTAAAAGAATAAACTTGTAACTAGAAACGATGTGTTTAAATGAACTTTATCATTATTTTTCAATAGAAATATTGTTTCATACCAACGTCAAAAAATATTTGTTTTTTTTTACACAATACATTACGTCCGATTTTTGTAACTTAATGTTATGTTATCGTATAAATTGATTATTTCCAATTCAATACAACATATTTATTGACCATAAATCGGACATTCACGGTTTGGATTAAACTGTTCTGTTACAACACAAAACATCTATCACATGCCTCTAAACGCATTTTCCATTCCATTCGTCTCGTTTAACGACCCAAACACGAGTCCCTTGAAATAACATACCCACAAAGCACACACATGGTATCCAATCAATCAACGGCCGTGTGCTAAACCGACATTATCATCTTGAATGGCTCATCGCGAGTCATTAGCTCCCCATGACATGTCACTCTTGGAAAGAGATTCGCTGCACAGTAGCTCCAGTTGTGGTGCGTTGCTTGAGCGCATCGGCGTTAACGTCTCAATGGCGCTTATCTCTGGAAAGTAGGGCCAGTCCCTTCGAAATGATAAAAGTTTAAGAAAGCTAAAAGGGGCGATAAATCAACGCGGTGACACTTGCCGCGCCAGAGGGAGCCGTGGGAATAGATTTATGGTCGCCGATGCCCACGAATCGATACTTGTATCGGACGTCGATTGTTTTTATTTAGTGCCTTGGCAGCCTCCCGAACGAAAAAGCTGACGATTGATCGCTCGGTGAGGGTTGGAGGTTTGGTGTTCTTTTTCCACCTGTGCGCCTCCTGTTACTTCCTGTACCAATTATAAACGTGTGACTGCCGCACAGTGGCAAAGAATGACTAGAAGTGTTCAACTTGCCTTTGTATACATTTTTATTTTAATTTATTTGACTTGGGCTCATTTATTTTAAATCTCAAGAATACCTTGATGTGCAATATAAGCTTTGTTATTTCTTAAATAAAAATAATAGCTTCTAAGTAAAACAATCTGTACAATTTCGCTCATTGAGCTCAAAATATTTATTTACTTTTTAACACAGTTATCCGTGTTAAATTTAATAATAAAGACTAAAAAGATCTGGTAACTCGCATTCTATTCTGATAATGAAATATAATATACATAAATTTCGTATGCTCTTTTAAAAGAACACTCGCCTTGCTTGAAGGCGTCTAAAATATATAAAACTGCATGGCTAACACTTTTTTGTCATTAATGTGTTTTGACATTTATCTCTGTAAGTTTGCACGTTTTCTTAAACATCGAAAATTACTCAAGAAGGAGATTAATTGTTGTTAGTGTATATAAGTCAATGAAAGACTTAGGTAAAATACGAATTTATTTTTATTAAATCTAATTTCACCGATAGCACATTATTGTTAGTAAATTAGAGCTATTTGCAAAAAACATAAAATCTTAATTGCATATATAAAAATGCTTTTATTTTGTAATAAGCATTTAAAAATAATTACAATATAACTTTTATAAAATGAAATATATAAGTGCCAATGTGTCTATTTATATATAAGGTAAAATTATTTAATTATAAATTATTAACACTTTCGAGTCCAAGTGCTTTGTTTACTCACTATAAATCAACTTATTATAGCATTGTCTGCGTCTAAAGATCGAGTTCAACTTTAAATTTCGGACATAGCTAGACCAAGGTTGAAGTAAGGGGGTAGTGGTTGTTTTTTGCTCTTCAATGTAGCTCCAACTAGTGCGAGCTCAGATAAATTCGCATGAATTCCAAATTGGAGATATCAGGTGATAGTTCCGAATAAAAGTTAATAATATACTAGAGAGGATTTCTTTAAGATTTTTAATACATATATGATATTCCCACTGAGCTGATGTAGCTTATTTTTATATATTTTTATACCTAATATGTACGACCTAGCTTTTTTTAATTAATGATCACGATATTCTTCCATGAAATTAGAATAATTCGGAAAAACCTAATCTGTGATGATCGCTTAGAATTATATTGGTGTTCAAAACCAAAAATGAATATCCATCAATAGGGATACACTAGACATTAGTGTAAAATATAGGACTAGACAAAAGCCCTCGTTATGACTAGAAAAAACGCAAAGATTCTCTGGTGCATTGAATAAATATTTCTTTGTTACGAAACGGTCACGGAAAACAATTTATCATCGGAAGACAAAAAGCACAGTAAGGCTGCAATATTTCCGTTTCACAATTCGACCTTGAAAGGATGTCTATCAAATAAATGTCACTTTAAAAAGGCGTATACATTTTTCGTTGTTCTAAGAAGCGAGTGCAATGGTTGGTTGGATGATCGCTGCATGATTGTGATTAGTTAGCAAGCTTTGCAGCACTAAATACTTAAGGCTGGTCTCTAATGGAAAGACGGGAGACACTATCAGACAATGTCAGATACTAGCAGATTCGAAGACACTGCCCCCTCGTGGACAACATAAGTTCATGGACGCTCACAATCTGAGAAACACTCCACCATACGAGCACCGCACAGAGAGATAAACTTACACTATACTGTCGCTGCCACATCAACCAGAACTCTGAATATTCCACTGACATCATCCCTTCGCCAGCTTCTCCACTACCGCTCTGAGAATAACGATACTCGCAATATTTTTAATTTTACCAAATAAAATTCTTACTGGTTTATAACCCAGTCTTACTGTCTACGAAGTCACACCCCTTAGGGTTAATAATCCTTAAAAATATACTCCTACAGGCGCTATAGATAAAAAACAAAGAAGGAAATACGGGATTCAAACATATTCTATCGTGCTAACAAAAATGTTCTTCTACTATTGTACGTCATAGCGTATACTTATGACGATTCATTTAAAAATATTTGCGTTAAAAGTTTGAATAGATAGAGATTTGAAAATTGTGCATTCAAAATGTTGCATTTGTCAATGTAATAATGTAATTGAATATGCCCCAAAATGCTATTAAGAATGCTTTTCGCTTATCCCTTAAATTTATTTTATTATCACATACACGAATTCACTTTTTTGTAATTACAATGTAACGTTTTCATGATTTTTTAAGACTAATGTCATTTTGTTTATTGCGCTTTTAACGCATATTGCGACAAGTTTTTTCGCACAGTCAATGCATAAATTTTAATGGATGTTTTCTAGTTTCCACAGTGTATAAAAATATTTGTTTTGTTAAAATTGTATTTATCATTCTAACCATCATATTAATTTTATGAATAATTGAAAAAGTTTAACATATTCATATAGAAATCTATATTTAGTAACATACTGTATAAAATACAATTTTATCTATTTTATTCCTCGTTTTTACATAAATTATCATACAAAACCAATAAATATTGGTAATTAGGATTTTATTATCTAAATAGAATGAGCTATTACTTTTTTGATTGAATTGTGTGCCTTGAATGAATAATATTTTCCAATTGTAAAAAAAAAAAACTATGTACTTTACTGATTTTATAACGTTATTATTGGAACATGTTTGTAACTACTATTTACACAAATGCTGGAAATACATATATTTTTAGAATATTAAGATGTTGCTACAAAAATTTTAATTTATACTAACATATACTTGCAAAAATACTCAGATTTATTATTAATTATATTGCTAAAACATAACAGGTGTTAGCCTAAAGCATTTTAGCGTTGTAATATAACTCATACAAATAATCAACAGGTGTAAACAACACAATGAGTGACTTAAAACAAAGTATTTATGCTAAAGATTGAACAAAATATATAAAATGCTTAGTCAAAATATTTAAACTTTAAAAATTAAAAATTTTAGGCTCCACTATTTGTTTAATATTATCAAATTCATAATATTTACCTATACCTACATACAAAATATATTTATTTTTCTTTGATTTATAATCACTAAAATTTAATAACTTTTCCTTTACTGTGATGTTAACAAGTTAACATATTATCTTGGTATGAGAATATCGCTATAAATAGCTCAAACAAAAGTTTTTTGTGTTATGTATCTCTCTGCAATAAATTTTCATATAAAGTTAGATAATAATAATATATAATCATTAATCTGAAATATTACTAATACATATTTTATCAACAAAATCGACCGTCAATTCACAAATTTTTGCTCCACACGGGAGTCGATTTCTCAATATTATTTTTTAAATAAATATCTAGTTAGCTCAATTTCGGCATCTATAAATAATTGTGATATTCATGTACAGTTTTAGTGTAGCAGTTAATGCTCTGATAATCTACTTAAAATCGTGGTATTTAAAACTTTAAATAGTTTTTTTTGAGCCATTATCGTGTTATTTATATGAACTAATTATTATTAATTCGATCCCCTATTATTGGAACAGAATTTCTCACGTTTGGTCAAAAAACGTCCATAATAACAGCGTAAATAGTCTTTGGACAGAACCATACAGTAACATTGGTTTTATGATGTCATGTCATGCGGCATGTAGCCGCGAACTGTAAGAAATAAGGAAATATTATATTGTTTGATTTGCCAACAGATCGTAAAATTTTACTGACCAGCCACTGAGTTCATAGTAACATGTGCACAGAAATACATATATAGGTACATACAGTTTCACACCTAACTACGTGTACATAGTGAAATTTGACTTGAAAGATTAGATTTGCTTTGTCATACATTTGTTAAAATTAGAAAAACCAAAGCAAAGCCTTCAAGTTATATATTAAATAAATAATAAACTAAATTTTTGTTTATAATATATAAATTATTTAAATGTTATAAATATAACGTTGAAATAGCTAAAATGACTTTCACCTTCATACGTTAAACCGGGCACAATATATCACTCCTAATCTTTCTCAGTAAACCTCTTTTCTAGTTTCGCTGTTATCTTTATTCGTTCTTGTTCTTAAACAACGTTTGAATGTTAAAACACATGTGGGTCGCTAAATAGTGGTCAGTGTGAAAGAACTCTAATCCGTTTACACGAGTAAAATAGTTAAACAAACCGCTAGACTCTCAGTAAACCACGATTAAAACAACACATGCTCAAAAAAGTAAAAATGTTCACGAAAATCTACAGGAGCAAAGTGCTCTGCAAGAAATTAAATTTTTTGCTACGTTATTTTTAAAAAAGTTCCTAGAGGTGATTAATCATACCAAAACGTCAATTTTAGCTTTAAATTGTGAACGTTCAATTTCCACGTGTCCAATCCACGTGACATACGTTCAAAGGACGAAATCCATTCACGGTATTGACGCGAAAAGCTTTCATTGCAGCTGACGTTAAATAGAAGCAATCGTGCTAATTGATAAAGTGCTTAATTTATTAGTATAGCTTTTTAATCAAGTATCGGAAAAGAATGCTTATTTTTTCAATTGATACAATTGAATCTAAATTAGAAACTTGATCGTCCAAAAACTCTTCTAAACTTTTAATATAAAATCTATATTCGGAAAGAATAGATACTAGATAATTATTAAAAATGGAAGCCATATGTATTAAACCTTTTTTGCAACTAGCATTTCTGATGTGGTTTACTTCTAATCACAATGACGTTTTAAACAGGTTTATTTATTAAAATTATGACCATCGTGATCTGACGGGCTAACCAAATGCGTAACGATTGTTTAAAGTATAAAATATATTACAATTTTAAAATTTATACATAGTATATACGTATGCATACATACAAATGAATATACGAACACACACACAAACATATACACATATAAGTAAAATCACAAAAACAAGATAAAAACAGACACAAATCACTTTGTCCCATACAAATTGAACCAAAACCACATATGTACACGAGAAAATGTCAATATCTCTATGCACAGTATTGAGCAGACGAACGGACTTTACCAGAGAAGAATTGGCAAGTGCTCCAGCTCTAGACTATACAGGCAAGAACAGTGGACGCGACCGAGAACTATAACCACCTTCGGAGCCCACACTTGGAGCTGCTCGAGCACTGAAGAGTTGTCTACGATGCCTTTGAGCGATTTTCAGAAGTATTTTGTAATATAAACACTTCTGCAAGTTTGCAAAGAAGCGTATCCTAGCGCTCCCAGAATAAAAGCACTGGGAATCAAGAACGGATAATACATGTATTCTTTCAAGTATAAATATCAAAAGAATTTACGCTGTACTTTTTCCAGCTTCATTTCAATACATTGACTCATTACGCCTGGAATCCAAATAATAGAGCTAGTTTCTAGTGTGCTGCGGACTAGAGCATCGTAAAGAGTGCGCAATACTAAAGTATTTCTAAAGTAGTGCACATTTCTTAAAATAAAACCGAACATTTTTAAAGTATCTGCAATGTGCAGACTAAATTTCCAACGTTTTTCGAAAATCATATCTAAATCCCAAGTAGAAGAAGACCTGTCTAGAATATATCCACCGAGATGGTAGGAATATTTTGCCGGCATCGATGACCTTGAAAATAAAATTGTGTGACATTTATTTACACTCAGAAACAATTGGTTATAGTAGGCCCACTTCCATAAAGGATTGAGATCCTCCTGCAGGATTTACTAAAAAAAATTGAATAATGCATTGCTGTTCCTATGTCATTAATGAACAATAGAAACAGCAATAGACCCAAGTTGGATCATTGAGGTACTCTAGTAGAGGTCTTATATCGTTCTGAAAAAGAGTTTTTATACTTGACGAGCTGTTATCTATTGGTCAAATAATTTGAGAAGATATTTATAAGACCTTCAGAAAACCCAAAATAAGATCATTTTTTTACAATTAAAGCATAAGTAACTATCGAATCTAATCAAATGCCTTTTCAAAATATGTGCATAAAACATCCACATGTACACCAGAGTTCAATGATATTGAAACAAATTTAGAAAAAATATTAGTGACAATGGATCGATATTGATGGAAACCATGCATACACTTGCAATAAATAAAAATGTATTCATGCAATATAAATAATTTTTCAGGTGCTGAAAGCAACGCTATTGACCTGTAATTGTCAATGTGAGATTTAACGCCCTTTTTATGAATCGGGATGACCTTAGAGCATTTCTACAACTCTTGAAAACGGGAGGAAGTTAAATAGTTCGTGTATTTAAAGCAAAAAAAGTGGCTTTCATGATAAAATAAATAAGTGAAATGTCACACATACAATGATGTTCTAATTAGCTTTAAACGATTAAATTATTTGGACAAACAATTAACTAATAAGACTTTTATGACGTTTGAATAAAGATATTTTTTCTAAGCTCACAATCTTAAGGTATTGCATGTTAAATTATGTAATACTTCTCTCTATATATGTGAGAGATAAACAATGAAAAAATATATCATAAAGCATATGTGGCTAGGATTGGTTTTCGTCACAAATTCGTTTTTCGAAGAAACTATCTACTTCGGAGAATATTTAACTCAAACTACATACTTAACGTTTTAACGTCTATTTATACACGCCCAAAACCGATAGGGAAACGGTTCTCATCACCCCAGATCAATTATTAATAGTCCACAGCATTCAAATTAACACTAATTGTGACAAATGTAGAAACGACGACGCGTTCCGTTTACAGTAGCTAAACTACAATAATTATTCCAATGCGTGTGATTCCTCATCGGATCTATTGTGCGTCATTTTAATTCACTGATAAAATATTTATGTGTCTAGTGGGGGTTTTAAATAATCCAAAATGACAGTTGCTACCTCCTGTTATTTACAAACATATGGGGTTCAAGTTTTATAGTACTAAAAAATTATTTTCGAATCAAAGGGAGGTACATACCTATGTTTGTTCCGAAAAATGATTGCCCTGTGACCCTCAGGATGGCGAGAGCGATGAATGTGATTATCCTGAAAGTAAATAAAAACAGAATTAGTTATGCACATATACATTAAGATAACTTAGTAACACGTGGTATAAATGGATTAATTTGCTTTATTGTAAAATAGGTTTTTATATCTAGCTCCAAACTTTAAAAAAAAAAATATATTGCGTTCAAATTAACTGCATGATTTTCTTTTAATAAAAATAAGTTTTTAATATGTTCTCCTAAAAAAAAGTAGTACCTATTAAAAAACTAAAATTAGCTATTGCACAATATTTAAAAACATTTTTAAGAAACATCAAATTTTTTGTCACTTCATTACAATTTTTTATCACGATGTAATAAAATAAAACAGGTTTTATATACAATAAAATATTATTTTTTTAAATATGTAAAAATCACATTAATTATAAAATAAAACTTTAAATTATGAATTTTTAAAATAGCTTTAATATTTAATATCATTTTGATGTAATTTTTATTATGAGATATAATAAAAATTACATCATATATTGCAATCAAATTACTAATGATTTAAATTTATTTTCTAAAGAAAAATATCCAGTGATGCGAGGTTTTTAAATAGCAGAGGAAACCATCAAAGAAGCTGTGAAATATTACCTAAGAAGGACCGTCTGACATTTTCAATCAAGAAAACATACATTTAGATTTTTAAAAAGAATTCACACTTGTGTAAATATATACATAAACATCTCGCAATGTATTGTCTACTTTGTTTTGACACGTATACACGTATTTGTATTATTTTAATATGAACCATAAGCTTATTCACATTTAGTGATTGCATTTAATAGATTTTTAAGTAATTACAATAAATCTTTAAAATTATCAGTTATTAATTATTATGTTCATAAAATGTTTATAGCTTTTTCAAGAAATCCAGTTCCTTTCTAATTAGCTTCACATAGTTTAAAACGATAATAAAATTGATTTAAAATAACATGCATGTGCATGCATCGCATACCAAGTTGCATTGCATTGCATACAGCACAAGATTTAAATTCTTTTTGCCCTTTGTGATTTAAATAAAAATGCTTCCACATGTGAAAAATGGCCAACGAACGAGGCCAAAGTTACAGTCGGTTTGAGGAGAATGCCATAATTTCAAATCAGCATTGAAATGTATTACAACTTATTATGCAAGAAGGATGCAACACTTGTCAACACAACTATAAATCGTCAAGCTAAACGTGGGCTCATGCATTATCTTTAAAATACTTGAGACACAAAGTGATGAACGACGTTGATATAGTATTAAAATAATTTATAAATAAAAAACAGTGATTATGAGCAATGTGGGCTAATTTGGTGTACATGTGTTGTTCGAGAGCATTGCTTGTTTTATGGTTCAACCGTTTCGAGTATATTTTACACTCTAAACAAGAAACTAGACTACAAAACAGACGATCTAAAATTATCTCATAAGTTACTGCACGTGCATTAATTAATGTCAACGTTGATTTGTAAATTAGTTGAGCGCAGAAGTCGTAACAAATCAGCAAAGTTGAACAGAAAGGTTCTTGGAAAGCGTAACGTTGATGCGCCTTTAACTAACAATGTCTCGTAAAAGTTAAAAAGTCCATATGCGCTAAACCTACCTCTGGTTTTGTGTCATCGCATCTGGAATAATGCCAACAGCATTAAGTCTATCAAACACACTCTCGTGATGCATATTATATAGTCAGCCATTTACGATTTACAATATTACCACCACGCTTAGATCTTCTTGGAAGTGCAATTCTGAATAAAAAGAAAATGTCTAAGTAAGGACTGTCGTAAACTATAAATGTGGCGGATTAATCAATCTTTATCGAACTTAAAATAAAGCTGTTAAAATATAATTTGAAATTTAATATTATATGGAAGTAAAGACTCAATTGTGTAATTAATATTGATTTTGTTTAATGATCATTAAAAGTGACTTTCCTTTTCAAAGACATAGATACATTTATTGTATTTTTATCAAATGTATTTTCATTTAATATATACGTGCAGTTAAAATAAATTAAGAACAAGTAACGACCCTATAATTAAAATTTTTTTATACTGTAAATTATAGTATTTTAACTGTTCAATAACATAAATAAATTGACATTAAGCTAATAAACACAAAATAAACATTGAATCTTTTAAACTCTATATGTAGGTTTCTGTTTTTAGAATAACTAAAAAATACATATGTTTGTACTTATTATTGCAATATTCATTGCGCTATTATCATGGCAATAATTGGGTAATAAATCCCATTATTAATATTTTTTTAATATCTCTATTGTATCGTTGCCTACAGTGTTATTTCAATAGGTTTTATTAGCGAGAACAAAGAGTAATTAGTAAAAATTAGAAATGGTGCCATTAGCATGATTATTTCTTTTTAATATTCCTATCAATATTATAGAATAGATAAGTGTATGTGTATGTATACACAACAACAAAAAATAATATGTCTGTATTTTATAGCAAAATACAGACAGAATCGATTTTATTTTACGTTTCTGTATTTAAATAAAAAAAATATTAAACCCTTATTTTATTGACTTTTTTCAGAAATATTTGTTTATTTTCGTTTTTTTTATCACTTAATTGACTAAATAAATTGAATTTTTTTTATGGCGGCCGATATAAATTACACAGACAGAAAAATAACGCAATTTTAATGTCCTCGCCAGCAAGATAATATACAACTCATTAAGAGTATCAGCATTTTTTATAGCATAATATAATAATCACATAAAATCCACATTTTACGAACGCGCGAACCTGAAAAATCATTTAATAGAGTTAGTTTTACAAAAACAGTGCAATTAAAAAATATGTCTGTCTGTGTTTAATTAAATAAACTAATCTAAACCGAGTTCTCACAGTAAAAAAATAATATTAATAAGTGACAAATTATTTTACTATAAAATTGGGATTAAAACTGCGAGAACACTATAAAATATAAATGTAAAAAAAAGCTAACTATTATTAAAAAAAAATTTCATAATAATAAACCAAAGTCTATTATATTTTTTGTACAAAATCACTCATTATGTGCCTCACTGTGAACACATTCACTTAGATCGAAACTACTGCCATGTTCTATAACTCGGTCGGCGAGCAAATAATTTTCTCGTCGACCGACCTCAAGATTCATTTGACCTAGTATTTATCAAATCTGCTATTTTAATACTTCAATGCCAATTAATGATCCTTGCTATCTTAGCTTATGAGATAACGTCACAAAACCAATGACCTTTACGACTATTCGGATTTAGCCACATGAGCGGAAAGAAACAACCAGATTCAGTCAAGTCCGCGATTGATCATTAATTTGTACATCGGTTCATTATTATATTATGTGGATAATAAAAATATAAACAATACTTGATTTAAACAAATATATCTAATTAGTCATTCAATGTGCATTTTTTTTAAAACCTAAAATGGAATAAGCTGTAACGAACAATCAAAGCAAAAATTGCAGTTAAACTGCTCTTGAAAACAGATATAAGAGTATGATTAATCGCTGTGGTTCCACCAATTCAGTGTCGGGCTTCAAAAACCCCACAGAGAGCTATTAAGAATCTGCTCAACTAAGAGTGTCAGGGTCTTCCAGAAATTTGCCGCATTCAGAGCTTCCAAAGAAATAACAACTATGCAGATGGTTTTTGTTATATAGCTTAAAGAATACAGTCTCTAGAATGACGCCAAAAAAACAGGCTCCTAACTATACTAAAACACTAAAGAATATTGTTATAATTTCTTTACATTCAATATTGAAACACAACTGGTTTACGTCGGATAATCCATCGTCGGTTTTGATATAACACGGTTGATGAATTGTGGCATATTTTTGTATAACGCGTTTTATATAACACGGTTTCAGAAAAAAACAACAATTAAAAATTAATTAACATGTTTGATTTACACAAGACAAGATGAGAATTTAACAGTTACACAAGCTTGGAAAATAATTTCTATTCGAAATTGTATCGATATGGTCTCTGCATCCACTAAAGAAATATATAAATCGACTTTCAATTCTTGCTGGAAAAAGCTATGGCTAGAAGTTGTCCCTGGAGAAAATGTTGTACCACCAATAGAAGATGGATACCAAAGAATAATTACCATTTTTCGTGATTTTAGCGTAGAAGGATTTCATGATATGGATATTCAAGATATCGGAGAAATATTGAAAGGTCGACGTTGAACGAAGAAGAATTAGTCAAAATGTTGAATGAAACTACCATAGTTAATGACTCAGAAAGCAGTTGCAACGAAGAAGCTAAATATTTCACATTAAAAACAACAAATGACGGCTTGAAATTGGTTGATAAATTAGAACATTTTTGTATAGAAAATGATCCCATAATGGAAAGAAGTTTGAAGTTCAAGAGAGGATTACAGCAGATCTTGGCCCTTTATAACGAAATACGTAAAGATTTATATGCTAAAACTAGACAATCGCATATTATAGATTTTTCAAAGGTCAAATCCAAAAATACCCCAGAGTCCTCTGATGATGAAAACTTACAACTGATCTCGAAAAAGAGTCAAACATATAGAATTTTGAGTGATAACAATAATGAATGAATGATCTATTATCTGTTACATATTAAAGTTTTTTTTGATAAATATGAAAATATATATTTTTTGCTTGTTTATTTAAGAAATAAAAGGTATTAAATAATTTAGATTTTTACTTGGAACGCAAACCCAAATTTTGTATGAACTTCAAACCTCGTATAACACGGATTTGTATAACAAGGCGTTTTTGTGGAACCATATGAGTGTATTGTATAAATTATATTATTGTATTTTTATTATAATTTACCTATTGAAAGCCTAGTATTAAGCTTAGATTATATTCTATTAAACGTTTTTCAAAAACTCGCTTATCATCATTTACACAAGAGCCACTTTATGACCTATTGAAACTTCAACAATCAATTACCCGCGAGCAGAACGGATCAAACCACGATCACGTGTCATAAACAATCGTTTTGAAGTCTTACCAAAAAAAAATACCACCCACATGGATTTGTCAAACAATGAGCGATTGTCGCGACGTATGTACATGCATGCACAGAAAGTACAATATACCTTCCAAAAACGAAACTTTATACCTCCGAGAATCGATACCGAAAATAAATTCAAGCCAACCTTTAAATTGCGGCACGAATTGATGAAATCTTTCGATTCTCACCTATTTGTGCATCACGAAGACGACGTAATCTACGTGAACAAGAA
Organism: Plectrocnemia conspersa; assembly: GCF_051122295.1. NCBI lineage: Eukaryota > Metazoa > Arthropoda > Insecta > Trichoptera > Polycentropodidae > Plectrocnemia > Plectrocnemia conspersa. Next base: position 7,714,343 of record NW_028277174.1, on the reverse strand, counting down.
ATGTGGTCATGTCCTGTCGTGGACTATCTACATCTCCTTTGTCTGGTGAGATGAACTCATGTGCATGTACAACATATTATATCATATCACATGTGTGTGTATGAGAAAGTGTTTATAATATGCTTGTATGTATGTATATACACTATGTATAACCAAGTAAGTTAACTCTCTCGGTTAGATAAAACTTATGGAGGTTTAAAACGGTAGTACGTAAATTTTAACTACCGCACAAAATCATAAAAACCAAACCAACATTGTCTCCGCCTTCTGTTTTCTTCCGCGAGAGTTAAATTTTATTTTTTAGAATTTCATGGAACTTCATGAATATTCATTATTTTTATATATAACTAGTATATAATAATACTAAAGTTTTTAACATAAATTGATAAATGCGTATCTCGTATCAATATTTTATATTTATATTTGGCATAGAATATTTTTTATTGCTGCATTGTTAAGCTTTTATGGTCGTGGTTTCCAGCACTTCTCAATGTGCGAATAGAACGATGATATACATCAAATCTATTCTTACACATTTATACGTATATCGTGATCTCGTGCCGCACCTCAACAGGTGGGCAACAACTGCACAAGTGCATTGTTGAAGAAAAATACTCGAAAAAGATACTAGTACCATTCATTGCCGACGAAACTTGATACGTTTGGTTTGGAGAGACGGTATTTGATTTGTGACTCTTTTCGATGCCCTCTTGGCGTTTATGACCATACTTTTATTGTATGAGATAATTTATTGTAGTCTTGACAAACGAACGAGCCTATGAGATATACTGTTTTATAATACTGACTAAGAAAACGTTAGGGATCAAATGTTTTGGAAATATTTACTATATGATTTTTGGTGATACTTTATACTTTCTAATCCGTTTTTTAATGCATTACAAATCAATGCTATAAATTCTATATTTAACTAATACGATCAAACTTAAGTGTTATGTATAAAAACAGTGGCGTATAAATTTACATTTTATTAAAAAAAAATCTACATATAACTATCACGTTAAGTAATCGATATTGTATTTTTTTAATATAATATTTTAATATACTCGATATAGGCGGAGTTTTCTCTAAATTTTTAACACTTTCATCAATTTCTTATTCACTGTAACATGCGCTCGATCCATCAGTATCAAAACGCCCACATATATTCGTGTATAATATATTATACAATTAAATTATAAAACCCATTGATGGGTATGCGTTTTAAGTGCGGTTTAGCTTTAACTGGAAAACATGTACGGTTTCTTCGCAATGCGTTGGCGATACTACACAAAAGGTTAAAAGCGGAGGTACCGGAGGTCAGGTGTAATATGTTTGAGTAACATATTTAATTACACACCTCTTGATGAAGTGTTATACCTCAAGTTTTATATATAAGTACATATACGATATCGTGTATGACAAGTCAAACAAGTGGATGTATCGCAATTGCTGCGGTCAAGTTAAACTATAACTTTTGCCGTATATCTGATTGTGGTTTAAACTGAAACAATAGTTAAACGTGACGCTGAGCCACTTCAGTTACAGCGCCAGTTAAACCTGAGCTGCGGCTTTCGGTACGCTTTGAACAGGATATCGTTTTTTTACATTTCGAATGGTCGTCCAAACTCGAGATTCGGATCTGGTCGTCTATAGTTAATGAGGTGTCGAGTTGGTTACAGGGGAAGAAGACTTTGACACAACACACGATCCGAAGCGGTTGCAAGGTGACATTTGTCTGTCACTTGGAGTTAGGCTCAAACTGGCAGAACATGTTTTATTTTACTTTTTTTTAGTTCGTCCTTTTTATAACTATTGTGTCTGGTAAATGTATGTAATTTATATGCGCATCAGGTAGCGCAAAATAAAGCTTTTGATTTTTTAGCAAGATTATTTTTTTAGATATAAAATGTTATCTTCTTTATATTTGTCAATGTATGATGAAACTCATTTGTATTGCAATTTAATAGTAATTTAAATGAAATACCTTACTAACTACCTTACAACCTTAAACTATTTGAAATGTAAATGCATAATTTTATAGCACTGATAATAGAAAAACATATATAACTTTGAAACTATACATACTACATATTTATGTGCTCTGATCTAGAACATGTATGCAAATATTAAAAGGTCTGTAATGGTTTTGGAATCTCATAAAACAATATTTTTAAAGAATTATTTCGAATCAATTATCAATCTCAAATATATGTTATATATGTGGTGTAAAAATATTATTCAACTTATAGAATGTATTGGATGTGAATTTATATAACATAAATATTTACGATAGAGCATAAAAAAATGCAAGGAATATTCAGAAAAATAAAATAGTCTCAAATTGTTTTTAAGGATTGACCTATAACGTCTTTAAAATGTCCTATTATTTACTTTTTAACTTAAACCTCAACTTATTTTATAAACCTAAAAATCGCGCTACATTTTTTCTAATATTTAATTCCATCATACCCTTCTGTATACTTAATGAAAATAAAACTACTTTAAAAAAATAGATATTCAGTGAAACATATTGTCACAAAAAAAAAGAAAATTAAAAATTAAAATATAGAAAACCAATTTTATTAGGCAATTATTATTTTGGATATTTTTACAATACAATACGTACTCTTAGGTCAACAATATGAAATATTTTCAATACTGTTTTAATAAACATATTTTAATGATACATAACACATTGCTATTTATATGCAAACATATTTTAAAAGTAAACAGTCTTTTGACAGAACCAAACAGTTACATTATTTTTTTTATGTTGCCATATGGAATTCGAACTGACCCATTCGTTAATGCGAATGCTAAAATATGTAAATAATACAGGTTGATTTAAATATAATGCATATTATTAAAATAAATTAACCGTGTAATTAATCCAAGGAGTTAAAGAAAGTGAATGTTTAATCCCTTTAAATCCATCATTGTTAAAATCGCTGTCATTTCTATATTTAACATTGTAACTGGCCGTAATTCGATATGTCACTGATTAACGAGCATAATTGTTCGTGATAGATTGTAAATGCGGGTTAAGTCCCTTCGATGCGCACTGAATTTTTTTATACTGACGACACAGTAGCATAGTAATTTTAATTAATAAAGAGATCAAAGTGTACAAAAGAAAAATAATATCGTATTTTAACATGTAGCAGTTGTAAGCAATATCTTACAAATCCTTGAAATGGTTAATGCCACTGCTTTTTAATTTTCTATTGACTTTTGATTGATATAGAACATTTAGGTGTTAAGGTTCTTGGATAGGAGAAGTTTAAGCTAAATTAAAAATTTGTTAACCAGTTGTTATATCTCCGTGAAAATTTATTAGGAGACATTTCAGAAATGACTGGTAATGATATATTGGACGTGTAGACTAAATCCATTGATAGTAGATTATTAATAATATTATTTGGGCAAAGAGAGTAAAGCTTTTTGATTGCATCAATGGCAACGCTGCATTGTTTGGAAATCGCTAAAGCAAATATTTTCCTTGTATAACGTGCACACAAAATGCAAAGTAATCTGCAACGTATACAGCAGCGTCTTCCTTTGTCTCTTGTCAGTTTGTGTAATTACAAAGGGAAGTAATTAGCGAGTTTCGGTTGGCGTAGACGGAATGACGCTACGATCGCTTCCCAGTACCAGTCACGTGCTACGAAGTGTGGTACACTTGTTTACATTACTTCATATTTAAATGTTTTTGCAATAATTATAATATGGTAATATAATCAATTTCCTAAGAAGTCAATAGATATATTGGATTCGTCGAAAAAATGCCACAATCTACGAAAGGCATTGGAAAAGCTATGGTCCGCATAATATGCCAAAGAATACCAGTTTTAATAACAGCAAGATTAGGATTTTAATATGGGTTTAATTTCACAATTTTAATTCTTAATCATGCAAGTGCCAGGTTCGTTTTGTTATCATTTTTTAATGTACATGTAAATCATTGACGTTAAAGGTGAAAACAGAAGAGAAAAATTTTAGTATCCAGAACCGTTTTTTATGTAACTAACATAAAAATATTAGACTAGCTTAAAGTTTGATAATTAACTAGAATAACTTAACGTGCAAGTAAAAGCAATATTTATCGCGGATGCTTTTTTTTCTTATCTATTTACTTTATTTTCAGTTATAGAATGTTTTAAATTTGAAGTGAGTTTGCACGATATATAAAAAGCGTCAGATGGCATCTGTGTTATTTTATGATATTTCTGTTTTTGACGGTGGAATTTCCATGTGTTTATTTTTAGGAGATTTAGGTTTTTCCTTAATCTAAATAATCTGCTGGTTTTAGTTCTTAAAGTTTACGCGTCTACGTTTCGTTTCAAATGATCTGAATTTTTTCGCGTTGGTTTATTTAAATGTTCTACTTTTTAATATTATTTTTTATTTAAAAAAAATAATAATTTCAGGAGCACTTCAATTTAATTATGTAAATTTTACATGTTCTAGAGTTAATTCGCCATACAAGACTCGACAATACTCTTGAAACCCTTCCAATCAACATCGTTATAGTTAAATAAAATTTCAGGGAAAACCTCGACTTTGCTCTCTAGTGTATAAAACGCAAGATAAAGATGCATTGCATATCTAAGATCTAACCATTGCCCTTAACTAACGCAATATCCAAAATGATGGTGTCGCGCAGTTGATACGATAATATATTGGTATTTTTAGAAAGTTTTAAATTATTTCGTCGTGTAAATAATTAAAAAGCGTTTTTTTTATCAATTCACTCCAGAAAAATTCCAATACCTGTGTCTAGCATTGAGATCCCTAGTTTAAATCAACAAATTTCTAATTCCAAACACAGCATCGAGATCGCAACGGGTTAACTCACATCCTGGATCAACTACACTTTATGATAATTATTTTTTTAATGTTTTTTTTAAATCTAATTAATACATTCAAGTGTATAATGACTTACAGTAAATAAAGAAGTGCTTTTATGTACGATAGGTCTAAAAGTAAAATGCCTTGGAATTTTATTTTGTGCTTTTTTTAATATGGACATATTATGTCACATAAATTTGGGTACACAATTAAAAAAAATTAACAATTGTTTAAAGTCAATAGATCTTAGAACTCAAAATATTATGAGAAAATATATTTTTTCTGCATTTTTATTTTTTTAACCGTTAAATCGTTTGATCATCGCCATAATTCAGGGCGGAAATAGACTATTTGTTACTGACTAATTATTATGTAGTTAGACTGTCTGCGTACGTTAATTCCAAAATCAGTGAACTTGACAATGATGTTGTGAAAACCACCTGGCCAAGTAGAAGGTATGCTTTGCCATACGCCGTGAGAAAGCACTTGTCGTGCGTATGCATTAAAAGTTCAATAAACGAACTATCGACAAGTAAAATGAATATTTCGACGGTTATAACGGTCGTTCGATTCATTTACAAAGATAAAATAAATATTTTGCACAAACAAAACGAAAATTTCTGTATTACCAGATCTCAAAAAAAAAAAAAAAAAAAAAAAAATTAAATTTATTATCTTTTAAAAAAGTTTTGCAACCAATTTCATTATAACGATCAGGGATGATACACAAAAAAAATTAATTTGAATTGTAATAAGTTTGTATAAATTTTATACATAACTAACCATACATAAGTTAATTCACTATTTTATCTTTTTCTCAATAATAATAATAATAATAATTATAAAAGCCTAGACGGTTTTATGTGTAGATTAATTTATGCTATGTGTGGATTTTATTCGCATATGCTGAGCCATCGCGTTCTGAAACAGGCGCGCATACTATTAAAACACATTGCGTCATAGCTTAAAAAAAATTAAAAGTAATATATACTCTCACACATAGGTATTATTTGTACTAACTGTACTATTAGTAAATTTAGGTATGCTCCTAATTTTAGGTAAATGGTTTACTCCCGAGCTAATATGTTCTTTATTATACCTGTTTCAATAAAAAATAAAAATCTCTGGTAATAATATTACTTAATATTGTCTCAATATATAATACATAAGTTAAATTAAATAAATATATATATACTTGCTTTATAAGCTATTGATTTATTAAGATAATATTATATTTTAATGTCAATAATTTACGATCGCTTAATCTCATTATAGTTGGAGAAAGCAAAATAAAATTTTAATATGAATTACACAACAAATCTTAGATTTCCATTTATTTATTTAAAAAATATATTTCAACATATTTCTTAGTTGTAATTATAAATAATAATAAACTATTAGTCAGAATAAATATTTTTGAGATCATAAAAAATTTAGCACTATATTATCTGTTACATTTGAAAAATTTGCAATTTATTTTTAGATATATAATATTTGTATAGCCATCAACTAATAATAAATAAAGTCAATATTAAAGATAACCTCACGTTTGCTAATAGACATTGTTTTGAAGTCTTTCGTAATAAGATACTTTTCTATAGTATTGATGTCATATATCTGAAATGTTTTATGAATTTGGGTTATATAAATATTTCTATTATACATACATATGTCAGTATTTAACGCGATATTTATAACAAAAATGCATTATGAACAAACACATTAATATACAGAAGACCTCATAAGAAACGCAAAATCGAAAAGGTTATAAAATATTAGGGTAAAGCATTATCCAAAAATTGAATATGCATAATATAAATCAACAGCACGTGTGTTCGAAGCTTGAACGAAAATTTGTGATACGTATGAATAAAAGGGTAAAATTAATATTGTAATAATAAATATATTAATTCATTATGTATGCTTTTAAGATCGTGATTAAACATTTTTTTAATTAAATTTTTATCAAAATTATATTAAAAAAAATCTAAACCATCCCTTTCCCTTGCGACATTTTTTTTATCAAAACACATTTTATCATTTAGCGCTCACAATATCAACCCCGACTTTACGCCAATTAATTACATTCAAAAAAAGTTACCCCTCTGTTAGCAGGCACATATTAAATTTTATAAAAACACAATAAAAACGGAAAAGCAACCGCCCTTTTATAGCGCGATTTGGGAACCGCATAATAGGATTCTTCCTTTCGCACCTACAATATTGTGTTATTAAAAATTCAACCCACAAATGTGTTCGCCCGCGGGCATTGTCTTCCGCCTGGAAAGGACCTATAATATCGGGGAATACATGCTTCAATGCCGAAGGAAGATAACAATTTTTAAAAGGCGAAATTAAATTGGAAAAGTTCAAGCTGGAAAGGCGAACTGCGTCGGCGTTTAAAAGCTTGAATTGCCAAGGAGAAAACTAATTACTTACTGATTGAGTTTTAAAGTTAAATGTGTACGTGCAGAACTATTATATACAACGAAAATACTTTCTTAAGTTTAGGCTTTAGATTTTTTGAATAAAATTAACTATACTTAGGATATACATATACTGCATGGATAATATTAGGTATAAATTACCTATATTTATTATTTTAAGTGAGTGCTTAAAAAAATTGATGGAGTTGTACTTTAGGTGCTTTGAAAGAGTTGCCAATTTTCTTAGGGCGTTATTAATGAAAACTTGGTTTTCAAAAATTATAGATTATGTATCAGAATGGTGGTAAGAAAACGGTTATATTTAATAATGTACCACCAATGTATAGATTAGCAATTTTAATAATATACATATTTTTTTTATTTATTGTAAGCTATTATATTATATATTTTTTCATTAGCAATATATCTATTAAAAATAGATTTTATTTAAATAATATATATATACATATAATTTTATAAATTATTGAATTGAAAGTTTTATATTATAAGCACATGTGTGTATATATATATAAACAATTTAAGAATCATGTTTATATTTCAATAAAATGTTTATAATATAATATAAAATAATATTGTAAACCAATTTAGATTTTATAATTTTAATTATAATCTAATAAAATAAATTAGCAAACAAAAATAAAAATAGAGTTTTTGGTTATATCTGTAATAAAATTATTCTAGGTCAGACATCGTAAACCTTTAATGGAATGCACGCCATTCAACAAGATGGGTGCGTGTAAACGTCGCTTATCTTAACAAAGAAGAAAATGAATTAATCTTCCCACGCGGCAACACTAAAAGCACAGAATTTTACACCTAGAACGCAAACATTGTTTCAACACCTTCACTGTTATACTAAAGTAGATATATTTTCACATATAGCATATTTTTTACTTTTAAAAATGTGCCGAAATAATAAACGCAACTATGCGAGATAGAACATCGAATCGTAAAAACAACACAGCAACTTTCTACCGTTTTTCGGTTCCATATTGTTTATAAAGTACAATAATGTATATGAAACATAAACCTAAATGGGATATCTCATATTTATAAACACAAAACAAGTATCGGCTGTGCAAACACGGCAAAGAACACAATGCTTGATAGAAGGATACACACAATTCACGTCGAGAGCCGAATTATATCTTCTGATATAATATATATATATGTATACTATATACAGATAATTCCGGGTAAATTCTACCTTTTCTCATTTTTTTCGTACTGAATCTATACAATGTTGGTAACGATGTTTTCTATTAAAGCAAGTAAGAAAATGTTTTCTATAAATATATATTTCAGTTAATCATGAATAAATACATTATTAAGTATGTAATATAATATAAACGAGAAATAATAAAAATAATTCGTCATATAAACGAGAAATAATAATTGTAAGAAGTTATTTCTCTATCGATATTTACTAGAGCTAAGAGCAAAATATCTAGCTAGAATAAATAATTATCATTCGTCCAGAAATCTATCCATTTTTAAATACTTAAAATCAAACATATTGGCTAACTCTCATTTCCTGCACATGTAACCTCTTTCACTGCCCTTGCAGTGTGTATTAAGTTTATTTTTGGAGTGCATACGTGTCGCTGAAGATTTTGCTCGTTTATTTATTATAAGTATAAAATAGAAGACATGAATACTACAATATTTGACTCGATTTACGAGGTTTTAATTTATATTATATATTTCCTGAAACATATCTACCTAATAAATTCCTGTCATACGATGATTTTGCGAAACTGAGACAGGCGGAAAATAAAACCAAATAATCGGAGTGCTTATTTTTTATTTTTGGATGTTGTTTATTTTTTGCACTATGAATAAATTTATTCTTTGCACCATAATAAATGCTGCAATGATTTATTAATTAATTTATATAATTCACGATTTATTTATTCGTGTAATTTGTATACATATGTACTATGTACATATGTTTATATATAATAAAACTATCAATTGATTGGGTATATATCCATTCTATAATTCATCATTGGACGAATTGCTATTATTCAATATCGTAATTAAATACACATGTTGATTAATGCACAACAATTAATATTTGTTAATGTATTTAAAATCGACAATGCTATTATATTTACTACCAAATTTAATTACCGCCTATTTTCGAAATGTATAGCAGATCTGTTTTTAAGTTTACTACTTGAAAAGAGTCGCTCCTATTTTTTTTAATTGTACTCTTATTCCTAAATGTATAGTAATGATATAGAGTCGTAATTAAGGAAGTGAAGTGTATTTGCTGATTTTTATACTCCTTCAAAAATGTGGTTTAAGAAAAGAATGGCGCAGATAAGCCTACCTTTTTAGCTAACATAAATTCAATACCTAATTAACATGAAACAAATATAAACTAAGTCCATAATTTTGATTTGAGTTTTATAAAACAATTGTTTTTATTTATTCAACTCAAAGTTACGCCTATACTATGGATACATATTTTTTATAGCTTACATAAAAATAAAATCATTCTTCTACAGAATATTTTTTACAATTGATCTACCTAAATTTACTATTACTCTTATCGACCTGCTTGTAATCTTAAGTTATATTGTGTTTTCTGCTTTAATAAATACATATAGTATATAAATAAAAAATCATACAATAAAGGTTACCTATAATATCTTTATCTGCCTTAAAATCATTTCTAAATATTTTTTGTATTTACTACTATTTATATTGACAATGAACCTATTTTATTATTTATTACAATAATCTGTTTAAATATAACTATCAATACAGCCATATTTAAAAAAAAATCCATAAAATTATCATTGTTTTAAGCCAATTTCATATTATAAGTTATTAATTCTTTATATATTAATATCAATAAACTATCATTTGCAAAAAAAAAATATTTCACATTTTTTTATATACATTATTATATCGTACATATATATAATATGTAATATAGAATAAATAATAAGGATCATTTCTGAAATGATTACTTCCCTGAGCAACTTAAGCACTATATTACTTTTATCAACATATTCTTGTCAACCGTCTATTTTAAAAGTAATGCGTTTGTCACCTGTTTCAAAAGCCTCTTGAAAACCAGGAATACTGTGAAACGACCCTGTTTACATCCTTAGCAATCATTTATCACTACTTTCAAAGCAGTCTCTGTATAATGTTACTCCTTGAAGCCGATTAATGCTCACATGAGTTTCTTTAGTTATAAAAGAGATCAATTCATTGCATTTTCCTCTCAATTTTTAAGCTATAAAAATAGTTCAAGCAATATTTTTTTTAATTTCTTTAAAAATAATTGATTACTAATGATTCTTGAATTTTAATCCTTTATTTATAACATTGATTTAAATTTTTTACGACCTTTAATTCATAAGCAATGACTCGAATTAATACTTTTTTAACTATAAGTGCTAGGATTAGATTAGATTCCTATAATATAAAATTTGTATGTCTATTGAATTTATGTAAACACTAAAACAAAAAGAAAACGTTATTTCAATTACTTTAGCATTTGCTTTAAGCACTCAATTAATTGCGAAAGTCCTAATCTTCACAACGTCAATTTAAATTGATATTTATGTGGGTTTTTTATTAGTGTTAATTATTCTCACCAAATTCCTCGCCTGGTTTAACTCTCCCTATTTGCTACAAACTTCTAGACATTTATGAAAATCAAAGCGACCGCCAAGCTACAAATTGGCAGCGTTGAAACGCGAGACCAAGCAGTGCACAATATGCACTTGACATGATTTAGCACCTTCCACAGCAGCGCAAGACATGTTTAACTTGGCACAACACACAAGTGGTAAAAGTTAACAGCGGCCCTTGTGTGTACGGCCGCTCGAGTTTCGAGGGTGAATTTACAATTCAACACCACCCCGGCAAACTATTCGTAAGAAAAGTCACCCTATATACGCGCGTGTGTATGTCGTGTATATTATCGCTTGTTTGCATACGAATGGTGGTTGTTGGTACGAGAGACAAAGAGACTTTTGTGTATTTGCTAGCGGACCTTCTGTGTAAACCGCAACGGCGCCTACATAATGGGCCACGAAGTTTACATTAGCCATCTCCAGCTAGGATGTGAATAAACGAGACGAATGTCCTGGTAAGGAACATAACGCCGGTGTACTGTGCGAAGGACCAATAAAAGTTATCTCGGCTATAAACGCAACCGAGCGTTGTTGGTTCAACAAACAGGTAAACTGGCCCGAATTTTTATTGCAAGAAAGTAAATTTCAGGTGTTCGCGTTGAAAAATTCGGTACACCTTTTATTGTTGTATAAATTTATTTTTATGATACACGAAGAACTATGGGAAATGATAATGGTCAGTGTACACCCGGAGGCAGTTTTGACCGTATAATTGCTCTAAGACCAGCGTTTGATCATTTAAAAGTATACTTTCTATTATCATTGTTTTTATTAATATTAAATAAAAAACTATGTAAGTTTGCCTGTTGTCAAGATCCGTTAGAAGTATTAGTAAATCCGTATAAATAACTCAAACACAAATATACGATACAATGTAAACGTATCACAAAACCGACCATTTTTTCTTAATTTACTTTATTATTACAATCGAGAAACATTAATAATACTTGCTGATTTAATCGTTCATAAAAAAATATACTTTATCCCTCAAAATGTGCTTTAAATATTTGCCATTTCTATAAAACACTTGACTAACCAGAAACTATATAATTTTATTATAAAAAATATGTATTAGACTGAATAAATATGTTTCTACATATATTTACGTCATATGTGTTACATTTATTTGTCTGTCAAATACTAACACAATATATTAATTGTGTGGGTCGATGACAAACATCCGAGAAATATGGGTTCGTATCCCATATGAATCCTAGGGGTTTTCAATTTATATCGTATGTGGGAGACCAGAATTATAAATTGGTATAATTTTAATTCTGACAGATCATCACAAAATAGGATTTTCTATCTGTTTTTGCTCTCATGTGTGAATATTCTGATGATTCAATAAAATGAACATATGGTATAAAAAAAATCTCTAATAAAGAGCTAAATTTAGTTCATAGAGAATATCATGTACAGTAACATTTAAAAAACGCAATTCTTTTCAAAATACCAGCACAATAGACGAGTGGTTTAAGTCGTTAAAAGACCTAGGTTCGAATCCCACATGGACCTCAGTATTTTTAAATTTCTATCGAGTCTGTGTGATTAGAATTTGTGACTATAATATAATTATAATACCGATCGATTATCACAAAATATATTGACCTAGATTTTGCTTATCTCACACGTGAATATTGTGATTATTAATTAAAATATAAGGTATTGATAGATCTCTAGCATTGAGCTTCTTCAGCTCAAAAAGAATGTTATATGTATTCAAAAAACAATATAAAATTTAAACGCAACCGTAATTCTTAATTTTTATCACTCACTGAAGAGTATGTATATACTGTTTTCGAATGGTTATAGTCAGGTTTTGTATTAAAAATATTTATAAATAAAAATAATGCAAAATCAGTCACAATTATTTTAAGTAAAATTAATATAATATTATTTATTTTAAGTTAGGTTATCGCCAAGAGCCTTAATGTTACCAATCATTAGTTTAAAACTTAAAAATGAGTGAAAAAGGTCGGGTTAATAGTAAAAATAATACCTTTGTGATACAACAAATTTACTGTATGATAGTGTAAATTTGCCGTTAATTAAACCAATAAGTATTTGCAAAACATTTGAAAAAAATTTAAATGTGTACAACTCTTAAATTCACCTTAGATAAGATGTGTATGCAGTTGTATATCTGGCAAAAAGCCTTTATTACCCAAAGAATGAATTACTGTTTAGGATTGAAAAAGAGTGAAGATCTATGATAAGGGTAAAAAATGATACACAGATCAGATAGAATATACTACATTCGTATTTAAAGTAGCGAAATATGCAGCAAAAAATGTAACCAGCTAGAGGAAATTTATAGAGCTAAATGATCCGGGGGTATTTCTAATATAGCGAAATTGAAAGTATTCACTTTATCGACAGAACAGTGAAGGCCTTGAATTATAATTTTTTATCATCCTGTTTTACCCCATCATTAGGTAAAAATAGTAAATAAACTTTTTTTAATAATTTGATTAATACAGTAAATATAATATTAAAAAATAAATTAAATTTATATATAAATTTATATATATTTATACACATAATATTGCAAAAAATATTTTAAAAAATCGATTTCACAACTTAACGGCAAGCAAAAACTCATAAAAGTGATCGAAAGAGTTTTCCAAAACAATCTAGATAACAAACTAGTATAATCTACTATAAACTACATGCTTTTTCATGCTTAACATTATAGCAGGGTAAAGAAGGTGAAAAAAATATTATTTTACGTAAATACTGGTTATATTCGGTTCTAAAAATTTTTACTACATAATGTTTTTAAATTGAAATATAGGCACAAAATACCATAGTATTTTGTGCATATATTTAAATTTAAGCTTGTTTTTGTCATAGTTTTAGGTATTTCGGATTAGTGAATTATTGTGGTTATGTGAATTTTTTTTTTGTATAAAACATTTTTAAACAATTCAAAAATTCCGATAAGATAATCTTAAAATATCAAATTTATTTTATATTATTGAATTTATTTATTTTTATGTAAGTAAAAACAAAGAAGAAAGAACAAAAAATGAGTATAATAATATTTCTTTGGATTAGTGCCGCGCCATTGTGTGTCTACGCTGGCTGGCTGGTGACCGGTTGGCTGTTGTTTGATATTTGATTAAGTACATAATAACTTAAGTTTACTTCATATTACCGACGCACGAGAAATCATTAAAAAAATATTGGTCAGGGTGGAGAGGGTTAAAAAGGAGGTCCAACTCTGACTCCACAGCCTGATATAAATTTTTTTAATTAGTAAAATACGTTTTATTGTAAATTGTATTTATGGCTTAATTTTACATAAAATTAAGTTATTTAAATTAATATTCCTGGTCTTATGATTGTTTGAATTTTTAAATTTGCTTTTTTATATTTATTTTGCTGTTTAAGGATCAAGATAGCGGCAAGTCCTTTAGAGAAAAATTCATGAAAATGCCTAATAAATTTAAGTTTAATTTATCTTCCACTACTGTTGTTATGATTTTAATCCTGAATAATTTAAATGTTTTACCTTTTGAAGTATATATATATTTTTTATAATTATATATACTTACGACCGGTACCGTGGTTTGATACCATAAATAACTGTTAATATGGCTGTGTTGTTATACATAGTATGCACTAATTAACAAACACTGTTTTATTCGAGACAATCTCTTTAAAAAGTTTGCTCGATAAATTTTTGTAAAAAGTTAATACCTTTAGTTAAAAAAATAAAATGCTTTAAATACAAATTAATACTAATTTCAATTGGTAAATATTTTTAAAACTTTCAAAATATAATTTAATATTATATATACATACGTTATTTATATATTCCATTATCAAAATAGCAGTCTATCGCCTAATATAAATGAGCTACAATAAAAACCTGACGCTGCCAATTTAATTAAGTATTTTTCTTTATTAATTTAGATTATTTAAACGTCTTTAACATAGACGTTGAGATTAAAGTTTTTAAAAAATACTTGAAGAAGTTTTTTATCAAAAATTGCATTTATTATTATATGCCTATTTTGGCAAAATACAGATAGTCCTATAAACATCTAAGATATTATAATACTAATAATTTTAATCATCAAATGATTAATGTAACTATTTTATTGTAAACGTTAATTGTAAGCACTTCCAGCAATGTGGTAATAAAGCCACTTAATTATTAAGTACATTAATTAAGTAATTATACTTATGTTATTAAATTATTCAGTCATCTAATCACATAATTAACAATAAGGAAATTTAAACCTTCTACCTTAATAAAGTATTAAAAGCCACTTTTAGGCGAGCGGTCTTCGGGGGCGAATTACGAACATTAAATGCCCGTCTCTACTGTCGCAATTGAATAGAGTTAAATATTAACCTTGTTTAACTCTAATTAACCGTGCAAACATGGCCGCTATATCATTGTTCGGTGGTATGTATATTTTTTCAAACTGAAAAGCCAAGTCGTTTCAGTGCGCCACTTAGGCTGGCCGCCTCGGGCGCAATTGAATTTTTCATCCGTGCTTATTCACCCCTCAGGAAAGGCTTGGGGTAGAAGTTACCCCATAGCGACGGTTCTTCCGGCGCGCAAACCCTCCTCTGCTCGGGTAATGTATGGATTTCGAAGGGACCCTGACTTTAAATGGAAACTTTTAAATGGAACTGCCGGCTTAGATAGGCATAGAGACCCGCTGCCCGTTTCTTATCTCGATTTTACCCGAACATTATCCAAATTATTTTATAAAGCACCCAAATGTCGTTGCGATAATTTTCAATTGAAAAAAGTTCATACTATCACGGAACGAGATTGCTTATCTGATTCTACAATAATCGACAAAATCTATTTATTTAATGCTTAAGTAATGTAACTCAAACTTTGTAATGGTTACTTCTAAACTTCTGTAGCGGAGTTTTATAAGCTTAGCCTTAAAACATCTGTAATAAAGTATATAGAGAAGCTCTATGTTGTATTTTTTTGCTATAAACTTTCTGTTTAACTTTTGCCGAACATTATGGTTCAGATGCCAACAAAATAAAATGTACAAAATAATTATATTAAAAAAAAATACTTTATATTGGTGTTATTTCGAATACAAATATACAAACATGCACAGATCTAATAAAGCACCTTATCTTAAGTTTCTTAATAAATCTTGTTGTTCATTACAGCCACTACAAATAGTTGTCTAGTTTAATTGCAATTAACCAAGCAGATTAATAGAAAACGATCGAGTAATCGTGTTTTGTGTATCGTATTACACTTCCAGCGTAATAAACATAAAAAGTTTATTACTGTACCATGAAATCTTTTTATGGATAATTATTAATTAATTAATAGATTAAACACAAACCCAGTTTGATTATACGTTGCAATATATTTATATAGAAAATACATTGCATAATTACAATATTTAATAAAACTTTTATTTCACGGGAATTTGGACTTTTATTTCAACTAATAATTTACGCTCTTAGAAAAGTAACGTAGAACATTCGGCGTCACTATGACCCGCCCATGTAATAAAAGAGCGTAAAGATAAATACATAAATAAACCGCGTAGAATATCCATTATGCTTCCGCGCACAGAAAGGAATGTTCCTTTTCTTATTTTTATATATATATATACTATATATATTCTCTACTACCATATTTCGAGGATTTCATTGTTGGGCACTCGGGATGCGTGACCGAAAACCATTTGTCAGCATCTTGGATTAATTTTAATAAAGGAGAGAAAATTGAATATGAATCAATAATGGATCGAGAGCCAAATAACAACCAGGGATGTCCGAAAAGGAGTATAATATTAATATAATCATATTTTTTTCTAGGTAAGTTTGTGTAATCGAAAAACCATAGCTTTACTGGAAGTTTTGTTCGAAGTAGTCACTTGCAAGGGACCGAAGTAATCCGAGTGGTCTGAGCATAGTTTAAAACTTTTGACGCAAAAGCGGTTTACATACTATTATGAAGTTTAAAGCGGGGTTACCTGCACTTTAATGTATTTACATGTAATTCATAAAAGGTTCCGCGGTAAAAGTTTAAATGGGGTTACTAATTTTTTCAAGGAATTCGATTTAAGTATGTTTTAATATAAAATACAATTGATAATATTATAAAACATTATATATAACAGGTAATTTAAAATATGTACTCTTTTAAAAGTAAACGATTTTCATTAATATTAATTTATCGAGTTTGAAAAAAAATAAAAAGTAAAGCACGAATATTGGTACAGAATTAAAAGTTTTTTATATCGGTTTTCTACTTTGTATAAATAAAAAATTTGTATTGATTTCAAATAAAAGTAAAAAATATTTCAAGTAATATAAAAACTTTGAGGCGTTTATTGAATGTGAATCCTTTAATATCACAGTTATGTTTAACATTTTTAAGCACAATTGTCTATATTATAAGATTACTAGGAACAAAATTAGATCTTTCTGCATTTATAAATAGGGTATTCTTTCAATTTCAATACACAAATATTTTTAATATAGTATTATTTTAAGCAATTATATTAGTTAAACTAATTGTATAGCACGGTTAATATAAATGTTCTAAAAAATATTAATTAAATAATTATTTAAATTGTTTTTTACGATACTTCTTTCTAAATAATAATTTAACTATATTTCGTTGCTATTATTTTAGCCTAAAAAATATTTTGTAATGCAAAATCATAATGGGATACACCAAATAAAAGTATAGATATTATGGATGAAATAAAAACCTGTATTTTTTTAGCTTTTACTACTAATATTATTTGCAAATTTTTAGTATACTTATTAATGAAATATTTGTCCTGCAATTCAATAAATATTGGATAAGATATAGGATGTCCTTTTTTTATCTTAATCTAATTTTTAATAAGTTGAATAAAAATAATTTATTCTTACAACAAATTATTATGAAAACGATTTTTCTAATGACTATATTGATATAATATTTAAATAATTAATTAAAATATTAAAGAATTATAAAATCTATTTTTTTGCTCCAATAGAAACTAAGATGAAATAATTGCTATAAAGTTGCGCTACTCTAATAGTACATATTTTTTTATTTTAAAAAGTAATAAAATAAGGACACAAAAATAATACCTATGTCTTATTTGCGTTAACACAGTCAGTTCGAGAGCTATCAATTTCGTAATTATTCATAATTTATTGAGAAATAAATGGCAAGTTTTGAACAAATTTATATTTTTATATATATCAATCAATCGGAGTAATGATAAGTATATCGAACGTGTATCCGTATCGCATGCTTTACCATCTTACTAGAAAACCAAACTAACCATCTCCTTCTCAATTATGAATAATGATGAAATTAATAGCTCTCAAACTGACTGTGTTAACGCAAATGAGTATAGCACTAAATAAAGGATAATTAAACGTCAGACGAAAAAAATAATAACGTGAATAATTAATTTTCAAACTATAAATAATATAGTAATAAAAAAACACGTAAATATTCAGATAAATATTTCCAGAATTCAGCATCAACTAACATAGTCTTACAATTCTAATTATAAAATTTCAATTTTAAGAATTGCCAAAAAACTTTGCTTGAACAAAGAACAAAGAAAGGTATTCTGATTTTATTTATGTATGTATTATGTATTAGTTGATAATATAAAATATTTAGGAGTAATTGTAGATGCAAAATAAAATTTTAAGGAACATTTTAATTACATACTAAAAAAAATTAGAAAAATAGGTTTGTTATCCAGAATGAAAAATATGTTAGGTATAAACACAAATAAAAAAAATTACAATAGTATCATATTGTCTCGTTTTAATTATTTTGCGACAATATTAGATATGTTTAATAAATTAGATTAGATTGTTACAAAAATTACAAAATAGGGCAATGATTTACTAGTTGTAGGAGTATGATTGATAGAATGGAATGATTAAATGTTCTTAGAAATATTGAAGATGAATTTTAGTATTTATATATAAGTTAGAAAATAATATGTTACCAGTATTTTAATAGGTATCTAATAATAAATAAAGATGTACATAAATTTAATACTAGAAATAGAGAAAATATAAGGATAGTTAGGTATAAGAAAATGAGTACGGCTAGGAGAATTATGTACGGAGATGTTAATTTGTACTATAATATTCCTAGGACAATCCACAAAAATAAAACTATAACAGTTTTCTATATGAAATAAAAAAAACACATTCGTGCATTAAGTAAAAAAATATAATAATAAGTCTTTTTTCTGTTTATTTTTATTTTCTATGTTTTTAATTTTGGTGAAAAATTTTTTAATAAGCTACATATTTTTTTAAAATGACATATATGTCACATTAATAACGATAAAGCCCACGACAAAAAGGGTCAAAACTGCATATTTCGATTCTTTCGAATATATTCAAAAATAATTAGTTTAGTATGCTATATTCGAATACTTATAAATCTTACTTACTATATTTATAAATCGAACTTAGAAACTATCTTAAAAATGTAACATCTTGCCCATAGCAATGAGACAAAATACTTCTAACTAAGATCTACTATATTCACCGTCAATTAGTGTATTGCAATAATGCATTCAAAATGTTTGTCTTAATTGTAGCAATAAGTCACAAAAAAATCTGCTTAAGTAATTATCAACTTTTTAATGTAAAATACAATTTCGAGGCATATGATAACGCACCGAAAAAAAGATAAGATAAATAGCTTTTATAAAAAGCATTTGTCATATGAATTTATACATACAAATAAAGTAAAAGAAGAATATTATTTTTTATTAAGAAATAAAAATAATTAAATCTGAGATTTACATACAAAATTACTTAAATCACGGAAATTTCCAGAAACTATAATGGCAAAATTTTTCAAGAATCGGAATTGCATTATTAAAAATATGTATATTAGAATGTTTACTTCAAGGTAATATGTGAAGCTTAAAAACTTGATATAATGGCTTAATTGCAGTATAAAGTCATTCTTTAGAACTGTTGCCTCAAATATTAAAAATAGAAAACATGATTAGCAACTTCCATAATATAACTATAGGAAATACAAAAATAATAATTGCTGTTCAACTTGACCGTTAACCACGCATCAATAAGACACATTGCAGTAACGACGATCATTAAAGCCTATTTCTGCAGCAACCATCAACCTTAACGAGCAATCTCTCGCTCGACTGACAAACGCCAATACGATTATTAATTATTATATTACAACACCGCCAATGAGTAAAAACGACGTAACGATACGACCGATTTAACAATTATTTCGTATCTTACAATCTATTTACGTTTTAGCTTCCATCACGATTCACTCAAAGAGTACTTTCACGAGAAGATGAATTATGCGCGTTGGACAGGTGCATTTTCTACGCTGTCCCACATATGCCCATTGAAGTGCACGAGCGACCATCAAAAATCTCTCCAGTACCTATGCTATGTATTAGGGGTCATTGTGAGAATGCTTTTGCTAAGAGCGAAGTATTTCGGCCGAATGCAAACACCGTTAATGTTAAGGTCAAACCTCGAAAGAAAAAAAAACGATCAGTTTCACTGAGGCAAATTATTCAAATAACTTACGAGTTGAGAATACTTATTTTTTCGCGTTTTTATTATGCAACTGAAATAAAGTGTTTACTATGCAAATTTATGTTGTGTTTGGTGTTTAAATTACTAAGTAAACGTTAAATGAAATATAAATGCCTTGTAGGTAGTGGCACGTGCTTAGATTTGGGTTGGTACTATAGTGTCAATTTCCTAAGATGTTTATTTATTTACGTTTCTAGAAAAGTTAGATATGTAATACGGTCTCTAAATTGCGCCATAGAATATATTTCTTGCTATCTGGATTATCCATAATTCAGCTAGAGATATAACCCCTATGAAATATTAAATGTTTTCAACATCTTGGAGACATTGTGCGAAAGGCTAGCCGTTAGACATTCACCTCAATATAGCAGTTAAGTTTAACTGAAGCTTAGCGTTAGGTCTCCTAACGACGCCATGAATCATAGGGATTTGGATTTGATCCAAGATTAGATTATACGGCTCGTCTAAAACGTCTTCTTCCCTATCCCTATTCGCAATTGGCAATCGGTGCCGGAGTATCGCCGTTAAAACTCACTAATTATCATCAGCCTTTTTTTAAAACAAAAAAACCCTATCTCCTCCATAACGGTTAAATCCCGGCTAATTCCCGCATAATGTAAAACCATGTCTGGTGCAAGGGTTCTCACCGGTCCTGGGACTGTTCAATGAATATTTAAAGACGGTTTTATCGAGAGCAAGTGGTCTGCTCCTTGTCCATTTGCTCGCAGATAAATCCTTAAAGGGGTGAAATTCCGCGAAGGGATCACCAACCTTTCTCGTACTGTCCTAATCGGTTAAATGATTTGGCTGAAAATAAATATGCGGCGATTAGGGGCGGTCAAAAGATTTCGGTGTCCGTGTGTCTCATTTATCGTCGAGGATTACGACCCTTGATGCGTGCCATTTCGTGGTAGCCCTTGACCATAAGCTCAACAATTTGCATATGCTGGGATTTAAAATTTCGTGTCACGTTTCGTGTTAAATCTATCCATTCACTGTTACTTTACAAATATTGAATAAAAGCGTTATATGGTATATTTTCATTTAAAATGTAGATAATTTCTTGTTTTTGTGAATAAAAAGTTAGCAACAAATCTGTATATATAATTTAAAATATTAACTTTATAACTATAAGCATCAACTTATTTATTTTATCTTGATTATGCAAGAAAAAATATATGTTGATTCTGATGATTTATTAGTTTTTTTTATTTAATACTATATTTTGTAACATATCTATATATTTGTTTTACATATAGTCTTCAAATTAGCTAATTTTATTGCTTTGTACTATATACGTGACTAGCCTAAGTTATTACATTAATTTTTGAATTATGAAGTACCTACAATAATTTATGAATCGTTTTTAGAAGAAAAATTGATAAAAGAAACTCTTTGCAAATGTGTTATTTTAATTTAAATTTTAAGGTCCAGAACAATTTGCACAACAAAATTGAGCCAGTCATTGAAAGAATATTTTTATTGTTAAATGATTATATTAAACAATAATGCCTATGATTTTTGCTGTGAAATTCACAAAAAAATCACTTTAAAAAAATGTTAGTATTAGTTTTAGAAATAATTTTATTTTTTTAGCATTTTATACTCCATCGTTTGTTATTTTCTGCACTGTCATTCTAATGAGCATTTTGAACAATGACAGTCTTGAAAGTTAGTCCACACACAGTGTTTTCACAACAATGGAAAAAAGATCTTGTAACCAAACAATTGCGTTTTCAATCAAAAATTACATAAGCCCCTCTACCTCCATGAGACATACTAAAGATTTTGAGCCGGCAAATGGACTGTAGAGTTTGGGTCGTTGACTAGACTGCAAGTTTTTTTTTTGCATGACCCCAAGGTGTGTCGAACCATCATTAAAGTATTTTTAGCAAAACAATACCAAAGCGTAACTTTCGTTCTTGACAAGCAAATATAATAAACAATAATGTTTATAATTTTTGGCGTAAAAGTTATAGGAAAATCATTTAAAAATATAGTTATATTAGTTTTAGAGATTTTTTCCTTTTGTTAGCATTTTATACTTGAGCATTAAAATCACTTACACATTTCGCTATTTTTTGAACGGACATTCTAACGACCATTTTGAACAAATAACTTGAAAATTTCGAAAACAGATCTCGTGACCAAATAATTGCATTATTAATTTAAAAAATACAGAACCTCCTTCACCTTCGTGAGACATGAGGGATACTAACGATTTTGAGCCGTTAGCTGGACTGTAGAGTTTGGGTCGGCAACTAAAGTACAAAACGGCGCACTCATTTTTTCGCCTGACCCCAAGAGTAAAAAAAACATTATTAAGGTATTTTTAGCAAAGCAATACCAAAGCGGACCTTTTGTTTTTGACAAGCTGTCCTTCGGGCTTATTTTTAAAACATTATTTTAATGGAGGGCTCCATTAGCGCTCTATAAGACGCTCTATTTAAAGACGCATTTAGAGCTTAGTGTGTGAATTTTTCGCCTGCACAGTTTTTAATACTTCGGAGGTCATTCTAATGAGCATTTTGAATAATCAAAAAGAGAAAGCAATTTGTCTCAAAAGTATGGCCAACAATGAAAGAGAAATATTGCACTAATATTTGAAAATATTTTTCGGGTTAATCATTCATAAGTACTGCTAAAACTACTCTTTGTTTGGAAAGGATGCGCGCTAGACAATACGTTTTACTCTTTAGTTACCGAAAGCCAGAGAGCTATCTGAACCGCTTATATTTTAAAGCATACACACATTTTGTGGGTGTATCCAAGAAGCAATACAAGGTCCCGAAAATATCCTTATCTACGATTTTCTACAGCTATTTCGAACTAGTATTATAAAATATGTGATGCCACGGATTTACAGCAATAAACTTCATGGACACGAAACACATCAGAAAATCGTCCAACTTCATCACAGAAACACACATCACGTTAAATCCCAGCTGCTCCATGAAATCACAGCCGACAATAATACAACTCCACACGCCTTCGTTCAAAGCTCTTCAACTTCTAATACCTTCTATTTCAACTCCACCACCTGATATCAACACCTCATTACAAACCATGAACATTAATTAAAATATACTAAAAAAACTTAAAACACTGTTTAAAAATGCTCACCAATGCCAGCAATTTGATGTTATTTTGTCTATTATTTATAAGTCCTGTGGTTGTGAAGATATAGATTGTAATTAAATAGGGTTTAAATATAAATAGGTTTAGTATATTCTAATCAAATTGCGACTCGAGTGAAGACCGATTTTATAAATGCTCTTGGAATATAGAATTCTCCCTTATGAACAGTAATATTTTAATTGAGATATGTTGTGAGTAGAGAGACGTCATTCTAATCTAAAGTCTAATAATAAATATAAAGCGTCTGTTGCTACCCAAGGGTTCGTTGCTAAGCGAGTGTCGTGAACTTCATGCTGATATATGTTATATATATATATATAACAATACATATGCAAACAAAAAATACGTAAATAGTGCAAAGCAGTTGTACAGATACTACAACTATTTTTTTACTTTATTCATTAAAACAAGTCCATTATATATAAATATTTTTTTGATAATATTTGTAATTTATTTTATGTTATTTTTTACGGTAAATTTAACTATCTAATTACTCGAAACTAATAAAAATGTAATATTTTTGTTACATTATTTTTAGATGTACATTTGTACATATTATACAACATGTATGAGATAAGATTTATTCATATTATTACTAAAACAATGCATCTGTTTATTTTGCTATGACATCAATTATCAATTCATGATAAAGTATCGTAAAATATACCACATCCTTTAAGGAAAATGTATAACACTTATTATATAATATCATCATAAAAAATTATGCATGTATATATAATACAAACGATAAGCATATTGATATGTTTAGAAAGCTATGATTAAATAATGATTATCTTCTTTTTATTCATATACCTTTTATTTATGTCATACATATTTTAAAATATAATATCGAATTAATTTATTATGCTAATTTTGCTATAAAACCAAAATCTTTTACATAGGAATGAACCAATTTTATGTCAAACATATAAAAAAAATGATTTACATATTCATACACGTTTTATACAACGCATAAATATATTCAAAACATGAGTAAATGTTAACTTTTAGTCTAGCTTAACAATAAGATAAACCAACGTTCCGTTAAATATTGCAACACACTGAATATAAAATAGACCGAACGATCAGAATGTAAAAGACAAGATTATTATATCGGTTGTGCATGGGCGTTTTTATACGATATGTGTTGTGTATGGGCAGCTTTGTATTGGAATTTGCCGAGCAAATGGCCGGAACGAATAAAAGTATTCGTAAACCCTTTCAGATTTAGTGCTTGCAATGGCGCTGGCTACCGCAAATGAAATATTGCACTTTAAGTAGGAGATTAACGAATGCATTCTGATGTAACCGGTCAGATTAACAGACGCCGGCTCCAGATTTATTGAGCAGTAATAATTTAAAACCGATTCGCAGGCAAAACATACTATACGTTAGTATGCGCAGTTAAAAAATGTAAAGGTATTTGTATAATATGGTGGTTAATAACTACCGGGAATTATTCAACTTAAAAAGTCTGAATAATTCAGATTTATCTGGTTAAATATGTTGTTAAAATATTATTTATATTTAAGATTTGTGATGCATCTCCCATTATATTATTATTAAACTATCATCAAAAATTAACGCAAATAAATCTTTAGGTCTTATTACCTTTTAAATTTTGCATAAACATTATTTGGCTCACAAATATTTGTTTTAGAAATATTTATATATTTGAAAACGCATACTAGTGAAAAATTAAAATAAATATAAAATACCTATATGCAAGAAAAAAATATAGCTTTGTATTGTATATGTTCTACCAAGGAATCTATCTAGTTATATTCTAAAACACAAAACTAAACTGTAAGATAAGATAAGATGGCATAAAAACAGCCTTTCTTAAAAATAATAATCACACATTTCTAGGAGATTCTAAAAAAAAACCTTTTATCAGGGGCCAAGAAAATTAATATTTCTAAGCCACATTCAACAGTTGCTCTTGGGTTCTTGACCAGACCAAAATTGACGGCACACTTTATTTTTTTTGACCTGACGTTGTGGTTTTTTTAACTCTTGGCCTGTCACCTCCCCCTTTATTAAAGGCCTCTTAATCTTTTGTCATTGAAAAATTCTCAAAATGGACATGACGATTTAACTCGTCATTGACTTTTAAAAACTAATTTACAGCGATCAGGACGAAGTATCACGCTCCCTACTAAAATATCTAAACATTCGTGCTAATCACGCATTTTGAGCAACCATAAGATTATTTGTATATTTGTATATGTATTTGATACTTCTGCAGAATTATTTTAATTGGTATTACTGCAAGATTTATTAATTATTCCTATGTATTTCAAACCATCAACTAAGAAAATATAACATTAAAGAAACCCTAATAATGATAGTAATGATAAAATTGATCTTCCTTGTCAACATCCTCAAACAAAAAAAAAGTTTAATATATATTGATAAAAAATATATATTTTTAATTTTAGAACTACTATTAAGGAATAAGAAAAATGTGATTTTTATTAAGTTTATGCTCCTTTTTAATAATTTTATATTATTTTTGAGTTATTTAATTTTTTAGTTGACAATAATGTTTTTTTCTATTAGCTTTTATAATTTTTTTAGCTCTCTTTGTTTATAAGGATAAATTACAAATTTCATGCATTTCTTTATGACGATTTATTCCGTTATTACGATAATCGTAGTCTGCGTGACGAGAAATCCCGTCAATTAACGGCGCCCTTTACTAAAACTACAGCCTACAAAGCCGTTTTGACTGAGTGAAACCCTCTTTAAAAGGCAACTAGAATTCAATTTAGTCAATTCCTTCTAAAGACCCCGAAATATATAGCGTGCCACCGAAGTTCTGTGTCCCTTAATAATATGCTCCGTAAAATATGTCCCTAGTGTCATTTTTAAATCTCTTTTGAACCAGTGCTTTTTAGTGTACTATATATGATATATTATAACGTAAATAGTTCTAAAATTATTTAGGCATTAGATAAGCAACAAGATTTTTTTGAAAGTGAAAGAATTTTTATGAAAAATTACAAAGCGTGTTGAAAATGAGCAATTTGACGGTAACAAAAAATTATAATAAAAAATAACAGTCAAAATATTTTTGAGAATTTGTCAAGGCAATAACATTAAATGTACAACAAAAAAAATGTACCATACATGAAAAATAAATCTTAAATAAAAATACTAATACCAGAATTAAAACTAACGTGTAATTTTACATACAAATCTAGTTATCTTTGTGAATTCCTGAAGAGATTTTAAAGTAAAAACTCTTTCTTTGGTTCTTCTAATGGTTTTAAATATAAAAATAAGGGCAAGAAAAAATATATATATATAATTGGTTCAAGAAACGACAAATTTAATATAGATCTAGAGATTTACATCTTTTTTTATTTAATTACTAACTAAAATGTAAAAAACTGTCTATATGTTTCTATAACATATACAAATATAACCTTTTTAATGTACGTACATGTTAAAAAAATTATCAATATAAAAAATAGCAGTTAATTTAAACAAAATTTTAAAAGTATTGCTATTTATTTTTAACATTTGTATTTTTTATATAAGAATGTATTACTAATACAATATTTTTTCATTGGTAAAATATTAATATTAACAAAACACAAATTTATAAACAGATGTTTCCTTCGCATATATTTTAACTCGATTCAGAATTTTTAGATTATTTATATGTTAAAATTAAATTAATAAATTAATTCATAATAAATACAATATGCTAATAATCCTATCAAAGATTTACGTGTTTTTAATGAAAATTTACATGGTATCTCATTACTACAATATTGTATTTTGTATATGGTTTAAGAAAAGAAAATGTAAATTGATAGATGTATATAATATATAAATACATTAATAATAGCATAGAGCGCCATACAGTAAAAGGTTATTTTTATCTAACGCATATTTCAATAGAGCAATTCAATGCGTACAGTTGCGTTAATGGCACCATTATCACAAAATACATTAATTTATATGCAATTGTTGTGTCAATGAGTAAACGTTTATATTTTTATATGACAGATTAATAGAACATGTTGCACCGATAGGCAGATTAAATCTGTGAAACTAGTTTATCGAGATATTTTAATGACTCTATTTCTTTAATACATCAATCGATTATTTAGCCTTGATATATAGCATGTTTAAGAGATTATAAATTGCTCGAATCGTGTATCAGATAAATATTGAGTGTTGTAATCGAATTTTCGCAAACGATTTACACAATGTCATTTGACATCTCTCGCCTCTGAATATAACATGAGTGTCCCTTTATATCTTACAAATATATTTGCTCAAACACCTCCGCACATCCGTCTTCAGGTGAATACATTTTAAATATTGAACGGTTCGAGTTCGTGCTTGCTTTGCAAATAGCTCGGCTTATTATTGAAAATAATTCAGCGAAAATTTGCATACAACGCGAGATGAAGTGAAGCGGAATCGCTTCAATTTTGGCTTAAGGGCAAAATGTTTTTTTTTTGTGAGTCGTTACACGGTTATTTTTCCAGTTAAGGTCAATTCGTAAGCGGGAGAAACGGTCCATTTAGACACACGTGTTTTCTGGAAATGAAAATTTTCCAACAAGAAGCGATTGACATGTATTCTCCGAGAGAAAACAATAAGCAATTCTGAACGTTGCGTATAATGTGCGCCTCGTTTTAGTGAACGCATCATATTTTTTATAATTTGTTTGAGTGCTCATTTTCTATGAAAAAAACGAAAGCTGATGTAATTCTTAAGTCATTATTTTTTAACCTACAGCTTAAATACCACACAATAATCCATTCGTATATAATTATTTTAAATTGTATATTTGGCATTTCTAATTATCGTATGATGATCTCAATTTAGACCCAAAGCTGAGGCAAGTGAGTCATTTCCATGTGCTGAATGTTCTTGGAAAACGTGAAGGATTTACTTATTTTTAACCTTATAATAAAATAAGATGTCTGACTTAATATTATTAAATTGCTATAATAATGATTCTAAACAACTAAAGAATTTCAGATTATTATTTAAAATAATATATTTACTACATTTAACAGCTTTTATAAAATAACTATTTTAAATGATAATTTAATTGGACAAATATACATTATCTTACAGCGTGACCAATATCGAAATATTTATTTGAAATGCTGCAACATTGAATCTAATAAAATTTATGTAATTAAAAAAATATTTTAGAGCCTTTAAAATATCATTAAAATAAATAAGACATATATTAAATATTATATTGATAATAAAATAACCAAAGCATCTATCAAAGGTATGTTTTAATTTTAAAATAATTTATAAGTTTCATTTTATGTTCTAAAGCTATACTTATTACAGTGAATAAATTAAATTGAATGGTTATATTCTTATTGCATCAAAATGTTTTATTTTTTTAAACACAGTTTTATCATAAACTATGATATGATATGTACACAATAAACAGAAAACAAGCAGTTTAAATTAAAATTATTCTACATTTTACAGATTCTTCAGATAAATATATTATTTGATTACATAAACACCTAAAGCAATAGCATATAAACTAAAATAAACTTTTGAGATATTTGACATTTTTATGTGCTTGTAATGCTTTTAATATTAATAAAAACAGATAGATATATCATTGTACGTATTTACGTCTTCAATAAACATTTTTTTTATATTATTGACAAGAAAACTGTTTTTAATTCTAAAACCAGTAATAAATTATTTTTTAATGTCATTTGAACAATTTACTGAATTAAAAATACAGTTTATTATAAATACCTCAAATATAGAAAAGCTTAAATTATATTTAATGTAAATAAATACATGCCTCACATGCCTAATTCTTTTATATAATTATGAAACTAAACAACATATTTTTCGCTCTGAATTTTTAATAAATAAATAACACGCAAGATCCTATGGAGTCAAATGTCAAAACACTTATATAGTAATATATGTGGTTCAACACATTCTTACCGTAAATTATATATTTAGCTCCCATAAAAACACACACATAATACATTTACTGGTTCTAAATGTTCTACCAGCTTTCAGATAATGCAAATGTAGTAATTTGTAAGAGCACGTAGTAAATTATGTAACTCATTTATGAGAATATAAGGTAACATGATTTTGCTTTATAATTCACCAAATATAATTATATTCACCAAAAAAAATTCAATGAATTAGTATATTTTTTTATTTGACCTAAATTTATGTCATGACAATTAAACAACTATTTTAACAATAATAGTTAAAAAAATATGTATTTAACTCACATATATAAAGGTAAGATAATGGCCTGGTGATATGACGCTAAAATCCTTTCCTGCGCTTTTAACACTTTTAAAATTAATAATTACTGTTGGGCTGATAAGTGTTTCAATGTAAAACAACATGGAGATATGTGTCCGGATAAAATAACAAGTTCGCTACTCACGAGCAGGTAGCGAAACCTACAAAAACTAGCGTTACATGTCTACGTTTTAATACATATCATATTATCTGTTAGTAGCTCATTAATAAAAAATTATCTGTTTTACTTTATCATCTTGATATTTATCAGTAAGATTAAAAAATCTAAATAAACCTAATCTGTGATGATCTGTCCGAATAATAATTATATTATTAAAAAAACTTTAATATCCACATGGAATACGAACGTCTTTCAAGTCGATAGTTAGCGACTTATTCTACTCGTATATAGTCTTCGTTAGAATAGAATTTAAAAAAAGTATATATTTATTATACAATTTATGCTGTCCTAGAATCGTCTAAACAAATTTTATAAGTCAGATATGTCTTTATATAAATAGTGTGAATCCGAATTTTGGTGATTATTCTGAAACATTAGTATTCAATAAATACTTCTGCTTAATTTTGCCACGTGAGTTCAGCTCCTGAGCTCACTATCAGTGGAGCTCGCAAAAAACAGACACAAACGATCCAGTGCAAGTCTAGAACCCAAAATTTTATTTCCACATTAATCGCCAGAATTTGCCCAGTCAAGCCACAAGTCTTAACTCGAAAATATCATGCTAATGCGACGCAAAGCTACGGCACAAGCGATCAATCACAATTAAATTATTAAAAAAAGGTGTACAGCCGTATTTTTATAATTTGTATTTTATATTAAGTAATTTTAAAACATGTAAAACATAAAATAAATAAATAATAATATAAAATACAAGAGCAGTTTCACAATATTAAATAACAATTCAAGGTGCTAAATCAGAAAACATTTAATTAACTAATAATATTTAAGCACCAGCGTTTACCTAAAAGTTGTGGTATACGCATCCTAATAATCCGCTTTTCCAATTCTCGGAATTATATCGGTTTACATTAAACGACCCGATATATGATACACATGTATACCCATCTTCAAACTGACCTATGCCTATAAAATTATTATTTTAGATACAAGTCGGAACGTTAAACCGAAACTGGTTTCGGCATATATGATAATAACGTTCCGACTCGTCGCCCACACGACGTCTCTTAACTTTTAATAGATTCTGGTGATTCCATTATAGTACGTGTGCACGTTGGTTATAAGTTGTAACCAATGTCTCATAAATACGTTTTGGAGCGATATTATTTTCAGCTCGGCATGTGCTGTACATTTTTCAACATAATACTTTGCTAAATCGAGATATGATAAGATCCCTTTGCGAATGTCACGAGCGACATTATTTTTAAAGCTGTTCCCTCGAGCTTTTTCTCTTATTTTTAAAGCATTATTTACAGATAACGCCCACTCTATAATAAGTATGTCACTTTTGATGGAAATACACTTGTCAATGGCAATTATGAAAATGGCGACAAAGTAAGAGCATACAATACATGTTTGCTTACTTGTCAATTATGCATGTGTGCTCGATTCGAAAGTTCGTTTAATTTATTGTCAATATATAATACCTGACGGTAGATTTGGTAAATAAAAACGCGACTTGGGCTTGAGCCATATCGCCTTCGTTAAATATTTAATTTTATCAGTTTGTGAAATGTAATGTACTTCTTATCATAAGTATATTGTATTGAAATATTAAAGTCATCCTGAATCTGTATTATATTTTTAATGTCTCGCTTAAATATATTGCATTTTTTTATAAGTGGGCTGTTTAAACTATTCCTGAACATTTTTTTTTAACTATTATTGCTCATATATCTATCGTTGGAATATATCAGGCCTATGCTTTTCAGTAAGGCGAAACAGATATATAAATACAGGACCAAAGGTAAACACAATAAATTAACAATAAAAATACAAAATTTATAATTAATAGTATTCATAATATTTTATACATTATAACTAATTATATTATAAAATTATTAGTTATATAGATTATCCAATCTTTTATTAATTGAAATGATTGTCAAAAATATAAAACTATCAACAATAATTATTTTCCTCAAAAATCTATAGCTATAAATCACAAATCACAAGTAATTTTAATATAAATTATATTCAGTTTCAATTATAAGAATTATATTTAAGGAACGACAAAAAACTGTCAACCAGATTACCTTTTTAGTTCGGACATATTTTAACTGTTATTTCAAGCCACACTATAATAAATTATTATAATTATTAATGCAGTGAGCTATGGTTAATTGCAATGATTAATTAACCAGCGCCGTAAACCGCACAGGTTCGTATATTATTTGGACAGCCAATGTATATATAACATGCGTCTAATATTAAACGTATTTATGACCCAAAAATTCCCGTTTCAAGTTGATATTTCTTTATGTTAATATTATAAAATATCTTCGGGGCCAGAACATCATGTTTGAACATTAATATTTGCCAAAGCACTGCCACCGGACAGGTCGTAAACTGTACACTTTTCGTACCCGGGGTTTTTCTTAGCGTATCGTAAAAAATGAAAGTGTTATGAAAAATTTACGATCGTTCAGACACAAGAGTCTCGTGAAGCAAAAGGTTCGAAAGGTCACGTTTTATTATCCACTAAAATTCGGTTTTTGTACCGCTGGATGTATAACACATAAGGGTTGATGACAATTAACCGATTGGTCGTTAAATGCAATCGGGACAGACAATTTGTAATGACTTAATTGAATACGTTCGCTCGAGATCGTAAAGTTTTGATTTTACCCACGACCTTTGTGCGTGGCAATAAACACAATTGGCGCAATTCGATTCATATGGGACCTATAATTAAATAGGAATCAACAAGTAGCAAAGCGTTTTCAAAACAAAATTACTAATTTATTATTTAAGAGCTGATGTGCATATAGTAAAAAATATTTTTAAAACAGAACGATTTTATGTGTTTTTTTTATATTTTAATATTTTTAGGATGTAAAGTGCTGTACCAATGATTTTTTTATATGTTAAAATCAGTTTAAATACGGCTATAAAAAGTTTGCAATAAATATATGCTATTATAAAAATAGGAACTTTAAGATTGCCATCTGTATCGATTCGGCGTATGCTCCACTGGATGCGAGACTAAACTCTTGTGTATTTCTAGTTGAAAGCAAAGTGCTTAAAGTGTAAAATCTGATAAATGTCAGTATGGAATTTATTTTCTATGGTGGCCTATTGACTTATATATAATCAGGAAAAGAATATTGTTCCTTAATCCCTTAACCAATTAAAATGATTTAAGACAGAACTCTAATTTTGTTTCAACTGATAAATATTTAGATGCTTTTTTCGGATTCATATTTTTTTATTACAAATCTAAACATCAAGGCTAAACAGGTTTTTTCAGTGCGTCGTGTAGTCATTACACAAACAATATTAACCATTTAAAGATAATAACTAAACAACCAGTTATGGTGTGTTTTTAACACATTTATAACTGCAACTTTACAATAAAAAAGTAAAAAAATCAGTGTCTCAAAAATAACATATTTATCTGTATTTTTATTATTAATAATAATTTAATAAATACCACAAATATATATTATGTAATACGGTTAATTCGTTAACCACAACATCAAATGTTGCAAATAAAATTATTAACCACAACCGCTACTACATAATTCAAATTAAATACTATTTTTAGTAATATTATAATAATGTAATCTATTAGGAATAAAACATGGTAAACCAAAAAATATATTTTTTGGATATAGTTAATTGAACTTTCGGGTAGAACTTTTACAACTAGTTAGATTCTAGTAGAGCTGAGTTAATTGTACAAAATACATAATTTACTAAAATGTCCATCAAGCAATTATCAGTGTTCAATAAAAAGATGAAGCTTGAGCAAATAGGAGATGAAGCACATTGAAAACCAATTGCAATAAGCCTGCACTACACTCTCTGGAAGTTAGCCAAGGTTGGCCAAGGACGGAGAAAATAGTGGGTTACTGCAGGGTTACTTCGGTCAAGTTCGGTTCTGCCCGCTCTAAAATCTCTTAAAGTTTAACTGTTTAGGAAAGTTTACATGTGCACTGCGTTTAGCGACCGTGCAATAATTACAAATAATAATTTAAACGATTTGTATTCGATACATTTTTATTTTTTCTAGACAGGTTTCAAATCTGTTTTTTGGTAATTATTAACTTTCGATATTTGGTATGGCTATATTGCAAATCTGTGTGTTTTACTATAGGTAATTATTTGTTTTTAAGTCAGACCATTTTCGATTTATTATTTTTTTTAATTCCGTTATATTAGAATACACGCCTGACTTATTATTGTGTGACTTCTTACAAAAAAACAACTATTTCAGCATTAGAAAATTGAAAACAAATATAACTATCTAATTTAAAATCGTTAGCTTTAGCTGACCCATTTATAAATAAATATAATAATATAAATCGGTTATAACTGTATAATTATTAACTCTACAGTAACATAAAGTAAATACAAAAACTGAGTAATTTATCCATTGAAAGTCTTTTATAAATATTTCTAAAATGTATCTTAGTACTAATATTTTTACAGACATTTTGTGTATCTACTATCATCTATCCATAATTAAGTTTATAAAAAAAGATAGTGATATTTTATTTTTTATAGTTATTTACTTCTATAGGAATGTCAGATTTGTATATCAAAGTGACATTAGTTTGCGAATTTACAAGCCAAACTTTTTAAACCTATATAAAAAATATAATAACCTTTCAATAATAAATCAATATCTTATAATTTATACAATAATGACCTAATATACTATTAATTTAAATATTATTTTAATTAAAGAAGCTTTTATATAAATAATTGAAAAATAAAATTAAAATTTCGTTATGATACATATATGCACAATCAAATACCAATTTTTCGAAGAATTCGCTTGCATAACGATTGTACCTTTTCACAAAGGCGAACCGAATACGAAATTAAGCACCCCAAAAAGAAACTGAGAAATAAACCACGACTTGAAAACTTTTCGATTTGGACAAGATTGTTAAACTTTTTAGCAATCCCAATTGGGTTAATTATTATTCGCCGCATACCAAAGTTTTTAATTGAAAATAAATATTTATGCAGCGTTCCCACAATCACGTAAACTTTGCGTTCAACGAATTATTTTTTTTATGTTGGTTAAATATTTTTTTTTTATTATACCATATAAATAAAATTCTAACCGCAAATCCCTATCGACGTTTAAACGAATACAAGTCAAAGCGGGGGCGTTTGTCGGATAACAGACGCATTTCTCGGGTTTCTCAAACAGATTATTACGCCACTTTAGCCATTGTTACTGTATGGTGTTTGTTTCTTTAGTACAACCACTAAGCTTGTAATATACAACGTAAAAACGAAAGGTGATATGCGTGTAATCGAAACTTTTATAGTAGCCCTGAACTTTGATCCGCTTTGATTTTTGACGAACAAATAGAATTTTATATCAAAAATGCATAAATACAAAATATTTATTCGCACTAATTAAATTACTAATATGTACTGTATATGGAGATTGTAATTGAACTACTTTAAACCTATAGCTTTAGTATGGTAATTGCATAATACGAATGACTTTTTGACACAAAAAATCAGAGTCGTCGCTTAAGTTGTACATTTATTTTTTCAGTGTAAACTGATGTTGGTAAGCTACTGTGAATTTTTTTTTAAATTCAGATAAATTAGATCAAATAATATCGCAGATTTAAGAGTTACAGAAAATATTTTTTTCATGGTTCAGAAACACGTATAATAGAGAGCGACATGTATCATTAATACATTTATTATAAATTATCACCATTATTACTAACCAATAAATACTACAATAAATAAGGTCGCGTTTTAGGAAGTATATTTAGTATTTTATATAAGTATATTTTATTTTATAAAACATTAAATAAAATACTATTTCAAAGTTTACACAGAATCAAGTTCATATATTATAAATATCACTTTAGCTGCTCATATTTAATTACTTAGCGTTTAATTTTAATACTCCAGACATTTATCTATCTGTCAAACATATGACACTTACTGTTTCAACGTCAAAGTGACAACAACATTTAGGTCAAATTTTAAAACTTATTTCCGCTACAAGCGCGTAATATTCGCAGATACGACGATCTAGCAAATTTATGAGTAAACTATTAATTTTTTGAAGTCCACTGAACCAAAGTCCACTATGTCAATCTGTCTAGGGCGGCGTTGCGTGAAATTGCCTCTGAAAAACAGGGACGAATTTAAATTGGTAGTTATCGTGGATATTCACATACTCTATGTATATTTAATCCTTCATAGCGGAAACCAAAGTTTTTTCGACTCGATACCAATTACAATGACAATGCATTGTATATGGACATAGTTATCTTTGACCGATCATGCGTGAGTAGAAATTCTAAACACGAAATGACTGGCTTGTTTTTTTTTATTCCCTTGTGATATCATTACACGCGTATAGCTTTTAACTGAAAAAAAACACAGAGCATAATTATGATTAATTGCATAAGAGTTAACACATGCGCTTGCGCACGATTGCGCAATGGATAACGTACACAAATCTTCCGTGTGAAAAATTACGTACATTTGTTACACATCAATTTGGTAAGAAAATGTGCGACTTCGCTTCGTTTCAATTAAAATCTATAATTTCTAATAAAACTAGTTAATAAACTGAAAATAATACAGTTATAAAAACATGTTTCACTCGCATTTTATTCACAGTTACACTTTATTGAATTACATATTATTATCTGCCAAAAAATAAATATATGTATTTAGTAGTTTTGGATACAATCATGACATTGCGACGTAAATTTACAATGAGAATACCACTTGACTTTCATGTCACTTAAGCGATTGTTGACTACTAATGAATTGCAATAAGAAGGTACATCACTTGAAATCTAATTGTGTTTATTGTCTCCACCGCCTTCTACTTTCCACTAAGAGCTTTTATTTATTAATATTATTATAAACAGTATTGAGGATTTATATGTGATGTATTACACCACTTGAATTCCCAAAATTTAATAACGCTAGTGTCAATTTAATGAACGTACTGCAACTGACAACCTTTCTGGAGTCAAAAATATGTTTCAATTAACTTTGACAAGGATTTGGAGAATTTTTGCTTTTATTTGAAACTATTCATTGTTGATATGAAAATTAAGAATAAATAATAAATTTTCGTAAACACCCTGATCGTTTCCTTGGAACTATTTGGGGAAAGGTCTTTTAAAAATAATTGATTCTGGTCTAATGGACCTTTAAAGAAGCAACGTTTTTTCACAAAATTGTGTTAACAACCATTACCAGTTTCAAAGCAATTGCATTAAAACTGTAGACCAAATATAGGTGCCAATTGCAGAAGATAAGATACCAATCATATCCAGATTTGTATTCCATTAAATAGATACACAATCATATAAGATATGTGTTAGACAATAACAAAGAGTCTAGTTCCGCCTCAACTTTTTTTTAAATACGTTTTTTCCAATAATATAAATAATTTAACAAATACAATACACTAATTATATAATATACAAACATGTTACTGGTTTACAACCATTTTCACGTTTACGATATGTTATTAGCTATAATTTGATAAAAAAATAAGCATAATAAATAAATCGTTTGTGGTTATAATTTAAGGGAAAAATTAAAAAAAAAACTTTTACAATTTTAACGAAAAAA
Organism: Plectrocnemia conspersa; assembly: GCF_051122295.1. Lineage (NCBI taxonomy): Eukaryota > Metazoa > Arthropoda > Insecta > Trichoptera > Polycentropodidae > Plectrocnemia > Plectrocnemia conspersa. The sequence goes on along the minus strand of NW_028277174.1, from coordinate 7,676,616 downwards.
ATAAAATATAGGAAGCAAAAAACACAATAAATCAAGTGCTAATTTGAGTACATTTCATTGTAGTACTGGAACTATTGATATGTTGTCTTTATACTTTAAAGGAATATGTGCTTTGACATTTTGTGCTTGTATTTAATCGCCTCAAATCATTAAAATTGGTTAGAGGACCAGTTCGTGGAAAATTTATTGGATGTCTCTTTAAATCTCAATATATACTCTTGAGAATTAAGCAAGAACGCTAACCTACTGAATCATTTTTCTCAGACACTTGAGTCAAGAACTTTATTTAGAACTACTACTTCCGAATTGAAATAAAGAAAACTTTATCCAAACCCGCACTAAGCACTGCTAAGCATAATCATCGAAAGCACACCTAAGAAGCTGAAAAAGCAGCGCATTTAACTTTCACCGTCCGATCTAATGATCCAGCTAAGCTGTCCCTTCAATCCCAAGAGTTCAACCCGATCTTTAATACGACTTGGAGACTACATGATGCAGTACTATAATGAGTACAAACACGTTTAGTACAAAAATGCGGTCAATTTTAAAACTGTTAATATTTTAAAAAAAAAAATAGTATTTTTTTTTAAATTATCAATAAACGATACAAAAATTTCAATAATCACACAACGGAGCTTACTATTAACATTTTCTCCATACAAACATATCATCTGTTCCTATCTACTTATGTATAAAAATAGGGAATTTATCGCTACAAACCATTATAAAGTGACAAGCGACCAGAGAAAATGCTAATAGACAATGATTTGTCCATATCTACCAATAAAATGATATGGCCGTTACAATAAATAAATACTATGATACAGATTTGTGCTGTAGTGTTCAAATCGTAACTCTGAGATTTATTGTAACTGTTTGACTGGAACAGGCGATCAAAGTGGAAGTGATTGCTTTTCTCTGAATTTGTCATCAGTGGCAATTCGAAGTAAGCTCCACTGGATTTCAGTTTACGCTTAACTCCAGAGTATTTTAAGTCGGTAAAAGTTCTGATGAAAGTTATTTTATATGTCAGCATTACAGCGAATATACAATCCTACTTTTCCTCAACCCCTTGATAAATATGAATAATATGTGACATACTATAATTTACATTCTTATCCTTTAAATATCTTATTGGGGATGCGTAAGTCTGGCAACAATGGAATTTTAGTACCTGATGGTATTATTTTAAAGGTTACAGCTATTTTTCAAAACACGCACATTCTTTCGTTATTTGTTCCGACGCGATAGATCCATTGTTTGTTAATTGCTTCGGAAAAAAGATGCATATATTTATTTCCTTTTAACAAGGCTGCTAAAATGCCATTTTATTTAAATGCAATAAACATTAATACATTAGTATAACGTGACGATAATGAGTGATCGCTTGCAGTAGTAATATTTATTGTTGCAACATTGCAACAGGTAAAACGTAGTCAATAAATATTAGTGACAAATCAGACTGAAATTAAAATCTGTAAATTTTAATTAATATCAACTACTATCAATCAAGCATAGAATCTATAGATGTTACTCTGCAAATTTCAGCTAAATTTAATTTTTATTATTACTCAATATATTTATCATTGAGATTATAAAAATATAAGGAAACCTAATAATATAAATATATGACCATAGAAAAAATAATTATATATGAATTACTAATTTCTGTTTACCAGTCAAGATAAAAAATTAGGAAATGAATGGTCTGTATAAGATTTCAACTTATGTTTTTTTAATATTAGTCACTGACTAAATACTAATAGTGAATTGTGCTGATTTAAAATTATATCATTAGAGTGTATTATTTGAGAGTTTTATTGGTAAAATAAATGAGCTAACTTTCTATAAATGGTAATCAATTTTATAATCCGGCTGTATCTTTATATAAATAAGTGGTGAATAATAAATAATATTATTAATGAAATTTAAATTATTTAACTGTAGCTAAAGCGTGCCTTATTTTATTTATAATAGTTCAAGTAATTAGGTATTTATGATTGTTACATCTTAACATTTTCATAAATGTTTTTTATTTAAATACTAATAAATAAATGTAATTTCAGATATAATTTATATAAACTACAATGTCAGTGAATTTCGTAGAAAGTTGAATTAATTTCCCACGCATGGCTTTATCTTATATCGTGATCCTTTTGTGTGGCGCTTAGAGGGCAAAGTTTTGAACAATTAAGTTAATATTGAAATTGTGTATTCAATTAATCAAAAGCGCCGCAATGTACCGAATTTAACACTTGTTTATTCTAGCAAATACCAACATTATAATTAAACGATTTGGTTGAATATTGTTTATGGCTTTAACACTTTGCACGTGCGAGTTGCTAAACATAAATACGGCAATTGTCTCGCAGTAAAGTTTATTTTCACTTTCACCCATCAACGTCCACTTGGGTTCACTTCCAGAAAATTAACTTTCTTCAAAACGCTTGACACGGCTTGAATCGATATTTTAAGACTGATATTGCTGAGACATAGGCAAGCCAACACACGCGGAAGTGTCTAAATAGCGCGACCTAAATTATTTCACAGTTAATGCCAACTACTCAAAAGCAATTTTCAATTGAATTGCACTTTTTTACTGCATAGATGACACAGCCGCTTTATAAACTATCTGACTGATATTTATTTTTATTCAATTTAAAAATATACCCATCAGTGAGGAATAGCTTCGTGAAAGCTCAAACGAGCCTAACAAAATAACAAAACGAAATTCCTACCGGCAAGTTTGTAAACGTTAAGCCGTTAACCACGGCTGAAACTGTACAAGGCACCGGACGAAAGTCATAACGACAATTTTGCTAAGATTTTAATTAAAAACAATTTAATGGTCAGCTTAACTTAAGCAGTAATCGTAAACAGGTGGGGTTATATTGTAGGTTTGTTAAATGATTGAACGTTGTGCATGTGGCAAAATTGTCGGATCGTTAAATTGCGAAAGTGCAATAATCCCACTGTAAAATATTTTATTACAGTTATATAAATGCAATGTTGATATTTATATGACTGCTTATTTATTAATGAGGTAACTCAATAATACCAATAGTTTTTTTTTTTTTCCTGCACTTCGCAAAAACACATATATATTTTGAGAGAGGAAAAATTTGAATTAGTTGGAATAAAATACTTAGCTAAATTTATTAAGCGTACAAAAACTTTGACAGTGCTATTTCAAAGGTAACATAGAATGTAAATCTAGCATTAAATAGCTCTAAGCGTGCTGCCATTGCGACCCTTGGACCAAAATTCAATAAAAAAAGTAAGCTTACACCGTAAAATTAGATCTTACTATACAAACAATAAATTAGACCTATCCTCTAATATAAATGCTTGTCCGGTAATACTTATTTTTCTGAATTCCACATCATCCAAAATATAATACAATTAAAAAAACTATATAATAGCCAATAAAAAAAATTGTATTTCCATACCAGAAAATATTATAAAAATATTTTACGTAACCATCTCACTAGCCTCGTCGATCGGAAAATGCAATAAAAATAACCTTAAATTTAAATTTAAGCCCAAAATGCCAAAGCACATATTTCTTTAGAGGCTGAAAAACAAATTTTAACGGTTCTAGATCTTCAGCTAAATATATCTAAATAAGCACTAAGTTTATAAGAGTTTTTCAATTCAAATAGTGAAAGGTCTTTCTTTAAATCGTAAGCATTACAAAAACTAGCCAATATCAAAATGGTTAACATGGAAATGGTTATAAAAATGTAACAGTACAGTTATATTTTCATTGGCGTTTCAGTGAAATTGTATTTTAAAAGATATAATATAGAAATATGTTTTTCTAGTAAAAGTATAATTCAACTGATAATTGCTAGTAAAATTATATGCCGCTTTAAACTGGCATTAAAGATCAATTTGACAGTTGCGAAACGTCGCATTTCTGTTGAAACCCAAACTTATCCTAAATAGCTTAATAATTATACCATTATAATATTCGTTAAGTAGCTGTTAAATTGACTACCTGCAAAATGTTCCAAATGCTCAAAAGAAAAAGGTGTTATTGATTTTGACTAATGTAATAATTAATTATTTTATACATATTTTCACTAGCTTATTTAAGGAAATTATATTTTAAGAAGTAAAAATAAATATTCACTGAAAAATACACATGTTTGTAAAATTATCTATGAAACTGAAAAATACCTAATTATTTTTAAAATTTTAATGAAAATCGCCTACGAAATTGAGTAATATTTTTTTTTAATAATCTGTTAATAATAAAAATATAAGATTTATTAATTATATATTTTTTGTCATTGAAGATTTTATAAATGATTGAATTTAATTTATTGCGCTATAGATTAAAATTAGGAAATTCTAAAATATAAACAGTGAAGTCTCTTAATAGTGATGTTATTAATAAATATTAATTTACATTACCTGATATTTAATTGTATATAATGTTATCTATACAACGTTTTAAATCACTACGATAATAGCATATATTATTTTGTAAAAAAGCATAAATTTTGTATTAACTTCTTTCATAGTGAATTCCACCTTTTAATTTATTAAATCCTTAATTATAATCTATAGCCCAATAAATTAAATAATGTATATGATATTCTAAAAAATACCCACACTACTAGAAAAGTCAATGCATACTTCAATGCGTAAATATTGATGCAAATATGTTACTCACTTAAGTCAATACAAAGAAACCTCTCGCAAATTAAACACTAAATTATCACATCTTGACTTTATGACATTTAAAATAAACATTTAGTCGTTTAATTGTTTACAGTAGATTTACTATCACTTTAATCTGCTAAAACAGCACGACTTACACCAACAGAATACACTTTATCTTTATAAAATAAAACAATCACGACCGATTTCACCATAAAATAAATAAATTTCCTACTGAATGGCGCCTATTAAAATTCCACAGATTTAAGTCCTCGTTTGGCATTTTATAAAAATTTACATACTGAACTAAAAAAAAAACATTAAATTTAGATCCTGAACAAAATCTACAGATATCGTCCTGATCGCTTCTTATTAAGACACTCGATCAAACTAACACTTAATAATAATTCAATCAATAGCAAATAATCCATCTTATCAAACTGTCATTCGATAAATCGAGTTACTAATCAGTTACACGCGAGATTCATGCTAGCGACAAGTATACGTTTCGGTTTGTATAAATATTTGTGTTGTGCTTTTGACACGTTACGCCATTCGCGTATGTGGACACGGTTAAATTTAAACGACACGTTAACTTTTTAACGGCGTAAGGTTGTCGATTGACAAACGATATGCGATTCACAGGTAAGTTGTCGTAAAACGCTCTTCTTATACCGCATAATAGCGTATCATTATTAATATATCAGATAACATGTGTAATTAGGGTTGGCGACTAAATATAATATATCAATAATATAATAAGTAAATGTGATAAGCTACATATTATTAAAATAAACTACATACATTAAAATATGTTTTTTGATCATTTGAATTATGTTTATGCTGATCTTAATAAATAATAGTAAATTTATAGATGCGAAAGTTATAGCATATAAAAAACTATTACATATTTATTTATTCACTGTTTATGGTTCTAAATTTATTGCGATACGATTACTGAACCAGGAAATAATTAGAGATAATAAACTTTTACCAGATAGATAAACGTAGTGAATATATTACCTTCCACAGAAATATACAAGCAATCCTCTTTGAATGCATTACTATAATATTAACTAGATGTGAATTAGGTCATTTTAAAATACAATATTTATATAAAAACACAAAATAATGTATCCAATGTATGTATAATCAGCATGTTCAGCGAATATTTTATACATTTCAACACATGTTTCAATTTAAACTTTTAAAAAGTTTGTTGGACAACCCTAACTATATTATATAATGTATCTCAAATCTGTCGGCTTTCTATCCCCATGTCCGTGCGTTCGGTTGACTGGTCATTGCCGACAACGCGTTTGCCCTAGACTCTTGAACTTGAGCCAGACAAATGGGAAGACTCTGGCTAGATTTCGATGGTACACCATAAAACACGGTCGAACGAGCAAAGTGCGTAGGATGAGATCCCAGATTGAACGTAGCAGTTCCTGCACGAAATTTATAGTTCGATCACAAATCTAGCAGACTTCTGACCGAACGAAGACACTTTATTTTCTTTTGCTTCGAAAATAACCATGAAAACTAGACGAAAAATAAATATTCAATGCAATCGTGTGTATTTTTCTTTCTATTGTATAATTCGGAGAGTTTATAGTGTTTATACCAACAACTGATAATAAAAGAGGGTTATCTATTATTCATGGTTTTTTGACGCATGCGCCAATTATGAATAAATTAATCACTGCTATAATAATAATAATAATTTTAAATACTTATCAATCAATATATATAAACAGAGAGCTGCGCGTATTGAGAAGCAGTAAAAAATTATAATATAATACAACGTCAACAAAAAAATATTCATATTATAAAAAAATTAATAGCACCATTAAAATTGCAAGATTTGCCAAAGATATTTAGTAATAAATACTGTGCAACAATTTTGAGACACGTACAATTTACATAATTATTGTATATACATATAAATATAGATTTCGGACGTCCTAGCTGGACCAGGGTTGACGTGAAGAGAGAAGCTGTTCATCTGTTAGTGAAAATTTAAAAAAAATTCTCTCGTGTTAGAAGTAAACTTCAAATTGAAGTGATGAAAGAAGTAAATTCTAAATGAAAGAGAATGATATGCGCTATGTATGCGCTTATATACGTTTGGTATAATTGAGCGAGGACTTTTTTTCTCGTCCATTCAAAACAAGATTCAGAAGTGTAATTGCAATTTTTTATTCACTGTAAATACAGTATCCATTTTAATCTGCTACACTATCTCATGAATACAATAACATTAATACATATTTTTAAAGCCATTGAACAGCTGTTAGAAATATTTGGAGTTAATCACTCGAATCTCTGACCGTCACGTACAAAATGTTTATTACGCTTTTAACGCATATTGCAAACTGTTTTCTCACATTCAATGCAAAAAATTCACTAAGGCTGATTGTCACTTGTGTGTTTATTCTATTTCATTTTAATATCAATAAAGCAATATTTTGTGTACTACTGAACGTTTTTTTAATAAAACCTTTACTTTACTGTAAAATTGCAGAATTGTTTATACTACAGAAGTATTTAGCTTTGCATTAGAATGTCACGTGAAATACTTCGTCGTTATACTAGGATGAAAGCTATACCGAATAAAAATTTAGTTATATAAATTATATATCTTAATAGCATACTTATTTCCTAAAGATAATTAGTTTGGACTGGTAATTTAAATTAATTGACTCAAAATGAAGTTTTTTTAAGATTATTTTTAAATAAAAATAAAATTATAGTATAAGACTATTTTTTTTGATTTGATAAATATTATTATCGAATCCCATCATATGATGGGCTTCGCGTTGAAGGGGTTAATAAAAAAAACATAAATACCGTGTAACTTGGCAACTTGGTCCGCTATTTAAATATACGATTATATAGAAAAAGATGTATAATGACACATAAATTTTTCCCATAAAATATATAATGTTACAAATGCTTGATTTAACCTTATACACAAATCAATGACAAGTATTTTTCTATATAATTTTATTTCTAAGGATAATATCTGTATTGTATTATTTTGCGTGCGGTAAAGAACTGTTAAGAATAATCCGAGATTCATTGTTGTATTTTATTATATAAATTCGTTGCGATCAAAGAAGTCTATTTATAATTTAATTACTTATAATTTGTACTAAAATTTAAAACATTAAAAATATTGCTTTAAATCCCCTTACAAAAAAAAACGATTTTTAATTCGTGCTATCCTGACTCAATTAGCATTTTACTTAATTGAGTTATTTTTACTCTTGTTATTGTCAAAATTTCTCAGCCAAAGTAATGCAACATATTTTTAATCAATATCACTCTGATTAAATAATCTGTAACAGTGATGCAAAAACTATGCATCCCGGCCCTCTTAGGGTTCGGATGAAACATTTTTGAGGTCACAAAATTATAAAACAAAACTTTTATTCAACAAGAATCAAGTATCAGAAAAGTAGCGAAAAAAAATTATAGTACCGAAATTTATATTAATTTTTGTGACAACTCTGATAACCAACAGATGGAGTGTCAAGCGACGCGACATAGATCACGTACTCTCTCAGTCTCTTAGCAACTATCAGTCAATCAATACGTGTCGATAATAACAGAATATGACTTACGGGTTGCGATTTTCAATACAGATTCAAACATAGAAGAAATCGTGTTCTTTGTAAGCACATAGCTCACATTAAGCTTTTTAAAATGCATATATACCCTAGTACATACGAGCCTAATTCAACTGCGGTGTCCGAGAAGTACCCATACCCTAATACATAAATAAAACCATTGTTTTACAAACTAAAAGCGTAAACCCAAGACCCATAAATAATTTTACTAGAACTACATTGACAACAATAAACGTCTATCCATGAATTGCGGCAAATTTTAAACAAAATGGGAATTCGGAAATAAAAATAATTTATGCACCACTACTTTATAGTGTATTAAACTTAAAGCTTACTTATCTGACTTCAATGGTTCTAAAGTTAAGCACAAAAACATACATTGATATAGTAATAGTACCCGCTCAAACGAAACTTGACCTTACACGTAATTTGTTGGCTTCTGTGTAAAGTTTATGGAAAAAAAGTATAGCAGTTTTGCAAATAAATAGATTTAATAATACAATAAATATTATTAATATGTCAAAGTTTTTTTGTGGACCATGTAATTAAATTGTACAAAAATTCGCCAAAAATTGTAAAATATTTTTATGGTGCATATACGTCATTCTTGAAATAGAATATAATATAAAATTACCTGACTTATAAAAAAAATAAACTTAAAGATGTTTATCAACTTTTTTTTATTACATATATAGAATCACTAAAATGTAAATATGAGCCGTTGATTTTAAAAATGGGACAAGTCCATTTTGTTAAAAAAAAATAGTCAGAGCAAATTTTCATTAAAAATTATCTTGAAATATCTGTTTTTAATCAATTCATAATCATATATCAATTTGCAACTATTGATTTATTGCCAAAACGGGGTACGTCAAAGATTTTCGACAAAATAACATTGCCATCTTTAAATGGGAAAACTGGGCTTATTACTAAAGAGAAATATAAAGATATAATAGATTTATCGCCTTATTGACCACCCATATATAAATAGGTACTTCAAAAATTTGCACCATCCTAATTAAAATTTAATAGTAATATTCCTTTAGGTCTGTTATGTTGTATTTATATAATCTCTTCTATAAAATTAAATTAAACTTTTTATTTAATGCACCTATTCAAAAAAAGGATGAAGTGCTAAAATAAAATAGAAAAGGAAAGAAATAAATTATTCTATTTTTTCTAATTACAGTTAAACTCTTGAAATCAGGAAATCAACATGTTCATAAAATCATTGCTTTTGAAAGTGAGCTAAGTACGTTGGGTTCGATTAAAAACATGTTTTTTGTTTAAATACTACGAATATAATTATTACATATGATTTTCTTATGAAAAAAGCCTGTAAACAATATAAAACAATTATATTATTGCTTACTAATATTCTTAAATCAGTTCAAACCCAAACCATTAATTATCCAACAATAACATAATATGGGCTTTCCCTACTTTCAAAATCAGCGGCTCATATCTGTATATATTTAGATTTTATTATGCATATATTCTATTATAAAAATGATTTGCTGTACAATATAATCAGCATTTCACAATCAACGTTTAATTGAAACGTAAAATAAATCCTATTATAATATAATATATAAAGAGATTTGAGGTAATTTATTACACCATATCTCCGACAATCTTCTTCATTATCGTACATATTATATTACACCATCAGGCCTGTCCAACAGTAATAACTTTATTATTGTAATACCTAATTTAGAGTTATGGCTTCCATTTAACGGCTTAATACCATCGCCATTATCGTAGTTATTATGCATTTATTCTCCAAATGCGGTCTGATGATGTTCCACATGTCATTAGCATAAATCACAAATCGATTAACTTCCGTCGAATGAATCACATGTATAACGCACTGTTATCTCGCGCGGATGTTAACGTTCATGTGATCATGCTAAATTACAAGCATACATACGGATTTTATCTGTATTATTTTACTGACACGGTTCATTTAACATGACTTCTTAAATGATCTAATTTGACGATGATAATTTTTAATTATTAGAATAAATGTAATTTTATCAAATAAACTATTTAAAATCCAGTTCTATGGCGAGATGATAAAATTTACTATACATAATAAATTTATCAAGCGCCACTTCCTGCACATGCAACTTATAAATTCACGTGTTGCAAGATTTTTGCCAAACACTGAACCCTAGAGAATTCCAAACATTTGTAATTGGGACGGACTTTAAAGAAACTGCTTCAGGAAAAAGAATCGAGACAAGCCCACCACATCTATTCAGCCATATTTCAGAAGTGAAGAGAAGAGAATTTTTCGTCTGGTAGCAACAGATGCTTTCGCTTTTTATATACAAAGAAAATAAAGGGTCAAGAATATTTCACATTCTATTTTAATGCATTTGCTACATTAATATTAGTCATTCGCTGTTGTTTCTTTAACGCCAGCGTTCATTTGAGAAATGAAGCGATTTTAAAACGGCGTTATTTATGCACATAACATACAATATGTGCAAAAGTATCACAAACATCCTCTTCATCATTTACAAAATACCAAACAAGTTGTCGATTCAAGCACAACCTGTTATAATCATTCATAGTCAAATACATTATCGAAATCAGTATCCTGTTTTATTATTAGTATAATGATAATTATACTAATGATACAAATAAATAATGAAAATCCATACACTATTAATATTTCTTATGTACATTCATCAAAATGCATTCGTCACGGTGGACGCCTTGAATTTTTGTACCACTTATTTTAGATAATATCTAATTGGAATTTTTAGAATTTTTCCAGACGTAGCACAGAGAGGATAAATCATTTGTATGCTTTTGAGATGCCATAACAATATTCATATTTTTATAGTTGAACAGCAATATAGAAACATCACAGATAAAATACTTGCTAAATTTGCTTGACCTTGCAGTCTGCAAAAGTGTGCTAAATACCACTTCTAGCTGTTGAATGTAAATTATCATGATGTATAAATAAGTGTGTGTATATGTAGTATATGTAAATAGATGGAAAGAGAGATAAACAGAATGAGAGTGAAAGGTACAACTCACTATGCATAATTTAATATGTACACAGCATCTCAAATACAATTATATTATTTAAATAAATATTTCACTGTATTGTTAAAATAAACTAACAATATAGTGAAATGAAATAATTAATATACATATTTATTACTGTGTTCGTAGTAACATCACGATTATCTATAAACCTAAAGACTTGCAATAATAAACCATTGTTATGGGTCTTTTGCTATTTTACTGAATTATGTTGGCTTTCATAGTACATTAATAAAATATTTTCGATACCACATTTTTACATGAGAAGCATTATGTAATAAGAAATATAATAAACTAAAGTATTTTTAAATTTAATTAAAATTATATTTATTTATACTTTGTTGAAACTATTTATAGAGTAATATCAATACATAAATAATAAAAAAAATTTTGATTGTTTTTTTATACCGATTTTTTATAGGAACTACTGCAAAATATTTTTTATTTTTTAAAGCTTATTTAACTTACATAACATTAATTTTTATGTACTATACTAATATACTTGTAATTGAATATTTTCAGTTAAATTTTAGTCATTACATTACGAGATTATTTATCAAAATCATTTTTTTTTTCAATGGATTTGATTTAATTAGAATTATAATGAATTAATATATAAACATTTAGATTTAATCAGAAACACATATGTATAACATAATGACATTGTTTGATTTATCTAAGTTGTAAAAAAATCTCAAATCCGCATTTTATCACATTCATACATAAATCACATTCACACACTATAAAATCTAACGACACGTATTCTATTTATAAATAAGATTTGTTTTATGTGATGTTATGAAAAATTTCACGCAATAGAATATTATTTAACGGTTATTTATAATTTATTATAATCATTTGTTTTTTAACAAACGGCAAAAAATGCATTTGAATATATAAACAATAAAAGATATTATTACAACGATGTTTCTAGAACAAGTTTCCCGCAAAATAAATAAAAATACATACATAAATACATATGTATTTAAATCCTTATTATATAAACTAAATTATATTATGTAATTAATAATAAAACGAGTTTATAATAATATTGCTCGATCGTTAGATTCCTAAATTGTCATAACAACGGTTGATAATAATTGCTCATTTATCAATAGTTTAACGGTTTTTTCTCTATGTAATACTTTAAAAGCCTAAACGGTTATGTATAATTAGTTAAAAGCAGTGGGATCTATCCGAAAAATGAAAATCTTTTACTGTGGTATGTATTACCATTACTAACAAACCATGATAGTACCTTGCTAATGTGTTAATATCGCTACAACGGCTATTACAGTAAAATTTATATTTTACAATTTTTTTATTGTTGTGAATCGAGAAAAAATATAATGTTTTAAGCAAAAAAATTATATTTTTTAAACATTATTATCGATGCTTGATATGAGCTAATCGAAAGCACCTGCCACTACCAATGTTTCTCAATTTATTTGTTTGTATCAACTATAAATAAATTATATCAGACATATTTACATACATATGTATGTTTTATTGTCAAGTAGATCAGATGTCTAAATATTTCATACAGTTTTTGTCGGTTAATCCGTTGAATTTTTAACTGGTTTAAATATAGCATATCAACTATTATCAAATTATTGCACTAATAGAAGAAATAATTCGATGCATTTGACTGCAAAGCGAGAAATTTATATTTTTTTATTAAAAAAAAATATTTGAATAAGAGCTTACTGGCAATACAATATGCTGGCTTATTGATTATTATATTATATCCTACAAAAGATTAATTAATATTATATTTAATCACGATATAAATTTGACAGACCCCCCTTCCCCCTTCCCCATGCACCTAACCGTAAAATAAAATAATAATAGGAGAGAAAATACTTAATAAATGATTTTTTAAATATATGCTTAGGAGCTATAGTTATTTTTTGCTATAATAATATTTGTGCAGTTAAACTCACAGCATTAGATTCATGTTGTTGTGTGATTAATCCAATGATCCAATAATCCTCTGCTTATCCTCGCTATGAATCACTGATAACTTGGTCAAAACAGATGAACACACGGGCACACAAATCACCAAAGCACTCGCGCCATCGATGTAAACAAACAAGTGTCAAAAGCACGTGCGTCGACGATGAAGGGTCACCGGTCCCACACGTCCGGCTCGACGCGTGGTTGTGAGCGAACTGTCGGCGTCGCGGCGCACGTGGACCGGTCGGCGAGCGTCGGCCGGCGTCGGCCGCGAAAGCTCAAAGCTCGCGACACGTCAAGCTTCCGAATCAATCGGATACACGGAATTCCAAGTCCTTCCGGTCGAGTCGGAGAATGCGACCCGAAGAGCTCGAGAGGAATCTGATCCGGGTTTAAGAGGTTTATGATATTCTGATTACCGAGGAATACGTGTTAACATTGAAGTTGTATGGTTTAAAGGTCGTTTCACACGTCTTTCAATATTAATTAGTATGTGTGTATCACACACGCACTAACTCATAATGCGGCAGAAATTATTTTGATATCAACTGATTAATAAATAAAATATGAAAATTGGTTTGCCGGAAACCACATAAATTAATATTAAAAACATTTTTTTTAAATCTTTAAACATATAATTACAGTTTGGGTGAAAACTTATCTATATTTCTCTTAATAATATTTCATAAGATTAATACATAGAATCCAAAGTTGATCGAATGCCATTATCTCAGTGCTAAAGTGAGATTTGTCAAGCTCTTGAAAATAAACGTATACTTCGGCTATTAACTTCTCATTTATCTTATAGTTGGGAACAGATTAAAGTCGAGGGTAATAAGGGCATGGAAAACCAATTGAATGTCAAGAGAATAAATTTAATGGTTATTTGTATCTTGAAATGAGACGAAGCAATGTTTTGCGTTATATTATAGGACGTTTTTCTTTATAAGCAGCTCATTAATAATCAATGTTACTTGTTTTTCCATTAAAAAAATAGTTTTTAAACATCCGAAATCAAAACAGTGACATGCAAATCACATGCCTTTTGATTGATAATCACAAATCGACAAAAACATACTTTTTCTTACGGTGCATCATGGCTCAACAATCCTTTGAAATTTTCTATTGTGTGCGTTTTTGGTCCAAAGTCAGCATCGACAGGACCCATTTCAACGAAACTTTCTACATGTCAGTTCAAATAAAATGTACCCAATAAGTCAATGTGCTCAAAGCCTCTGATATTTGACATAGCTCGCGAGTCATTAAATATTAAATCATGCACTTTATCAACATTTTCTGCAGGAACTAGTAAATAAAAATAATATCATCCAAAATAAAAATTCTATAACCGCAACAAGTTCATTCTCATTTAAACCAACTATATGAAATTTCGTACCCAAATTTTGAATAATACTAACCAAAGTTGCCACTTCAACTACAGCTTTTTTGTACTGATACTAACTTTATGCATGAAAATATTATTCTAAACTAAAAATGTGATGATCGTTTTTATATTGTATGATGATTGATGAGCCTTAACGCTTTTTTTAAATTAAAAAATATTGTTAATTTGCAACAAAATAAGCTGTAAAAAATTAAAACTTCAAGTACATGTATTTAACGCTTTTTTCCATTAAACGTTATTTCCTCTTTATTTAGAAAAGGTGGTGGCAGAATTTTGTGAAAATAATCGCTTCTCTTTTCATTCTGTTAAATTCGATAACATCTCAAAATAATGATGTTTGTAATTTATTCGCGATTGCTTTAAGACTGTAAGCACTATTAAAAATAGCTGTATTGTCAGCGTATATATGTATATAAACACGTATTTTTTATTTTTAGGATATCGGCTGTATACAAGATAAAGAGAAACGGCTCATGCAAACTTCCCTGAGGACCTCCAGCTGGAATTTTACGCGAGATCGACTGTTCATTATTTAGTGAAACAAAATAGCTTCTAGATTTCAGGTAAGCGCGTATTCAACGTATTACAAAGTCGGGGATTTTGTTTTTTTTTATAGTATATTAATCAAACCGTCGTGCCACACTGTGTCGATAGCTTTTTCTATATCTAACATTAAAAGACGCGTACTCTTTTTCATATTAAAATGACCGCATATATGTTTCTTTAAACTATTAATTATTGAGTGATAATATACAGTGATTTTCGTGTACATCAAACTGTTTATTAATAATTTTTTGATCCAAAAATTTTTTTCAACACAAATTCAAATATTTGACTAAATAACGGTTCAATAACTAAATAATATTTATTTAGGGGTAATTTCTTAAAAACAGTCCCTTACATTAACTAAAGTTTAGGATAAGCAATATTGGACCAATCTTCCGAGTGTGAGATATATGTTTTTATTTAAATAATGATTTGAAAGACTGTTTTTAGAGTAATGTAGCAATAACTATTTACCTCATAATCTATGGATACTTTTGTGGTCAGTAATAAAATATTATTCTAGCTGTTATTATTTCCTTAGTAAAGTGTCAATAACAAATTACTAAATTCTTGTAAATACTATATAGATATATATATTATTGGCATTTTACGATAGATTCTATATAGCGATACAATCATAAAATATGCGAATTGCTGTCTTGCAAATGTTGTCAATGCAGAAAGGTTTTTTTTTAATTAATTTAATTTAGTCTAAATTGAAAATACATGTTAAGAAACAAGTTTCAATCTAAGTTTTTTTATTTTAATATTCATGATTTTTTCCATATTGCTATTAAATAAATGTCATAATATCCTAATGTTTTCTAAATTATTATTTTATGCTCTAAAATATATGTATACATGTTGTTCTAAAATAATAACATTAACACATATTTATATTTTTTAAATACATAATTTAATGATTAGTTTTTAGTGGTTTTAATGGTTAGTTTTTACGTGGCTATCATCTTTATAACTCATAACGTACAATTTGTAGTACAACCTGTTTTATGAAACTTTCTCTTAAAATTTTATTGTTATATTCATATATTATATTGCATAATAACATAACGCGCATTCTTCAATGTGGGCGTCTAAAAATTAACTTAAATAAATGTCCACATATTCAGAAAATATGCAAATAAATCAAAAGTGAACCTTAAAAGTGCGGAAAAAATTTAAAACCCCGCTTCTTTGTCCTGTATAATAACAGCAGCAGTATTACATATAGTTTGAAAAGTAGTAGCAATGAGGCATGTAACGCAGTAGCTTAAAAATATACCAGTTATCAAGATAATAAGTCATTCGTTTTTTAAATAATGGAGGAGGTGAGAAAAACAGAACTTAATAAAAAAATAATTCCTTCTTTATTTTACAACCTGTTTTCTGACAATGAGTGGATTTTATAACTTTTTTTTCCTTGGTTATTAGAAACAAGGGAAAGAGAATAACACGTTGGAAGATACCTAGTGAAATCTTCTTTTACTTATTCTCTTATTAAATTTCATTATATTTGTGGTTTAGTTTTGTTAGCTACCAAGGAGCGTAAACAATGTTTTGAAATATTTTAATAATACTTATATGTGACCTGAAGACCCCAGACTTGAGCTGATATCATTATTTTATTTTCTAATGATAATTTTGATTTATGGTCTATTAACGAATACAGCTTACGAAGCTGGAGCTCTCCAAGTCAAACATCTGTCAAGGATATTTTACACTAGTTAATGTTGAAATCGCTTTACCATTAAAGAAGACCGTTAAAAAGTGTCCTGTTTAGCGTTGATGTAACATAAAGAGATTTGTTTTCATTGGCTTTGCTCCTTCATTTCCAGAACGATAATTGTATCTTGATTAAATGCTCTTGTAATCCCTTTACTACTACTTTCGACTCCAAGTCTGATACCGTGATTATTGTATCGTGTGTAAAAGTTGCTACTGGTAGATAACAAATGTAAAACTGTTGATGTTTGTATATATAAATATTTTTATTTTAACTTTATTCCAAATTGTCATTATTATTATTAAAAAGGTTTGAAATTTAGTTAATTTACTATGTATGTAGTTTGGTAAACCGAAACGCTACCTCGTAGCGTTGTTTAAACTGGCAATAGCATTTAATTGGTTAACTTTGACAAAGCTAAGTACACTTTTCAGCTATTCCATTGTGTAAACATACTTATTTCTAACGGGTGTTTTTGCATTACAATTATACAAGAATAATGAATTAATATTCTGAGAATTGCTAATATGAAATTAAAATCATAAACATAATTTTTAGTGTAATACAGGTTGTAAATATTTAAAGACGTTTTAGTCACAGATGTCGAAACTTTCTTTGCTAATTTTAATAGTATTCGTTGTCCTAGATCTCAAATTTTACGTGATTTTATTTGATAATGGATTCTGTGATTATTTGCATAAATTTATTTAAAAAAATACTGTGCTTGTATTTTATCAAGTTTACATATAGTAAGTCTATATTTTGAATTTCTTAAAACTACTATAATAAATATGTTATTTACACTATAATTTTTATAAATTGTTCCAAGACGTTTAAATAATTTTTTTAATTAAGTGTAAAAATCGCACTAGTAAACCTACTTTAAAAACAAAAATTTTAGTACTTTTACATATGTCTACGTTCTTCAATCATTATTTTAATTTGCTTATTTAAAATAGAGATTTTATATTTTTTAGTAAATATATTATCTTTTTTTTATTTAATTATATTTTTATTTTATTTATATATTTTTTAATGCTTGAATTACTTAAGCAATTTTTTGTCTACTAAAAATATTGTTTTTGACTAGATTCCACCCTGAGTTGCACTGGCTGCGAAGTTTACGCCCTCTAAGGTTTTCAAACCCTAAATAGATTAAATCTAAAGTGACAAAAAGAGATTGTTAACAATTTTTTAAAATATTTTGCTTCATTATCTAGTAAATCTTGACAGAATCAGTAATACGTTGCTACCTCTTTCTTACTAATGACTTGGCATATCAATTAAAGCATATTGTACTTTATTGAATGAATCCTGTGCTATGACAAGGTGCGATTGTACAGCTTCAATCTTTTGAGATTTAAATTTACAGCACAATTTTTTTCATTCACGTTTATCATTCATCAAATATCTTATTGACACATTTTTTTTAGTATTTACTAATTACGTTACGCTGCGTATTATTTCATTTTTTGTGAATATCACAATAAAGATATCTCTTACAAAGAAAAAAATATTTCAAAAAATCTATGAATGTTTTATTCTTCAATATCATTAATTTTGTTATTATTATGCAATTACTGAAATAATTAATGTGGCTTCAGTTACGAATGGGGGTTTAAAATTCACATTAACTTTAAACGATTAGATAGTTAACGTCGCGGCATGAAAATGTCGCCCGTTAAGTTTTAACGATCGAATAGTCGAAATGACAGCGGGGATGTTAAAGGTATTTTAACGGGGTTAGGCTCTAAGAAAAGTCAACAAAGTGACCTATTTCTTTAATCAAGTACATAAATGAGTTATTTTTATTTATAACTAAACATTAAAAAAATAAGCGACATCATCCTTAAGCCATTTTATAAAATAATTAGATGTCCCATTAAAGTATGTGTATATAATAAATTTGGTAAAATAAATTTTAAATCTCGGGTAACTTAAAAGATTTTATTATTTAATATATTTTAAAGATAATTTGACGTGCTTTGTAGCTGCATGTAAAAAATATATAAGTAGAACAGTCTCAGCAGCATCTTTTCATGTAAGAAAACCTACTTTATTATACGGTGCCCGATAAGGATAATAAATATGTATGCTGTGGAGCGATAATAAGGACATGAATAAAAATATTGATATCGTTACATTCTACCTAATATCATATTCCCCATATCATTCTTATCCATTATTCAGTCGCCGAGCGTGAAAACCTTGCCCGTTCATTTTTATTAAAATTAACATATGACATGTGAATAAAGGTTCCGTATCCAACCCCATTGTGCTAGAAATTTTTTTTTTCTTCGTACGACAGCGAAAAGGCGCACTTATCAAAGTCGCTCGTTTATTACGAAACGGGTAAATTTTATATCATTTTCTACCCGCAATGTGTTGGCGGACGAGAAACTTTTTAATATTGAACGCCCGCGCGTTTAACGATCGATTTTATTGGAGAAGTGTTTAATATACTTCGACGTAGTCGTAAAAGTTTTCGCAAACGCCTTACTGCTACTGCTTGCGCTTTCAACGGAAAGTTTGCCTAAAATTATTACGGTGTATAAAAAATGGTTAACATGCGTCATAAGACGTGATTTTTTACCCGTGTGCATCGTAAAATAATTTTGCTCTGAAAGGAGAAATTATGGCTATAAAAAGAAGAGTTAAATATTTATGCACTCAGTTAGCTTATTTAAATCGATCATTGAAGAATTATTTTTATAGCATAACCATAAAATTAATGTATTGTATAAACAAACACTAAAATTCTATTGGAATTCGAATTCTAAGATCGTTATTCAAATACTCTTAAGTGTCGTTAAAATGCTACACAGTCACTGGATCATTCTCTTGGAATTACTTGTGGAATGTCTAAAAAATTTTGTGTGAACTTAAAATAAAATGGGCCAAGTTAAAATATCATACATTTTCGATTAAAATTAAAATAATAAACGCAAAAAATATTTAATTGCAGTAATTTTAATTTAATAATTTGCTCGTTATATTTATTTTGGGTAAATTATATTTTTTCCACTCAAAAATATTAATTTATTTAATTAAATTAAGTTATCCCAATGCGTCATGATAATGAAAAACAAAACATAGTATTATTATAACATATAAAAAAATTAAATAGCATAAAATATTAAAATTAAATGATACGAATCAGACAGCTGATATTAAAAATGCCATATAATAATTTGTTTGCTGACAGCACCCTTCAATTCCGAGGGGTTAAGGCTGCGACTGAGGCAACATAAACACCCCCCATAGATCTGGGGGGGGGGGGGTACTGTTACTAAGATGATATGCAATTCCAGCTAGCAAGCGAGTGCTCGGGAGAAACATTAATATATCTCCAATAAAATATTTAGTACTACGGGGGGTAGGGGAACCACTCACCTGGCCGTCACAAGCTGGGTGCCCACCCGAAGGGTTGGACTCGTAAGTTCCTATAACCTGCAATGGATTATATGTAGTTATACTTAAACACCCTAAAATAGTTCAAAAATCTTTAGCGACTTGTAACTTTATGCGATAACTCAATATCCAGTCCCTGAGAAAATTCATGTTAAAAATAACATTTTATATATTTTTAAGATCGTAATATAATTTATTTAATAAATAATAAAAGGTACGAGTTAACCCTTTATATGCTACAAATAAACATAAAAATTAACATATAAGCCATTAAAAAATATTAAAAATATATACCCATAATATTTATCTGATAATTAGTCGTGTTTCCTTTGCAGCTTAGTGCTGCCATATAGTGAAATTTCTAGTCCAGATCAAAAGCAATAAAATCGTGCGATTGAAATTATCAAGCGTTGACTTTTTATAACAATATTACGAGAGAATCCAATAAAGCACATCTAAACCAAATTTTGTACAATAGAAGAGCGCAAAAAACAATTATCCCTTCTCAGAAGTCAAAAATCCACGTCAAAAGCAATAAAATTGTGTCGGCGCCATCGCAGTGGGAACGCTCGTTACCGAGCGTTCCCACTGCGATGGCGCCGACACGATTTTATTGCTTTTGACGTGAGTTTTTGCCTTCTGAGAAGTGATAATTGCTTTTGCGCTCTCCTATTGACCAAAATTCGGTTTGAATATTCTTTGATCAGCCCTTTTATTTTAGAAGTACATAATAATATCGGTAAGGATAGCTATCATATTTTTAAAACATAGTGTAATATCGAAATGCAGACAAACCATAGAGCAATATGTGAAATGCGATGTTTGTCTGTACTAATTCTTCCGCTTATTTTCCCCTGAGAGATGAGTTAGTTTAATTTATATTTTGGATTTGACCTAACCAAAGTTCTAAAACTATAATTAGGTTAGGTTTGGGTTTGAACAACAAATATAGGTTTGTCAATTGTCAAATTGATTTTCATAGATAATTAAGAGCAGTTAAATTATATTTTCGCTATTAGAAATATATATCTACTGGTAAAAATGTATTTGGATTTTACTAGTGACAATATAACTTCACCAAAAATACACATTCATGTAGCATGTATACATCAGATGTAAATAAATATTGATATGTATGTAATAATATATATTACTACATAAAGAAAAGCTGAAATCATATAATTATACTAGCACCTGCCAGATAATTTATATTTTCACTGGTAAAAATATTAATCTACATGTGAAAATGTATTTCGATATGATTTTACTGAAGTGACATATTTTTTGATCCTCTTTTAAATATTAAAAATATGCGGCCTCTGCCTTATGCAAATTAGATTACGTGGTGCAAATCAAGTTTGACATGCCTGATCTATAGGATACACATGCGTTTCTAGCAGTGTTAAAAACAGTTTCCTTTGTAGTGATATTTTTCAATGATTTATATAAGCTGACCTACTACTACATGTCGATTTGTTGATGCTAAAACAAGTTTAACCTAAGTACTTAAGAAATGACCTCAGTGTATTTTGCAAATTCCTATAAATATTTGCATATAAACTTTGTATTGTACTATACATAAATTGCTATAATTTTAGTATTAATTATTTGGATGGCCTCAATATGTATTTTTGTAAAATACGCTTGCATGTTTCTGTTTTTATACATATGCAAGAAAATCGTTTTAAAAACTTAAAAGCTATCAAATGTCGGGTTATTTACGCTAAAAGAAAAAATCCTTTAAATTGTGGATAAACATATATTTTTGAAGTATATTTTGCAAGATCCCACACAAGACTGTTTATTCACGTGATGTTTTCAAAGTAAACATTTTTTAACTTGGACCAGCTTTAACCTTCGTTTAAAACATCGACCTGAATGTAAAGTTTCATTTATTTTTATGTAATTATTGAAATCATACCATCTTGATTGATGTTCAGACATAAAAAACTGTTTCCAAGACCGTCAAAGTGACTGACAGTGATACGCCATCGGCATCATCACACGCTCAATTTACATACAGTTATTTTCGCAATAAATTACCATAAAGAGCTAAAAATATTTATATTCAAAGAGCATTCGCGAAACTTCCGAGCGACAAATAAGTCCTGGAATTTCTCAATATCGCAATGGCACCTTATCCATAAATTCAAACATGTCTATTTATAATTGGCGCTTACATTGTTTAGATGTTGGGTCGTCGAACCAATCAATGTGTTGAGCTGTATGTGAGAAGATCCCTGATCTTGTCATCAATATTCAAACAAACCATTGCTGCTGTGAACGATATATTATGCATATATCAAGGTTAGTCCAATAAATATCTGATCTGACGTGTTTCAACACATGCAAAATTAAATATGAAGTAGATGTATACATAAAAAATATACTTTTATAGAAAGTTTTAAATGACAAATAAAATAAATTATTCAACACGAGCTTTAAAAGTTGCAATGCATTCAATGTTGTACCTCATTACATAAAAACCAAATTGAAGGCCCAATACTTTTATTTAAAAGTATCATGTATTGTCTAAAGACGCGTTTCGTATACATTTGCTTATCAACAGTATATTTTATGCGATATCTTAAGTATCTGAATTTATAATTCAAAGCGCGGTATTGCACATAAGGCGACAAAAAATACAATGAGAACATAAAACATTACGCTCCGACACTTTGTCGCCGAATATAAATAAGGCTTCTGTCATTAAATGAGGACATGGAAAAATTCGTCTGGCAAATCCCGGCCACTGCTTAAATCAAACAATAGACTCGCAGTTATAATTGTTGATCGACTTATTTAGTTCAGTTAATTTCGTCTAATGCTTAGGCCCGAAAGAGTGTGTTTCGTAAATTGGTGGCAATTAATTAATTGGCCGAAATTATAACTGCTGCCGACTTGTAATTAGGGCTGATGCTTAGACGGCGATAAATCTCTGAAGGTCCAAATTGAGATGTCTATCTCTAATTTCTTTTAAATAGAAGCTTTCAGTAGAAAAGTGTTGAGTCAATCACCTTTGCCATATATATATATATATTTTAATAATAAATATAATATATTTAAATTATTATATCATCAGTCAAATCTACATGTTAAATTATTATATGAACAAAATAGCCTTTGTTTACATTTTGTGTTGCTAGAAACACAGTTCTATTTAGAATCGTATGAATGAGGGTTACTCGTATGCTTTATTTACGAAACAGCAAAACTTCTCAAGTCAGATAAATATTTTTAAGCATTTAAACACTAGGCAATAAAAAAGCAACCGTAAACAATCAATTACTTATACACTATATATTTTTTTACTAGATATTTGCACCGAAGTAAAAATACTATTGATTCAAATTAATATTCTTTATACATAATGGAATTAATCGCAATTTTAACGTTTATAGAATTTTGATATATTTTTTACTATAGTAAACATTTGATAAGGCAAATTTAAATATGCAGCAGTGAAGATGATGTAATTTGCGGTAGATTTGTTTATTATACATCTTTCTGGTAAATTTCAATTTATGTTTATTCAAGTAACTATAATCTATAATATTATATAATCGTTTGCTTGTAGTAAAAATATAGTGCAAAAAATAAACTAATATGTTATTTCAATCAAAAAATGAATAATTGTGATCGATTCGTGATTCGAATATACAATACAATGTATAGTTACAATGCCTTGAATTTCTTCGTTGTTTTGTTGCCAGTCGAAGACTTCAATCCGATGGTATCTGGTTGATTATAGCCTCGGGTCTTGTTGGCTTAGTCTGCGTATCGACGGTTAGCGATTTTTCGTCCCGGTCTTAATTTAAGGTTGTATTTGCCCAATCGTCCTTTCGTATCGTAGGATAACAACCTTATCGTGATTCCGCAATCTCGGATCATCCCTTCGGATTCAAGGACTTTAAGGATATCTATCTTTCAAGCTGATACTCTTTACTGAAACGCATTTTCTGGATTACGGATTTGATTTGATTCTAACTTAAATTTAATGAATTATTTAAAGAAAATTATAAATCGCAAACACAGTTTTGTCTATTATTAACATCGTCTATAAGACTGTGTGTGTTGTATTAACATTTGTTTGTATGAATAAATAGCTTTGAACTCATGTCCGGGGGTTCTCAAAACAAAAAAAAATATTTTATTTTATTTCAATGCTCGAAATGAAAGTTTAACATAAACTTTTCTTACTGCGTTTCAAACTTATAGTTAGTTTCTTTGAAGTATTACAGAATTCTAAAGAGTACCCGTTGAAAAATCAATCCCCGATAAATCGACATGAAAGTTTTTTATTTCTATAACTCGTGTGAAATGCTATTTTTTATAATACTTAATTAAAATTTGATATACATTTAACTGCTATAAAATAGTATTTGTCGTATTTAAAAAAAGCAGATGATTGATTAAATAGATTGACATAAACTTACTAAACAGTCCAACTTGTATAGAATCAAAAGTCAATATAATTTAACTACGTATCTGAAATATTTTTTTATTAATATAATTATTTCCCTTAATAATTTAAAACATATTTTAATTAATATCTCAGCATGTTACTTTTTTTATTTTAATAATATTTAAATAAAATAATGACTCAATACTTTTTAGTAAAAATTAGATTGCCTTAAAATGTAATAAGGTTTTGAAACCACTGCAATATATGATTTAAACCACACCCTCCGATCGTCTGCGAGTGATGTTTTGCTCTAATTTGTTTACAGTTCACTTAACAATGATTCACGCTCATAATTGATGATAGCAATTAATATATGTAATACATTTAACGAACATACAAACATGAGAAAAAGGCAATTAAATTTTAATTATACACTATATTTAAAATATTAATTATACACTGTATACAATTAATAATAATAATTCAATTAAATCTCGATAGAAAGCTATTGAAATCAAATAATTTTAATTGGTAATTTGAAATGCCTATTTTATTACAATCTCTTTATTTTAAACATTTCTAAGCTAAGTTATTATTTTAATTATTAATTATTTAAAATATAACTTGAATTTTTTTAAATATTTTAAAACGTTATTAAATATATTTTTTACTATAATATATATAAATGAAGTGATAATAAAGTATGTTTTTAATTTTTTTTTATTTAAACCAAGTAAGTAAAAACCAAAAATTACTAGTTAAATATTGAAATCCAGTCTAGATTTTTATATTTTTTTTAAAAACAGCTGTTACTACCTTATATTTTTTATATTTCGAACAAGATAAAAATTAAAAACGTCTCTGAATTGTTGAAAATACGGGATTTATGTTTGACGACAGACAAATTTTATGGCGTAACTCTGTGGAAAGCCCCCATATTTTTTTTAATATATAGTCTGTAACGTCTCAGACTAGTAACTCTGAGGATGCGGGATCGAGCCCCGGCACTCGAATTTGTATTATTAAAAAATGCGCTATAATAGAAAAATCCGGCCCCAACTGCAGTGACATTTATTAGTTATAATTTATATTACATATTCCCAGACTTTCAGTCTTGTGTTTAATACTTACTTGTAGGTATTTATTATATCTGATTAGCTTACTCAGTTGGGGCAGATTTACCCCGTTGTAACGCATTGGGCTTAAAATTGTCAGGTAAAAACAGAATATTTATTAAAAATTATAATATAATAAGGCCAATTAAATTAGATGAGAAAATCGTAACCAATTTTTTTCCATTTAAATACGTTTGACTTCTATTGAAAGTCTATAAGAAAGCTTGCATATTTTCAAACATCTGGCACAGCTTCATCTTTTCTTATGCAGTGGTATTATATTATTTTTTTAAATATTCGTATAATCTCTATAAAACTTATAGCATTTTTTTTCCAACAAAAATTCTTGAGAAAGAAATAATAGTGCTAACGTTGGTTTTTTATTATTATTTTGGAATTCATACCGTTTTTTTTAACTTGATGGGCATTTTAGATATTTGGTTTGAATACGATTACTTAAAACCGTTACAATCGTTTACTTGATTTTATTGCTTATAATCACAATTTTTTTAATTGAGTCAAAGTATTTTTTACGTTGCTCTAAACTCTAAAGCAAAGTTTTGTTCCTTGGTCCTTAATATTTAACAAATTAATATTCGCAAAATATTGTTTGGCTCAATTTAAATTGGAAACCTATTTTTATTTCTCATTTCAACGCTTAAAACTATTATTTATTTTATAAATAGTTTATGGTTTTCATTTGCAGATTTTCGTAGTAGTTTAATTTGAACTCAATTTAAAAAATCATTGTTTTAATAAAATTTATGTAGCTTATTTTTGGTAATTTATATTAATTTCACTATAATTTTAATTTTTGAGTTTTTAACTAAATAAAATTAAGCAAATGTTTATGAACCATAGATTTAAATATTTATATTTGATCATGTGGGTTTTCACACAATTTCATACATACTTTTCAGCTTAATATGAGCTACACTACTCGTCTAAATATATCGTGAATTTCTCAAAGTACTAATCTCATTTCATTATTGTTTCTTATTTTTCGGCGATAACCTTAAAGTATGTCTAAAAATATATAGCATTAAAGACTGTAATAAACTTAAATTTGCCATTGAAACGCTATGTGTGTGGTCATTCACTAATAGATAACTTTTTATCATAAAATCTAAAATATCTAAAACAAGAACTCAACTTAATTTTGCTTATGAAATTCAATGAGCTTTGTACAGAAGTGGTTACTAGTTCGATTGTCCTATTTTTAGTGGACTACAGATTCTATCAGCATAAAAATTGCAATAAAAATTGAAATAGAAAGTTGTGGCTAAAAATTGTAGTTTAATATATATGTATATAAAAAAATATGTCAACTACCTTTTACCCTAAATGGTTGCGAATGTATGCGTTTAAACCGTTCATCATTTCAAAGTATACATTTTTTAACGATCAACGATTGGGAATTTTTAAGAGGTATTTTTTTTTATGTCTCTCTTAATTTTTTTATATTAAATAAACACTTCACTGAAAAATAAATATTATCTTACAATTTTATAATTGAGCTTAGTAATATAATAATTAAATACATAATAATGACTATTCTTATTAATATATTTTTTTATTAATAAACAACCTCAGTCCTCGTTAATAATTAACGAAAAAAATATTGAGCATCATTATGTCTCGTTTAATAAAATTCAGTTGCGCTGACTTGCTCATTTTTTTATTTATTTTTAATAGAGTTGTACAATACGTTTTTTACTACAAATACACAACACGATAATAATAGATTAGATGCAAAGTTACGCGCTATTTTTTAATATATCATTAAGCCATTTTCTTGTTTAATGTGGTTTTTTGCCTTATAATTTTGATAAATTATAGTGATATTATTTTTTTATTGCTTTAATAAAAACGCTAGAAGTTCATTACAAAT
The DNA here is from genome assembly GCF_051122295.1 of Plectrocnemia conspersa. NCBI lineage: Eukaryota > Metazoa > Arthropoda > Insecta > Trichoptera > Polycentropodidae > Plectrocnemia > Plectrocnemia conspersa. Next base: position 7,648,801 of record NW_028277174.1, on the reverse strand, counting down.
AAAACAAAATATTTCTTTGTAAATACCCAAAAAAATCATTTCATTATTAAATGTTAAATGTGCAAGAAATTATACAATATAAAAAAATCATTGCTTTTATCAATCGCATTTAACGAAGAGAGATAAATATTGTCTTGTTGTTCTTATTATGAAAGTAATTGATTAGCAATGATATTTTAATCAGCTTTCCTTCTATAAATACAGTCATTAAAAAGTTAATCAAACTTCAATATATATTTTCAAACTTACGTAATAAATTACTATAGTACCTTAGATTTGGTTTTAATAATTTAAAAAAAATAGACCATGTATGTTGTAAAATTAAAAAAAAATATTAGAAAATTAACAGTGAACGAAGTTAAATCTAGGATTAAAGATGCATAACTTTTACTATATTTACGCATATTTTAACCATAAAAATATTCTAGTATTATGGCTTAAAACTTTTAGTTATCAATATGCAATATACAATTAACTGCTTATGTATTATTTTATTTTAAGTCGATCTTAATTTTATTACAACCATAAAGTTTGGCATGCAATTTTAACGTATGAAATATAAAAAGATTTTAGAACAAACACATTAATGCATCAAGACATAACAATAAAAATAAAAAATATTGGCGAGAAATACAAAAGCACCATATGATGGCCAAAGAATTCACTTAAATCTAAATAACGAGTGCTAAATATATAGGAATAAAGCTTACTTACATGCCAAAAGATTTTTATTATTAGCATATTTTTATATAATACTTAGATTCGACCGCTAGAAATCGAAGCAAGTGCATTCCAGCTTGCTACCTCACGATTTTTTCTATGCCGTTCTTCGTGCATGTATTATACATATATTATATGTATAATGTATAATTATAAATTTATTATGGCGTCCTAATAGAAACATGCATCCAAAAGAGATATATTATTTCTTGATAATCTTCCATGGGATTTATATACAAATTTTCTTGACGTACAACTTCCTCGATTTGACGCAACACGATAAGACCCTTTCATTAATCATCTAACACAGACAACCATTATACAGGTTTCAATTATGGCTTTCAAATCAGCGGGAATTGAAAATTTCTCCAATTTCACTAAAAAAAAGGTACGACTCCGTGTATGTTTTAGTGTTGTAGCCCAACCGCTGAGTATCATCTCAGATTCCGTTAATTAAGCGATCACCAGAGGGTATAATAACACATTATGAAGACATTCAAGTGCGTAATAAAAGAAATTGAAGCATCGAAACGAGTTTTTAATATAATCAATTCATTCATCAGGGGGATTCCGCTCGCAGGAATTCCTCCACTGGCACTATAATTAAAAATTTAAATGAACTGTTTCGAGTCTCATTACACTTGTCTGCGTTTTTTTTTTATTTATTTCATTCTTTGTTCTGGACACTAGACTGTTACAAATTGGTTTTATCCAGATGGACTTAGATGTACTCCATTGTGATGTAGAGTTATCGTAACAGGAATCTGTAAAAATTAATGGAAATTCTCGGTTAACCACATTATGTAGAGTAGCGACCGATTAATGAGACTTAAGAACTTCTCACTGATAACAAAATAAAAAATAACCTATTTCATTTCCTTCTCGAGAAAGTACACGTTTTGAGGATTACGCAAGCTTAAAATTAAATATTATGCATTTTATAATAATTCCGGGTAAAAATTCAGCGAGTGAGTTCGTATTTTTTTAATAAAAAGCTAAATCCTTTTAATGCAGTACGAGATAAAGCACAGTTTTAAAAATGTAGCATGCACGGTAAAACATTTTTTATGCTTATTAATAATCAGACAGAGGTAAATAAATATTTTTTATAAAAAATATATATTCTACCTACGATGTAAGTTTGAAAGGTGCAGTCATGTGCATTTAAACGAGAAAAATGGCCCACCGGTGGGTTATTAATTTTCGATTCTCAATTACGACACGGCACCATTTCTGTGATATAACTGTCCGTTGATGGATGCATCCAGGAACGCCTATTCGGCATCCAAGCACACCGAAGGTGGACATAATAGTGTTGGGATGATTAATCTTAAAGTGAAATCTAGAATCTGTTGTATTGATTTGAGAGCTATCCTTTAAACTGATATCTGATATTACAAACATACATGATAATTAATTTATCATTAGAAAACAAGTTTATTACAAATTTAGATCTTAAAATTAATTGAGCCTGGCATAAGGTAATATAATAGAGAATATTATCAAAATAAACATAGGTATGCATGACACAGAAACATGTTACGGAATGTTTAAAGGATGCACTTAAAAAATATAGCTTTATTAAATACAAAATTTAGTTGAAATTTTTAATAAAAATAGTCTTGGTGGTAGTAATTATTTAAATTAATTACTTTTCCTGTTTTGCATATGGGTGAAAAATTTTTAGATAAAAAAATTAAATAATCATAAATTTTTGGTCTACAAATTTTTAGTCTTTTGTGAATTTTTTGGCTTAAAATTACCTAAAACACCTTATTTTTCTGATTTTCTTAAATTAGGTATCTGAAAAAAATATGGATTTTTTTAGTGTTTTATGCCCAAGAACTCATAAATGGCTAAACATGTTTAGTCTTTAAAATTAAAAATCAAAAAAGTCATATTATACTTTTTTCTATGTGTACAATTTTTTTTATTAAAGACAAATTAATAGCCTGTTTTGAATGAACCAAATTTATAGCTAATTGACTAGGTTTTTAGGGTTTTCATCTAAAAAAGCTATAAACTTTTACCCTTTTTAAACAAGTTTTTAAAGTTCGTATTTTTAGAGATAAGCTTCTTTAAAGGATCTTAAGGCCAAAGAGGTATGACTTTTTAGCCAAAATAGACGTTGGTAATAGTTTATTGTTAAGTTGTAATACTTAGCAATAGGAATAATGTCGAATTGGAAATATTTTGTGGTCTAAGCGCTGTTGAAAACGTTACGTCTTCCGTTATATGCATTAAGGGCTATTTTGTATTTTGTTGTTGTTATCGGTCTCGGTCTGGTTGTCTATCGTCTTAAATTGTGTAATCGTCTAATCGATGCGTATGATTGTCTCTAAACCTCTCGTCTCAAATCACTTGCTTGTCTGATGATGAAACAAAATCTCTTATACTCTTGATTCAAGTCGTCTCTGCCGAATCAGAGATGCAAAAATTGATTGGCAAATTGCATCGCTAGAATTTTCGACCAACAAAGTATGTGTAGTATAACTACAAGGCAAACTTTTTTAATCGTTAAAGCAAAGTGTATATTATAATAGCGGTTTCCACGCCAAAAGACGCATTGTCTTTTGCATCCTCTATGCACAAAACGGTTGTTTTCATGCTACTTAACGAGCAAATGTGCTAATAGGGAGGTAAAATCTCTAATTGTGATAATATATTATCTATTTTTCATTAGTTCTTTTGTCATAACGCGTTGCTATTTATTTTTCATAAGTTCGTAATTGTTGTCTAAATGACTAGCGTTAACGGCACAGTTGTGTGTACCTTCTACAATACTCTTGAAAATATCCTAGTGATACAATAACTAAGAAAAATACTAAAATTAAAATATATAAAAAATTAATACGTCTGATTGTATTTTAGTATACAGCTGTAAAACGACGTTTGCACAAAAAGGTGTTTAATATTTAAACCTGTCTTAAAGCGAAGTCACATTTTACAGCTGTTTTAATCGATGGTGTTTTTGGCTTTTAAGTAAAGAAGTATTAAGACCACATTATGTAATTATTTAAACATTGATTAAAAATTTAATTACATAAAAAATCTTACGTTGTTTGTAATGTTAAACTATTTATATTTTGTTAAATGTTGTAGTTCCATTAAATTGAAAAAGTTTATTTTCTCAATCGCATATTATTTACAAATACTAATACTAACATGAATGTTTTTAATTATTGTCATGAATAACCTTATTTGAAATAAACGATTTAAATTTTATTGTTAATGTTTTTCCTAGAAACTATTATTTAACATTATAAATTTAATAATTCATATTTATGTAATAAATTTTCCTTGTTTTGAATTTTCTGGCTTATTTTATTTTGCCAATGCGGTGGCCCCATTAGGATTTTTTTCTATAGCCACGCTGAGATTTAAGGAGGCTTAGACTAGATCATTAGCATGTATAAAACAAAGAACATAAAAACTTACTTATTACGCGTTAAAAGCGCCATAAACAAAATGCTCTTCACGACACTGCACGTCTGCAAGCCTTTATTTTGACAGAAAGCAAATCGCAATTATTTTTCTAAATACCACCGATTCCAAAATATTATGTAGATACTTGTAGATATTATTTGTGTTTGATTAACTTACCAATTTGGTACTGATTTATCAAGTAACAACAAAATATTTATAAAAAAAAACTATAAATTATCTAAAATCATTTCCCCTTTGCAATGGCCGTTCAGTTTCTTGACACACGCAGAAACAATATGTTACATTAATAAACAAGTTTAATGCGAAATGAGAAATGCGAGGTTACCAAATATTTGAAGATTAATATCCTAACGCTCACGCAACTTCAAATGTTCCGCTAAGAAAACAGTCAGGGATACACAATTATATCCTCAAAGCATTGCTATTGCCTAAGTGTTGAGTAATAAAATCGGTCTAAGCAGAGCAAGCGTATAAAATTGCATGCATGGCGCATATACAGCCAATTCCATTTGAAATTTGATGCCATTCGAAACCTAATATCTCCGACTTACGCCAACCATTTAGAGAAAACAGCCGCTTCCCTCTTGGTCTTGATATAAATTTGAAACAATTGGCGTTGAGCACAGTTGTGATTAAAAATAATTACACGTATATTTACGTGATAATTTACGTTTTTTTTAATATAAGATTCATGATAATCTAAGAGAGCTCTGCTAAATTCATCTCATGCATTTTTTACCTATAATGTCGCATATGTAACGATAATTTTTTAGCCAGAAGTACGTAAATGTAGGCCATGCAATAATTACGAGCCAAAATCACTTATAATTTGAGATTATCTCAATAGAATTAAAGTCGAAAAACAACTAAAACAAAGTCAATATCAAAGATACTTTTAAGAAATAAATTAAATTACAGAAAAACTTACTAAAATAAAGAATACTACATACCTCAAATGATTATATATATATATGATCGTATTATGTTTATTCTTGGCAAATAGTCTCATTCAACTATGATTGAACATTCTCACTATATTTATTACCCGATGATCTAAATCCAACTTTCATTGAATCATGTATTATATATAAAATATGTATGTATATTCAAAGCTCGCGTTAGATTCATGGATATTTATTGATATTATATTATAGCAATAAAACGTTCTAGATATAGTATATATTTCATCGAGCTGCGCTAAGTTTCGTCAAAAGGGACCGAATACTAAATAAACATCAATACGGCATCGTATATCTTCACGGGTGGGCCTTAAATTTACATAAGAATAATTTAAATCGAGAAGCTGGACTTTGTCAGTAAGTCCAGATCAAAAGGTCACACACGAGACTTTGCAATTTATGGAATCGTTCTTCGTGTTGATAGATCTTTCATATGTTAGTCATGGTCTGAGATTCCGTATTATTTATAATACATAAATATATTGATGAATATATAATATAGTCGAAATAATGCATATCAATCATAAATATTTTTTCATTTTATCGAGGAGTCTAGATCAACATTTCATTAAATATTAAGCGCCAATTGTACTTAATTATTTAATGAATTATTAAAATATTTAATTTTTGCTATGAAGAAGGATTAGATTCGAATGTAATCCATCTTCATTGTTGCGTCCGTAGATACTAATCGCATTCGTCTACCACATTCCATTATGGAACAAATACGCTTGACAAATACTCACCAGCACCCTAATCTCGCATATGAGAATCTTTTTTTTTCATTATATTATACCTCAATGTGTATGCTTTTTTGTAATATTGTACTACGTTGCTGCTAAGGGATTACACACCCGCAGCGTATCATTTTTGAGTGTCTACCCCTGAAAGGAATAATTTGTCATGCATGTCTATGAATATAAATGAGACAGATATATGCTATTGTTAATATCACATATAGCATATCAATTCATTACTTTAAATTTATATATATATAGAATCACAAATATTTATTAAATTGAATTTTTATGTTAATCTATATCACCAATTTGGTGATGTATTACGTGTCGTTGATGATTTTATGGAGGGTCTGAAGTCTTCAATTAAATCCGGTGACTTTTCTTAGCTTTCAAATTAAAATTCTGTCTAAAAATATTGATGAGCTTGTTGCTGACTAAAGCTACAATATTAACGAATAATGATCTCAACATAAGCCAATATGTATATATATCATATATAGCAGTTTATTATTAACGTTGTATATGTTCTACATAGTAAATTTAAAATGTATATTTCTAAAGTATTTCACTTAAACAAAATCAAAAAAAAATTGTCCCTATGTATTGGTAAGCTTGAATTTATATTTATTTCAGCACTAGCTCGTTTTTTCAACACCCAAAGCGCGCAATTTTCTACAGTCTACAAAATTCATAAAAAATAGTATTGATAATTATTATCATTCTTCATAAAGTAAATAAATCATTTAATTACTTTATAAAACAATAACAAGTTAATAAGTAAAAACTGATCTTCTTTCACTTATTTTTTGTAAAATTATAATTTAAGCAACCTTCCATTGGTTTGAAAGGTAGTTTTAAATTCACCACATTTTGTATGATCATTGAAACCAATTTATTGTCCTGAATAACCCCACAATTTCTTTGCCAAATTTTCTTCCCAGACTCTTTGTCGCATACACACTGTTCCATGGTTCGCATTTTTTTTTTAAATTAAATATAAAAACGGTTTTTAGATTAAGTTTTTATGTTGAATTAATTCCTTATAATACAATTAGCTTGAATTTAGTATTAAATGACCCTCGCTCAATCTTCATCTTCTCTATGTATTTTTTTATAATTTTTAAAAACAATTATTTGTTGTTTATTATTAAGCTTGATGTAGATTCAACTCTTTATTTTCATTTTAATAAAATATTATTAAGACCCTCAACCCTTTAACAAAAAAAAATATATACAAATTTTACAAGAAGATAAGAATGCCTGAGTTGAAAAAATTCTAATATGCTTTAAATTAAACATGTATAGGCGCATTTTTGTATGTAAGAAAGCACTCTATGCATAGCGAAATTCAAATTAAAACAAGAAATTGGCTATGCCTCGCAATATGAGATTCCTCGCGATACGTTTAAAATGGAAAGGACGAGAGAGATCTTAATATTTATTTAATGCATACCTTGACCTTTAAACCCTCACCCATGTACAAATGTACCCATGAGCATACATATGTAGGTTCCAAGATTTGAAAAGCGACGCGAGCGAAAGGTTACATTGTATTATTCACGCGAAGACAACTGTTTATGTTTATTTCGCAAAACGCACATTCTATTGTAGGACATAAACGTACATATGTACATAAGTTATATAATATTAAATTTGTCGAAAATTACGCGCGATAAAACGCGACGCGGAAAAAATGATAAAAACCTAGGTGGAAGCGTAAAAAGCTCGACGGCGCGGAAAATGTATTTTTATAGGACCGTCGTCTCGTCGCGAAAATATGTGAAATAAAATTGCAATGTGACGGATTTATTGTCGGAACGTGCGAAGACCGATTTTTAAACTTTTGCATTTGTGGTAAGCTTTCAAAGCTTAGGGTACGCGAAAGCTTCTTCGCCGATTTCATGCTACAAGTGGCAATTGGGTAATAAATTCCAACACATTACATAAAATGTTATAAAATTACCTACGTAACATAAAATTCAATAAAATAAATTCATATTCATAATATATTTTAGTACCAATGATTTATTATCGCTTGATCATTGATGATATTTTCATTCAATTATTTTTATCTTCCAGTATACATATACAGGTGTTTAAGATATGACATTGAATTGATTATGAGATAAACATTTGTGTCTCTTCAAATAAATTTATATTCCAAAGAGTGACTTAATTTATGGCTTAATAATTGTTTTGGTACACTGTTAATCGAAGCTGCTTTAAATAAAAAAGTGCAACGCTAGTAATCAAAATTTTCTGGAAATAAACATATTTTTGACTTTAAATGTGCTTGTGCTATATACATATATTACAGAAAATATAATACCATTGCAGATTATTGTGTTTTTGTATCTTTACTTAACATATTTCTCATTTTATATAATATACCTATTTTTCTACCATTTTTTAAAATATGCATTTACAATGATCCTTAAAATTTAATGTTTTATCTACAATTGCTCCAAAATATTTTACCTTATTAAATATTTCTATAATAGAGTTATATATTACTATTTTTATATTGTTTTCTAAAATATCTTTATAATTAATAAACATATTTTTTTTTAATCGTATATCTATTATATTTAATTCATTATTTAGGTTATCTACAATTTCTTTAACGTTATCAAAAATTCAATAAATTAAAGCACAAACAGATCTATTTTACATTTTTTATATGATTATTATATCAATAATATATAATATAAACAACAATGGTCCTTATGGCATTTATAATTGATATTCTGCGGTTACAATACGTCTAATCGTAAGCAAAACTGCAGTGTTTGGTCAACAGAAGACCCTACAAATGCATTCAATTAAAGCTGCAGTTTTTGACAATTTTTTAACACACAGCGTGATGTGGCCCGAATTTATTATTTAAGCATGGCGAACAATATCTGTGGCCGCAATAAATATTTATATCTAAAAAATAAGTGGTTTCAATGAGATACGCACATGCCACACAGCTTAAAAAACTATAGCACTGGACGCCACTACATGCGGTTTAAAGCCACTATTTTTTGTGAAGTTACTTCTAATCAAAGATTTGTGCTAACAATCTGTATTTATTTCGTATGGGTGTCTTTCTCTTTTTGCCTCGAATATCGTCTTTTTTTGTCTGTCTTTGCCCTTCATCCGAAGGGAAAAATTGTCGCATATTAGCGTTTAATGTCATATTTTGATTAAAAATAAATAAATTTCTGATATAGTATTTATAGAATGGTTCTCTTTTTATTTTTTATTAATCTCTATATTAAATCTAAAATAACAAAACTTTCAAAACCCACAATGACTAATGAACAAACTCCGTCTTGTGTATCCCGTTCGATTCCCACAAAAAATATGTAAAACACGATCTAGATTTAGAACTCTCGGCACCCTTTGATTGTTGACCAAGTCGCGACTGAAATTCATTAAAGGCATGCTTGACATTTGTCTTGCGATTTTTGCGTGGGCATTAAGGGCCATTTCTTAACTAGACGTTATAAATTGGCGCCGGTTTCGCGCGAGCGATTCTCAACCATTTTATTTCAGTATTTTGAATGACTCGCACATGGTGTGTCTGGTGAATTAGTTCTTTGATCTCAAAAAGGGCGAACTTATTTCGACTTCGATCAAATTCAACGCTAACCAGCGCTGAGACGAAAATAATAATATTATTGTTTTCTGAAACAGCAACAGGTGGCATGGATGCGACATTCGAACTTCTGAAGTCTGTTTGTTTAGATAAGTCGACCGTAAAGTTTACATGAATTATTTCTGATGTACCAGTTTTCTGAATGAGTCATTGAATAGATAATTGTGAGATATTACTTCCTTTGCGGCAAACATTCATTGTCCCCGAACAATGGCGGAAGATTGGGTGAAATTGTTACTTGAAACTATTAACGTTTGTTACGCATTTTGATAATGATACTACGAAGTGATTATAAATGTATAATGTGTTACGCTGGTATGGTTTGATATATATTTTGATTGATGTTTTATATTCAAATCAATGTATATATTTTTTAAAACCATAACAAAAATAATGCAAATGAAATTCAGGCGAGCCCCTAAAGGCATAGGCCAAAGATTGTCATATACTGAATAGCAATGAATTTTCTTACCCTTGTACAAAAACTGATGTTTTATATTGTCATTTTATTTATATTTTATGAACACGTTGATTTAGGTCTAAATATACAACAGTTCATAATAAATATATTACATAAACTAGAGTTTATATTTTGCTGCCCGTTTTCGAGTTTTTTGCTACGGCTTAACATTAAAATAAATAAATATTAGGTTATTACTAAACTATTCTAAAACCTCTCGCTGCGTGACCAATTACTTATATGTTATATATGTTTATTAATAAATATAATTTACATGTAAAGCGTATAAAAAATATTGCAAAAAATAAAACTATTATATTTAATAAAATCGGGGCATGTTATTTGACGAAAATAGCATTCATAAAGATATCAAGGAAAATAACATTAAAAATTGCATGACTCAATGAAGAGTAAAATTCTCAGTTTATGAATAAAAAATGGTGGACTCAATCCGTCTGCGTATTTTTAGCTCCCATCTAAGCTGAATATTGAGCTTTCTAGATGCATTTTGACCCTTAAACGATTTTGCTTTGAAACCCGCATTAGAATTTTACTAAATGCCAATACACTAGACAAGATCTGGCTTTAACAGCGATGGTGAACTTTATTTTGCAATAGGTCAGATTCGATTTAAAAATTCTATAATTACTAGTAGGGTCAAATATTTTGGCTAAGTAGTTTTATAATAAATTTGTATATAATTTTTATGTGTAAAAAAAAATTACAATATTTCCTGAAAAGAAATCTTAATTCACTAAAATTGTTGAACGAATCATTAAAAAACGTATATAAATATGTATATATTCAGAACTACTAGAAGGCGGCTGTAAAATATTTCAGCGTTGTCTGCGAGTGAGTCTTTGAAATTGGAGTCTTCGCTGGCATGTCGAGTTGTATTATAGTCGGCTGTGTTGCCTGTAGAGTCTGCGTCTCACACATATGCCCAAATGTCTCATTTTTTATAATGCTGGTTCGAGTGGTTTTCTGGTGAATTGCAAAATAAATTGTTTGCGAGCTAATCGCATCGCTTCTTTGACATGCCCACAAAATGTATTTACGCATTTAAAAAAACGGTCTAGATGGTCTCTCTGGCGATCAGTTACCAAAGGCAGAATAAAAATAGACTAATTAACGACCCAAACTATACTGTCTGGTTGATGGCCCAAAATCATTAATATCCCTGGCGCCTCATGGAGGGAGGTGGTTTCTCGGAAAACCTTTTGCTTGATTTAATTTGAATACGCCAACACTTGTAATTTTTCCTAGGAAGTCCGTATCGCGATTTTATTTTTCTCGAAAAGTAGTTCCGAGAAACCTCGTTATCACATTTGTCCTAGCAATGGTCGTCACGTATTTTAAAACAAAAAATATAAAATAATTTTTCAAACTGTTTCGATTGCCAAAATCCAAAAAAAATTGGAAAAGTCTTTGTCCCAAAACTTGCGTTAATTTACTGTGACCAAAATGATCATCCATCAACAAGGAAACAAGACAATAGCTTAAAGGATGCAACCACACAAAAGCCCTCGTTACGACCACATAAATAACACTGTTTTGTTCTTACTGTAAATATTCTCCGTCATTGAGAGAATATTTCTTTGTTGTGAAACGGTCACTGATATAATAAATCACCTGATTCACAAGATTCCTGTTGCGATGCAATATGACCTTGGACAATACCCATCAAGTGAGCGTCGCTTTCTAAAGGCGTATACCTATTTAGCCGTTCTAAAAGGTGACTGGAGCGATTGGCTGGATGATCACTGCATAATTGTGATTGCTCAGCAAGCTTTGCAGCCCTCGATACTTAAGTCTGAACTCTGATGAGCAGAAGGCAGTTACCATCAGCCACTTGAAAACACCAACAGACGCCCATCGCCCACGAACAACATATGATCATGGACTCACACATCCCGCCGCCAGCTTCTCCACCACCGCTCGGATAATTTACTGTCGTTGTCACCACACCAATCAAAACTCTAAGGATCGTCCACTGATATCATCCTTCCGCTAGCTTATCCACCACCGCTCGGAGAAAACATCTCGCCATTTATCGTCTGTCGCAACACATGTAAATAAAATGTAATAAAACTTCAACTAGATTCCCCCCTGAGTCTTACTGACTACGAAATCACACCCTTAAGGTTCTCAAACTTAAAAACGTATCGAAACTGTCAATTAATTAATGCAATATTTTGATTCTCATCACAAAAAGTGACTGCATATATTATTAAAATGACTTAATATTTTTATTTTTTATAATAGAACCAAAAACAATTATTTCAGTTATTACAAAAAAATTAAGCCTATCGATACTTTTCTCTATTAAATAATTCAGCGAAAATAGAAGGTATATTTATTGCTTTCACTATCACATAAAATTCATTTAAAGTAATTCCTATCAAAATTCTAATTAAATTTAAATACCGATAATAATGGATAACAATAATGAAAAACATTTAAATATTTTATTATTTATTATCAATCTACAATAATATTTAATAATATGATGATTAAAAAATACAAATACTATAATTCTAAATCTAATTTGTTTTTATGCATATATTATAATAATATTTAATATTTTTTTAAAACTATCTATTATATAATAATTATAAAATATATTAAAATAGGATTTAAGAGTCAAATAAATCTTATAATATAATCAACGGAATGAATTTCGTATCTTACAAATCGTTTATCGTACATTTTTGATACATCATTATTATAAATATATTTATACTATATACATTTATCATAAATAAAAAAATAGATAGCCACCACCCTATCATATCACAGCTAAAAATAAAGTAACTAAAGCTGCTGCTTATGTTATTGATTATTTGATATATTTTTTCATTTATAATTAGTTTACATGTTTATTTATATTTAACAATGTACATATTTAATACAACAAAAAAAAAAACGAAATTACATTTCATGGCTTAAATTTATACTTTTTCTTTTATTAAAAATCGACAGATCACCGTTAATACTGTATCAATGGAAAAATCATCTCGTGAGGTACTCAAATTATTTTGCAATCGCAGAAAAAATCGCACATATGCTATATAAGCCTTGTTTTCATCCGTCGAGCGATAAATAAAAAAATCGATTGATTCGGAAAAGCATCGCCTTGAAAATATATTATCAAAAGACTCACTAATTGAAATATTCCTTCATGCTAAGTCTCAAAGATAATATTGTGTATAATGCACGAGATTCGCGTAGGAGCTTTTCTCGCAGTTGCAATGAAATACATTTTAGACCATTTTTCTGCAAGAGGATTTCCAGTGGATTTCCAAGTACTTCTTAGACCGGCGGCGCTACCCTATACAATATTTATGTCCGGGATTTGCTTTTATGGCTTTGGCCATTATAGAATTTTATCGTACAATGCACCGAGATCGCTGTTTTCAGGGGGTTAAATGACCGGTTTAAGTTACCGCAGCGAGATACAAAGCTTTCCATTTGGTCGAAAATAAATTATTCCCATCCCGTCGAATCCTCTTTGGTTAATTATGTTTTAGTAAGCTTCGAAGGCGGAAAAGCTCGTCGTCAGTTTCGAGTCATCATGCCATTTATCATGATATTTGCGAGAGCATTACGCCTTTTTCGCCAGGCTCCCATGCCTTGGCAGTGGTATTGTAATTGTTGGCACCATTGCTTTGTACGTGCGCTGTCTTCAGCCTGTAAAATATGTTTTATTACTATTTTTCATTGAATACACCTATAAGAATTTGAATATGCAATAGCTTTAACTTCTGTATTAAATGAAATTCATATTTTTAATAATCATAAGGCGCAAAAGAAATAAGTTTAATTATATTATAAATATATAAAATATTTACTAACCTTGAATATATAAGTGTCTTTGGAAACTATCTCTTGAAGTTCAAAGTAGTCATCCCAGTCGTTTTCAGCGGCAACGACGCATCGGTCCAAATAAAGAGGCTCCCTGAGGAGAGCAGCTCTTCCACCCTTATCCCTAGCAAGCACCAAACTCGCCTCCCTCACCCCAGTGTTTCTTGGAAAGCACGGCCCTCTAGTATCGCACGGTTTATACGACGAAGTTGGCTGAAAATAATATTTTCCATATATTTTAATTATCAATATATACAACGTACGCAGGGATAATAAATAAATTAATTAAATTCTCGCGTGCATTTATGGAACCGTATCTGCGAGATACAATTCAAACTTTTCACAATGCCGTCGACAATCTGGTTGGCTTTTATTAAAATTAAAATAATTAAAACCGCCCCCTAAAAAGAGACGTTCTTGCTATTATTAACACTCGTTCTGACGGAAGAATCGAGACGAAAATTCGTATCGCTTGTAATTTTTCCCCTGCCATACTACCTAGACGGGATCTCAAAGGATTTAATTATATAAAACGACGACGGGAAAGAGGACAATAACTGAAACTTGGATTGAATTAATTCGTTTTAATACCGCATAAATATGGAGTGTAAACAACAATATTTTGTTCGTTAACTTTGATTCGATTCGATCTATAAATTATGTAGAAAATATTTTTATAAAATATTTTTAACTAGTTTTTATTTTATTTTTTATTGAATATATTTTTTTAATTGTATCAGATGTCATTTTATTATTGCACATAAATTATAAAACAATTAAACTGTGTATAAATATGATCAAATCTAATAATATGTCAAATTTTAGCTGTATTCTATAATTTTTTTTGTACTAAGTCCTCGTTTTTTGTGAATTAAAGTTTAATATTTTTTAACACATTACAAGCTTATTTTTACGTTTTACGTTAACTTTCAAAGTAAAAAATAAAAATTTATATTTTCTTAATGGATATAATATATCGTTGTTTTCTTTGCAATATTATAAATTTAATTCCCATATAAATTTATTGTTCAAAATAGGAAATTAAAGTAGGGAAATGGACGAATAAAATAAAATAATTGGTTCGGTGTTTCTGGATTTTAAAAGGGCATTTGAATACATAAAAAAAACAGATAGTTTAGATTTTTATATAATATATAGTTTTAAAAATAGTTTTAAAATAGTTTAAATTATAGCTGCTATATAAAAAATTGTAGTTTTCAATATAATTTAAATAGTATGTAAAATGAAGGTATCGTATGGAGTACCACACGGTTTTAAATTAGGTCAAATATTGTTTCGTTTTGTATAAGTTAATTATCAGTTAATTACCATCATTTAGTAAAATATTTGAAAAAATATCCTCATGTGCTTAAAAAATCCTCAAGCGCTCAAAAAATCTTAAAATTAATAATAAAATTATTAATTAAAATAATAATAAATAATAGGAGGCTTCGTAATTCGTAAAGACCTGCATCTTTCACGGATGCAGATATTTACGAATATAAATACTTGAAGAAACTTTAGGGGATCAATTTCCAGGAGATCAATTGTCAGGGGACGACATATCAATGGTTCCAAATCTTCAGTTAAATGTACTTAATTATTGGGTTTCTTCTTATATTTTTTTACTTAAATTGTAAAATATACTTTTATTTTTTTGTGTAACATTAATTTCATATAAAATATAATTGAAATAAAAAATTATTTTTTTTGTATTATAAGTCTGAAATTTTAATTTAAAAAACCTAAATGACCAGACTTTTTAGTGAGTCACCTGTTATATTTCTTGACGCATCAGTATCTCTTTCTAAAAATGAATATTAAATACTTGGTTTACTGATAAACGAAGCGAACGATAAAAAAATAATATTAAAAATAATTCGATTATTAGAAAACATAATTAACAAGTGACTCACCGGTGAGTCGCCGGCGTTTAAGTTGTTAATAAAATGCCCCTTTAGAAAATATGCAGTCACTATTATAAGTCAATATGTATAATATATTGCATACCTAACTTTTCAAAGGCGCAAAGTTTATTTGTAAGCTTTTATTATTAATTATCTTTATTTTTTATCTATTTAATTATATGCACAGTTTGTATCCTTTCAAAATCACGACTGATTCACATTCACCAGCAATTTGCATACCTCCTACGCGCTTTTTGCTAAAACTCGTGTTACATTTACCCTCTGACATTCACGCTTCTCGTCTACTTCACGCTCGATCTTTGCTAAATCATCCATTTATGATTAAACTTTCACCAAAATGACAAACTCAAAGTTAATTACTTTTCCATTGGTCACCAGCAGAGCGTTGATCGGCGTCAGTTTGATGGTCCTTCCTTTCCTCCAGTTGTTGTCGTTCGGTTGAGTGAACAGTAGTTTGCCTTCCATTGCGAATCTAAACACACAATATATTTATAATAAATATTGCTATTGCACTGGTTATGATTAGATCCGTTTATTAACCTTGCTTCGTCATGATTCCATTCTAGAACGTCAACGGCCAACTTTCTCAGTTTGATATTGATCATGTCCATTTCCGAGCTGCTCCTTCGTCCGTTGTTACTGTTGGATATTCTGCGCCAAAGCTTCAGCGTGGTCACATCTTTGGCTTCGGAATTCATATGGCTAAGATGCTGTTCTATCTTTTGTTGCGCTTGTCTCAATTGTTCGCGACCTTCCAGGTGATGTGGGGTCACTTTGAACAATCGCGATAAGAGCAAAGGGTATTTCGTCACTCGTTGAACAGGAACCTTGATCGATAAATATGGATAAATATCTTTTATATATATTGTTTTATTATTTTGTAATAAAAATACCATTAAAAAGGAATTGAGATTCATTCGTCTCAGAACAGTGTTCTCCATTTGAGACACCTTGAGGAATATCCTTAGCAGTTCTTTCTCTTTCTCAAGGCTGGACAAGAGCATCGAAGCTGCTCCTTGCCTGACGCAGTAAGACGTGAAGGCGTGCAGCATTGGCGCCGATTCCAACATCAACTTTCCAATATTAACGGTCAGCAAGTCCTAAAAAGTATAATAAAATAATCGGTTGCCAATAAGGAAGTATGTGTATATATGGCGCAATTGACTGAATTGTGCAATTGTTGTTAAATTACATTATAAAAATTTTCAAAGTCGAACCCGTCACGACTTCGATCTAGGCGACAATAAGAGTTATTGTTATGACCTCAAGAAAAAAAGAGATTGTTAAATATAATAATGTCGCGTTTCACATTTTATCAAGGAGAGATTAACGCGAGATTTATCGGAGATTAAATATTAAAAGACAAAACACGCTATCTGTTAATTCGGCTCAGATTAGAGCGCGGTGAAAGTCTGAGCTCTTTGTTTGAGAATTCGTCTATTATTCATTCGAACCGAACCAAATAAATATAACGCGTAGAACGAGATGAATGAGATGAATCTCGAGACATGATTCGTGACAGATGGTTGCCGTTTCGTCATAATAAATCGTAAATCTGTGAAACATCCGTTACGTTCGATGCATATGCCTACGCACATAAATATAGCTTTTATATAATTCTACAATACAACGAAAACTGCTTCTGGTATACTTTGCAATCGTAATAAATTTATATCAAATCGGCTTAACTCATTCCTCTTTTATTTATATCCCATAATTAATAGAGAAGCTTTAATATATGTATATATATATTATTTTAAATACATAATATATGGATGTGTAATATGTAAATTTATAATGTAATAAAACCAATCGACAACTACCGTTTTACGCGTCCATGAATTGATCTTATCATGATGACTTTGAGTATTCAAAATATGAATAGTTAACGGTTTAAATCGGGTAAAGTGGAATGTCATGTTATTGACTTACATACGTTTGAATATGAAGCACCTGTGAAAAACTAGCTGTTAAGTACAATATATTAATAATAAAATAATCTTACTTCATCTCCTTGCTCTATGGCTATTTCTAGCGCGTCTCTCAGTCTTTCAGCTAAATTCTGATTATTCTCCAATAGTTCTTCAACGTTTAAAAATATCGTTGAAAGCTGTTCTTGCGTCAAAAGTCCAGCTACTAACATAGGTTGATAAAACTCTTCTAGTATAATTTGCAAGTCTCTTCCGTACTTTTCTTCAGTTTCTACAATTTCTGTGATGATTTCTTTGCGTTCGGCTCGCTTCTTGCCGCATTTGCGACACACCAAAGGAGCAAACATTACTCCTGAAAGATGATGAAATATAAACATCGCACACAATTCAATAAAAATATATTCCGCAAAAGCTTACCTGATTCCGTTACTTGCGTCTCTACAGGTCCATCACAATCTTCACATAAATGTATAGGAGCAGTGTTATCCAAAACTGAACTTGGCGGTAAGTTGTGACTTTGCCATCTACTTCTAGAACACTTGCTCGTTTCTGAACCGACCCCAGAATCGTTTCGTTCAATTTCACTAGACGACTTTTTACAAGCAGTCATTTTGTCGTTGTCGATGTTCGAAATGATTAACGAATTGTCTTCGCTGGAATCAGAGCCATTCGATAAATTGCTTACCCTACTGCTGAGATCAGAATTTTGCCTCTGATGATCTATTTGCCCCTTGTTCTCGCTCTCATCTTCGTTGGTCAAATCGTTAGAGCCATTAAACGAGTAACTATCTTCAGGCACTATACCTCGCTCTTTGGCGTCCACCAAATAGGACAGGATGTCGTATTTGGAAGCGCCTTCAAATATGGACCGAGCGGTCGTTTTCTTATCGTCGTCCATCGACGGCGGAGGACTCAAAGGCAAAGGAGGCGGTATATCACTTATCTCCTCATAAATTGGATCTTGATTCAATCGTATAGATTCGTAATGGTGATCGTCGTCTAAGTTATGCGATATTTCAATTTCAGATAACGTAGCGTCGACTAACATCTGATAGAACTTTGATCTTGTTGAGTTTTCCTCTTCGGTTGATATTTCGCTGGCGCTGGCGTTATAACAATCCGACAAAGGTTCAAAATCTGAAGAAGTGCCTATTAATCCGCTCTCGTACTCCATACTTTCGTATGGGGGTGAGCAGACTTGGTTCCCTTCGTTGTTATTATGGGAACTTTCATTTCTGACGGAGCCCGCAGGTGAATCGTACAATCGTTCGTTTTGTTCCAATTCCATCTTTACGCTCTCTTTCAATAACAAATCTAATTTTTCATCAGCTCTAAGCATGGTCGTTCGTTCTTCTTGCAATTTCAAAAGAGACGCGTCTATCAATCTTGACATTGCTTCATCATCTTCGTTCGTATCGTAATCTGAAATCTTCCGCGACTCTTTAAGTCGCATCAGCGAATTTTCTATTAACTTAGCTACTAGATCTGTGTCTAAACCTTCAGCTAAATTACCCAGCATCGGATCTTCTAAAAGCTTAGAAACAAAACTGATTCTAGTCAAGTTTTTCAACTCAGATTCGCTCTTAATCGGATTGTCGGTTGTACTGGTTGGCGTTTTAGAAGCGTCGTTGATGGCTTTGCCACATACGTGTGGGACTAGATTTCTCTTCACAGCTTCCACGGGGTTTCTCAGAAGGAGACTTATTTCTTCCGTCGTCGAATCTGATACGTTCTCGTTGCACCTCGTGCCTCTCAATGTTTTGTTATCGGACGCATCTTTGATGTTCGTTTCTTTCTTGCCTTTGTCATCTTCCTCTACGTTAACGTTGATCGTTTCGTAATCGACTACAACTAAAGTCTTACCCGGAGATGTCAGAGTTGTGCTCGAATCGCTTTTTGAATTTTCTAAATCATAGGAACTATCACCAGAGTTGTGTATGTAAATTTGATTGCTATGCTTGGAGCTTGAATCTAAGTCTTCAGGAGAACCAGAATATACACTAATCGTCACCGTGTTTCCTGAACTTTTTACTGTGTTCGTATTGACGTTGTTGACAGTCACTGACGATTGATAAATTGGAGTGTTATTGTCGACGTTCACAGTTGAATAACAATCATCTCCGCTGATCATGATGGAAGTCTTTTTGTGGTTTTCTTCAGTTTGAGTCACAGATAATCTGTGCACGGTTCTGGATTCATAATCGGAAGAATCTTCGGCCGATACTTTCAACGTCGTTCTTTCATCTGTATCGATCGGAATGGTTGCGATATCTTCCAGTAATCGCTTGTCTCTAATGAATCTAGTTTTGACGTAACCTGATTCTTTTTTGGGTGAGCTGTGAGGTGTTTTTCTTTCTCTGGATCTCGACCTCGGCGGTGGCGAAGGATTTAAAAATTTGATTTGTTGCGAATTGTTCATTGTTGTGGATTTAGTTATCGGCACTATGGAAGTCGATCTGATAGTCTCGCTAGCATCTGTTTTGTTGCTGCAAACTATAGTCACCGATGTTGAAGATAAGCGATCTGGTTCAATGGACGGAGATGGTGGCGGAGGAGGCCTGTCTTTGGGTCTTTGCGGTTTGTCTATATTTATGATCTCCACTAAGCTATGCGTGCTGATGAACACTTGCCTCGAATGAGCTCTCGATGGACGCGGACGAAGTGCCATTGTGTCCATGAAAGAAGGCGGTTCTGGAGAACCTTCGAGTGTTAAACGCTCCGACTGGCTCCGCCTCAGCGCCACTGCTCTTCCTGCGGTCGTAGAATCTAAAATAAAAAAATAAACAATAAAATTACATATCTCATAGGCTATTAAGCTATTATTGACCATTACGGTCGTTGAAAGTAAAAATAAATTTCATAAACGCTTTCTTTTTATCACGTATTTGACCTTTAACGTAACGCGAACAAATTGTGATTTGCTGCTAATATGCAATAATTTTCAATGTTCACATAACCATTATATAAATTCATGATTGATTTTTTGTATATTTTATAATGGTATAAACAAATTTAATTCGCTTATTAGACCTTTCTAAACTGATTTTCTCTTCTCCTTAGTACTCCTTTAAGATCGGCAATCAAAGTCGCATTAAAATCGCTCTTGAACTTTCCAATTTTTAAAAAGAGACCATAAGGTCCGATGAGGCAAAATCGACCTGAATTATCGATATAATTATTTTAGAAACTTGATGATGTGAATCACGGAATTGAACTTGATGACACCTAGCGTGATGGTGTTTCGTTATCCGACAATCTCACTCAGAATGCACGCTGGGTCAACGAGGCAGAGGTCTAAAATTCGTATTGTAAACCTCGACAAAAATGCGAGAAATTTTATTCCATGTTATGTTTTATTATTTTATTTCACTTCTAACACAATGCGTTTGATACATGACAAGAATAAATTTCTACGCGACATAATGAATGCGATCCAGAGAGTCGAGTGTCTAGTAATGGAGTCACGTACGACATGACATATGTATGTGGCTTATCGTCGAAATATTAATATTAATTCAAAAGTATATGCATTTGCATATAATATACAAATTAAAAAATGTAACCATTAATTTTATATCAGGGAACAAAGTGCGTCGGCGGATGTTTAGATATGCAAGTGGATATCTGGGTCGCGTCAACTATGAATATTTTATGTAATCGTTGCAATATATATTTAGATTCAATAACAAGGTTTAATTATGGCCGTAAAACTGACCATCTTGTAAAATATAATAAAATTCGCACCATCCGCACAATTTTAATCGCTTATAATTATATCTTGATTGAGTAACTCAATTAAGAAATTATTATTTATTAACTCTATTATAGACTAGATTTATACTAATTGATAATTATGTATATATTACCTAAACAATGTTTTATAATTGAAAGAAATATAAATACTTTAATGCAAATGTCCTCACAAAAATATGCTATTAAATATTTCGTATGATTAAGAATATTTTACTCTCTTAAATTAAAAAACTTAAGTAATAAAATATATCAATAGTTTTTTTTATTGTCACTGTATGGTAAAAATATTATTCCAATAATAAACTCTATTTACATGTATTCAGGTTTATTATGGCCAAAACTTAGTAGTACTGGCGTGACGGATTCTCTCGACTAGCAACCTCCGGCGCGTTCGTACGCGCGCAGTTGCGGGCCTGCGCCCCGTTAAACTTTATAAACACCATGTAACTGTTTAATCCTCAATAAAAAATACTACTGCAGCGGCTCAATCTGTGTCTATTTGCCACCCGTCCTTTCCCGTCACAAAAACCCATAAATATCCATTCTTAAAATTTAAAAACTATTACTTGTAAGCTTGTTGTAGCACTTTAAAAACCATTTTACTATCTTGAATTTAAGATATTGTCACTGTTTCAATAAATGAATGTGGTATACTGACTTTTGACACAAGGAATATGTATATTATCAGTACATAATAAAATCTATGCACCTACAATTAAGAATTAGCAATGTAAATTTGTCAGATTTAAAAAAATGGCTTTGTCCTTAAAAATTGGCTTTAAAGCTGTTTTCGGATAAAATCTGTACGTGTCCAAAAAATGCGATAAAAAAAAATGTATAAATACACATTTATTTCGTATATTCTTATTGAGTCTCTTTTAAAATATATTAAAATAATATTAAAATCTAGAAAGTTTGTATTTGAAGCAATAAAAATATTTTAGGGTTTCTGTTTTACTATTTTTACAGCTGTAGAAGATCACTTGTAAAAAACTATTAAAAATTTTATAATATTAAAATAGAGAACCTGAAGCATATATATTTATCTGTATAGTAGATATGGCATATAAATGACAATGTATAGCAGTCATTTCATATAAAAACCATATGTAAATTATCACTTTCTTAATAATATTATAATGTAAATTACTCATTTTATTTAAAATACAAAAGTTTGTACGAAAGCTTTTCATCCAATATTTACAGCTTAACTTATTTTTTTATTATAAATAATTTATTCTTTAAAGCTTCATTGCGATTTCTTTCAATGATTTAAATTCTCATAATAAATTTCTCTAGGCAATAGTCGCAAGAATGAAGCGAATTTTTTGTCTTAAAAAAATGCGAAAAATTTTTTTTTCTTGTACAACATAAGTTTTTGATGTCAAAAAAAAATTTTTGACATAAAAATCGATCATTTTTATTTCAAAAAATTAAATTTTGCAATAGCAGAATGGATCACGTCGAAAAACAAACTTATCTCAAATATTTTCTAAATAGTTTTATGAAAAATCGAAAAAAACTATTGATTGTGTACAAATAAAATATCTAATTTAATCCTTAAAATCCCTTAGTTGTTATAGTTTTGATCGATCATCACAGATAAGATTTCCCTAAATTTTTATAGTCTTAAGAAGGAATATCGTCAAAAATAATACAAATTAAATTAAGCTAGTTTGCTTATACATCTAGTTACATATACTAATTGTTAGCTGTAAAAATAGTTTACAAATAATTAATTTTTTTGGCTGATTTTAGTTTGATATCTTACTATTTTTTTGCTGTAACATATTGGGCTAGTGCCTTTTACCTTAAAAATAAATATTTGTAATATTTGTAATGTTATAGAACTACTACATACAATATAATGTAATATTTGGCGTGAACATTTTAAAATTATAAAACATTAGTCAATACTTAAATATCAAATAAAGAAAATATAATAATTAAGATGTGATTTCTTGTCTATATAGATCTTTTTAAATAACTATATTTTTGATAAATGGATTATTTATACTAAGAATAATAATTACTTAAAAATGATATGAAAATATTACGTACAAGATTTCATTCAAACTACATTTTCTTTCATGATTTATTTAATTATAATCATGATTATAAATTTTATGAAAAATCATAAAACAATTTGTTTGAACTAAATTATTTTTTCCTTTTATTGCTCAGTTTTTAACAATAGTTTTTAAATATTTTGATTTATAAAATTATTATAAAACTACTAAAAAAGAATGATTTGGGATTATAAAATTAATAAAACCTGCCCACACATATTTTTTAATGATAATTTTCAGTGATAATAACTTATTGAAAGCCAGCAAATCATACGTAGCAATGAAATTATATTAATTAAAATATTCTTAACATTAAAGTTAAACATTTTTTTTGTTTAAAAATGCCTAAAAAATATCAACTGTTTGGCTTAGAACGATTAATGTTGTTTTTTATTATTTTTATGGTGCTTTTAGTATTTTTTATTGGCAGAATATGTCATATATCTGTTCATTTAATGTGCAAAATAACTTATATTTAAAAATATACCAAAAAAATATTGAAATAAAATATTTTTGTGACAAAAATTACCATTTATATTATTTTTTTAATAAATATGTCTTTAACTGATATCTGCTTAATCATAAATAATATATCAATTGAGCTAATTATTAAACTGAGGAAAATAATTCATGTTAAACTATTTTCACAATAATATATGAATTAACAAAAATGTGTTATTAAAATTAATAAAAAAATATTTTAAATCAATAAATAAGTAACTGTTCATTATATACGTATTAAATAAATTTGGTAAATCTAACATAATTGAATCTTATTGAATATATGATTTCACGAATATATCAAACACATACAAATTTAAATAAAAATTATCTAATCAAAAATACCGTTTAAACATATTTAGAATTCATTAATTGGATGATCGCGTGAGAATAATATTGTTTTATTTTATAAAATAAGACAACATTGTTGATTCCATATATGTTAATTAGAGTATTACAATCTTTATTGATTTTTGATTTCATTTGCTAACTTCATAGTATTATTAAGTATAAAATATTTTAAAATATATAAGATTTTTTAAATTTGTATATAGTATATAGAACAATACAATAATAAAAAATACATTACTACTAATCTATTGTTCGTGTTTATATTATATATACATATGTATAAACTTAATAATCAGTCATTTTATAAACTTTTACGAAACGACTACATCATTTTTTACTGTTTTTGCGTAGTATGCATTTTGCATACTACGCAAAAATATAAAGTTTTGATAATTGTAAAAAATAAAAATATTCATCCCGCCAATGCCTTAAGTTACTATATTATCAAAATGTATAGGCTTTTGAAAATAAACAAAACATATTTTTGTTCCTCCTTAATATACGTCCTAATATGTTGAGTAACACAAAATCAGTGGTTGT
This sequence comes from Plectrocnemia conspersa, assembly GCF_051122295.1. Lineage (NCBI taxonomy): Eukaryota > Metazoa > Arthropoda > Insecta > Trichoptera > Polycentropodidae > Plectrocnemia > Plectrocnemia conspersa. The sequence goes on along the minus strand of NW_028277174.1, from coordinate 7,623,895 downwards.
GAAACGAGGGCACAGTTTGTAGCAACCGACCAACGTCTGGTCACGATTCTTGGGCGCGAACCACCTTTTTGTTCTTTGGGCAGCTGTCTTTGTTTGAAAACGGCGATTATGGTCAGCGTTTAAACTTTTTATCCATATATACGGCAAACCAATCCCTTTAGACAAATTTACGGCCCAGTTAACAACGGCGCTATAGGTCAAACTGCCGAGTTATATAATATATTATTACTACAACAGATCGCTCTGTATGTATGAAATAAAAAGACGCGATTTTTAAAGGTCGCCGGGTTGTCCGTTCTAATATGCAAAGTAAATAGAATGTGCAAAGCGTGATATGGCAATGAAAAAGAAAACGAGCAACTTTAATTTGTGCAATTTTCGGCAACTGCAATGAAAACGAAATCGTGTTTGTTTTATTTTTTTATTAGTTTTTGCACACTTGCTACTTTTCTAAACGCGGAACGCACGCAACATAAATATAAAACATCGGGTGGTCTATAAGCGACTGTAATTTTAACTGATTTAATGTGACCCCATCACGCGCCGCCACTCTCGCTAGCGTTAATTGAAACGAATGTTGCAAAAAATCCCTAATGACAACGCGCGGTAATGACATTGTCGAACGCAACTATTACTTGTGCAATTTTAACAGTCCATTGTTGCGTTAAAATCGATTCGAATATTTATGTGATGCTTAAAAACCGCAATTTAAAATTTTGAAAGCAAAACCCCAAGGCTTTCGTGAGATTTGAGTGATTACTTTATTATGGATTTTTTTTAAATCGTGATTACTATGTCATGATTTAATAATTGAAATATTAGATTGAATATATAAATTTACTCTAATATGCTCGTACCTGAAACAGAATTGTGAATATTAAACTCATGAACAACAACTATGTTACAAAGGATTTTAAAAGCCACTCTATAACTACAACAGGGGTTGAAAAGGACGTTTCATTTTCACAGTAAGCCAAATACGTATAACCCTGATATAAATAAATTTTAATGCTGTTGAAATGAAAAAGACGTTGAGGTTACACTCTTATATTTTTTACCAAATAATGTAAAAGACTTTATGTATTAAACATAAAACAATATAATTTACTAACCATAAATTGCTGGTGCAATAATTTTCGTTTGAGGACCAATATATCAAATTCGTAGAGTAACATATATATTTAAGTAGAAGACTTATGAAGCTAGATACAAATAGAATAATACATATTTCAATGTTTTTTAACTTGAAAATAATTGTTCCTAAATCTATAAATTAATTTAAAAGTAATTAAAGAAAAATATATTACATTATTATTAAATCTATATACAAATAATAGCATACGGTCTGATTTATAAAGTTCAACAATATTATTTTCTGAACAGATTTTGGCTGTTCAAATAAATTTAATTTTTAATTATATTTATTTGTATTTGTTGTTTATTGTTTCTACTGCTCTTTCAAATGCTATACTACTATACTTTGCAGTGTATATACCATGAAATATTTTTGTTTTAAAATACTGTTTATGCATTTTATTTGCTTGCGAACACTTTTTTATTACCAAAAAATAAAATTTTAATATTACTGCAACTTTATTACCTATTTTAATAAATTAGGCGATTTTTTAACAAACTATCCCTATAAAATACAACAATATACATGGGTTAGAAATTATTTACTTATCGATTTAAATAGCAGGAAAAAATTTTAATATGTATATTTTAAAGAATTAAAAAAAAAAATTGAGTATTATTTTGCTTCATAATTTAATTACAAATTAATACTTAGACACCTTTTTAGTGTTATATCATTGAGAAATTCTACCAAAAAATATATTTTTAAGAAACACTTGTTATTCATTTTATTTGAATGGCAATGAATTTTAATCGATTAGATGAATTTTTAACGATCTACTCGTATAAAATACAACAATATTCGAACTGTTTATTCTGATGAATTTATACAATTTTATATACTCTTTATTCTTTTTTTACGAGCTATATATATTATAAGAATATACATATTTTTTTAAGGAGATAAAATAAATTATATTTAAAAGTTATTTTAAAGTCTTTTAAATACAATCTACAACTTTTCTATTTCAGATCAACTTCCTGATTTTGCCCCACATCAGTATATTATAACGCTACTCATTAAACTGATGATTTAACGATACACCTAATGGCTATTTAAACTTTCCCTTTTGCCACAATGAAATTAATAGCGTTTGACAATTTAGGTCATAAATCGCCTTTGGCGTGGCTGTGCGATTCTCTGCTAGATTAATATTAAATCGGTTCAATATTGACTTCAAGCTGTTGGGCTTAATTAAATTCAAATTTCATATGTGGTAAATTTGCATTATATTATACATTTTAATTCCTTATTACTTAATTAAATCAAAGTTGCTTACCACTCGACGTCGTGTGCGTGACAGCATTTTGTAGGCTTTGACACCCTTCTTCGTCAGAATTAATCCTAACGTGTACACGCGATTCAAGATCATTCAATTGCTCAACTCTCCCTTCGCTGCTTCCGTCCGATGAGTATCTCTGATCACCATCGTCGCTATCCGGACTTTGGTGGTCAACGTTTTCGGCATGGTTCATATTTATTGGGTTATGACTTCCTACCAACCCCGCTATCTGCTCGTCTTCCTGCCCATCTGACTTCCTCTCTTTGTTGATTGATGTCGATTCATCGCTGGCTTCGGAAGCGTCGTCCGGCGAGGAAGGTTGCTCATCATCGGTGGCGACCTGCAGTTGTGACGAAACGATTTCATTTTCGACCAGAAACTGGACTTTCTTGCGCTGGAGCGCAGAGGATTGGATATTGCTCGAGGACTTGTTAACCGGGGGCGTCGGCAAGTAAAAGTGCGGCCCAGAAAGTGCTTTGTCGGTTGGAGAAGCTCTCGGCTGAGTCTCCGTCGCTCGCTGGACCGGTCCATCGCCTCGTGGCTTCTTCAGTATAGACTTGATGGTCGGATCCGCAGCCGGGGACCGGTTTGCGACAAAAGTCGCCGATGAATTATTCACGGCCAATTGTTTGGTAACAATTTTTTGCTTGTTGTCTTTCCGATCGCTCTCGCTTTCCTCCTCCGAAGTCTCTATCTTATTCTTGCGAGGCGGCCGCCTCGGAGAAGTGCTCCTGCCCTTTGGAGACTTCGTTTCAGTCTTTTGTTCCATATCCGTCGCAACATTCTTAACATTACCACAACTGCTCAATCTATTCAATTGATTATTGACTTCCACATCATCATAAACGAAATCTTCATCTACATTAGGAGAATTAGATTCACCGAATATCCTTATCCGTTGACCTCCAATCGCTTGAACGTTCGAATACGGTCCATTATGCTTAGCGCCTTTCTTGCTCTTCTTATTCAAACTCTCTTGCAATCGCTTTAAATTGAACGTCTCGTCATTATCTAAATCGTTAAAAACATCATCATCTTCAACGATTTGATGCATCAGCTGATTATTCTTATTCTTCTTCATCAAATCGTACGGATTCACGTCGCACTCTAAAATCGACCGCCTGTTGCTCATTTCGCTCTCGTATATCTGTATGTCCTCGTACCACAAGTCCTTGCTCCTGCTCACACTTTTACTCCTCGCTTTTGAACTCTCTGAACTTGGACTCCTTTTTCGACCTCTATTTCTGACCGGCGAAATGCTTTTGGCTCGACTTCTCGAAGCCGTGAACTGGCTGCCCACGTGAGACGAATCCAAAGGCGACGACAGCCTCGTTCTCCGCATGAGATCGTAAGGGTCTGAAGTCTGGCTTTGTGGCGTTAGACTCAAAATGGTCGGTCTCGATTTAGTCGTCGGTTGCAGTTTCATCGTGCCTGCTCTTAGTGTGCCTCCTGAATTCATAATGGGCGGAGGTCCCCTCATGGTTCCGCCCACTACTTGACTTCTCACCGTTCCGTTAACGGGCACCCCCAGCGGGAGACGAGATCCTTTACATTTTTTACATATGCTAACTTTCTTAGAGCTACTTTTTTTAGTGCCGTTAAGATATTCGGGGCAAGAGCACACAACCACCGCATAGTTTTGTACAGGCGATTGCGGGGTGCTTATGATTACGGGAGATTGCGGTTCTGCATATTGTAGATACAACGTTGGGTGGTGCACGGGCGATGAAGGGGATCTAACAGTTCCGTATAACCAAGTTTCTGCATATTTCATCGACTTGGAAAGCGATGAACCGCCTGGAGCGCTAACGGTGCCATATAGATTAGTGCCTGCCGGAAGGCGGAGTGTTCCTTGAGAACTGTTCGGGTTTTGGCCTAGCTTCAACCGGTGCCCCCAAGATTTTTTCGATTTCGAGTCGTCCGTCGTAGTATACGTCATCTGTGAAAAGAAAAAAATGCATTAAAATATGACAACGATAAATTACATAGAGAATAATACGCACGAATGTACATATGTATGTATATAATAATACATGAGTTCGTTAAATTCAATGGCAAATGCATTAAAGCAACCAAGCGGAGCTTTCCCCCATTACGTTGATGCCCAATTATATAAGTTCATTGTTATGCGAATTATTTACATATATACAAGTATTTCAACAGCAATAAAATTGGTCGGTCAAGGTAAAGTTTGTATTATTATTTATTTAAATTTAGAATGATATGATGAATTAATACACAAGAAGAAAAATGGGTGGTTTCATATTATTCTTCAGGCAATTAAAAATACATAATTTTAAAAGTTTATTTGAAATAGTATATATTTTTTTGCTATAAATATAAAGCTTAAACTATATTTTGTATATCTAGCCTAAACGCTGTCTAAATTAATCATAGCGCATTTTTTTAGAATATACACCAGAGAATCAAAAGGCAAAATAAATTTAAATTAAGTATAACTGATTTCTATACAATTTTAATTTTTCTGTTCATTTCTAACAATATATCAAATCTCAAAACAATCATATTTTAAACTTCACTATATGGCAACACTGAGCAGCAAAGAAAACATGACTAATTATCAGGTAAATATTATGAGAAGATAATTTTAATATATTTTAATGCCTAATTAAAATATTTCACATAAAATATGATTTCAGAAAATATGTAGCAATGGTGGCTAATCTTTATATTTATTTGTAGTATACTCGTACCTATTATTATTAATTCAATAAATTATATTATGATGTTAAAAAATATTTAAAATGCCATTATTGTCATGAGGCCCAGAATCATTGTTTTTGGCATCAGTTCGCTCTTGGCAGCCCTGTTTATAAAAATTGCGTGTCAAATTATATAGAGGCAACAAAATATATATTAATATTAATTTTAATTATCATTTAGTGTTTTGTTTAACTTATTTTTAATTAAATAAATTATAGTAATTTAATATAAATTATATAGTATCTGTATAATGAATATTATGTATGTAATCTTATTTAAGGACTGAATACCGTAGTCCGTAACGTCTCAGACTAGTAATTCTGAGGTTGTGGGTTCGAGCCCCGGCAGCGATACTCAAATTTTTATTAATAAAAATGCGCTATTAATAAAAAAAATCAGCCCCAGCTACAGTGACATCTATTAATTATAAATTATGGTACATAATAATTTATAATTAATAATATAGATGTGACCGATTCCCAGACTTTCAGTATGCTGGTTTAATACTCTCTTGTATGTATGCATTATGTCTAATTGACTTAATCAATTAGTACAGATTTGCCCGTTGTAACCCAATGGGCTTACGCGTGTCAGGTTACAACGAAAGATTTAGTATAAAAAAATGTGTCTCTAAAGAATATAAATCTCATCGGGTATATCTTAAAAATATTATTTTAAATTATACATATAAAAGCTAAGTAAAAGTTGAGAAAAATCCTTTATTTTAAATTGCGTATTAGAGTATCATAATATCTTTATTTCTATTCATAATATATGGAAAATATATTGTTATGCAATAGAAGCGCAAAAATACATGATTCCCATATGACATTAATAACTAGAAGTATAGTTAGGCTTAGAAATAAACGTGAACAACAAATATCCAAATCACTGATCGATCAGGGTAAATGATTATATTTATCTTTAAGCTACTCTCATGTCAAAAATAAGGGATAATTGACGGCTTATTGAAAATTTTGAATGTATGATGACTAGATAAGTTTTATTCACTAGAAAATGATGAACCTATAATTTTCTTTATAGCACTATTTTACTATGAGAGCAAAATAAAAGTAGATTAATAAAAAAAAACAGTAATGGTTGTTTATGTAAAGGAAAAATAGCATAAAGGTAGTCCTCAAAAAATGGACCAATCAATGTGAGGAAAAGCTAGGAGTTTAAGTTTTTTGTATTTAAAAAAACTTTAAGAGCTTTAATATAACTCTTAAGAGTCTTAATATTTTCTCTAGCAATAATGTGAATCTAAATATTGTCTCATTTTTATTTCAGATCGCCCATATTAATTAATCATTGCAATGTAAATATATTATTAAATATATTTTTAACATTAACTATCGGTAATTTAAATAAAAAAGTATTAAATAAAATATATAAAGAACACCACAAGTCTCTTGGTGATTACCCGTCGCCAGGTGAGAGGCGGTGAGGTAAATTGAGGCGAGTCGCAGATTATTACACTTCCATCATCCGCAAAGTCGTAAAAGTTTATGACTTATATAAGGGTTACACACACGAATAAGGACACCAGAAACCATAAGGCGCGACCTATTCCGAGTTACGATAGCGTACTTCTCGTTGAACTTTAGACCTCAAAACGCCACACTATTTTTGCACATGGCACATAATGCGTTACCGTACTTGATACTATATTATTATATTTTAATGTAATAACGCCCATAAATATTTTATATTTACGTTTATTATATGAGCTACCTTTTGTCTAAAACATTATTTCATAATAGACCTATCAAAACGCTGCAAGTTTTCTCTTTTTCATATCGATACAGAAAAATCAGAAAACTGATTGTTTATTGTAATAGCTTTGCTATATGAACTTTCATTACATAGTTCTACAAATCGGATATAACTAAAGTTAGATCGTTTCGGTGCGTAGTTTGCCATTAATGAAAACCTTATCCAATCCCTGCTCCATACGATCAAAGTTTTGTGACCATAAATCAAAGCGTAAGAGTTCAAAATCACTTTCACCCTACAGCTCGTGAACGTTGCATGGTATCTCGCTTTAAGATCGTCACGTTTCAATGCCGATACAAAAATATCGATGCATCTGATACTGTTTAGTTTGGAGAAAATATGTGCAAAAACGTGTTACGCGATACACACTCGAGAGTACAGATATTTAATGAAATTTCATCAAACGAACATACAAAGTATTAGGGTGATCCTAGTTAATGAGGACTATGAATGCAAATTGGGCTTAAATATTTGTGTAGGGTTGCTTATTAAAATTTTAACAAACGCACTTCATATGTGTGTTTATAATATTGTAATTTTATAATACAAATATGAGGAATGAGGATTATTACATAAAGTGGTTAAAATTTTTATTAGTTTGTTAATTAAATAAATGTTATTCGGCTTAGAGTTAACTCATCGTCAATTAGGTGAGAAACTGCAGCCGTGTGAATGCTCGTATTAATTTGCTTGGGAAGATAAAACTAATTAATGATAAAATTAGTTGCTGACAACTTTATTTCACCGGTAAATAAAATATAATGCTATTTTTGTTTAATAGACAAAACTTTCATTCAAAGAGGATTCAAAGCCATAACCAAAATAATTTAAATTAAGTTTTCGCAAACGTACTGCCAATACCGTCATACATAGAAATGGTCTCTTAAAATCATATTATTTTTATTCCTTCGACTTTGCGGCTCAAGCCAAGAACTTTCTAAGTTAGTATCGTGCCAAAGTACGTCGTTGCACTTGGTGCATCGCGAACGAGATCAGTTGCATACGTAATTAATGCCTTCGGGCTCGAATTTAGGTCATTATATAATGACGAGAAAACTGCTTAGACATGCAAGATTGAAAATCCAGGAAATCGACTTTGAACGTGAAAACGCGTGCGAAGATGAAGCGATTCCAGTTTTAATGGTCCAATCTAGTCTCATGTCAATGGCGTAATTACTATTTTTATTATGCTACATGCATGTACAATTTAATAGTGTAGTATTTAAGCTGTAATAATTTTATACATCATTTACGCATGAAAATTATATTTTCATTATGCTTGATGATTCAATTCAAGTGAACACTTTTATTCATGACGGTGCATTATGCAATAATATTGTAGTTTGGGGCTATGTACTGACAATCACGAACAACGGCCATAATACCACAGTTTAGCCAAGAATTTCTCTATTATATCCGCAAGCAATTTGCAAGGGACTTGTATTATTTTGAAGCATGGGCGATATTAATTTCCTTTATTGTAAATATACATTGCAATATTCAATTATACATTTTTTAAATAATTATAACTTATACAAGTAATCAAAGAATAAATCATACACTATAATATATTTAAAGTGGTATATTAGTTTTGTAGTCAAATTACGATATTGTGGTTATAATAATGATGAGAGAATCGTTTTAAGGTCAAGCCTCTCAAATTTTTTATTATGCCTTAAAATGTCTGATTTTGAATCTTCTTTTGAGCTACTTTAAAACGCATTTCTAAATGATTTTATTTGAAATTTCATATAAGGTTTAGAATAATTTTAATAATTGTTTTTATTAATTTTATTGATGCTGATATTAACAGTAAATATTTTTACAATATTTCAATATTTTCATACACAATTATAAATAATACTGTACAACAAGTTTTTTGTTACAAAAATCAGATCTATAATCAAAATTTATACATTATTAAGATATCAATTATGAGGTCTATAAATATTCCTAGCTTTAACTTATTTTCCCGCATGTGTTAAATAAATATCTAAGCTTTATTTGTGTAATTATTACTTCTTTATAATGTTTCTTTTCAAGAATTATTTCTTAAGAAAAATTACAAATCGAATCTTCTTTTCTCAAGAATTTCAACATATTATTTTTTTGTTAAAAATAATATTTGCGAGAATATTTTGTAATGTTTTATAACCGCCGCATTTTTTATACTGTTAAATGAGAAAATGTGGGTTTGTGCCAGATGTTTAAAAATATGCATGCTTTCTTGAAAGCTTTTATTAGAGGTCAGAAGAATATGAATAGTAAGAAACTGCTTATGATTTGCAACTGCTTGATTTCACCTAATATTTTCTTTGGTGATTAAATAACTAGAATAATAGTCAAATAAAAAGAAATTGATTTACGTGAAAATCGGATGACTGCTAAAATGTATAAGGGATTTTCCAGAGTTTTTTTTTCATTTTTATAGAGCCTTTTTTGTTAAAAATTATATTTGTGTAAATAATTTTCAACCGCTGCATTTTTTAAACTGCTGAATGAGAAAATATGGGTCCGTGCCAGATGCTTAAAATTATGCATGCTTTCTTGAAAGCTGGAGGTCAGAATAATGGTAAGAAATTGATTACGATTTTCTCAAGTTCTTTAATCGGTCTAATCTTTACTTTAGTGATTTGAGAACTAGAATAATAGTCAGATAAACTGGTTTGCATAAAAATCGGCAGATTGCTAAAATGTATAGAAGATTTTCCACCAAGTTTTTTTTTCATAAAATTTTTCATATAGCCTTTTTTGATAAAAATTATATTTGTTCCAATATTTTTTATTGTTTTACAACCGCTTCATTTTATATACGGCTGAATAAGTAAGTTTGGGTCCGTGACAGATGTTTCAAAATATTCATGCTTTTTTAAAAGCTTTTATTAGATGTCGGGAGTAGTCAAATATAAAAAATTAAATTGACCATTTTTCAACTACTCTCATCGACCTTTATATTTGCTTAGTAGCTCAAATAACTATTTTTTTAGAAATCAGCAGTTTCCAAAAATATATAAGTAATTTTTCAAATAGTTTTTTCACCACTGTTTTAGATAACCGTCATAGAGCCTTTTTTGTTAAAAATAAAAAATTGTAGAAATATCTATAAATATTATACAACCGCTGCCTAAGAAAGGGTGGATATGTGCCAAATATTAAAAAATATACATGCTTTTTGAAAACTTTTATTAGAGATTGGAAGAATAGAAATGACAAAAAATGTATAGTTTTTGTATTTTTATTTTACTATTTATTTTTTCCACTGAAAATTTCTTAATAAAAAAGGATTTCTGATTCCTGTATAATTGGTATGTGTTTTTTAAAAAGTAATTTTTAGAATTGTGTGTGATAATGTATTTACTAATATGTTTAAATAAATAATAAATGTATTACCATTCTTCAAGTTTTCTATATTTAAATTACCATTAATAATATAATTTACATGCTAAATAATTGGCAAAAAAATATTGCAAAATTAGAAACAGTAATTGTATTTTACAAATATAAAAATGTACAATAATATACTGTATTATTATAATCACATATTATATAAAATACATTTATTTTTCAGCAAAAGTTTTCCCAAGTATTTTTGAAAAAATCATTAAAATTCTCATTTCATGAAATATTAAAAACATTGAAAACCTGAACCTCTATTTTTTTATAAAATACATTTATGTTAATTTAAAAATAAAAATTGTACATAATTGTGGTAAATTAAATAATGCATTTAATAATAAAACAAGGGTAACAAAAAAAATTGTAGAATCTTCATAGAGACATTTTTTTAAATAAAAAATTGTAGAATTTTTTTAATATTATACAACCACTGCATAAATAAAGGTGGATCTGTGACAAATGTTAGAAAATATACATGATTTTTAAAAGCTTTTAATATAGATCGGAAGAAAGAAATCACAAAAATTGTATAGATTTTGTATTTTTATTTTAGTATTTACTTTTTCCACTGAATTTTTTTTAAATAAAAGGATTGTCGATTCCTATTTAGTCGCTTTTAAAAAAGTTATTCTAAGAACTATGTGAGATAATGTATCTACTTTTTTTATATTTTAATTACCATAAATAATATTATTTACATGCTTAAATATTGGCAAAAAAATATTGCAAAAATGAAAACAGTAATGATATTTTACAAATATAAAATTATTTTAATAATCACATATTATGTATAATTATTTTAATGTTTTAGTAAAAATTTTCAAAGATTTTCGAAGATATTAACAAGTAAAATTAAAATTCTAGTAATACTTGCAAATTAAAAATATCTAATAATAAAACAGGATTTACAAAAAATTCTTAAAAAATGTACACGGTAAAAACAGTGCACTAATTGTATATTTATAATAATGTAACAAAGTATATTTTACACATTAATTAAAAAATATAAATTAATTTATTGAAAAAATAGAAAAAATCGAATAGTAAAGGCATTATTTTGTAATAAAAATACTATGTCATAATTTTATTCAATAAATAATTGTCATGTAACGCAAAACTCAAATTTAGAATAATTCAATGGATACTTTGTAGCAAAGTCTACAATAATATATAATGAAAATGCAATTAAAAATAGTTTTTTATTTTTTTTTAATGCAAAAATATTAAAAATGTGGTTTCTTAGAAGGTCTTGTTTGTTTTATAAATCGTTGATTTGTTACTTTAATTTATTAATGAATGCGTTTCTGACTTATTCATTTTAATATCACTGTATAATACCCTCCACAATTTTAAGAAGACTTACCTTCACCAATATCATATAGATTATATAAATATAAATATTTTTTCTACTCCAATAAATATTTTAAACTTTCACGAACAATCAATTTATTTTTATTTATGTTGAGAAGCTCTGCTATTATGAACGCACAATACAGTTACTAAATAAAGAGAATTACTTCACGATAATTTCGTTGCAACTGCCGCAAATTTGTTTATGATGCGAAAATTAATTAAAAATTTTGCATCACGTTCAACTTTTATCGCTGAACTCGCTTTGTTTTCACCTTAATTCGCTAATTATTTCACCAAACAAATGTTTCCCGTAAATGTGCACACATTTTAGTAACTTGTTAATTATAATTATCCCAACTCTACATTAATGTATTGTACTCAGTACTACTGACAAATAAATTTTAGTTGTGTAACAATAAATAACCCAACTAAAATATCTCCATCTACAAATTGTTATTTATTACTTTCCACTCTCAACATGTTTTTGTGTATATGTAATTTATTATTATACAAAGAAAAATTGAATTTATATATACATTTCAATTTTTTCACTGCGGTCGTATACCATTATTGCTTTGTTACTCAATTACGTATAACGTGAAATATTATTATGTAAAACGTACGACAAATTTTCCAGTGTTAGTTAAGAACGGTGTTGCGGATTCATCACGGTTCCTTTCAGCGATTCTACATTTATGATCTGCGCATGATTTGATAAATGTTCAATTTTCTCGCAGAGATTTCTCCGGGGAGTGTTTCTCATAAGATTATGCAACAGAGCACATACAATACACGCACTGTTGCATTTTTCTAGCGTAATATCTCACGGCCCACCTGACGTACAAAATGAATAATGATGAAGAAAAGTGTTACCTTTTCATATATGCATATGTATGTATGTACATATAAGTAAAAAACCTCCGAGCCAAAACGGTAAGTTGGCGATATAAAAAAGAGTCATCAACCTTACTTATATGGTTAATGAAAAGAATCAGTAGGCGTGGATGAGTCGCTGAGTAAATTGTCGCATATTGTATCACGGATATATATATATATATATATAGAAAATATTGGTAATGTATTTTCGTTGCAAAAAAATAAAATAAAAGTTTGATTTTACAATCTCTAGCAACATTTCATCTAGTAGAAGTGTTATCTTTAAATGCTCTTTTTTATTGATGGGATATGGTGTATATTTTTTCTGTAGATGACTTTCTTTATTTTTAATACATATAATACATAATATGCACAAGCTGTGATGATCCATCGAAATTATAATTATATAATAATCATAAATTCCGATATCCCAGACACTATAAAAATTAAAATAAATGGGATTCGAAGCTAGGTCTTTCAGGGCAATGGTCAGCTACTTATACCACTCGATCGTGCATTCCTATCGTATTTTCTTTGTTATTTCTATCGTATTATGGACACTGAATACTATTTTATGTAAGCATATACACAAAAAAAAACAAATCAAGGCACTGTTTATAAATTATAAAAATACATTTTAAAGCTACGTTGTATTTGGCGTAAATTTAATTTTATTTAAATATAGTGTACAGTAGACATTAATTTAATATTGCCTCTTATTGAATTTCGCTTAAATATTATATTATGTATTTATTTTATTAAATCAATAAAGAATCAGATTTTACATTATTTATGACGAAAAGTGCGTCATATCAAGTCTTGATTTACTTATTATCCAAGTATCAGTAAAAATAATGTATTTATATTACAATACACGAGTCTTTAATATGTATTTCAAATCAGAGACCGAAGTACCATTTATAGCCTTGTTTTTGAAGTATATTATTAGGGGGAAAATTCGCGGTACAACCTACCAATACCACATAAATCCGATAAACGAGAGTGAATTAAGTAGAAGCGTAGGCGATATATAATAAAAAGAACAAAAAGCAATTCAATGGAAAAAATACATCAATAAATAAATATTCTGGGATTTTATAAATATATTCCTCATTTTCAATGGAATGAATTAACATCAGAGTTTGTCGATTAGCAATAACATTAAAACCATGTTTAATAATTATATTTTAATTTAAAGTAAATATAGTTTTTTTAAGCTTAAATATAATAATTTTATTCAATATGATACACGAATAATATGTTTTATATTTTATGAAAAATAATTTCCAATATTATTGATTTAAGTTCATTCCTTTTTCTTTAGACTTTTAATGCTCTAGCTTTCGTATAAAAAATGTAATGTACCTTATTTTAGAAGATGTTAAAATTTTACATATATTATAAAAACATATAAAACCTTTGTGTAGCTAATAATGAATAGGTCAGATATTGTATGTTTTACAATTGTTTATAAATGATCGAAATAAAATTCGACTAAAATTTTATGTATATAGTATTGATTTAAGGATGCAAAACAGTAATCGTATTCCTTGAAATATAACGTTTTACAATTTTGAAGACTACACATACTTATATATAAAATAGCTTACACCAAGAAACTATTACTTAACAAGTTTTCTATCGCTTTAAAAATCAACAAACAAAACATATGTCGGTGCACAATATAAGTCGGTGACTAAAACCTAAAAGACTTAGGTTTAAATCATATATGTAAGCACGGTTTTTAAATTTCTATCGTATCTAGCGACTGTTACATAATTAAAATTTCATACCATGGAACGACGCAGACGAAAACAATGTTATTGGTACACTAGCGCCTGGCGACAGTGATTATTAATAAATTTGTGAAAAATTAAATCAAACGGAGACCGGACCACTACTTTCGATACACGATTAATCACATTTTTTTGTGCATCAATGTGACTTTCATACATCTCTATAAATCATTTAATTAATAATATAATTTCAATACAATATTACAAATTCCTAAGCTCATTGATTAACATCGTAATGAATAAGAAAAATAAAATTGTTTATAGTAATGCATATGATTGTATGCTGTAATAATAAATAAATAAAAGAAATGTCAGCAATTCAGAGACAGTCATAATAAAGATGTATAATAATTAAACAAAAGTAGTATAAATCAACATTTTTTTTATATTTTTAATAATCTCATGAAATATCAATGTTTTAAGTAACATTTCTACATATTGCTGTATATTATTAATTGTGCAAATTATAATTAATTTATATGATTACGTTTACACATTTATATTATATTATTAATAAATTAAAGTTCGTAGTACATCACCCACGTGATTAAAAATTCCAAAACAAAAAAATAAAAAATGAGGTGCCAGTATTAAAAAAATTAGGCGTGAAGCACTAAAGCAATGACACAAATATCCACGACACGTCTTAAGCAATTATTTTGGATTACAACTAGCAAAAGAGTAAATCTCAACGAGCTTAAGCGCCTTCTATCTTTCAATTAATTCTTTAATGCGTTTAATAAACTTTGCCAAAATATGTACAATAATCCCGCACAAAGTTTCAGACGAAGTTTGCTAACCTTTTAGCAACACCCGTCGTCTCTTCGTCTTTGAAAATTTCATTATAGATCGAATCTTAACTCGCAAGCTTCATCTATCCATACCTATCTATATCTAAATTATTATTGTATTACAATATATAGATACGTTTGAATAAATTTCACTTCCTGGTCGCCGGTTTTATCGGTTTGCGGTACAACACCTCCGCTACACTATATCTATCTCTAAGACCAGCTTCCGCATTGTGAAGCCTATAGGTTATAATGAACGCGCAAAAAGGACATGGAGAAATCGTTTACTTGCAGCTATATAGGCGATAAGCCCATCGCTGATTGTTCGCCAGGATAATGACAATGTAAACGCTAATTGACACCGGTCGACTGCCCCCGGCAGAAAACGTATTCGCATTTGCATACAGACACGTCCGTATATGAATCGATACCAGTTTTAATTAGAAAATTGCAATAATAACGGGATTTGATATTCTTGTATGGAAAAAATAATGCCAATTCAGATTATAGCGCGGGATGGTAATCCAGATGAATGAGCCAGAAAACATACTTGTGCAAGTATCCTAACACATATTTTATATTTTATTTTTTTTTATATGTAACACAATAACATATAAACTGTCACTAACAAAGTCTCATGATATTTAGATATTTTTAAATCGCCCTGTATTTTTATAAATTAAAATAAATGGTGAGGATTCTGTAATAAAAAATAAAATAAAAACAGATAATTGTGTTACATATATATCATTATAGCTTCTATTTTATTTAAATATTTTTGAGAATTTTATAAATAGTTCACTGAAAAATTAGTATTGTAGTTGCAATTCTTTATATGAATATTATAAATAAAATGTCTTATGCTTTAATAATTGCACAAGAGAACTATTTTTTAGTTTATTTTTATGAAATATAATATTTGAGCAGTTAATATTTTGAATTATGTAATTAAATAAACTTTCGCTTCGATAAATTACATATAAAATAATTTGTAAATAATTAAATAACGTGACAGTGAAATATTTTATACACTTCATAAAATTATAAAATACATCATCGACATCACATCGTTACGTTCAATTATACACCGATGCATAAAATTATCAAAGTTTTTAATCAATTTCCATAGAAGCTCAGCTACCGATTTTAATTAATTAAATTCAATCAAGCAACATACACACACGTACTATATAATACCTGTCGATAAACGAGCTAGTTCGATCTAAATTACCCGCCTCGCATATTCATAAGTGCAGCACGATAAAGCCATATTATTAAAGGCACGAGACTTTCTCATGGGTGTTGACATAATGGTTGCTCACTACGCTTCCGCGACTTTTGATTACATACCAATACCTATCCAAAGCATTGTTTTTCAGTTTATGATACATTCGTGATCCACATACGTGTGTGATCGTGTTATGATACAATCCGAGTAATGTAAGCGCTTTCGCGTGAGGTCACAGATGATTAAATGCCAATTTGTATGATGTCGTGTGCTGGCAAAGGAATTTTATAAGGACTTGTGTTGGATGAAATACTTGTGTCTTTGACCAGCCATAAAACGGTTGACGAACTGGTTTTTGATTGAAATAATGGAGTTTCATGAGCATGTGCATAAATATGAACAATGGAGATTATGTCCATGACTGCTGAATCGTACGAGAAAATTGCGTTTTTAATGAGATACAATCAACGAAATTGCTTGAATGTCTGTTGAGGTATTACCTTATGTTTTAAATAAAAAAAAATACTACTGTATATTTTATTTTCTAATAGGTTGTAATATAAGACATAATTATATATATTATCTTAATATCATGCTTTATAATGATGTATCGAATCTATGTAGATTTACAATATTTTCATACATTTTCTTAATATTTTTTAATTCACATGCATTGTCACATTTTAGTATATATTTTTTGCACTTCAACATTACTACAAATGAATATATTATATTATTATATAATAATACGTATTTTTTGCTCTCTTTTCATATATTATACATTATATTATCGCAGAATAACACTCTTTGAGAACGTAACAACGCCGCTAATGATGATGACCCGCTCTCGCGTCGGTCTATCTACATGTTAAACTTGCCGGTCATTTAGTGCCATTTTCCTTCCTATTTCCCATAGTGGAGAACAGATAACAATAAAATGGCTAACAACAACTTTTGAGAAAGCCAATCGAAATCATCAGGCAAACGGCAAGGAAGTTCGGCCCGTTCGAATAGGCGACGCCTTTTCTCACGCGCAACGACCTTAACTGTACGAATCATTATTTCCCTGGAATCACGTTAGGCTTTGATTGATAGGAAGGTAATAAACATGGGAAATGATATGTACGTATGTATGTATTTATCATGAATGAAATTCACAGTGTTTTGTACAGTAATAAAATTTAAATGTTCAGCATCAGTATACGCAAGTAAAAGTATTAGTAAACGCGAATAGAAGATTATTTTATTCTTTTTTCATATTCCATTCGAACAATAGCAATGTCTGATGTTTTATGGTTATGTTAAAATGTATTTAAAGAATTTTATTAGCACTTAAATATTTTCACCATAAGTTCAATTAACTGAAACCCATCATTCCGAGTTCATGATAAAATTAATAGCTGCTAATATAAAAACTTATATGTAAAAAGTTTATTCTAAATCTATTTTTTATGAACAATTTCATTACATAACAAAAATTCTATCACAAAAAAAATCGTAATTCAATAAACTAAACATGATTTTTAAAAGCCTGTATTTTTTAAGGTATTATTTTAATCAACGGTAAGTAGATGTTTGTTTTTAATTAAGGTGGTTAGTTAAATTTTTAATTAAATAAACAAGGAGAAAAACTGGTGTAATTCTGCCTTAAAAATAATTTCTCTATTAGGAATACATGATGTAAATAACATAAGACGTTCATATACATAGACTTCAGCTGGAGGTGGATATCGATATTAAAAAGATGTTATTATGAATTGTTCAAGATGAAAATTACCTACATAAAAACTTATCAAGATATATAAGATGTTTCAGCTTAAAATAAATCCAGAAGAAGACTCAAACACGAGTTGTAACGAGCCAGGATGGTCACAATCCTCAGCAGTTATGAAGTGATTTTAAAAAGTAAGTTAAATTATGACCTAATTTTATATTAACAATAACAATAATACAATCACATATAATCCTATGAACAGCACTGTATAAATAATATCAAATTTTATGGCAATGTTTCTAACCAAATATTATTATTGTTGTTAACAGTTTTATTTAAAAACCCCTAGCTTTTTATTTAATAAATATAAATTAGGTAATAAATGTTTGTGGCTTTATAATGGAAATTTTACCAAATAATGTTTAAGGTTTGAGAACTCTAGGGGGTGTGAAACGCTAAGCAGAATCTAGTTAATTTTATTAGATTATATTACAATTGTGACCGACGATAAATAGTGACATGTTTTCTCCGAGCGGTGGTGGAGGAGCTGGCGCATGGATGATGTACAGCGGAAATTGATCCATCTCTGCTACGGTGGCGCTCGTATTGAGTTTCTCTCGAGATGTGAGCGCCCATGACAGTACGTTGCCACGGGCGGCGGGCGTCTGCTGGTTTTGTGACTGCCCTCTTCTCATCGGAGTCCAGGTTTAAATATCCAGGGCTGCAAAGCTTGCTGACCAATCACAATCATGAAGCGATTATCCAGCTTCGTTTTTTTAGAACAGCGAAATAGGTATACGGCTTTAAAAAGCGACATTTGCTTGATGGGCATTATCCAAGGTCGTATACTGTAACGGGAATCTTGTGGTTCCGGTGATTTATTATATTCGTGACCGTTTTGCAACAAAGAAATATTTTTTTCAATGACAGTAAGAACACTTGCGTTATATTTTTTCTGGTCGTAACGAAGGCTTTTGTGTGGTCCATCTATTACGCTAATATCTTGTTTCTCTGTTTATCGATGATCATTTTGGTCACAGTAAATTGACGCAAGTTTTGAGAATAAGACGCTTTCAAACGTGTGTGATCACCACAAATGCTAATATCTAAGAATCATATATAGCCAATAATATAATAAGATTAACCATAAAAATAAATAAAAAATACAGCAGTATATTTAATACATTACTTTAACAAAAAAAAATATTTTATACGTTGCGAGTTTTTTTACGATAAATGTAGTTTTTTTAATTATAATCTGAGTAAGTATTTTAAATTTAAATCTAAAAACTGTATATAATAATTTATCATAATCGATACAACTTATATTTATCATTTAACTGATAAACAGTATTTTAAAAAAAAAAGCTTTTCATTAACTATACTAAATAGTGTTAATAAACTTATTCTATTTATTTATATATTTTTTAAATCTTTGGTTGAAACCTGATAGCCGTAAGCCCAATGCGTTACAACGGAATAGATCTGTACCAACTAGCTAAGTCAATCAGGCATTTACCACCAGACTGAAAATCTGAGAATCGAATGAAATAGAATGACATTTATATTATTAATTATTTATAAATAAATGATTATGTGTAATATCATTTACAACAAATTGATATCACTGCAGCTGAGACAGGTTTTTAATAGGCTCGAACCCGCAACCTTAGAGTTATTAGTCTGAGACATTACTGACTGGGCTATGTCGTCCTTATTTGTTTTTATTGTTTTATTTAATTTAAATTAAAATATAAAGAGAAAATCTCAGTTGTATTTTATATCATTAGATATTACATTTATTTATATTTTTTTTAAATAAACATTATTTTAATTGAATCATTAAAATTATCGATGTTTAAAATAGGATATTTTTTGAATAGGCAAATGTCAAAAAAGCTATATTATTTTATTAATAATAATATTGATGTATAATTGTTATAAAAGTAGCAAAAATAAAAATCTAATTTGCTTATAAAAATATTCAAAATATACAAGAATCTTGTTTTAGAAAATATATTCATAAAAAAGAGAACGTCATGATGCAGAAAAATGCTAAAGATGAGTTATTTATTTATGATGTTGACACCTTTCTCTTAGAAAAAGTTAAATTAAGGATATTAAATGATGACCCGGAAATATTGCTTTTTAAAATTCATTATTTTTAGATATATTATACATCGTGAATGCAAATAAAATTATACAGAATAAAAAAAACAATACCTCTTGACTAAATTAATATTAATAAAAATATTATAGAAACATCTACTTGTAGCTGTTGGTTATTACTTGCTGTAGCACATTAGGCTTTGGGCTAATGCCTGTCATGTTACAACGTACAATTACAAGCAATAATAATAATCTATTAACTGCATAAGCTTAATATTGTGTTTCAAATTATTCTTTTCTTTGAGCTTAAGTTTTGTTCAATAGACATCGATGAGTGAGCATATCACAAACCCTTAAATTCTTGAAAAAAATTATGTTCCTCAATACTAAATTAAATGATATCACTAATAATCTAACTACAAAATGTGTTAATTGTATTAGCGTTTTGATATTATGTATGTTATTAAATAAAAATAAGCACATGCAACCATTTTTTTAACCAACAGGTGTACTACGAGTGTCTTAAAAACGTCAAATTATCAAAATTTTACGGATCATTATTGTATTATTATACTATAATTTATGCTAATCATAAAGCTGCATAGAAAGTTTTCTATCGTTGACGGCTTAATTTTCCATGTTTTCTAACACCATAAATCAAACCCGAATTTTTCGGTGTCTATGTCCTTGTTTGCCTAGATTTACTGGGCCCGGTCGTAAATTTGTCAACCCATCGTATCAACCGGAGGCTGTGATCGCGATCAAGATAAAATAATCTCGACATAGACCTTGAAATGGAAAAAGTGTGTCGGCGCTTTGGGCATATCTACTTTTCCTTTCGCGGCTACACCCATCGCACGTTAACGTTCACTTTCACTAATACGAACAACCAACAACCGCACAAATCGTATATAATACATATATAAGTTCAACCGGTCGGAAGGTTTGCCTTAATCGATTTTTAAAAAATCGTATTGATCGAGATTAATTAATGAAGATTGAAGATCGAACATTCGTAATTATTATTGAATTTATAAAACATATCTGTATATAGATGCGTATCTGATGAATGGAAGAAAAGTAAAAATAATGTTTATCTAATCTCAGCAAAATATACAGATTCATGTCTAAAATATTAATGATTCGCTACTTACTATAAAGAAGATGTATGTTTTTTTATTTATATTTTTTTAAATTAATAAATAGGTTTATTATGAAAATAATTTAATTAATTTAATACAATTAAATAATCTAATTTAATAAATTATGAAAAATATTATATATTAAGGGAAATTCAACAAAGTGAAAACTTGTATTGATTACTTTGAATTTACAGATTCCACTCCTCAATTTATTCGTTCGAAAACTGAATTGATCTACAATTAATCGCTTCGAACTAATTCCGACTGAGCGAATTCGATTGTCTCAAAATTTATATCCTAATTTCGGTTTAATTGCGTTAAGTCCGTAGTTAGCAGCAGCTGATTAAAATCGACTGATTGTT
This sequence comes from Plectrocnemia conspersa, assembly GCF_051122295.1. Taxonomy (NCBI): domain Eukaryota; kingdom Metazoa; phylum Arthropoda; class Insecta; order Trichoptera; family Polycentropodidae; genus Plectrocnemia; species Plectrocnemia conspersa. Next base: position 7,602,211 of record NW_028277174.1, on the reverse strand, counting down.
TTAATCTCGAACGAGAGTTTAACCGAGCGTTAACTGGAAGACACAGCGATCAATTATATCCACCGGTTACTGTATTTTCTCGTACATTTAATTGAATAAACATAATACGAACAGCGCGTGCATTAATGGCACTTTCTTAATCTCAAACTTATTGGTTCAAGTTTAATGTAAACACGCCTTGTTTGGCGCGAGCACATAAATCAATACGAAACCACACATCGACAAAAAAACCTAACCGACTGCTTTCTTTTTCGATAGAGGAGAACGCCCTGATGCTGCGAGTCATCGAGATGTGGGTCAACGACTCATCTGGCGACTGTTTGTCCCTTGTCAAATAAAAAAACACACCTGACCCTGACGGCCAAAAATTGACCTCAGCTAGCTTTGCCCGGCCTTTGCATAAACCAAGATTCACTTTCGTCGGGCGTCACTTTCCCTCGAATAAACACGGTTCAAAAATAACCGTATGTAATTATCATTGTAGTGAGTGTATAGGTTTATTTTTAAAAGCGTCGAGATGAAAGGCGAAAGATTTGACTTTCTTTTTGCAGAGACTCGCCCATACAACTAACCGAGCGAGACATTGTCGGTGAATTGCTTTATTCTTCAACGGTTGCAGTAATACACTTTCATCGTATGATGTATGGTGACAATGCTCAATAAAACTTGAATTGACTGTAAACGTAAATACGAGCTTGTGAAAATTTAATAAAAAAAAGGGAAAATTGCATTGTATGTTACAAAGAAACGCGTAATATTTAATACAAATTTTTTATTGTCTTGTGATTTATTACAGACGTTTTTATTGCTAAAGAACCATTTTAACGATGAAGTAACGAAGCATTACAATAGTTAGATAAAACATATACATAATAATAAAATAAAATGTTATTGGATCTCTACATACATAATTAAATACTAGAAATAAAATAACTCAATCGTTATTTAAAGATAATTTCAGGCATTAATACAAAAATATGTATGTAAATATACCATTAAATTTAAATCCATTGTCTATCAAAACATTTCTAGCTCAAAAATGATATCGTATTTAATACAAAAAAGCAAGATAATTTCAAAGAAATTTTTACAGAAACATTTATGGAAATGGAAGTAAGAATTTCTTAAGCATTTCCTTCCATCTGTCCATCTTTTGAGTAATTTTATAGGATGAATATTAACGCCAGTTGCCAGCTGGTATCAAATAAACGTCACAATTACACTTTTTATACATAAATTCTAATATAAAGGTTTCAGAAACACAATCAATATGATTGTATACAATTTTTACAATCATTTAGCAAAAGTTAATATATCATGGTTAATTTATTTGAGTTACTTTTGAATTTGCCATTTTAGTTAATACGACTAAATAATCTAAATGTGAACATTTTTTACAAATATACCGTTTTTAGTTGTAACCTATTGCGTTAAAACGACGTAACATCTGAGGTTTTTTAATTTGGTAACCATTTGAATAGCTTTGTTCACATTTTATTGAGATCGTAATTTATACTACAAATAAAAAAAAAATTATGTATATATTGAAACCACTAATATGTATTTAATAGCTTCGTATTTTACAAAAAAATAAATACCTTGCTAACTAGTCAATAGTCGAAAATTTACAATTTATGATGTAAAATTATTTATATAACATAACGATTGCGTGCGGTCAATAGTTTTAATTGAATTGTTATTGTCCAAAAATGTTGTTATCTCACACAAATTGTCAAGAATTTCTCTCACTCAATCGGAAAATTTCTTATTTTCAAACAGAAAAAAACACGCATTTTTAGATAGAGATATAAAAATCGAAAGTGTGCGTTTTTTACTCACAACACAACTATGAAGACCGATTATAGCAAACGATAGATAAAACACGGGAAAAATCTGCAGTAATATAATAATAAAGGCGAGGTTATATTATAATCATAATGGAAGAAGCGCGTGTAAAAAATTCACACGGTTTCACTTTTATTTATGTCTTTGTCGGCTTATGATCTGTCTCGAATGGGAAGACCTTAGCATTGTTTACATCATATCTATTGGCAAAAATGCAACAACACATAATTTTGGTTACGAAACGACCGTTGAACTATTCGATAAATTTAACTATAATTGCAAAGCGTCCTAAATCAAATTATGAGAAATTTAGGCGAATTTCTAAACGCGTAATAATAAAGCAGGGTAGTAAAAACTTGTTTTGAAAACAACGTATAAAAACGTGCTTAGTAGTTTCGCAAAATTTCACCGATGCAGTTCGATGACATTCGACGACAGTTGCATCATTCGAAAGATATTCGGTTATCTCAGGAGAAAGGTTAAACACGCACACATATTTTCTAAGCTTATATATAAAGTTTTTTATTCAAGCAATCTAATGGCGAATATTGTTTATGCCGAAAGCGTTGAAAGTTGCTGTGTTTTTGTATTTTATATTTAACGATAAATAATGAGCCTTTTAAAATAAACGATCAAATATATCAATTTATTTTTTTAATTATACTAAATTTTCCTTGTTGAATTATTTTTTTTATAATATCCTAAACTTTTATTACAATACAATTATCATTCACAGGGACGCCAAAAGCAAACCCGGGCCTTGGAAAAACAATGATTCCGAGCCTCGTGACAAAAACGGCATTATATATATTTATTTTTTAAAATCGTAATATAATTTCTTGAATAAATATTAATAGGTACAGTTAACTCTTTCTATGCTACAAATAAATATAAAAATTAATCACTGTTGCGACATATTTTTTAAAATCATATTTTATGCGAAATATTTAATTAGGCATTTTAAAATATTAAAAATATCTACTCTTAATATTTATCTGATAATTAGTCGTGTTTTCTTTGCTGCTTAGTGCTGCCATATAGTGAACTTTCAGTTCAGTTCAAAAGTAATGAAATCGTGCAATTTCAGTGAAAACCCTCAATTATCAAGCGTTTATATTAATACTTTTTACAACAATATTACGAGTGAGAATCAAATAAAGCACACCAAAAAAAGAATTTTGACTAATAGGAGAGCGCAAAAAACAATTATCCCTTCTCAGAAGTCAAAAATCCACGTCAAAAGCAATAAAATCGTGTCGGCGCCGTCGCAGTGGGAACGCTCGTTGCCGAGCTCGGCAACGAGCGTTCCCACTGCGACGGCGCCGACACAATTTTATTGCTTTTGACGTGAATTTTTGCCTTCTGAGAAGTGATAATTGTTTTTGCGCTCTCCTATTGACCAAAATTCGGTTTGAATATACTTTGATCAGCCCTCTTACACTAGAAGTACAAATTAATATCGGTAAGGATAGCTATCATATTTTAAAAATAGTGTATTATCTAAATGCAGACAAACTATGAAGCAATATATGAGATGCAATGTCTGTCTTTACTTATACCTCCACTTATTTTCCCCTAAGAGATGATTCGGCTAAGTTTGAATTTTGAGCTTGACCTAATGAAAGTTCTAAAACTATAATTAATTTCAGAACTTTCATTAGGTTAGGTTTGGGTTTGAACAGCAAATGGACGTCTTGCAACTGGCAAATTGAGTCTTATAAACATATTTTCACCTATCAATTAAATTATATTTACACTAGTAGAAATATATATCTACTAGTGCAAAATGTATTTAGACGTTACAAGTGAAAATATAACTTTACAAAAAATACACATTCACTAACATTTATACATCGGATGTAAGTAAATAATGAAATTACTACATAAAGAAAAGTTGAACTCATATAATTTTACTAGCACCTGTCAGATGATTTATATTTTCACTGGTAAAAATATATATCTACTGGCGAAAATATACTCCGATACGATTTTACTGAAATGACATATTTAAAAAAATATTTTCGGAATAGATTCGAGACTGAACTTTTAGGAATAACCAAATAAAACTGTATGTTTTATTTATTTATTTTGCTGCATTAAATTCAGTTAGAAAATTACAGATAACACAGTCTATATAAACATTTAATTTATACAATTCAGCTGGTGCTATTGTTTATTTTTTCAGATCGAATACCTATATTTACTGCTGTTGAATATTTCCTCTCACGTCTAATATTTTCGTTTCAAAACCAATTAAAAATCCAAGAATTCTAAAACGTAAAATGGCAATTTTATACTATTTTTTTGTAAAGTTATATGTTAGGTTTTAGTAGCTTCATTTTAATAACAAATCAAAAATATTCTAGGATCTGTTAACTACTCGATAATAAATAAACAACGAACTTAATCGTATGAATCAACTGTCAATTATTTACTGATAATCCTTATAAATGGATATTTAACTAATATATGTATTAAAAATATACGGATTGATAAATATAAAATTTTACAAAAATAGTAGTCGGATGCATTAATATTTAAAATCTCTAGACTACAATTGAATTTATATACGATAAGATTCAACCACTTACAAATTTGTCAAAAATATGTAACTTGATATATCAAGTTTATACTTGATATACCTGAAAAAACAGAATAATTACTTCATAAAACATTTAGTTAATATGAATAAACTCAGCATAAAACACAGTCTGAAATCTTAAGAATCGAATACGTAAAAACATTCAGCTTATATTTAACAAAGAAATAAACAGCCAGAAAATAGGTAGTATACAATAAATTTTTATTAAGTTTGAAGACTAACTTAATAATATTAAATGAATCGATTATGGGAACCTGATACAAAGTCAGTAATCTGATTTACAATATTGTAAAACATATAAATTCCTAAGTTTGTAATTTTAAATGTATTTTAAAAATATTTTTTAAAAGACATTTATTACATTATAAAAAGTGATTATATGTGAGTGTAAACAGAATATAAACTTACCATTTGTGTAGCAAAATACGGAGGGTCTAGGCCCCCGCCCGGGGGGCGCAACATTGCAGCGCTAACTGCCGCCATCTAACGATCCTTGTCCTTCCAGCGTACCATTTCTAAAAAAAAGTACAATTAATTTTTTTTAAATCAAATTACTAACATACAAGAAAGTAATCGAAACATTATTCAAAGTAACATAAATAAGAGTTACATCACAATCTCCAATCGAAGTTATACATTATTATTATTGAAGCATACACAACTTTCATCGCATTCATCATCTACAGTATAATTACCAACTAAACAAACATACAAAATCAATAATCTAAACATTGGAGACTGTCAAACACCCCTACATTTACTATGCACCATCATCATCAATTATCAACGGAACGCCTACGCTCGACCAAACAAACTTTCCGACTGTATCCTCTTCCTTGTCCATTGTCTGGCGAAGAAAGTATAAATTATGAATAAAACAACAGGTTTTATTGTACACCCATACAAAAAAAACAATCGTGAGACAGCTATCTACAAGTGTTATTAAAAAAAATGATTATAACCTAAGCCCTAAGACACACCAAGAATACATCTTCTTTTTTTCATTTCACGCTCGTAACTTATCGATTTTTCCTGTCGTCGATCTGACTGCAATCAATTTGTTCCCTTAAGAATAGGTGCCGGTATATTACACAAAAGGTCAGGGTCGCTTTCGTAAATGTGCCGCTATCGTATATTATAATAATTTAATAACCGAGACAACGGATTATGAGATAACCTCAGAACGGTCACGATCAGTTCCGCTCACAATGGTCATTATTACGATCATTCGTTTGATAGTGCTGTACGAAATTTCGTTTGGATAAACCTTGACCTTTAATGTCATTGTAAAGGCTTTGTGTCGCATTGCGAGTGTTTTTAATTAAAATTCCTTTAGCATGGCCGTATGAGAAAATCTGTTTTTTGTTTGTAATGTTACATTAAATTGCTACCGTAATATATTCCAAAAATCCTACTGAAATATATTTTTGAAATTATATTTATATTTAAAGTAGGTAAATGGCTTTAAAGCTTGATGGCTGTGTCCCGAAATCATAATGAACTAAATTTCAAATTAAAATCATATCAAAGTATACATATATATTTCAAGCAAAGACAAAGATATATAAGCCTTAATTTTACATTTTACCTACACATTCTATAAAGTGCTCACACAAAAAACATCAAACATCGAGCATAATAATTTAATATACATATGTTATATCATATTAAAACTACTGCTATTACTTACGCCATTAGAAAATCAGAGATATAATATTATATGTAAATATAACATAAAAATGTAAAAATAAAACAAGGCTTATCAAACACTAATGTACAGTGTTGTATTTGCCATAAATATAATATCACTCAATTTAAGTATAAATTAGATGGTGATTTAAAACATTTTACGCTTCGTCTCATCTCGATGTTTCTGATTTTTAAAGTATATTTTATAAAAATATTAAAAAAACTATAAATTTTACATTTTTTATTAAATTAGAATAATAAACATAGTACAAGTTGAATTTATTTAAAATAAGTTAAGGCTCTGGCTTTTTCGAAGGTAATGATGCCATGCTTATCACATAATAAATTCGACGATAAGTAAAATATATGTAATGAAAAAAAAATATAACACATATAAATTTAATTATTTATTGTAAGTAACTGGTGTAATGTGTGAAACTTATGTCGTCAAAAAAATATTAAATAACTTTAACTTATTTTTTGACGACAATATATATAGTAAATATTTGTGTAGAATAATCGTCATGATTTTTGAAAATCACAAGGTTTCACAAATAGTGTAAAATAATCTTTATTAATCAAATCAATTTAGCAAATACTATAAATCAAAAATTTTGTAATAATAAAAGTTGATTATTCTACACAAAATTTGAGAAATTTCACTTTAAGAACTTATTATTTTAATCTACATCACAAACACTAACTTAAATTCATATGTATTATTTTAATCATCAATAATTAAAACCTTACTAATTTATATAAAAATAGTTTAAAGGTGAGGTGAGTCAATGTTTAAAGGTGAGACTTAACTTGGAGTTTACAAGCTTAAAATGTCATCAGAAAGTAATTTTTATGTGCTTAAAATTAAATGTAAACAAATATTTTTATTTGCATTAGGCATTAGTTTAATGTGCAATACATTTTTTATTATATAATATTATTTACATAATTATTTATTACATTATATATGAATTACACATTAGCTCATTTAATTAATTATTTGCAAAGCATTTGCTCAACCTTTATGGCACATCCAAACAATTTCCCACAGACCTTTGAGTCGAAAAGTTTCGTTAATCGCTCGAGATTCTCGTGAGACGAAGCAGCCGTTGTTTCTTAACGTTTCAATACATTCTGTACCATACAGTTTATTTCTGTGCTTTCAAATTCAGGCACTCAATAGTCAATATCCATTATAGGCACCAAACCTACACGTGTGTACATTATTGTATTTAACCAAGAATAATACGCGCGTTGGACTGTTGTTGATTTAACAGTGCTCTCGATACATACACACGTTTAGGGACAAAAGAAAATTCGTGGTACCTAGAAACAAGTTCACTAGAGCTTTGACCCTTTAGTGTTTGGTTTAAAAATACATAACGGCGTCGACTCTAAACCAACAAATAGAGATGTCAGTACCTTTAAAGTAAATTATTAAATAGTGTTGTTAATCTGAAAGTCCAATTACGTACACATGAACATTGAATCAAATTGAAATTGTGTTTTAGTACTTTATGTGCGTTTTATCTACTGTAAGAATCTCTTCATTCAGAGTCAGTCACGACGAAAGCGATTTTTTTCTATAATTTATATCGCAAGCGACCGCAACCGCACAAAGAAGGATTTTCATCCAACATAAAAGGTCATTTTAACGTAAAATTATTTATCAAACATCCGTGAGAGCTATATAGAAGATGAAATGTAGTATATAAACATTCTCAGCGAAGCTTTTAATTGCCGTAAAAAATATAAAACGGATATGTCGTCATTGCAAACACAGGAAGCAAACGGTTATAGTGACGTATCAGACTGGTTTGCTGAGACTCACTGTTTTTTGCCATCTTCGTCTTATTCCTTCGAAGCAATACAGGATTAAATGTTTTTGACCTCTCTATACATCAAGATTGTCGTATAATTCGCTTTTAATAGCCAGTACCGTTTAACAAAATAGGCCTGTTGCGTAATGCCACTATTTGTAAATAATGATCCCGTGTTATTTATCCATGCCGTAATTTAGAATAATAAAAGAACAGCAGTTTTTTCTCTTAAGTAATGTCATTGATCCATGGTATATTTGCCAAAAATGTAAAGACACGCTCTGATTATTTTCAAGCAGTGCTTAATGCGGAACTGGAAATGTAAGAATTTAATAATGAAAAAATAAAGCGTGTTGTACAAAATAAATCAATCTACAGTTTTTACTAAAATAAAAATATATGATTAATTATAAAACTAGCTGTGCATTTAAAACATTTTATATATCTTATTCATTTAATTATTTATTATGTCATAGCAGCATGTATTACAACTGGGTAAACACAATCAATAACTACTAAGTAAGTAGTGAAATACCAGACTCATATGAATGTCTGTAAATCATAAATTATGAACATGATTGATTTAAATTAATAATTATAATATTCTATCGTAAATTAAAAAATGTTTAATGCTTTATCAGAATTAAAATTATATGATAATAACTAATATCGATCTACTAAACACGAATGAAATTAAAAAGCACTTGGGTGAGATGAGATTCAAACCTAGGTGTTTCATGAATTAGTCACAGACTTAATATATTAAAAACTTATGTATTGTTACCTTTACTATTTATTTTTAAGAAATACATTATCAAATCCATGGATAAGATTTTGTATGTTTATATTTTTTTATACGTTTCAATGAATTTTTGTTTTTCAGTGAATATATATTTTACCAGTAATAATTTAATTAAACAATTGCCTTTTAATTACACTGTCAGTATCAATATCAGTGAAACTGTATTGTAACGCGTACATTCGAAACAGTTTAGCATTATTAGGTGTAAGTAAAGTGTAAAATTCAATTTAATAGTTGCGAAACATCCATATGCTGTATAAACCCAAACATAACTTACCCAAATTTACTAAAACCAGAAAGGCTTAATAAAAGTTCAAAAACTACAGTTAATTTTGAACTTTGTTTATTTTAAGTAAAGCTTGATTAATTTGTTTAAGTTAGGTTTGGGTTTTATACTATATGTGTTCTATTTTTATAATCGAAATTTGCTGATGGTATGAGACTATATTATTTTTTTTTTTAATGCAGGAAAATTAATGTTTCCTGTTTTTCAAAAGAGCAGCGTATAATTTCACTACCACCTGTCAGTGAAATTATATTTTTACTAGTAAAAATATGTATTTAACAGTAAAAATGTGTTTCGATATGATCTCAATGAAATTATAGTGAAAATATATTATCAATAGTAATACGCATTCATTGTAGCATATATACTGTTATAAATTGTGGTTCTTGATGAATCCCACCAATGCGATGTTGTTTTGCGAGTCCATTGCTGAAGGTTTAGAGCAGGCGCGTACGGTGAGATACATTCCATTTCGCTCGCTCGCGTATTAAGTGACGAGAGTGAGTGAGAAGTGGGCGTGTGTTACATGCGTTCCGCACGCCCTTATCTCTCACTCACTCTCGTCACTTAAAACGCTAGCGAGCGAAATGGAATATGTCTCACCGTACGCGCTTAGCTTTAAAATAGAGTTTTAGGTTTTTTGGAAGGATCTTTGTCTAAAAATAAATATGGAGCGCTTGTTGCTGATCAAAACAAAATAAAAGAAGAGCAATAATCTTATATATATATTTATAACAATACTATATATACTTTCTATGAATCGGTACACATAAAATTGAATAATTATTTGTACTGATTGAAAAAAGCAACTCATTAAAATTAATTTTATTAAAAAAATAAGCTTAGTTGTTCAATTCATAATGAGTTTTTTCTCGAAAGAAATAATTTGCCCGAAAACAGTAAGATAGTACTCAATGACAAATCGATTTATATGTAAAAATATGCTGATTAAAAATAAATCATATAACTATAAATACTTGGTTATAGAACATTATGAAAATAATAAAAATATATAATTTAGAAAATAAATACTAAGCGCTTCTCTATGACAACTTTTCAAATAAATTCATATTTTATAACAAAAATGCTTATAAATAATATTTTGGCTAAGTTTTGTAAAGTAATACAAATGTTTAAAACATTTATAGAAATAAAGAAAATTTTATTATTTTAAATTAAAAAAATATCTATGATCTTCGACTTATTTTACTTATACTGCTATTTTATTATATTACTTTTTTTCTTACAAATTTAAGATTATTACTAACACTATAATTTAATGCTATACTTATTAACTGCATAAGAAAATAATATTTTTTTTTATATAATACATGCACAGGCGAAAGAAAACACCTGTCTACATATATGTTTAATAATAGCCATTATATATTTTACATTAATATATTATCTATAACAATGCTTATTATTATTACAAATAAATTTTATTATAATATTATAGAGTATTAACACAAATTATTGCATAATGTTCTAAGGCTCTTGACGATGTATCAGACCATGTAATGTCGCTCAGAATCTCTTCACGTGGAAAATTTCACAAAGAGATTCCTCTAACTTGCGCATAGATGTTCTCGATATTAAACCGTGTCTGGAAAATTATACCTTAAATTATATAACTACTAAAGAATAAAAACAATATATCACTGTTTTAATTAAACTCTTATCGCATCATTCAAAGCAATAAGACGAGAACTAATGTGCATTGAAAAAATATTGTATTAAAATCAAGGCCGCGGGTTGCAATCGGCAGTGTCCATTAACTTTTTTACTTTGCTCTTGATTGACACCAGTCCTTGTGTTTCTCGATATAAAAAATCAGAGTAAAAAACGTTAAAAGAAGACGTACGAACTTTCGAATTAATTATTATTCGCGTCGGTATTGAGCCGTTTCGCAATTCGATACTCGATTATGTCGTAACGCCGAGATGAGACGGTTAACTGGTACATGTGTCGACAATGGGTTAACTGGCACATGAAACGACCGCAGTGCTTCTAATTCGATGTAATTAGTAATATTTGGAGTATGCGAATCGAAAACCGCCAATCGAAATTGTAACGAACGCAAAAAGCTCGACTTTCATCGGGAAGCTCTCATGACGAATTTCGACCGCGTCCGCTTTCTAACCATAAAAAGTCAACTCTTTTATGATTTATTCAATCGCTTCTTAGTTCTTGTTTTTTTTTATTTCGTTTAATGCCTCTCGGACACGTCACACGTGAATCGTTTCCCATTATATCCGCGAAAAAGTGCGGATGCTTATTATTTAATTTTTTACAATGCGGCAATTACGACTTCCTACTGCCAAATATATTAAATACAAAGATTTGTGTGTAATCTTAAATTAAGTGTTTTCGATTTTACTTTTTGCTATTAATAGAAATCTATACATTCAAGGCTGTCTTTATATCTATGTAAACAACTATTTAATAAAATATATTTAAAGTAATTATGCAATAAATAATACTTAATCATGTACTAGCGATATTTGAAAAGAAACTATATTAAACATAAAAAATATTACTTTTTCATTTTAAATTAGAACTACTTCTTTATACTTTAAAAAGTACTCTTTCATATATGCTTTAATGTAATCAATATAAACCGCACAGCATTAAGTGAGTCTAAACAAGTTTATTGATGTTAACATAATAACAATTTCATGCTTAATATCTTATTTGGCACCCAACGCGCGAATCAATGGAATTAATGGGATGTTATTTGCTTTTTTTTTTAAGAAACAGTATTTTCCATATTTATAAACAAAACTAAAATAAACAGAAATAAACAATTAATTTAAGGAGTAGTTTCTCCGTTCATACAAAAGGAAGACCAAATCTGTCAAAGCGATTTTTTGTAAAAAAAATTGAATGAGAATCGACTAAAACGTATTGTCTATCAATTGCTATTTTATCATAAGCATATGTATTTAACACTAGTTTGCATGTCCATAACATAATTGCTATATCACGATCTAACTTAGCAATGCTATTTTAAACACACATTGCAAGTAAACACTCTTTCATATCACTCCTAGTTAAAACGACAACATCGCTAATCGATTAAAAAATAGTTTCAAGTCTTATCTCATATATTATTTTTTTCTGTCTTCTGACATTCAGCAAAACAATCTTTAAATCTCACGTGGGTGAATCACCCATCAGTGGTTCATTAGAACAACTTTAAATCTAATCTTTCAGTCGATGTCTCCATAATCAATTTATTGCCAAATTTGTTAGGATATTTCTCGAGTTTTTCCTTGTATTTTGGTCTTGCATTTTCCACTTCTTCCTTGACAATTTTTACTTTTTTAATAAGAAAGTTTGAGATATGTTACGGAGAATACAATATAACTCTTAAAAGTATATTTTATAAACTCTAAATTATTTTATATTAGAGTTATTGCTAATCCCCATAGTTGAATATCGTACATCCAAATTGGCTTAAAAATTGATTTGTATACAAGCAGCTGTCCACTGTCTTTTTGTGGGTTTTTCAAGTAAATCTTTTGTCGAGGTGCATGCCCAAATACTCTGCACCATATAATCGTGGAAATATTGCGTTATTTAATCGGACTGTAAGACATGTTTTCTTTCTGTAAATGGACAGACTTTAGCTCGTTTTTTTTTTATTCTTCAAACACATAGCCATTCTTGTGTTTTAATGAAGCTTTCATGGAGCCATAATAACTGTGTCGTCAACAAAGCTTTTTTAGGTAGTACTTTTTGTAGTTGGCAAGTCTCCTGTATGTGTACAATAAATCGGTACTGACCCTAGTACACCACCCTAAAGTACCACAGATTTTACTGGACAGACAAAGGATTTATCTGCACACTTTGTCGAAAACCTGACTTATATCCAAAAATCGACTAAGCAATATTTCTTCTTTTGTAGATTTTAATTAATCTTGTTTTTAACTTCCTATATTTGTTTAATTATGCCGTGTTTTTGTAGAAAGCCGAATTGCTGATTGAGCTGTTAGATCTCACGTCTACTGGCTTTTTTTACTAATTTTGGAATAAGGATAAGTGGTGCCTTATTCTTGCATTAAAAATGTTTGTATTATTTCTACATTTTTCTTTGTGGTTCTTTAAACACTTTTTCTGTAATTAAATCATGACTAGCAGCTTTGATGATTTTTAATTGTAGAATTAAATTTACTTATTTTTTAGTTAAGTTTATGTGGTGCTTGCAAAAATTACTGCATTTCTTCCTCTTCATTTTTTGTGAAGGATGCTGAATGGATCGAAAACTTTTCTTCGGTGGTCAGAAAATGTGGTGACTTTTTATTTATTATTTCTTGCTATTTTACATTTTCTAGTTTAATGCATTTGTGATATCATTTGTGTTTTTTGTTGTTTTTTTGTATATTTATTTATTTACTTATTTATTAAAATTATTACCATCGTGACCTGACAGGTTAAACCTAATGCGTCACGATAGTCAAAAGTAATAAAAATAATATATAATAAAAATACACATATATACATACATCTACTTTATAATTTATAAAACAGATCCTAGATTATTTTTGATTTGTTATTAAAATAATGCTACAAAAGCCTAACATATACATAGCTGTACAAAAAATAGTATGAAATTGCTATTTTACGTTTTAGAATTTTTGGATTTTTGGCTTACTTATATGGGACCAGGCTTTCCGAGAGGGAGAGGGAAAGGTAGCAAGTTCCCGAGGCCCATTTTCATTGAGGGGCCCAAAAAATCACAGCAAGAATATATTTATAAAAAAAGTAAAAAACAACCTCAAATAATGAATCTGAACTAAACTACAGCTGTTTGCAATGTACTTATTATATATATACTGATGTATTTCAGGTATATATTTTAACTCTTTTTATATATAATATAAAATAAATAAAAGGAGCGAAACATTAAATTCAGAAGCACCCATTTTCTAGGTAGTACTTTCATAATGAACATTATTATCAAAGACAGATTGTAGTTTTTTGTATTAAAATTTGTCTCCGTTTGTATTAAAATTTGTTTGCAAATTATTGTTGATTTTATTTATAGTAGACATGATAGAAAATATTGAACTAATGTAAACTTGTAGTAGTAAATTTAAGTATTTGATTTGAAAATTCAGACTACAATAAATACCTAAGGAAGAAGCAAAGAAATAATGAAAAATCAACAACAACACCATCTAGATTATACAAATTTAATTTTTTTATGTATTGTATTATCGGAAATTTGACAACCAGATTTAATGCAGCAAAATAAATAAATAATACATTCAGTTTCATGTTATTCCTAGAAGAAAAGAAGAAGTATACGAAATATTTTTATTTTATAAATATCATTTAAATAATTGTTTATAGATAGTATGAATACTAGTTCACTATTAATAGTACAATCTTTTAACTAGATCACCAAATGTTCCATAAAAAATAACGATAATAAATAATAATTTTATTAGAACTATTCAGCCGAATAATTGCCGGCGACGGTCAAGGTTGGTAAGAAAGTTGCCCAATAATCGCTGGTCTTCTTGTAGATACCATTACATCCGATACATTCATATTATAATATAATGATCGAAGCGAAATTTAATAACGTCAATTTGTTGCGTTGCCTACCGCAACAACAGCACACCTCTATGTGATATCAAAACTATTTATCTACGTACTTCACTGACATTATCATTTAATTCATCAATATCATTCTAGGACTAACGACTATAAAATTGTAATGATATTATTTATGTGGGTATAAATTAACACTGCCCAGAAATCGAAACTTTTTCATTGTAAATTATTCGTCAGCAATCGTCATGCGGATAAATTTATATGAATATAAAAGATAACGTGCAATGCAAATGTTGTGTTTAAAATCTGACCTAAAAAATAAATTATGTATTGACAGTAAATAGATTGCTTTCATTATTGATTTTTTTAACAGCAATTACGATAGTTTAAATCGTAATTTATGGCATTGATAGGAATGCAATTTTTTTGTAAATGATAATGTAAATACAATATTAATGTAATATATGTATGTTTGAAAAATCTGTCACGAAAATCTTGACTGATTCTGAAGCTGTGATTTCTAACATCACACACGTACAAATTATGAAAATAAAAACGACAGACACGCACGTTGCGTTAATGACAGTGAAATCGCCATTGCTTCCGATCGATTCAAACTCGTGTACAACGATTGCAAAAAAAAACGTACAAGACAAGCACCAAACGAATAGAAACTTCTACACACGACCGCTGAATGTTAATTGCGCGGTGACACTTTTACGGTTAGGCGCACATGCATATAGCCGCAGATGAACCGTAAAATTGGCAAATGATCTTTTCGCGTAATTAGGTGCGAGTTTTAATGTGGATATGTGTAAATTTATAGTGGGTATGTTGTATAGTATGTAGACACTTTGCGGTTGCTTCGTAAGTTAACCCACGCGGGCTACATTCCAGTTGTGTCTAGTTTTAATCGGACGATTAAAGTTAATTGTTAAATTAGAGTACAGTATGCAGGTAAATAATAATATATCACACGTATATATTTGTTAATAAATTTTATGAAAAATATGCCCTTATACAATATAATGTAAATATTAAGATACTAAAGAAAAACTGGAAGTCAATAATTATTGAAAAATGTGTAGTTTATATTCTACAAAATCAATAGTCAATTATGCTTTTTTACGAACTAGAGCTATTATTTTGTTGATTATAGACCATTAATGCCCTAGCTTAATAACAATGTACATACAATAATTAAGAATATTATTTGCTATCTCATAATTACCCTAAAATATAGGTACAAGCGAACAAATCGATTGAGTTAAATATAAATTTTGAATTGTCAGATTCTAGTACATTTTAATGAGTTTCTATCCTTAATTGATGCAGTAATTATTATGTAACTATTCATAGGTAAACTTGAATTACTATTTTATTACGTTTCACTTTTCTTATGAAGGTTTATTGCTAATCAATGCAATTAAATTCTAACATTTTTTATATTATTAAAAACTAGCGAGTTGCATATAATTCGTAAGTGGTAAAAAAAATAGTAATTTAATATTTATTATAAATAATTTACCATAAATAAAAACCAATTTTTTAATTGATTTATATGATTATTTACCTTAAGTATTGCTATACGTGTTGATTTACAATAATAAAAAAATATATATTATACAGATAACATTATGAAAAATCTTAGTTAAATATATATTTCATTTAATGCAATTATATAGACTATTGAATCTAAATTATATATTTTAACAAAAATAAATAATAAGTACTTGTTACTGAGTATTTTTATCGAGTACTTTCAGGTAAATATAGGTGTATAAAATTTATTATTAGTTAAATTCTATTTTTTTTCATAAATAATTATATTTTACAATGTTATAATATTATTACTATTATATTTTTAAGCTTAAAAATAATAAATACGGGTCAACAACGTTCTTAGACAGCAATTAAGCAGTTTTTTCGAAAATTGTTTCTCGAGATTTTCTTTAAAATACTATATTTTTAAATGATTTGGAACTACTGAATTTTAAAAACCATAATTAGTTTTAAATCTGCTTAATTTACAACTGCTTTTAAATCAATAGAGAGAAATGATTAGCATTTAAAAAAATTAAAAATGAACATTTCTAGACAAATTGGATTGATTTTTTTTACGATAAAATAAGTGTGTATATATACAAGCAGGTATTTAAAAATAAAGGGAAATTTTCAATTACCATATAGAAAAATGAAAACTATAAATTTAAAAAAATATGAAAATCAAATTTATACGAATATTTTTAAATGATTTACAAATACTGATTTTTTTTTTAAAAAGTGATGCTTATACTCACAACTGCATTTAAAGAAAATAGTTTAAAAATGTGTATTTTTTATTATCCCTCTAAAACATTGTTTGACAATATAAGTTTTATGACTGACTCTAGGAACTACGATTTATAAAAATTTCGTTGCGACTTCCTAGAGCATTTTTTGCTCAATAAAAAAAATAAAATGCAAGGATCGATTAATTGCATTATCAAGTTTCTTACAATGCTTTGTTTCTTCTTATAAATATTTATTAGTTTTTAATATTTATTTAATCTATATTTAGGTAATTTTTTCATTTATTGAATCAGTAAAAATATTTTCTATATATATACATTGATATATTATATTTTGTAGGAATATGAATACAAATTGTACATAAAAATATATATCTTTACATACGTTCAAATTTCTCAAGGAATCAATAACACTAAGTAAAGAACATTATTCTAATTTGAACTGTCATATAATATCAACTTAATATTCAAGTTAATATTATGTGCCACGTTACTTACTGATTAAATGTTTGTAAGTTGCTAACGACACTAAATAATGACTTCAAATCTAGATTATTATAATAAATAAGCAGAAATTTGTCCATGATTAAGCAATACACCGATTCCAAATGTAGGTAGTGCAGAAAACAAGTAATTTATATGCACATAAGCTTAATATCAACTTAATTTGACAAAACGCAAACAATAAGTAATGACTCTTAATTAAAAATATACAATAAACCGCAGCGAGCTCGAATATCTAAATTAAACAAATATTCAAGAACTCGTTGTAATTTAGTAATCCATCAAGACAAGAATTAAAAAGGCAAAGGAAAAAATACAAAACTTTTAAGACTAAAGAATTGACTGAAATATAATTCAAGAAACGTCAAAAGAAAAATTACATAGAATGGAGTAAATATATTATATTAATCGCTAATACAAAATTCACTTACAATATTTTTCCTAAAAGTCCAGAAAAAATAAAAAAATATCATGTATATATGAATATTAAGAAAATAATTAAAATTGTACGTTGTTATGTATTTTCTCTATATTTTAATTAAGATTTAAATAGCTAAGTTAATACAAACATACTTCATAAACACCCATTACCACGTTGACAAACCACTCTTTACACCTGTTTCCATATTCGACGACGCACTATAATTATGCTTGACGCCTTGCCTTTAAATACCAAAGCAATTATTTACCGGATTTTTTGTCCCTGTGGACTAGACAAAGCCTCAGAGACATAGATTTCACCTGAACGTCCTTGATAAAATCGCAGAACAACGGTATATATATAGCGTCAGTGTTTTATTCTCACTTTTTGTGGGACACAAACGTATCTATCAACGTAACAAAAAAAACACACGCGTGACTCCTGACTACGTGTCTTTATTTGGACAAAAAGATAATTTAACAACAACACAAAAAAACTATTGCATGTAAAATGAATTTTCACCTTTTAAGGTCAGGATGGCGTAAAAGTGTATGAACGTGATATATTATTTAACGACTGCGTGAGCGAGCTTTTCTCTGAGAACATTTGAGTAAATCGATGAAAGCGTTTGAGTGACAATCTTCTTTATTTGGTAATTTTTCCAGTTATATAAATATGTAATTGATGAGATAATTGTATTGAATATTTCCGGAGCATTTCATCCGATTTTATATAACGTGCTCTATTCAAAATCATATTCATCGTTGAACCACTTGTAATTGTGATCAATCTAGCCGTCGATTGTTAACTATCGAACAACACCAGATGCCATACGAGCATTTTTTTTAATTGTCTGCTTTTGCCAGCTGCAAAAAATCGCTGCTAAAAGTTGAACGGCCCCGTCAAAGTGACGACCCCTGACCCCAGGCAACTGTCAAAAGTATTGTATAGCAAAAAATCGTTCTTCGGTAACGTTTTGTAACGATAACTGTTCAGCTCGTTTAGTGGCGTAACTATATAATCACTCTTATTATGGTATACCTGTGCATCATGCGTGCGTGATGGTATCAATTATCTTTATTTGCCGGTGCATTGTATTGTATTTTTTGTGTCATAAATAAGCGTTGAACGTAAATGTATTTTCATTTATATTATATTATATTTACCATTCAAAACATATTATGTATCCTTTTTTATATAAAACTACTAAAAACAATACTTAAAAAAATACCAACATCAATTAACAATTGCAATTATACAATAAGGTAGTAAGTGAACAAAAAATCCGGCAAAAATTGCCTTTGTTTACTATTGCAATTATTTCTAGTTAAAAACATTAACATTAAAAACTAGTTGAAAAATAAATAGTATCAGAATGAACACAAAAAGCTTTTAAAACTAATTTTATTTTTTTTATAAGGAAATAAGATTTTTTAAAGTACAGTGTATTCTCACCAATAATACTCACCCAGGTGAGTATTATTAGTGCTAAATTTGTTTTTTATTAATTTATAAGTGTGGTAAGATAAAAATCTTCATGTTGATTATTAAAGCAACAAAAATGACAAGGAAATCTTCGAAGGTTGGTTCAAAATCAAATGGGTTTCTAAAATAAAAGATTTTTTTACAAGTAAATGTTTCTTAATTAATAGATAATACGCCTTCTCATCACAATGAAAGCATATTTAAAACAAGCTACGATCTTATGGTGGCAAAATGTTTACTGTCTAATATTACAAGTTTAATTTAACCCATGGACCATAATATCATCTGGTCTTCTCAAAACTCTTTCTGAGAAAGATGATGGCTTAATCAATTTCCAGAAAAAAATACGACATTGGTTGCTACATATGGAATGGTACAATTTTTGTAAAAATTAAAGACAGGAACACTTGCTCGATCGTGAATAAGAATTCTTACTAACATGGAAATAGATGTAATGGATTCTGAGGAGACTGAAGCAAGTTATATATCTAATTTATTCAGATTAATGTAAAACTTGAAATGCTTTTAAAATGTCCATCAAGGAATGGTTTGATCGCAATTAAAATTATCCGAGTTTTTAATACTTGAATGATAAGTATATCATTTCTATTGTCACTCAAACAGAAGAGGAAGTGATAGAAATACAAGTAAAGAAGATACTAACCATCACATTCGTCACCTGAAAGCACTGATTTCTGTTGAAATATTAGCCCTAAATTATTAAAAATATCTAGTCACAATTAATACCTGATAATTAGTCGTTTTTTCTTTACTGCTCAGTGTTGCCATATTATGAATTTCCAGTTTAGGTCAAAAGCAATAAAATCGTGCATTTATCAAGCGTTTATATTAATACTTTTTATATCAATATTACGAGTAAGAATCGAATGAAGAACAATAGAAGAGCGCAAAAAACAATTATCTTTTCTCAGAATTCAAAAATCCACGTCAAAAGCACTGAAATCGCACAGTCGCCGTCGCAGTAGAAACGCTCGTTACCGAGGGTTTCCCACTGCGACGGCTCCGACACGATCTTTTTGCTTTTGACGTGAATTTTTGACTTCTGAAAAATGTAAATTGTTTTTTCGCTTTTTTTGTGATTATACCAATAAACACAAATTATGTAAATAATTTTATACTTATTTAAAAAAATTTTAAATTCTAAATATTAATGTATTTTAATTTAATTTGAAAAATATTTATACTTATGGTTCACTACTTTTTTTTATAATATATGTATTATTATTTACATATATTTATCTGAATTTTAATTATTAATATTTGCCAATTATAATTTTTATAATAAATTATAATCGTTCAACTTTTAATATATAATAATAATTTTAGCGCACCTTAATTGAATAAGCTTTTAATATAATATATATTTTAATCAATCGGTGAATGTCTAGGTCTAGAATAAATGCGGAAACACTACCTTAATGAATAATTAATAAGCGATTAATCTTAATCAATAAATAATTAATGATACTATCTAGTTTAATAAAAAAAAAATATTTATTTACCTTATTAGTTGCGAGTTTGTATTAGCGTCATCCAGCTTAGTAATCTGAAACTAAAAATTAAATTATATAATTATAAGCTTTAAAATCTAATTATATTATATGTATATAATTTATTTTATATTATTTTAAAAAAATACAATTAATCTGTTAATTAAATTAAACGTCCCGCGTGATTAACGATTATTTATTATTTTCACTACATGTTGATATATTTTTATTTATATGTATATAAAATGTACTTAGTTACATTTTTATATAAACCGCAATACCGGTATAGAATCGTGATTTCTATAATGAAATTATCCATCGAGCCAATACCACATCCTGAACCGGTTCCGATTGGTACTTTACCGATCAGTTTCGAACCGATTAATCAACGTGATTTGCGCTAATTTATAACCGATCCATCTAATTAATAGGTAAAATGAACCGTGAAAAAGTTGGACGAATCGAATGCATAATTTCAAATAAACGACCATTGGATAGTTAACCACGTAGGAATTAATTGTATAATATAGTTTTAATGATTTAACCTACGCTGTATTGACATTTGCGAATTGCAATAGATGCATAGGTTAACGTGTAAATTCAAGGTAATATATTGCATGTATAAAATGAATGGCAACCTTGCTATTTTAATAATTTAATTTATCGAATAGTATACATATAAATGAGTTTTATATCAACACAAACCATAGTTTAATTTAAAAAAATTTACTGTATATTTTAAAGACAATGTAAAAATTTTCGGATATACTTTAACGTCTTAAATAAACAGCTTAATTTAATATATTACCACTAAACGAAACGTCAGCTGATAATCATTACCAAAGCTTTATTTTCAAAGAAGGCCTTATTATAAAACTCGTTTTAAATCTGAAACGACAATATTCTGACCTCGCTTTCAATTAAACATGCATCTCTTTATAAACCACTTTATACAGTAATTAAAATGCACTTCTTAATTAACAATGCTTAATATATTTTTCATAAACCCAATCGCTTTTTTATTTATATTTTTTAAATCACAATTTATCAATCTGATCTGTGACACTTACTTACTGTTTTCTCGTAAAAAGCAGTAGCCAGTAATCTCTAAGTTTACTCCTTCTACGACTATAATTATAGATAAGACTATTATATTAATTAACAAGGTTAATCTTTTAATGAAATCCGTAATTCTATCGGTAATAGACACTTGAAAAAAATCCGTTTATTTTTACTATTTATATTGAAATATACGCATATGTAAATTTGGTTCTGTCTTACTATTTTTACACCGTAATACCAGCACTACACTCTCTGGAAGTTGTCCGAATCGAAGTTACAACTGAAGTCGGCCGAGGCCTACGACTTCGAGTAAGCGACCACACTGTCGCAAATTTTATAAGCCGTCCGGACGGAGGCTTCTGTCACGTACAGCCGGCATATTTGCGCGTGATCGAAAAATGTGCCATATAATTGCAATTTTTAAATTGTCAAATTATTAAAATTACGCTACTGATAATTATAAAAGTTTGTGTGAGCACTCACCAATACAATACCAGTGAAAACTTTTCGGTCGTACATATTAAATTAACGCAAAATCTTTGTCGGCTTTTGCAAAATGCCATAAGGCATAAAAATGATACTTCAGAATATGAACACCACATCTGTGACTATCCTAGAATCTGATTCTTAATAAGAATTCGTTATGGTGTGACATTTATATTAACCGATCTAATAAAATACATAAGGATATTCAAAACAATTTTTTTTAACAAAATCAAGTACCACTAATTATTTTTCAATTATTTAATTTTATATGAAAAAAAAATATAATAATGATATCTGTCAGAAGAATATACCATCAAAAATATAATTAATCCCTTTTGGTGCCCTAAAATATTCAAAGATGTCAGTAAAAGTATGTTGAAGTCTCCGATAAGCATGTGGTATTGTAACTTGACCACGTGACTACGACGCAGCGCTCGACATGCGTGTTGACCATAGGACACCTACGCGCATACTGAAATTGAACCGAGTTACTCGTTCTATCTCAGTTTGCGAAACACCATATCTCTTTTTTTGTCGTCACTTAAAGGGGAAGTATCTCACCGCTCGCGCTCGTAAAAGCAGCTCCGACTTCGGTCCCTTTGACTCCGGTCCTTTTACCGACAATGTTCGGAAGCGCTCGAAGCTAGCCAAGTCGACTGAATTACCCCCACTTTACCTCCCGTTCTCGGTAACCTCGGACAACTTCCGAGAGATTTTAGAGCGGGCAGAACCGAACTCGACCGAAGTAACCCACTATATTCTCCGTCCTTGGCCAACCTTGGCCAACTTCCAGAGAGTGTAATGCAGGCATAATGATTACATACTGTTCAATCGTGATTTTATATGTTTATTTAAAAATGTCTACAACTTTTCAGTACTTTTTATAATTAATTTAATGTTATCTTGAATAATAATGTTTATCAATAGATCAAACTAGGAAGTGCAATGTTTAATGGATATATAAAATAATAATTTTGAGACTTTTTTTAATAATTTAAAATCTACAATTATACTTTTCAACCCATTAATTGTAAATTATGGATAATCAAATTAAATCTAAAATATTAATGATAATAATTATATTATTAAACATTCCCGTTCCTCTTCCATACTAAGCGCTTCAACATTATCACCAATGTTGTTTTATGACGTGTAATTGTACTACCTCTATTGTAGGTCCCATTGTGCTTGCAGATAAACAGATAATACGGTCAAACAAAGATGTTCAAGTGGGCAAGTTGCAATATACGCAAATTGCATATCGCACCGAAGCTTTACAGTATATGCAAAGCTCTTAAAGCTGTGTATGTGCACCGAAAGCGCGTTTTAAACAAAGGGCCCCTCACGTGCACCACTTGGACACCGTTTTCGTGTGTATGTATACTGAGAACATAACATTATTTGCAGAGTTCACCCATTTAAATAATGATATCGATATTATCGTCGGTAGTGTGATTAAATTTTCTGTCGCAAATTTAATCTCACCAACGATAGTGCAAGCTTCGAAATATTAATTTAGTATAATACTTGATTTCTATATATAAAGGGTGTCTCAAAATTAACGCGATCAGGAAATGTCTGATGTAGTAACTGAATTGCTTCACGGGCTTATTGCATGTGGCACCATCTTGTTGAAACCACATCAATATCATCCAATTTTGGCAGAAAGAACTGTGTTATCATGTCGCGATATCGAGCACTAATAAGTCACTGCTTGACTAGCCACATTTTCAAAAAAGTATGGTCCAATGATGCCTCCAGGCCAAAATCCGCACCAAACAGTGCATTACTTTTTAACAAACTAATGTGGGTTATGCTATATATATATATATATATATATATATATATATATATATATATATATATATATATATATATATATATATATATATATATATATATATATATATATATATATATATATATATATATATATATATATATATATATATATATATATATATATATATATATATATATATATACATATATACTAAAAAATACTTTGGAAATATCGGGTGAGATCCTGATAACCTATTCATCAATTTAAATATAGCCATTAAAGACTTTAGCACATCTTGCTTTAGATGTATCACATAAATTAAAATCTTATCAGCTCCAAGTTCTTAACTTGTAAATTTATAATAATTGATATATATTTTTTTTAAACTATTTTATATTTTCATTATTTATCCGAATTCTCTTATTACTTTATTTTAAAATTTTTTTATAAATCTAAATATCATTATTAACCATTATCTTGGTTTTAATTATATAATTATTGAGTTTTACATATTTTAAAATTTACATAAGATTTTATTTATTGCACTTTTCTGTAGATAAAATATATGTTATTTACGACAAAAATGTGTTAAACAACATAATAAACATATTTTTTCCATAAATTACTTACGCCATTCAGTTTTATAGGTTCGCTCATGTTTTTTTATTATCAGTAATTACTTCGGGAGGAGAAAAAATGGTATAATGTTTCATGTTTAGGTAGCATATTACTGTTTGTCAATACAATAAATCTTATTCAAAAAATATTTATGATAATGTTTCTATTTATATTTATAGTAGAATATGTCTTATTAAATTAGATAGATAAGAACTTAATATAGAACTAATAAATTTCAGAGTAATTACAGTTTTTCTGTTCAAATATAGAGCAAAAATAGACATAACCTTTAAATAAATTTTTAATCTGCAAAATACTGCTATTTAAAACAGTAGTGCACTGAAAAGTAACAAAATACTTAAATTGTGATCTAACATTAAAATTATTTGCATTATTCTATTTATATTTATTAACAGTTAGCTATATTTTTTTTTCAATCTTTATGAATGTTTAGCTTTAATACAAAAACATGAACTAAAAATAAATAAGTGATCTAAGAACATTACTGATTATGTTAATTAAAAATCAACACTACTAACATACTGTGTATCCACTATAAAAAACAGACACAAACACACCAGACACGCGACATCGAATGACTGATGTGTGAATGGACCGCATTAGATGGCAAACACGCGTTCGTAATACGCGCTTCTATGTCGCGTGTCTAAAACGTTGAAACACTCCCATTGACGAGTGTCAAACGCTAAAGCTTAAAAAATAACACACATTCATACACACGTGGGACTGGTTAAAAAGTTTCCGAACTCTTACTAGTGTACAACTGATCTAACATAGATTGATGCAACTGTCTATTAAACAAAGAATAGAGGAAAACGACAAAATACAATATAAGGCAAATTGATTATATTCATAGTTAATTTTTTTAGAATTACCGCGATATTTTTAAAGCACAGAAACTTTATGAACGACCCATGTACTTTGTATGTAAATACATAGATGAAATCTTTCATATGACCGCTTCGTGCGCAGAGATCGAAGTTTTGTTTCGTCGATAAATGATATGCGGCCTGTATGTCATCTGTCACGGCCACGGCTCGGACCCCCGCTGTGGATTTTCGTTTTGTAAATATTTTTCATTGTGAGGGCACATGCAGATCGATCGATCTATAAGGTGAGTAGACGCTTAGGTACGAATTCGTGAGGTCAAAGCCGCAGAAAATTGAAAGGGACCTTGAAAAGAGCGCCGACACTCAGATTTATCACATATAGATTATTGTGATATTATCATATTGTTTTATAAATGGTGAAAAGTAATGTTCTAATTTATTGCATATTGTTAAAGCTTAGGAAAGCTGTAGCATTGGTTCATGTTTTTATGTGATATGTAGCCATGCTTTGAAAAAAGAAGGTTGATGCTATTACTTAACTTAATGGTGGAATATGTATTAATATTTCAAAGTAAAAGTGTATTGTTTCATCTTCTTTGTGAAAACACCCTACGCAACTCGAGACGACGTAACTCGATAATTTTGCTATACGTTGTCTCGCGTTACACATCACATAATGATATAGTGTTTCTGGAGTGCTCTCGCGGGCGTTGCCCAACTAAAAGAGCCTCTAACCAACCGTGAAATTAAGTCAATTTTTTATAAGACGTTAAGAAACTTTAATCTCTATCCATAGTGTCTGTTCATTTTAAAAAATGGCCGCGTCTTTTGTGATGAAGACTTGCATCGCTAATCGATTCGCGATTTCGAAACCGCGTCTCGTTTGCACGCGGCTTACAGGTCAATTAGGGAAATTTCGGCGCAGACAACACAATAGTCTCAGATGGTACGCCATGAATAATTCAGGGTATTCACCAAAATCCCTAGAAGTGAAAAAAGTGAAAGCTAGGGGATTTGCGACATTTTTCACGTAACGCACCTGTTGAGCGATTATCGCACCTGTGGAACGCGCACGAACTTTAAAAGACGAATGTCTTGAGTACTATTTATTGACTGATTCACCATTTTTTTATTATTAAATAGACTATAAAATGTATTTATCGCGTACTTTAATCCATAATGAAAGTATAATTCGGTCTTTCTTTAATTAAATATAAAAAAACAGCATTTTCTATAGTTCTTAATAGCAAAAACTTTCTTTTTTTTATAGTAGACATCCCCATATTTATACATGATTACAAATTATACAATATTAGATTAAACTGAAATGTCAACTCTATAAAAGGTTAGCCTTAAATATACATCTTCAGACACAATAAAATGTCATTCGAAAGTAGTATTAAGAAATTATGTTGTATATTATATAAATAATCGGTTTATATTATTATATAGATATGTCTAAAAAGACACAATGTGTCTACAAACCAGTTTAAATTTATGATCATCTTAATTGACACTTAACGGTTATCTTCAATTATAGAAAGTAGTTTAATTAAATCTGTAACTTTTTAGATTTGATATTTTTATAGATCAATGCGATTTTTATTTCTTTAATTGTGTCATGTCATTTGATATAGAAATGAAATGGACATTACCAAATATTTTTTTATATATAAAAATGATTAAATTTTCTAATAATAATAACATTTATCAAAGTATTTAAACAGTATTATCATTTTAAAATTTGGAAATATGCTATATCGGATATATGATATAATGATATATAATGTAATATCAAGTATCATACCTTCTTATACATCAACAAAGATTACATATATATATATATATATATATATATATATATATATATATATATATATATATATATATATATATATATATATATATATATATATATATATATATATATATATATATATATATATATATATATATATATATATATATATATATATATATATATATATATATATATATATATATATATATATATATATATATATATATATATATATATATATATATATATATATCAGGGGAATATTGAAAACATTTGAAGAAGAATAGTTTAATATATATACATATATTGCTAAAAATTCTAATTAATGTTAATGATTTCTCTATATTTTACATTTTACGAGAAAGTTAATAATACTATTAAATATTTTAAAAATAATATAAATTGCTAAATAAAATAAGATACATATATTAATTTACATTTATATCAATTTGCTACTAAATTTATTATATAAAAATCTAAATATCTAAATTTATATATTACATTAAAATAGTTTTATAATACATAATGCATTTGACATTGAGATTGTCAGACTAGTTCGATGTTTAATTATTAAAATACTTAAACATAGTTTAATTGAAGTTTTATAAGTTTTGTACATTACACTCTTAGTGAGACAATTGTCACTAAAATGTTCTATTATGCATAAATTTAGTTGCTCTTAAAAAAACATTATTTTCATGCATGAGATATGTGAAATACTGCTGATTTTGACATAATTAAAAATAATATACTACTTACAAATAATCATATTAACCTTATTTATTCAAAATTAAATCCTTAAAAATAAATTATAATTATCTTTTATTGATAATAAGTTGTATATTTATTTCATTATTAATTTTTCATAAATTTCTGAATAAAAATCTAAGCAATTTTTTCTCTCCCTTACTTAATTATTAGACAGTTTACTGGTGAAAATGTATTTGGACTTTACTAGTGAGAATATAACTTCATTGAAAAATACACATTCACTGTAACGTGTAAATGTTTATATATATTACTACATATGTAAAAGTTGAACTCTTTTTTTTACTAGTAAAAATATATATCTACCAGAGAAAATGTATTCTATGATTTCACTGAAATGATATATTTTAACAAATATTTTCGGGATAGATTCAAGATTTTCTTTGAGGGATAACCCGATAATTTCTGGTTTAGAATCAAGGACGTCATTTCAGCTTTTTCCAAGAGGGGAGGGAGCAAAAGTTCACCAGTCAGTGGTCATTCTTTTATATTTTAATTTCATTAAGATTCACGGTATTTTATTGAATAATATTCATTTTTCAGGCAAAAAATTCAAGAGGATCAAATGCCCCCTCCTGCTCTTTCCAAATGATCGTTCTACCGAAAGGGCGGAAAACAAAAATAATCTACTAAAGGGGCTATAGGTCACTCCTCAGACACTTGCTTAGAGAACATCCACTCTGGAGTTCAAGGCATCAAAACTCCAAGAACTAAAAAAACCCCAGTTGGTTCTACCTGCTTCTTATGATCGAGCATAGGTCCTTATCCACCAGCTCATTAGTAACACATAGCTTCAATATCCTGTAGGCTTTGCATAGTCAGTTTTGCGCTAACGAAGTGTTACACCACGACGATCGACGTCTACAACTGTATTCCCGGTCACGACTAGTATTGATAGTCTCTCAGAATCACTATCATGTTAGACAGAAGATGGACTAAATATAAGTCCTTTAAGAGCTTTTAAGCTTGATCACACTAAGTTCGTACGAATTTTAACTGAGGGGTGGCCAACCTAATTTCAGACCATCGAATATCGCAAAAGCCGCTGCTTCTCTCTTCGCATCCTCTGGTTCGCATTTAGCTTGACGTCCGGAATTCGAATTTAAACCCGCTTTAGAAACGCCTGGAGCCTACGGAGCTTTACTAACATAAACAAACTGTACATGACGAACTTAATTGTTTGTGGAAAATAATCAAAAATAACACAATATGTTATAAACAACAAATATAAACACCCCTGCTACAAAATTCAGAACAAAATATAGCAATAAATATTAATTCTATTAATATTTTAACATATGCTTTTTCCGTCGTCAAGTAACCGATACACTTATTTTTTATATTAAATTTTAATAGATTTAAAAGTTTATTTATCTAAAAAAATTCTTAAGAAAATCTCGAGTAGAAGTAGTAGCTCCATTTTGCGATCCACATCACAGCAATTGAAGCTCATCTATGTCAATCTTATAGTTATAATGGGACTGAAAAGTGTCACGAGCTGCAATGAATTTGTCCGTCCAGCTAGGCGACGGCGACGGTCAATCCGCTGCCGGATACCAATATCACCATCTAAGTCTAAATGGGGAGTGCCCTGATGCCCAGAACCGGTCCGGACGATGGGCAGCAGCCATGTGACGGACCAACACAGAACCATAATTACCGGGGCAAGGCCGACACTGTTACCGTTCCCCCTAATGGGCGCAATTAAGCCGTAAAGAAACAATGACACCGAATTTCTAACCGGCTCGTGCCACGAACGATTCGTTTCCAAGGACTGTTAAAAATCGACTACAATGACCACAGATGAAAGTCTAAAGAGCCATATTTTAAAGATAGAGATTCGTATATGTACCGATGTACCCCGTGGTGCGAGTAATTGGACCGGTGTGGGTTGAAATCGAAACTATTGATTGATGCTTTCGTGCAAGAAAAAACGCAAGTACCGAACTCAACCTTTCACGTGCGACTTTCATAAAAATTATGTTTCTTATTTACAATCACCTTTCTATCAATATATATATATTTCAAATTACACGTGATACATATTATGCGTTGAATTTAAATGACTAAATAACTATATAATATGTGAAGAATCAAACCTTTGCAAAACAAATTTGCAAACATTGCAATAAATACTCAAATGGCTTGGTATAAAATTAAGTCACGTTCTAAGCACCATTACGTGTGATAAAATGTCGATAATATCTCTGGTGCATTGCGATTGAAACATTATAAATTATGTACCCGGGCTACTTATAAATGCCCTACTTTCTTGGGCTTATTAAACAAATAGTTTACAACATCTATTTCCCGTTTATTTTTTTTATAATGTTACGATAAATGTTTTATATGTAATAATAAAAAATATATAAGATTAAGTAAACATGAACAAACTGCTCATATATTGACGCGTGAGTGCAATTTTGTTGTATTTTATAAAATCAGACATATAATTTTATTAAACTTGTTATTTTTAATTAGTTCATAGTGAAATAACATATTTTACAGTACAACTTTTAGTACAAATAAATGTTTTTTTATGAGAGATTTTTATAGCATATGTATCAGAATTAGGCATTCTGGTTTCTCGACGTTTTTCATTTATCAAGAAATGAGAATTACCGAAAAAAAATTATAAATAAAAAATATATGTAATATATAGTATGTGATTTTAATAATATAGAATATTATTGAAGATATTTATATATTATTGATAAACAGAAAATTATCGATGAAAAGAACAAATTTTAATATGATAATGATTTGTTATAATGGACACGAATAATCAAAGGACCATAACCGATGGATTACAGAGCATCAAGTTAAGCAGGAATTCCGGGCTTCCGTATTTATACCTGAATCGTATTTTTATTTCTAACAAACCCAAGAAAAGTTTGACACAGATAAATATGATTCGCAACATAATATAATATATAAAAATAAAAAATATATTACTTATTAGCTGCGTTGACAGCTAGATTGTAATAGGAATAAAATATTTCTAATAAGATAAAGATAAAAAAACCTCTTTATATTATTTCAAAAAACAAGTTACAAATTCGCCAACAGGAAATTTTAATAGCGTAAGTTTTTGAAGCCCCATACATTTTTGCAATCTGCCTTTTCTTGCGCAAAACACGGACCGAGCCCTTCTATGCAGCGGTTGAAAAACATTTAATAATATTTGTACTTATTTCATTTTATTAAAAAGAGCTCGTTTTTGCATATTTTTTGAAAAGAAATACTAACCAAAATCATGGAAACATCGTCTATAGATTTTCACGCACATTAAAACAAAAAAATATTAAAGCAATTGGTGTAAAACTTTTTCACTCATATCTAACTTCAAACGTAATATACTGATTTGAGTGTTTTCTATACATAATAATACTACGTTTACTAGTCATTTAGTGAAAATTAAACTTTTTTTAAGTTTGCCTCTATATAAAATATAATCACTGTGAAAAGACTATTTCTATTTCATACACAATAATCATAAACTATTGTCATTTTATAAGACTTAATAGCTTATTAAGAATTTCTAAATATTTTTATTCAATTAAAGAATGCATCTCTTACATTCGTGTATAAAAGTATAAATATTAGGAACACGAATAAATGCGTAATCAAACTGAACATAATAATACCCAAAAAGTTTTAATAATATGATACAAACATTACTGAACATTTTGAAAACTATTTAACTTTTGTTTTATGTACTACTTACTTGTCGATAGTACGATTATGTGTCCGAATGTTACAAAATGTTGTGTCAGTGATTGCAAAAAAGCATAAATGTGTATAGCTTGCCTAACTTAGATCTGGTTTAAATTTAAATAAATATAAATTAAGCGTGCGCATTTTTTTGAAAGCTTAAGAACTATTTTAAACGATCATATATTATTCATATAGCTGTTTATGTTAATCATACTAGTTTGATTTCCACGATTTAGAATGACTTTTTTATAGTATAAATTCGGCCAAAACCGCAAAAAACTTACATTAAAATTAAATTTTGACCCCACTAAAATTAGCGAAAGCTGCTGCGGAAACACAAAAAAATAGATAAATTGCTATCTTAAGGCATTCTAATTAAATATATTAATAAACGTCGTCTAAAACAATGATTTCCGCTTACTAATCAAAATTCTAGGTGTTTTATGACCACAAACTTGTACCTACTATTAAAGATTCGAAAAAAATGCCAATACCAGTTCATTAAGCCAGATTGATTATGCGAGCCTTTTGAGTGTGCGCATATATTTTAGAAGAAGAACCTGTTCTTTCGCGAAGGTCTCCAATCACTCTCACTCGAGAGAGAGAAAACTGTCTCCACCGTTTTGCCGAGATCAAGACGAAACAAAATCGCACATATAGGTTTGTGGGTCGAGCAAATAGTAGTTATTCATCACTTCTATTGGCCTTTCACTCTTTCTTCGGGACCCGAGAGGTATTCGATGCACCACCTTCGCTATCGTTTCACCTGCGACTAGTTTACACACCGGAGGTACGAGATTTGCATGCCCAACGCATAATTGCCAAGATCTGAGTTTTCCAGAGTTTTCACCGTAATTGCCTCAGCACCGTTGCACACATACGGAGACGCGTAAATCTCAAGTTTCTAAAAGGAAGATGTACGTGGGTCGAATAGGATTTCTTCGTAATCGATAGCTTTACCCACATCATCAAGAAATCAAGCTAGACTGGATCATAAATACAGTCATAGATCAACAATAATATTAGAAAATAAAATTTGATTTGATAAGGGTACTTAAAAAAATCTGCGTGTTTTTAAAAAAATCACATCTCAATCAAATGCGGTTAGTTTGTTGTGCATTTATCAAACGGATGCGTTCAAGATCACCCTGCTGCACTTTCATCCTAAGCCTCAGCGTTTTATTATCAACAATAAAACGGAGAAATAAAAAACTCTTTTCGAAAGCCTACGTCCGATGTAAATTTTTAATTTCACTTTCTTTCTAACGACCGCAGAGAGTGCACGTGGTTGGTTCGAAAGCAAGCAAGAGTAGCAATTCGACGTGAAATTGTAAACTCACTCGCCAACTCGGAATACCGCCTTCTTTAGAATCTTTAATGGACCATTCGGCGGTCGACGTGTGGTCACATTAAACCACTCATGGGCGTTCCTCTTATCTCGGTCGAAATTATATCCAACGCGGCTCTTTAATTATCCACATTAAAGAAAAAAACCAACCGGTTCGAAGTTTGAATATACAGAAATATGTACTATTTTATAACGAAACATCATCGAAGTATACTTAATTTTTAAATCAATTAGGAAAATTAAAAAAATAATACTTATTTTTAAATAAAAATAAGTACATTCTTTTTTTTCATTTTTGATTTTTTTTTCATTTTTTAAATAATATATCATAAGTGTAACATTATTATAGATCTCTGCATAAACTCGACAAAATATGCCAAAACGCGCAGTTTCCTGATAATAACCGTTATTGCAGCACAAGTAGAAACAAAAACAGTACACAGTCGTATTTTTGTGCGACGTATACGTCTTTCTTCTTGTGACTCAAGCCTACCACGCGCGAATGTATGTATAAAAAATTGGAAGCCGTGGCGTACGCTGATCTAGACTGTTAACTCAGAGGCATCGGGTTCGAGCCACGATTTTTAAATTTATAAAAATGCACTATTTATAAAATCCAGCTCTATAGTGCTATATAAATTTAACCTTTTGGTTGCCGAGATCCGATATATAAGCTTTTGTTACTTTGGCAAAAATTTTCGGATCTGACGTCAGTATTAAAGAAAAAATCGCATACATTTTTAATAAGCTTAAAAGTTATTTTATCAAAACAATAACATTTTCTGTAGATATGCATATATATTTTAATATGTAATACAGCGATGCTAAGATAGTTATTCCAAATCTTTTTTTTATAATTTTTTCTATTATTCACTCTAAAACTAGCACAACTTAATATATGTATTAGTCGCACAATACAAAATTGAAGAGTATACTTCCATTTTAAAAGCAGTAATTTTATTATTTTGCAGTTAATGGTTTTTTTACTTAAAAAATGTGCTTATGTGTTTTTTAAATAAATTTCTGTTGTAATCAATGATTAAAAGCTCATTTTGACGCGCAGTGTCAATTGTTGAAAATACTACAATAACTGCTATTTAATTAAGCTTTTTTTTTTTTTTTGGAAAAAGGACAAACTTGTTCAAGTAGTGCAATTTTTTTTAGAAATTGTACTATGTACAAATTCTAATGACATATTTTTTTAAATATCGCGATCTTAAAAATCTTTTATGGCAACTGTAAAGCTTTTTTCACTTAATATATTGTGCTAACACATTTGCCATCAAACACAAAAAATAAA
The DNA here is from genome assembly GCF_051122295.1 of Plectrocnemia conspersa. Lineage (NCBI taxonomy): Eukaryota > Metazoa > Arthropoda > Insecta > Trichoptera > Polycentropodidae > Plectrocnemia > Plectrocnemia conspersa. Next base: position 7,567,656 of record NW_028277174.1, on the reverse strand, counting down.
TTAATCAAACAGTACCTTAGGTAATCTACATTTTTCCTTAAGAATCTCTAGTTGAGCAAATCTGTATATAAATTTTACTAAAAATTATAGAAAATCATTTTCTAAATAATATATTCCAATAAAAATAAACAATGCCTTTAAATGTCAAAAACCACAATCATATTATTGCACAATAAATTATAGTATTAAATTATCATATATAACATAATTTTATATCTGCACTATAACATTACATATTTCCCACCCACACACCATTCACCTGCATTGCAAAACATACCATTATTCGGTCATCTTGATTCCACTAACATTTGACATTAAACTCGATAGCAAGCAATGACTCACACATAGTATAAAATCAACATGTTGACTTTCAATTTGTGAACATACCGAACACAAACCGTACTGAACCGAACGTTCAATAATATCCTCAATTCAGCCGTCCGTTGCAATCACAACTCAAACTTTCCGTTGCAACAGAATAGGAAATTATAATAATAAGTTTCAGTAAACACCGAAAAAGTGTCTAATTTCACACGCGGTGGCCCGAATTCGTTTTCATCGCCGGTAATGATACATCAAACAACTATTTTTTTAAACACGTTATTATATATTTTACTTTCGTCTATTTGCATAATTTTAGAGCGAGTTCTCACCGCTTGCTCAGTGTGAAATTCACACGCTCGAGTATGAAATGAAATTTTTTGTGACATCCAAATATGACAGACTGTATAATGAAACGAAAGTAACGCATTCTCAGTGCTCTATGGGAACGATCATACTAATATAGTATACACCTGCTAAACTAACGACACGACTTTGAATAACAAATATATAACAAGTTAACGATCGAACCTCCTACGCAGTGAACTGGCAAGTCACTACTAACGAAATACAATATTAAAATCGATTACATTTTGATTAATAATTAACAGACAGGCAAAAGCTCAAAGTTAAAATATCTTTCCTTTGTATTATATAATTAATATAAATCGGTTAAAGTTCGAAAGCGTCTCTGAGCAGTCTATACATCTAAGTATTATATATAATTCCAAATAAGGCTTTATTGTATAAAACCAACGTTGTTTTTAATTTTTAATCGATTGTCGACGATTTCTGAGGCTTCGCTTTAATGCCTTTTCAATCAAACGTCTTGTATCGTGAAAGTTCGTCCAGAGCAAAAGGTATAAACTTTCGTTTTCGCGTTCGCAAAAAGATGATTTTTTACTGTACTGTTGTTTCGCAGTTAAAAGCTCTTTAACGTCGCTAATAACTGGTCTCGACAATAATATCTGCAAAAGTAATAAGTAAACTGTGCAAAAACTGGATTTCCGCTCGGGTGAAAACAGCCGGTCCGTGATCGCGATTAACGACGCGGGCGAAAGAACTGAACCATAAGTTTAAAATTAACAAAAAATATATTTAAAGAACTAACCCTTCCCCTAATTATATAAACTGTATAAATTGCTCTATATTTAATTCAATTTAAATTAAAAATTAACTGTAATGTAATTTTTCATTATAAATATAACTATTTAATTAAGAAATTTATTTTTTAATAATTAAAAAAATATTCATAAAATACTTATATTTGTATCTAGTAAAACAATATGCGTAAATAATATTATATATTATTAGTTAATATAATAATAAAAGGATTTGTTCAGAAGATTATATTAAAATTTATTTTTAAAGACATTTAAGCTATAATTTTTAATGAAAAATGTTTATATTATATATCTATTATACGCATATGTACATAATAATAAATTACTAAAAGATCCTTCTGTCGCTTTTAAAAGCTTTGGTTATCTAAAAACATATTTTTTGGAAATCTTAGATATTCATATATAAAAAACTTCTTCATAAGTTTTTAACGTTCTATTTTTAATAAGTTATATTATACCAAAATATTATTTTTTAATTTATGTAAAAAATTGAAAAATATTGAAGAACATTAACCCAGTGATTTATTTTAATGTACATACATAAAAGTAACTTTCAGTGAATCTTTTCTTATATAAATGTTTTCCCAAGTTCTAAAATTTTCTTGAGCTTTGACTCTTATTGCAATTTGCCAATAAAATTTATTTTTAAATTTCGTGCTTTTAATCTAGTTTTAGAACACAATCGAATCATTTTTATATTTATGCTCTTGTGTCTTTCATAGGCAATGACAAAATCTCTTGATTCTAAAATCCAGGTCGATGTAGTCTATTTATACTTTCAAAAAGCACTCAACAAATTTTATCATGAGCTACTTCTTTGAAGTTAAGCAACTTTGGTTTTAAACGTTCTTGTTTGCTTTTTTTCGCTGTCGTCAATATGTGATCTATAGCAATCGTCACTCCAATGAGTATTTCGCTCATTCTGGAGTACTACAGAGATCATAGCTAAGTCATCTGTTTTTTTTTCTTTATTAACGACATAGATGCGGCAATTTATTATATGCTGATGACCTGAAAGTGTTTTAGAGTATTCGCACAAATTTGGATTCACTCTCTTTACAGAAAGATCCCCATGCCCGGCAGAATCCACTAAAAGTTTTACTGGATGTGCTCTAAGCAGAGATGCGAAAAGGCATCGAGGATTCTCGGCTTCGTTATGCGGAGCGCGTGTCACTTCAATAATTTATTGGTGATTCGCGATATGTACGATACGCTAGTTCGTAGCGTCTTTGTTGTTGGAGAGAATTCAAAGAAAATCTTGTAGATTTTTCTACAAGAAAGAATATTGTTATAATATTTTTTCCTTGTTGTTTTTATAATGACCATCATGACACCTTGAGATAAAAAATAAAATCAAATTTGAGATAAAAAATAAAATATGATTTTACCATATTTTTATAAATCAATAGACAAAAAATATATGCTTCTTGCAAATATGATTAACTATAAATTATGCAGCTTTTAAACATTGTCCAAATTCAGAACGCTTAAATTAAAAATTGTTGCTTAACTGATGTATGAATTAAATATATTAATTGTAAAGTAAATCACCAGCACATTTCTTAACATTTTAGTGACTCGAGCTTTCCTTTTTATATTATAGTTAAAAAGTGCAATTAAAATTATATGTTTGTATAAAAAATAAGATAAACACAAAAGAGATACGAATCGCGTGCAAATAAGTTGCAAAACTGTCGCACAATCAATTATCCGCTTTCTATTACACTATATATAATCGATTTTGCATCTATTTATCGCCATTTTATGTAAACCGACCCAATTGCATAATTTGTGATTACGTTATGCATATCGTGACTTTGTTTAATTGAATTAATATTGTAATACTATCAGATACATGCATTGTATGCATACTCAATTTTTATACAAAGCATTGTATTCTTAACACTTTACACAACAATCTATACATGCCAGTATTTTCATAACGTATGGTAAAATTCTGACTATAAAGTCCGTTCGCAAATATGTGCCCTTTTTTTACAGCAAAAAATATCCTTTAAAGCATCTTCATTATTCACAAAGTAGCTTTACAGCGAGCCAGTGCTGCAGCTATAATAAAACTAAAATTCTTTCATTAACTCTAACTTAAAACATAATAACGGCAACTAGTCTTTGCGGAAACACCTTAACGAATCCCTTTGATGCTTTTTCGAGGTAACATCACGGGAATTCTTTTGAATGAAACTTCGTTATGTACACAATAATAATAAAAAGTGCACACAAGTGGCAACACTGGGAGCAAACGAAGCATAACTGTGAATTTCATAACATCTCGCACGCCACTCGAGTAGATACAATCTTGTATAACAATCTTGTATAGCAATAGCGCGAGGAACTATTTATAAATTTATATTACTCTTCATTCAGGTTCTTTACGTATACGAAAGTGAAATGGATTTAATAATATCAAAATACATAAAACAACAAATCCTCATTTATATTAAGATATATGCTACATACATTAATTTATTATCTGTTTTATTATAAAAATCGTACACTAAAATTGTAATTAGTATATAATAGAGACAATCAATGTTATGAAAATTCTATACCAATGATACCCTAACATCACGGTGCGTTAATTTTGCGAAGGAAAAATAGCAATATCGTTTTTATAACGTATTTAGGCTTTCGACTACGGACCGTGTGACCAGTAAATTAGATTACACGCTCGTTGGCGACCCCTGGTCATTAGATTTTGGCCATCGATGCGTGCATAATAGCACCAAAGGGTCATCCATTATGTTGGTCCTGGCCTCCGAAACCACAATGGGTTTATTATGACATGTACACGTCTAAAATTATTTACTGACCCATCTTCGCCATGATAATGCACAATATCATCAATAGCACCGGTCCATACAAGGGATCCGATTAAATTCTCGTTTAAGCAGAGTTTTTTTTCACTAATATTTAATAATATATTTTTATATATGTTTTAATAGATTCATAATCTATATGACTTAGCCAATAAGCATAGAGATTTATTTTAATTGAGATATTCTTGTTAGCAAATATTGATAGGTTATCTTAATTGTTCATAATAGCATTCGCTTTTATATTAAAATTAATTATATCTATTTTGATTTAAAGGTTCAGTTAATGCCCTCAAGCACATGCTAAGGGCAATAGCTGAATCAATCAATTGAGTAATAGTTATAATTATGAAAAGTATACTTTATACATATTACAATTAAATTTAAAAATTACTGATCTAAACCTAAATAAAAATAAACACAATTTTTCTCGAATATTACTGTATTTTTATCTAAATAAAAAAAATCGATCGTGATGCGTGAGTATAATATTGTTGTATTTTATGAAGCAGTTGATTTTTATATATTGATTAACATAAAATTACACTATTTTTTAGATTTTTCATAATATAGCATAAAATCTATAAAAAATATTCATTATTACATTTGTGGCTAACGTTATTAAAATTTCAATACAACATAAAACAATCAATTTTTAAATCTAAATTTCACATTAAAATTGTTTGAGAAATTTATGCAAATTTATATTCACATTCATAACCGTCTATACTTTTATATAAACTAGAATTTTATTATGTCTAACGAGGGTAAAACAATTAATATCTACGAGTAAGTATTGAGACATCAGACTTAAATCAAACAAATATTATAGTTGCCAATCAATGTATATTATCAAGACATCAAATTTTGATAGCAATATCATTGTATTGAATATACGCTATTGTTTTGTAATTCAAGCACTAGATAATTAGCCTTTGCTTTGTTTATGTGCATTTTTGATTAAAATTAGATAACATTTTAAATCCCACATTTTTGCCAAGGTCAAACAAGCTAAATATTATAACAATAAAATAAACCATCAATGCGAATATGGAAAATATTATCGATAATTTTTGAAAAACTATTTTCATTGTCATATAATATTATAGTAATTTACAGTAATTATCATATTAGTATATACAGTGAAATCTCAGTATAGCGAAGCTAACGGGAATAAAAAGTTTCGTTATATTGAATGTGAGAAAGATGATATATTTTTATTTTATTTTTAATTTCCTTATTACTACAGCATCAAAATAAACTCTAACAAGATTTACAGATCGTCAATTTTTAAAGATACTGTAAGGAACACAATAAAATGTTTCATAAAAAAAGTTTGAGGGACGGCGAAACATCTTGAATGTCACTTCTGAACACATAATAGTGTGTCAAGTTATAACGTCATTCTTAAATTCGGATCAAAATATTTCGTTATACTGAAATAAATTTTCGTTACAATGAAAATATTTTTTATAAAAGTTTTTCAGAGGCAAATTGAAGATTCATTATTCAGGGAATTTCGTTATTTCGGTATTCGTTACAAAGAGATTTCACTGTATTATACACACGGTTTCAAAAACTACGATATCAATATTTTCTACATATACTACTATTCTCGTAGGATTATTGTTTTGGGTTCAGGAGGCAGTTGTCTATTTTCTAAAATTCTAATAGATTTTTTAATAAACGTTATTCATACTGAGCTCAAAATAAACATTGTAATTTTAAATTCCTTGCACTATTTTTTCAGTAATATTAAAACATTTTGAAAAGCAATCCCCGAAGCTAATGTTTGGAAATGCAACAAGCTCAAGAGCAGTAACTAGAGTGTGTCCAAACGCTCTTTTGTCTAATCTTGCCGTGTTCTAAAAAACGTTACGAAACGCGTACACGATACACGTTTAATTACTGACATACGTCAGCAGATGTAACAATGATTTTTTTAGCACAGTTACATCACCGTGCATTTTCATAATGAACGCCTTGTTAAAAATTTGAGTAACACATGGTTGGTAAATGCTATTTTCAGAAAATTTCGCGTGCGAACAGCTGGCGACTCACTGAAAGCCAAATTATTTTTTTCTGTTGAAACTATCAATTCTCCGATCGAGTCTGGCCACATTATGTTACGGAAGCCGCACGCCTCCAGAGGCCGCATTGTGTCCTGTGCGCCGCAAAGTGACAAAGACCGAAAAAAATCGCTGAAAATGAACTTTCGTGGAAAAAGTCGTGAGGCGAAATTCGATACCCCATGTATATAATAATAAACTAACGTAAAACGTTCGACAATGATTGTTTGCGGCCCATTGTTATTTTTTATCATGTGATAATTGTATCGATTGAAAACGTACGTTGAAACGCTTTTGTAAAGATCATATAACATAACTTTTGATTGAAACGTAAAATCATGCAGGTTGTTCTTACTACGAAAGTGTACTCCAATTAATTTACTGAAACAATAATACTGCTCAGTATTTGACTACCAAAATAAGATAACTTGACTGAGTTCACCGTTAAAACTATATTTTTTTTTTATTATATAAAAATTCATGTTATAAACATTTATATATTGTTTTTTAGATAAATTTGACTTGAAGTGCAAATCTCAAATGTGATTTTAAAAAGTTGAAAAATTACATTCTGACTTCATTTTTAATGTTACAAAGTCAATTTTACTGTTTATTTAAGGCAGGGGTTGGCAAACATTCGCCTCCTGCCTGTTTTAACCCGGCCCACAAACTAAGATTAAATTTTACATTTTTAAACTATAAATTTTTACAGTATGCTTTATAAGAAACGGCCAATCGTCTAATTAATGAGCTGCGAAATATGATCTATGTGGTGTTCCTATTGCTTTGCATTCCACTGTGATGTTAAGCAGTTGTGATTCAAAGCCGATTTTAGTATCCATGAATATTAATATTGCCATTGTCAAAGTCAGAAAAAAAGACTAGTGAACTTTGAATTTCGTGATTTAAAAGGAGAGTGGAGTGTGTCTGTACTAGAAGAATACAATATACGTCGATATTACAATGACATAATATTTACAACTCGTAGAAAATCAGCGATCAGAAAAATTGTAAAGTTTTAAACTAAATTCTTTTTTGCTAAAAATTAAAATAAAAATAATGTAATAATTAAATAAAATCATATTTTATTGTTGCAATCAGAAAAATTAGTTAATTTTAATCCATCAGTATTTTTGGCAAAAACAGAGCTAAGCACATTGTGAGTAACATCAATAGACAATTAAATGTAAAATCAATTTTAACATCACCTGGTGCTTCATAATCATTTTCGACTTTCGGCGCCCTTATTAAATCAATTGTTTATTAAATTATAGCAAATCCACTTTGAAAAATTGCAAATATTTTGTATTATAATGGTTAGGTATAATTAGTAACATTTTATGAAGCTTCGGCAAACAGTTGATTACGAAGGGAAAGACTGGTTTGCCCCACTTGACTGAAGAATTAGCTTCCATGAATAGTCTGCATGGAACAAATACAGTAGAATATATTTTTAATGACGTTAATAAAACGTTAACAAAGTACATTCGTAAGTGAAATCGACTAAAACGTGTCACATCCGATTTTGGTAAAAAAATACGCGGAACAAATTAAGACTTGCTTGGAAAAATATGAGGCTTGTGAAAATGCAAGGTGCTCAAAGCGTCTGAATATTTATTTTATCACCTTGTGGGAAACATCATAATCTATCATGCATTATTAAACCAGTTGTGTCAACAGTGATCTTTATTCGCTCTCGTGAACTTAACCGTCATCAATTCTGAGACTCTTTTTATATAAAAAAAATAGAAGCCGAATATTATGATTTGCTTTACCATACAGCAGTTCGATAGTTTAATGAAGGTAAACTTTAATCGATTTTTTTTATATATATGTATATATTTAGTATTCTATAATATATTATTATACCATCACTAAATGACTTAAATAAAAACTAACCTTAGTTAAAGTACTTGTGAAATCTTAAAACTAATTTTACGTGAAACTAAAAGGAAAAACAGTTCCAATATATGAAACTTACACTGTTTGAAAAAGTCCCGCTGAACCTATTTTTTCAGGATCTTGCCTTTCACAAAAAAGTTTGCCAACTCTTGCTTTAAAACATATATTCCAATAAACTCTCAAGACATCATTATTTCCTGCTCTTTGTAAATACACAAAAGCCACTCCTATTCATAAAAATTAATGGAAATCTGTGCAGTGTTGTGAGCTCCTACTAAATTATATAAAATAATTATGCATAAATAAATCAATTGTTTATGACAAGATTTCTTGGACCAACAATATGCTTTTTGTCATGCCTGTTCCACTGTCAAAAATGCAAATAGATATCATATACAGTGATTTTAAACTTTGTCATGGATTATTAGTAAAAAATATTCGGACTTCGGTTTGTCAGATGATCTAACTAGATTATTCCTGATTTATTTCAACTGATAAAAGTTACAGCAATCATCATACAGTAGTGCTATTGTGATGAAAAGTAAAATTGAATTAAATTAGACTACTTATAGCAAATTAGCATCTCAACAGTCGCAACGTTTGATGATTGCGTCAGGTGCAACCACATTGTGCATAAACGATGTCAATAAACGGAAAAGAGAGATGGATGTCATTGTCAGCCAAGAACTCGAATGCGATCGCGATCGGAATGCGAACTTTGCGTTCCTATGATGCATCCAAACGTTGCATCTCGGCCACGAGAAAACGCGACATTGAATACACTCACCTCCCAGACAGCCGGCGCCCGCTTGCATCACAACAATTGTACCGCGTGCGATCTAAAAGTTAAAAAAAACATAATTAAAATTAAATACAATGAAATTGTACTAGATTATATTATATATGAAAACATCGCATTGTTGACGAAATCACAAGCATACCATAAATTGTAATTGATTTTGATACCTTAATTCGAAATCTCTCATTTTATCATCAAAACATAAATATTTTTAGGCACACTGTATCGTGTGCTATAGTTATATTTGCTCACAGTTGAACTTTGCCGAATTGTTGAAATAAATTAGCGTTTCGTTGCGAACGCGGAATCTAGCGCACCTTATCTGCGATCAGATGTCGTACACGTAAAAAGTTGGGAAATGTTTTGAAAGTTGTATGATAAACGCGTGCTGAACAAATTAGTGTGCTTTGTTGTGTTGTGTCTGTAATTAAATTGCTTAATTCATTATTATCGTATTGTTTTACTTTTTTTACAAATAGTATGCAAATTTTATAGAATGGACTTTTAATTAAACTATGTAATAATTAAATTATTGCTTTATAATAATTTTTAATATGTAGATTACTTATCATAATATATATTATATACTGACATATGTCATTTGAACCATTTACAAATACAATATTAATTAACTTTATTTTGATCAAAAAATAGAAGCAAAAAAAAATTGTTTTATAAATTAGATGACACTTTTTTAAAATATAATTATAATATACAAAACTATATGTTTGGCATAAATATAAAATAAATTGATTTATATGTGAAATTTAATTAAATTTTTGTTGGCAAAATTCATTGATTTTTGTTTATACAAAACCAATAAAATAATTTTTTAATATATTTTCTGCTACAAAGTTAATATATAATTTATCAAAATCTGAGTTTAATGTATTCACATAAGTTGTAGCGATTTATAGATTTTTTGCCACAAATATGTAATAATCTGATTTATATTTTAAAATATTAGATATTATATCTTAAAATATGCACTGTGAAAATTGCACACACGAAAAAATAAAAAGCTAAAAAATGCCTACTTCATTTTTATCATTGTTACACATATTTTAGAATAGTTGATTCTCAGTTGTTACAGATTTTTTCCGTTGTAACGCATTGGGCTTATGCCTGTTAGGTTACAACGGAAGATTTACTACAACATAAATACTTAAAGTATTTATTTCTCATCTTTATAACAATATAACAACAAAACTTAAAAATAAATCTTTCTTTTCTATAATCATTAATTATTGGCACATTTATAAACGCTGCTCGAGCTTTTCCTCGGGCAATTTATGAAATACCCATATTTTGCAAACTGACACATTTCCTAATTTTATAAATATTTGAACTGATGTAGGCGATAAGTTAGCTTCCGTACCAATAATCTCAGATCTGCTTGAATGGTAGCCCTAATATCATCACAAACAACTCTTAAAAAACTATCTTTACTGGCGAATTTCACAATTTTTAACTTAATGACATCTCTGCCTATTGTATTACATATGATTTTAAATGCGATTGTTACATTATGAACAAGTTCAAACGCATAAAGCATAATATAGCTTAACTAAGATTTCTTTATCGTCACTGTCAATGTTGTTTCACGGTTGAAAGTATGGAAACAAAAAAACCGTTACTAAAACCATCATTTATACGACTACTGTTAACAAACACCGAAATAATACTATAATTATTTTTAATTTACAAAAAAAATGCAAAGACAAATGGAACCACCTGTATGTAACACATCGAATACCGTGAAAAAGTTGACGTTTCACAATTTTAATTTCATACAAAAACATCTACTGTAACGTATTTATTTCCCCTTTTAGCTAAATCACATTAAAGGCAAAAAATAAATAATAATCCTCGACATCTCTGGGTAATAAACACATTTCGAGTTTTTTTTTATTACTTACATCCCGTCACCATATCGGCCTTCCTATGCACATTCATCAATCTCTAACTCATCATAAAGGTCTTCCAGTCTTTCCGCTAACATTTGCCCCTGAAATGATCTTGACATTTTTAATGTAGGTCAGTGGCTTCCAGTCTTTTTTAAACACATTTTTTTGGTGTTCACTGATTTTAGTAATACAAAAAACAATTTTTAAAATAAATTAATTTTGGCTAATGAAAAAGTAATAAATATTAAAAAATAAAAATGTGCCAAAATGATTTATTTTGCATTTTTCACCATAAATAAATACAAAAGTTTAATTTCTAATACATATATAATAAATATTTATATATTTTAAATCAGCATATGTATGTATGTATATAAAGCCAATATTTTTTATTTTAAATCTGACATCATTACTTTTTACAGATTTTCCCAATGCGTCATGGAGGCTATTATACAAAAAAAAAGTAACAGCTATAAAGATTTTTAAATAAAATTGATGCACATCTAAAATATTTATATTAGAACTATCTCACAATTTTTTGCCAGCTCCTTATAGCTATTTTTAATTTAAAAAAAACATTTTAATATTAAAAAAAAGTATATATTTATAATATAATACTATATTTTTGATAATTTTAAAGTTAAAACATATTGTCATATTACTATTATTGTATATACTATTATTGGATTATATATATAATATTCCCTTTTGATTTAATACTTAAAATATACATACATACATTTATATTAATATAATCATAAATTGCTTCATAGAGCTTTGTTTTTACATAATGGTCAGTTAATTTAAAATAAAATCAAACTATAGTTAGTTAATAATAGATTAATTTTAAGTGGCCATTTTATTATAATAATATTGTTTATTAACAATAATTTAAAATTACTTTACTGACTGTTTATTATTATCAAATGACTATATTTTAATTTTATTTAAACTTTATTGTACATATAATTTATTGACATTTAAAAATATATTTATTATGGTTGCTTTATCTACCAAACTATCTGTAAGATATTTCTACGAACTTTACGAATCATACTTAGTAAAAAAAATGTAGATATGGATCATTATTTTGGAGAACAAATAACTTTGCATGTAGCGAGACTATAAAAAAGTATTTACACTCAAACACACGTCACGACTATCTCGACATCGTTCGCGTTCCCTTTGCGTCCGGATTTGCGAAACAATCTTCAGACCTTTAAAATGCCATTCCAGGTCACGATTGTCACTTTTTGCCTCGCTGTATGTAGGATTTGGATTTGTCGTGCTTTTGGATTAATAGCCGACCGGAGACATTCGCCGGTCAGCTTTGACGCGCATAATGAACCTTGCGTTCATGTCATGTCGCATGGCATAGAATGCATTCGGTGACATAAAACAGAGACTTGTATTATTATGATGGGTAAATAGCTAAACAAGCTAGAACACTCGCATAATTTTATAATATAATTTTGCGCTCCGATGGATATGTAAAACATGTAAACTATAACTAATAATCATAATGCATATGCATGACAACAAAGAAAGTATGCTGAGACTGAAAAATGTGGTAGACCATAGTAAGACGAATTATAGGTAGCTCTTAGTAACAAAGACATTGATCAAGGAACTTAGTAACAAAGAAATATAGGTCAAAAGCCTGAAAATACTTTCATAATATGTATACATTGTTATATATTTCAAATAACCTTTTCAATCATAACATAAAGTGTGACTTCATTAATAGAAACATTAGTATCTGCTTTAGCTTTATGTATATTTATTTTATATTAAAATCGCTTAAATATTTTTTAAACTAAAATATGTTTGAAACGATTATGAAAATAAAAATACTTTACATTCCTCGGTATATTGATAATACCCTATAAACTAATATGTACACTTTTAAAGTTATATCGTAAACTACCACATAATTTTTATAAAAAAAATCCTATTAAATCTGAAATATATCCAAAATTAATTAACCATTCCCGATCTATTTACGGTAAGCCTCTTTCATCTAGTGCAATAAATTAACGTTAGTTTAAAGGTCACATTTCACAAGCAGTAATAATCAACCAAGCTTTTAAACGTTTGCTCTGAATCTTTAATATTTATTGCCGCAACACACCCTTATGCAAAACGAGCAATGCAATAATTACAAGCCGCAACTGAAGGCATTTAATTTCAGCGGAATCTTGGTCATTGTTGTTATTGTTTATGTGTGGGCACATTTCGATCCGGTGACCTGAATATCAACGATTCGCGATCGCTACAATTTGCCAAGGCGTATTGACACGTGTAGTCGGCCTTTCTGTACAAGGAAATTGTCATTAAGACATTATTAGCATGGTATGGGTGGGCGCTTTATATTCTTATTGTGAGCTCTAAGTAGGATAAATAGAGAGTAGAGTAGAGAAAATGTATACGAATGCTAAGTTTATTTTCAAAATATGTTCTTGTGTCTAGATAACATATTCCTTAGAGACAAATTTACAATGAAATTAAATATAAAGTTGAACTAAAATTAATACTAGTTCTCTATTTGATTTGAATCCTATAAAAAATTCATTGATCGTCAGATTTTTTTTCTTATACTATTTAAAGAGGCGTAAGTATCCATGAGAAATATGGTGAAGAGATAAAATCATCTAAATTTGTTTTGAATATTTAATACTGTTTGGCTAATAAATTACACATATGATAAATTAGTATCATCATAAACCATTAGATCAGATAAATAAATGGAAAAATATTTTATTCATTATTGAATATTATAAATATTAGTTTAAAGTTTATTATTGTATATTTTGTTTAAAGACAGATTTGTCGTATCCTTTCAAATAAAATTGCCAACTTCTTTCCTTTTTTTAAGTAATTTATTTTAAAATTGTTTAGATCACCTCTATTCTCATTGCTTTATTTCTAATATATTATATGCATAAATACTGCTATATCTAATCTATTATATTTTAAAATTGATCATCTAATAAAATAGTTAAATTTCATAGAATTAATTATTTTAATATCGATCTGACCCTAGCATATTTACTACAATTTGAAACCTATCTATTCTGCAGCATTTATAAACATTTAATGTGTGGGTTGTTTTGCAATAATATATCGTAAAATATTATATTAATGGGCCTATATGTACGAGCTATTGCGCGATTATATGAGTTCTAGAATCATATTCTCAAAAACATTATCTTTAGATATTCAGATACTGACACCATTAAATTTTAATGACTGTCACAATTGAATTTTTTTAAATATTGTGAATATCTGTTTTTATTGTTTTAATCAATAATTGCTTTGTCTCTAAAAATGTACTTCAAAAAAACATCGTTTGGTTTAAAACTGTACATGTCCAAAAATAATACAATAAAAATATTAAAAAGAGCTTTGATTAATTTTCCAAGAACTTTTAAAAAACAGAAGAATCAGGTTAATTTATATTAAGTAAAAATGTAAAAGTTATATGTACAATTTTAAAATTATGTTATAAACCACAACTTTTTTTTATTTTTTGTTTCTTTTTTAAACCATCGATAAAATTAATTTTGAAATCATTCTAACGCTATTTCAAACAAATGAATATAAATACTAGCTCGTCTCAGAAATAATCACATCAGTACTGAGACGTTAATCACTCGTAATCAACAATAAATACTAAAAAGAAACTATAAGTGCGTTATATTCCGCGCAAAATTACTATTGATATTTTTACCCCTTATTAACAATCGCCAAAGCGGCTACATGTAAGTTAATTTTTTAAATTGTAAATATATTTTCAGTATGTGTGCAAGAAGCGATTCAATTGGCGTAACAACATCTTCATCTGCGATTCAACTCGTCTCAAGCTAGCATTATAAAAGATGTGATATTTGGTCACAGAATGGCAGACGTCAGAGACTGACGGAAAAAGACGCTCCAGAGACTCAACCCTAATGAGTCACAGCATAAGGCACATCAGCGGATAGTATCGCATCACAAAAGATCACAGTCGACAATAATTCAATTCGACACTCCAGCTAATATCCTCTGAATTTCAAGACCAGCTTGTTCCTTTACACCTGATAACAACAGCTACATTTTAATATATGTGCTATTTTTGACTGCAAAATGACACCCAAAAAATACAAAACGGGTTTAAAAATATATTTTTTAATTACAAAAGAAAATGTTTTTTTGCTTTATAGTAAATATTATTTTTTCCCAGTCGTCAATTATAAAATGACAAAAGTTCCACGGACTTTTGGTTTAATGACTTTGCATCCATGACAGAAGATCTAGCTTAAAGCTCAAGCCAACCATTGATCCACACGACATTTTGAATTTATAAATCGAGAGGTGACAAAAATTTGCATATTGTTCTTTCTAAGATTACTGAATATATGTAAGCCCATCAAATCATATCTGATCGCAAAATACAAAGTATATTGTGATTGTCGAATTCTTTTAATTAAAAGAGAACGTCATAATTATACAAAAAAACATATACGCTGCTTAAACATTATACTTCCTTAACTATGTATCTTTAGTTTGCGCAATGTTGCGAGTCCAGATGCGATAGAAATTTAAAAATACTAGAGTTCATATGAGACTCGAATGCAGTTCTTTCAGTTATAAGCAACCGACTTAAACCACTGGATTATCGTGTTAATTTATAGATAATAGTAACAGTTGGCTTTTAATAACAATCGTCATTTAATACTTTATTTGTATATGTATGTATTTATATATAAATAATTACACACAACAAAACATAAACATATCATAATGATGGGAAGAAAATTATAAAATAACTTTATAAAATAGCAACAAAGGTTTACTTGCTTTCTAGCCTTAAATGTTATATATTTTACTACCTCAGCATCAGACATTTTCGTTTATTATACAAAAAAGCTTATATTTTAAAGTAAAAGTGGTTTTATATATGTAACATGCAACTGGTTTGCTTTTTCTACAATTTTACACTAAAACTTCCTAAGATGATATGCTTACAGATAAAATTGTTTGATATAGTATTTTTCGATCACTCTATATACATATAAATTGCTTTACTTTATTACATATTTCAATAATTACACGTTAATACCGGCGTTAACGTTCACGGCATCCGTTCACGAATCCAATCCGTGCTCTTCCGCCAATCGTCGATACGCATGACGAGAAACTGGTATCAAGTGAAACGTAAGATTTTCTCTCAAACAGAGAGGAAGGCCTGGATTATTTTAATACTACACAAAGCAGCTCTTATCTACTAAATCCAATCTAGCAACCAGAGACAGACAACCGTCAGAGCGACCCATATGACGGACCATGCGAGTCGCCTGCCTGTTGGTGCAACACAGGGAACACTACGTTGCCTTTTCCGACAATGTTTACGACCTCAAATTAACATGAGAATGCAACAGCCATGCACCATAATTCACCTTTTGAAAGCGCACTTTTTTTGCCATGTAAAAGTAACACACTTTACCATATGCGTGCGCTGAAATGTTGACAGACACGACTTGAGCTTATCAATCAGGTTTTCGTTTGAGTTTTACTAGCTAAATTGTAATCAGCCACTATATTTGATGCAAGTACTAGATAAATATTTTTTTGATCATGATCATTAAGTCCAATGAATAGAATTTTTAATCCTAATGAACAGAATATCAGCAATGTTGGAGTAGACAGCATATAATATCAAAAAGATTCAGAATTTTATAAGACTCATAAACATTTAAGTAAAATGCAAGTATACTAAAACTTTCAACAAAATAGTGACAAATGTATGATACATACAACACGTATTAATAATTAATAAATAAATTATTAGAATATTGTTGTAGTCCGGAAAATGCGAGTATATATTTTCCAACATCCGCGTTTTTTTGCAACTAGCATTATCATCTCTCATCAACAACGCCATAACAGCATATCTCATTCAACCACCGCGTTTGTTCCGACAAACAATAAAACATTCACCCGCTAAATGCTGCTTTATCCATTGTTCGCGAACGGTTTTTCTCGATATGATTTAGATAGGTATGTATGCACACACAGAGGTATACAGAGCGGGTATCCAGCGCGTGCACAATGTATCGACGCCGGATGAAAGTCAATACTGATACGCTAAATAATGGAACGATTATTCTGTCGGTGAATAGGAAATTGCATTTTCCATAGGCATAGTTTCGCGTTGCGAATTCAATGCGGGTTTGGCCTCAACAGTTTCCGCTCTCGTTTGCCTTTGAAATAGTTTTCATTTTTCAAAAAAAAAACATACAGATTAATCCCACGTTTAGCAAACTATCAACCATCTACGAAGCGTCACGTATTTTTGAAACATTATAATAATACGTATTGTACTTCCGCTTCAGATCTGGACGCCCACCAGATCGTGAATATTGTAAATGTAATCATAAAACTTTCTTTGGTTAAAACTTCTTAATGAATCCCACGTAGACGTGACGGCGTGAACGATTGATCTTATCGAGGTCTCGATTTTTTACTCTTTTAAAAAGTCGCATTGTTCTTTTAAGGTGTATCGTTTGACCTCAAATAAGCAATTATCAGTTGTAAAAATTAAGGATTCGTTGTAGGTATATACATATGTATAGTAATTAAAATAATTAATAAATTGCTAATGCAGGTAAAAACAATTATCGACAAATAAAACTTTAAGCTCAATAAGTTTAAAAAAGATATGCAAATTTTATAAATTTTTTTTTAGGAACTCTAATTTTATAATGAATACCCTCAAACATCCTTAATGTTAATTTATTTTATGTCACGTTTAACAAAGGGTTGTGTATCTTAAAAGAATTAAGATCAAATATATATTTAATGCCTGTAATATTTACTATTATTTAAAACAGAAAATTGAATGACATATTAAAAAATATGAATAATCAATAATCAATCCTAGTCATTTTAGTAATAATTAAAACATTTCTTTCTGCAATATCTTAAAAAAATAAACCAGCACTGTTAAGGTTGTTAAATTGGAATAAAATCGTAAACCTAATAAATGAATCACTATTTTAAGATATTATATCAGACAGATTGAAAGTGTAACCGGTTTTTTAAACCAATAGCAAAAGTGAGCGAAACAAGAAAATGCGAAGCAATGAGAGCAATAAATTTGCTACGAGAAAGTAAGAAAAAAATCTTGAAGAGGTTGTAAGTCTTAAACCAAAATAATTTATCATAAAAAGTGAAAAACTGACCTTAAATCAATCAGTATTAAAATAAAAGCACTCAATGAATACAGACACACAACTTATTATACATAATAGTACAAAGTAGATAAGGATATACTATTAGAAATTTTAGATGAACAAACATAGATTAAAATATTATAAACTAAAATATTTTAAAGAATTTTTAATTAATATATTATATAATACATTAAAAAAAAAAAAAAAAATTATTAAATAGAAATTTAGGAACTCATGCTATAATATAGAGATCTATTATTGTTTATGCTAAGAAAAATATTTTTACGTTATAACCAATCAAGCGTAAGACCAATGCGTTACAATGCAGTAGCAATTGAATATCTACAAGTATTAACTACCAAACTTTTCAGTCTAGGAATCATTGCTATACTTTTAATTATAAATTAATATGTGTATTATAACTTAAAATAAGCATATCGATTGCTTAAAGTGTGAATTTGCTAACCACTTTTCGGTAAAAATGACTTAACAATGTCATTTTGTAAGTTTAATAGAAATACACACGCACAAAAAATTGAAAATCTCCCAAATTTCCAATTAAACACTACAAACATGAGATATTGCTTTATTTTTTATTTTTTCTGTAAAGTTGTCAAATATGGTGCTAGCAATTTTACACTATAAGTCAACGATGTCATTTTGCAGTTAAAGCCGATTTTTATAAATATATAGCGCTATTCGAAGGATCGAACCCCCAATCTCTTGACTTGCTAGTCAAGATCTTACAGACTACGCTATTCTGACCTTTATATATTATATAATATAAGTAATATTGTAGATGTAGTTTAAAAATGTAAAATGTTACTATTTGTGAATTAGATATTAAATTATTTTCAGGTGAAAGTAAAATTTTTAATAATCAGTCTTTACAAAAACTACTTTATAAAAATGAAAAAATATGTTTTCCCAAGAATTCCAATTAAATGTTTTTTCTTAAAAATTAAATTTATAGAAATATATATTATTAGTTTAAAATCAAATATATTAATTGCTAAATTCACAGCTGCATTTAGAGCAGGTAGTGAAAAATATATATGAATTTCCGATTAACATTGTTTGAGAATATGAGTTTTATGACCGACTCTAGGAATTACAATTAGCGTGGATTTGTACGCCAGTAACGTTACACAAGAATCAATGTTTCATGAACATACATAAAACTTATGATAAGATGATGGCATTTTATGCAAAAAAACGAAGAAAAATATCATGTTATTAAAAATGACCGGTAATTAAACATGCATAAAAATTTTACGTTTGATTAATTAATAACTAATATTATCTACACGCATTAATATTTACCCAAATTTTTATAAATGTAATCAGTAAAAGATTTCCATCAACAAATAAATATACTGTAATAATGCAATAAATAAATTCTGTATTACGTATATTTTTTAGATATAGAAATTTCTCGAGAATTTTCCACATATTTGGAGCAAATTCTCATATGTCAAGAAATAAGAAACACTAGATATGATGAATAAGTGGTTAAAGAAAAATATGATTAAAAAAATCTAAAATTATTTTATATAATATAATAATAAAAATAATTAACTTAAAGAATAAGTTCAAAAATAAATTATTAGAATCACTAAAAAATAATATGTTTTAAAATGTAGCTATAATAAGTAGAATTAGATACACATACTAACTATATACTACATATACAAAAATATATAAATAGATGTATATAATTTAGAGCCAAGTACAAAGCGACTATATCTATTCTAAATAAATATAAAATGTTTTAGTGTAAAGAAAAATGTGTACATAATATAATAATTTATTTCTTAAAATTAAACAATAAGATTAATAAATGTACAAATGTAGAAAATTATAAGAATAAGTGAGATCGAAAAAACATAACTATAATAAATAAAAAAGTACCTGAATAATAATTGAAACATTAAATTAATTAATAATATTTCCAAAATTTTATTTTTATGCACAAGTTCTTATTAACATTCAAATTTTATTGTAAATTTAATCATACCCTCTAGCATTAATGTATTTTAACGACAAAGATTTAATCTTGAACGCATTTTTATTAGTATGTCACTAGTAAGTCAAGAAAATTTGATATAAGAGAAATAATTTTTGAAGTGTATTTCTTAACTTATAATAGTTGTTCTTCCTAGTGGCGCATTTAATAGTAGCTTATCAAGTTTCCGTTCTATATAGTTTTAATATTTCAATTTAGCATTTGCATTGTCTCGCAAAAGAAATCATCATCGAAAATGATACGTTTGCCATTTGTAATAAATACAATTTCGATCACGCGCAGCCCAGTAACATAGTTTCACAAACGCGAAAAAAATTTAATAACAAACTAATAAAAATTCCAATGCCGTTAATTTTAAACTAATTTAGCGATTCATTATATACATACATATATATTTTGAGCTGTTCGATTTATTTTTTTACCAACGGCTTATTAATATAATTGCCGCATCAATTTAATTGTAAACAAGTTGATGGGTATTTACTAGGTGAAATTCAGGCCCTTAAAATTAACATATCGATTGTTCTAAAGAAATAAAAGAAATTTAAATTTTCATTAGTGGAACACGGACGTCCATTGTTCCAATCCAAAGTACGTTCACGGACTTGGCACACAGACTTTCGAGTGATTTAAATCTTTCGCCAGCGTCCTATCTGTGATTAAGTCTGGGGATTACCTTACTATTTTTTATAAGTATGTATAATTAAATGAGAATAAATTAGGATTAACGAGAACAATACTTTCAGACCCCACATGGCCGTAATTCATCGCGAAAATTTCCAAGTTGAAAGTTTTCGTACATTTATCGTCCTATATGCAAAAAGGGTCTATATAATAAATTTGTATGATTTATCGTAAAAGGAATTTTCAGGAAAATTCAACGCATGAACGAAACTCGTGCCAATTGTACCGAAACTAATTAATACGGTTATTCGGGCCTATTTAATATTTAACTATTCGTAGGACAAAAAGTAAAGTTCTGATAATATTAAAATTGTAAGCAAAGCGAGTCTGATACAAATAATAATTTAAAACACGTAATCAGCGATTCCCACGGTTGTATTTTGTAGATTATAAAAAAAATGTTTCCTAATAAAAAATATCAGTTACATGGGCTTTTATAGTATTATATAAAAAGAGATACTTCATATTTTAATGAAACCCATTATATATCCCTTAAATTAAATCACTGAACATTATTTAATTATTGAAAAATATCGAGCTTTTAGGAAAAATCTATAAAAATGTATATATTATAACATTATAAAATATCTTGTATTATTCCTAGCTTATTTTTTCAAGTAGATTACACTGCAATACTATTTTATGTATATTTATAATATAAATTACTCTAATAAACGTGTTAAGTGAGCTAGCAACATTTAAGTACCACTTTTTATGTAAAATTACACGCTGACTCTAACTGCACTTTTGCGCAATAAAATATGGTAGATTTATTTTTTTATTGAAGTTTATTGCTGCTTTGTATTTTTATTTTAGCTAAGCATATAAACCATTTATAATTTATTTTATTAATATATTATTTTTTATAATATATTAATTTTTAAATTAATATCTCTTGTAAAAACTATGTAAAATTATATTAAATAAAATTAAAAAAAAGTTTTGATCTCAAGATTATACTTATTGATTTGTTTTATATTTTTGTTACTGTTTCAGATATTACAGAAATATATTTGTATCAATAATACACATACCGTGTGTATAATTTAAAGATAAATTACTATTCTCATGCATAAAATATAAAATGACAGTTTGAAGTTATTATTTGTTATGAAAATGTTTAGCCCAACATAACATATAACTGTACTAATTATTGCATAACGCATAGATTCATACAAACGTGAAAAAAGCTCTATTTTATAAAATTTCTACAGTTAAAACACAGTATTTTTTTGCTATTTTCGATTTGCTATCGATCATTCTATAGCATTACTTTACGTTTTTATTTTTACAAAGTTTTAAATATGAAATGTATACACATATTTAAGTATGCCTTGCTTTAATTGTTTATTTATTGATATATTTAAAACTGCGTATTTAAGTCATTGAAGAATAAAAATAATAATTATGCCGCGAAAAGTCTTGGATTCAAAGTTTAGGAATCACGGATCTAAACTATTGTCACGTGTCACATATTCAGGGTTTTGGGGTCACGTATCATTTCAAACAACGACTATGACCCTTTCAGCTTTTGAAACATTAAAGATAAACGAATTCCTAAGCTATTCAGAACCATTGAACCACTTTCCAGTTGAACTGAACTCAGTTAACCATTCAGTTAAATATTTTTTTGACTCAGATTTGCATGTTCTCGATTATGCTATTTTTGCATGTTGATTGATATTTGAATGCGAGGCCGATTCTCACGATACTCGCTCTAGATATTCGATGTGTATAACTTGTACATTTTAGCACAATTATTTTGGCAAATCGTCGAAAATAATATGTCGTACATGAATGTATCGTCACGTTTTTTTTTTTATGTTGATCTAACAACGATAAAAGAACAGTTCTTTCGCGCTCGTAAAAGTTCATTCGAAAGCGTGCCTAAAAGGGTTAATAAACCGTTGTCTCTCGCTTAAAGGTTGACAATGACATCTCTTGTTTGACCGACTTTGAAGGTTGAACAATCGCAGTCATCTGTCAACTCCTCCTGAACAACCGTTAATTTTGATGACGACAGAAAATGAAATTTGTTTATGACGGTTGCTTTTTGCATGCTTGACGATGTGTATAAAAATGTTTTTTCATACATGTTTCATTTATATAACACACCCACGACAATCCTTTTAATTTAGTATGAAATTTGCATTTAATATCGTCGCGATAATTTGTGGTACAAAATGGAAATGAAATATTTAGCGAGTGTTCCAATATAATGAGCCTGACATTCAATTGATGCAAATTGATACAATGCTTTGTAAAAAAAAAACTAGAAAAGATACAGAAAAAAACTATAAAGTAGTAATATAAAAAAAAGTATTCTTTAATATTCTGATATGGTGTAATAAAGAGAATTTTAAAATTAAAGCCTACTTAACAGTTGTAATAAGAAATAAAATAAATATATTAAAAACATATAGTTCTACTTAAAATTTACTATTATAAAATAAAAAAATAGATATATATTTTTTTGTAGAATGTAAATTATATGTTTTCTCAGTATATTATAAATATTACTAGTTACATATATTAGGTATATAAATATCATTTCATAAACATTTCACTGTTCTTTTCTTTGTTTGCTTATAGCAAAAAAGCACACCACATACGTTCGTTGTATCAATCCAACCTTATTTATTCATTATTTAAATTTGCATCGTCGTTGTGCAAAAAAACGCCTACAACCAAACAACCACAGCCAAAATATTTTCCATTTATACAACCGAAGTCCCAGTGTAATCTGAGACGATATCCGAAATGAAAATGAAATATTCAAATCGATGAATAAGTAACGAAAAGATATTTAGTAACCGAATACACAGAGCAGAATTTTTCACAGCGATTTTCTTTCTTGTGCGACTGAAAAATTGCTGACTTGAAAATATTTATTTACTGTTAATCTGTTGTCGCAACAATATATATGAAAAATTGCTTAATAGCATAATTTCAATATAAAAAACAGCCGTTTAATAAATAAGTAACACAATAGTAATACTTTTGCAATTTATTTATTGCAAGGCATCAGAATGTAATGAAAATTTTTAAATCAGTGACAACTGCTTTAATCATCATAAACTATTTTTTACATCTTACAATCAATGAATGTCACTATACACGACCCATTTCAATTTTATTTATTTTTAATTATTTAACACAATATTCACACGTGAGATTGATAAAATCTAGGAAAACCTAATTGATATGATAAATAGGAATTATATACATATATTAATTTTACAGATACGTTAGAAATTATATTATTTATTGTTTTATTTTACTATTAGTGGATCAACACATTCAGTAAGTTACTTTTAAATTAGCGAGCATTTGTAAATTATATTTATTTATTAGTACATAAGAATATTTTAAATGCTTTGCAAGTGACTAACAGATAAACATTGACCTCTAAAGTTTTGTAGAGCGATTGTCTTTGTTCTATTGTCGTAGAAAATTAAAGCCACTGGAAGCAAAAGGCAAATTACTAAAAAGCAATTTTAATCTTTGAATCTCCATAAGATATTTCATCCCGGATGGTTTCACATATGTATGTATTTAATGCCTTGACAACAAACCAATTTATAGTCATAATGGGTTCAAAATAACACTATAGATCAGTGGTATGAGTCAATGACTAACAACTGTTAAATCTAGATCGAATACCACACAAAATTCAACTGTGTCTGAAGTTATTATAAGGTTTTCTTTAACTTTTCTAAGCTCACGTGCT
This sequence comes from Plectrocnemia conspersa, assembly GCF_051122295.1. NCBI lineage: Eukaryota > Metazoa > Arthropoda > Insecta > Trichoptera > Polycentropodidae > Plectrocnemia > Plectrocnemia conspersa. Next base: position 7,543,046 of record NW_028277174.1, on the reverse strand, counting down.
AACTATTATAATTAAAATAGCCAAGCTAGGTCATTTTATTTTATTATAGATCTGAATTTAGCTCATAGGAAGCATCACAAATAAATGTCACTAGGTATTCTGTATCGAGACAACCCAGGAATATATTACTGGGGATTCCTGACTTTTATACCATCTTGTGTCATAGGACTTTTGAAAAAATAGCCACAAGAATCGAGACTAACTGATTTACTAATAATAAAGTTGTCTGAAATTAACCCAATTGTATCACTTAAAATGTTTGATAACATAAAAAAATATAATAAACAATAAGCAGCTTATTGGTTTAATACATATTTTTACAAATTTTCAAAAAGGTTTCCAATGAAAACCATTTTCTAAGTTGCTTGAAAATATAATTTAAATAGGGGAAAATTTTTAAAACAATTTTTTCTAATTTAAGTAGTTTAAAATCAAAAAAAAAATAATTAAACAACTAACAAACCACTGGAATATTTAATAACAAAGAATAAATATTGCCAACGAAATAAAATGAAAACTAAAAATCTAACTCTTTTATATACATCTACACCCATAATTAAGTCAACATCAACGGAAAACTTAACTCTTACGGCAGGAATAATCATTACAACATTAGAAGTAGTCTATTTTATTTATCCCTTATTGTCTTAGTCTTTACAAAAATTACAAAATTACATGAGTATTCTTATTTTTTATATTAAATTTTAAATATATATATATATATATATATATATATATATATATATATATATATATATATATATATATATATATATATAAAAATATAGGTATTACAAATAATAAATAAATTTAATAAAAAATATGCCTTTTCATATTTACACATACATTTACACACAATTAAAATATTAATCTAAATTATTTTTTGCTATGATTTAACTGATAAGAAAACAAAAGTTTTAATTCTGAGTATTCCCGAGTACTATTTTTTTTGTCTGGTTAGGCTATCAACTTTAAGGTTGTTTTATACTATGATAATACACATAATTTCAGAAAATTTAAAAACTCAACTATGATTGAAAATTGTCAACTAATTATTAGTCCTTTATTTTATTAATTAAGTAAAAAAATATATACTTTATAATGTATAATGATAGTGAAGTTTTGCTTACATTGTAGATACTTCTTTGAATTAGGGGCTAAAACATAGTAGCGAAGACAAAATAATGAAAATTATTCAATAAGGATTCATCAACTTTTGCAAAAAATCACTTTATTCTAAATAGTTTATTGGGACAAACAAGTAGAAATATTATAGTATAAATTTATATTTTCTGGAATATTTTTTTTTAAATATATCGTATTCCTAATAAAATAAAATATTTTCTAATAATATCTTAACTTAAATTTGCTAGTTAAAGTATGTCAAAGCAATATAAAAAGCAAATTTCACATTTGAAATCTGTCAAACTAAAACGTGTTTACAACCATTTTGGAATAATTTAATTTATTAGAGGTAAATTTTGGAAACAATCTAATAGCGATAATACAATTTATGTTTCGCTTCATGTAATAAAATTGTGATTTCAATATTTGCCGATTTCTTAAAATTAACCTTAATAACATTATTAGAAAGTTGCTTAACTATTATATCACGAATAAGAAAGATTTGTTTATTTTTTATCAAATATATATTATTAGCACCACGTTTACAAGTTAATTTGATTCATAATAAGTAAAAACTATATAAAAAATTGATTATCGTTTCAACAACACAGTATTTTTGCTACTTTTTATTATTACGTTTAACATATTAAATGTAGTGACTGTATTATCATAGTGCAGTTGCTCCACGAATTGGGTTATGATAATTATTTAATTTTGCATGAATTCTGTATTTGATTTTACTATCATACAAACAGAATATGCCTGCGTCTGATCAAAGCTTTTCGCGGTTAAAACAGCGAGAGCTCCGGGAAACAATTTTCACAACAACCATAAAAAAACTCAAAAACCACTCGACTGAGTACTTTTCACGGATCAATTGACAAACGGCAAACCAAATAGAAAACCACCTGCTGGCTGCCGTTGTTAATCCTGCATTTGAATTATGTACTTTATCAACTCTAAAACACCTGCCGACACCGTTCCATTCTAACGGAGAATATTTATCAAGTTGTCGCCTTATCACAAACTCATGCATACGATAAATCCACAATAAGACGAATGACTGTGGACCTTGCGGGAAAAAAGTAGCCGACAGGTGAAAGAAAAAATTCGATTACTGGTAATAAATTTTTAGAAATGCGCGGATATTTGGCACAAGAATCGCGCAAAGTCGTGCACAAATGATTAGGCGAAACTGAGATAAGCAGAAGCGGATTTTGCGCTCGACCCAATATTCCATATTGCAATCGTAATGACGATTGCGGTGAAAAATTCTCATTCTTACACGTTTTGCTGGTGATTCGCAGCAAGCCAGTCCCTGACCAATTTATACAGAAAAAATAATCATAACTTTTGTTATTTTGATTGCTTCTACTTAAAAATAAAAATAAAGCAATAAAAATATAGCTAATGACTTTAATCATACACTTACACAGGTGTGAACTTTGACATTACATTTTCAATACTTTATCTTATTATTTAAACGTGATTTAATTTTAATTTTACTTGATATTCTAATACATATGTACATATGTTCAAGTAACAAAAATAAACTGTAACTGTAACTGTAGAAAAATTAAAAATATATATTTTATCAATTTATAATTTTAACGATTAAATTTAGGATAACTCCAAAACCCTTGCTGCTACAAAATATAAATATTGTTCGTGAATGCTTTTATCAAACAATTACTTTTCAAGCCAAAACCAATTTTAAAATACGCCATTTTTTTGTGAATCACACAAAAAATATACAACACTTTATTAAAGTTTTTCTGTTTAATGTTAGCTGCGCTACATAAAGATCTTCTAATAATCATTTATTGAAATTTTATTTTTTAAATCATAAATAATTGAGAGATATCGATTTTTATCGAATGGTTACTGTGTATATTATTATGATAATACGATCTTTGAAAGAGAGTGTGAAAAATATAGAATTAAAAAAAAAAATAAAGCATATTTGAGCCATCAAATATAAAATGTAAATATACATAAATACTATTATAATATATTTTATTTAGGTTCACCTATTTTTTTATATCCTTTACATAGCTTTAAGGGCAATTAACTTGACGTTTCGTTTTATAAAATGTCAAAATTTTTACCTTCGTTCAATTAGGTTAGCTTAGTACATAATTAGTGACAAATGTGAAGAAAGGGAATTATAAAAAATAAAAAATACTCACAGATCGAATACAGCTTCCTATAAATTTATACTGTTTTGACTGATTTATAATACATATATTAGATGATTTTAATTTAAGTTTTGTGTCAGTCGTGCTTTAACGAATACAGCTTCCTATTAATTTATACAAAAAAATAAAATGCAGAATATGTTGCATTAAACCCACCAACATTTTTAACTGATGAAATTAAAGAATGTTATATCTTTAGAAATAAATTATATTTTAAATCATTAAAATTAAAATAAACATTTAAAAGTGATTTTTTTATGCAATAAAAAAAACATTAATTTTTGAATTACCTAATATAATATATACTCAGAAAATTAAAAATGGCATATAACGATTTGTCTGAAGTGATGTTATATAAATCTGTTAAAGCCTTGGGCTTACGCCTGTTATATTATAATAATAATAAATAAATAAAATATATCATAAACTCACGCCATTCGTTAAGTTAACCTACTTATAATGAAATAGTTTGTTTTACTGCTAAAATTAAAATTCAGTACTTGAAGCACTTTTGTTCCACGACACGTGTGTACTAAGCCACGAACAATGAACGCATTTTATAATATATGCACATAGTATATGAAACGTGTGGTACTTTATTATGGGATTTTCTAAATCCTCTTCTAGGAGAGATGGTCTCGCGTTTGAATATCTCACGCTTGTCAACGGCGAAGCGGAAAACATCCATAACGGCAAATATAATTTTTCATCTCGCATTATGAATACGTAATATGAACATGTAGGTACACAGATATTGTATACGATTTGGTGTAGTTATATGACAACATATCAGCCTCTTTTCAATGCGCGCAAAAAAAAAAGATCTTTTTATGAATCCAAGCTATCTATATGCAACTCTGTCCCTAGTGGATCCGTATGTCATATTATGTGTGACGACTCAGAGACGTATCTTGTCTGTTTATCAGTGTCTCGAGTGTCTCATTAGTCACCAGAGAAAGCCGAGGAGTTCACCACGTGACTGAGGGTTTGTGTAAACTCGACAATCAAATCGGTGTCAATGCGACTATAGCCGAAATGGCTATAACCGCACTCGTGACGTATTAAGTGTGCTAACAACTTGAAAAGAAATATAATTTAATTTGACCGGCGCCCGTTATACTTACATCTCTTGTGTGTCAGAAAAGTGAACGATTTTTGACGTAAATATGAGTCATAACACAAAAAATTAGCACTCATTTAAAAAAATAGGCTTCAACGGGGCTTTGCAGTAATAAGTTTAAATCATGTTTATAGCACAAATAAATTTGTTAGAATAATCATTACCATTATATTTTTTAAATATACTATAATACATCGCTACATCATAAACAAAATATTTTAAAAGTAAAGATAGAAGACTAGTAAAAATATGTTTTTACTCGGTTTATACTATCGTTTCTGTGAGTCCAAATGACACGAAAGACTTTACCAAGTCTTAACCACAGTAACATTGTGATTATATGTGAATATATTATTCCCATTTGCCTTATTCTCTTATTTAGTAGTGACACAAAACGTATGAATTTCAGCCCATTAGCACTTCGACCCTTATCTAATTAAGCTTTCGCATCAGTACACTATACAGATTGAGGCAAGGCCCGACCTCCTACTTGGGCTTTCGTGAGTGAAGAAACCGGCTCAAATTAAAGCTCATATTCAGCATATGATGGAGCTAGCGATAAGTCCAAGATATGCTCTCATAAAGAGAACGAAAATTTAATAATAAAATTATAACATTTCTTTGCAAAATGTTTGTATTTAAATTATTCATTACGTTATTCAGCCGTGAGATTGGAAAAATCAATAAAAACATATTTTATTAGGATCCATTAGATTATATAATATTCACCAATTCCAAAGTGAGATTTGAATAACCAATTTTTTTACGTTAACTGTATTAATTAGTAGTGTTAAAACAGTAATCATCTACTTATTAATATTACGCTCATAAAATTTTAACCCTGCTCTAATAAACATTACAATATTGAACATTATAATATTGTAAAAATTAAACAATAATAAACATTACAATATTGTACAAAATCATTTCCTAATATTTCTAAAACATTTAAAGCAATTATATGGTTTATATTATTTGTGTGGTTTAATATCAATGCTCTATCGTATGATAGTAATTTAATAGCGCATTTAAAAAATCAGGTAAATGTCTAACAAGCAATTAAATATTCTTTATAAAATTATTATCAACAGATTAGATTACACAATCTAAAGTTCTGCGCGCGTTGGGTGCCAAAAAATTATAAGCGCACTGGATTAGTTTACACTCGTGCCTTAACTTATTTTGCCAGCTGGTATTGAAAGTCATGTCGATCAAGTTGGAAAATAAATTGAAAAGTGTTCTAAATTCGTATGGAGTCAATTCCAAAATTAAATTATTCTGAACTTATAAGTTCTCGTTTTTAAAATATATTAAATTTTGTTTCTTGAAAGATTAGTTACACTATAAAAATATTATTACAGATTACGCTATTTAGTATACATTGAATCAATTAAAAACTGAATTTTGATTTGTTGAAATGGAAAAAAAATTGCAAAAATAATGTTTAGTATAGTTCTAAATATAATATATACTATTAATAAATGCAATTTTGAGGCAAAGATGTACAACAAAAAATTTTTTTGTAGTTTGTTTAAAAGTTATTATTACCAATGTATTTTTTATCTGTATGTATATATGTATATACATACATATATGGGCAAAACATAATTCCATAACGTTAATATAATATTATATTATAATTAAATTTAAAGTATAGATGAAATATAAAAAATACACAATCTAAATACAACATAAATCAGTCAGTTGTATAAAAAATGGTTGTTTTTTGCAAAATACTATATATTCTAATTCTAAAACATGCACACAAACGCTACACATACAAACCACAAACGGTAGATAATTTAGAGGTTAGGTTATAAAAAATAAAGTAATCTCACCAACAGGTGTGGTTATTTTATTTACATAAGCATTAAAGTTATATATTTATATTTAGAAAAAATATTACTAGGACCGATTTACACAATAAAGTTTTTTATGTAGTGAATAATGTATTAAACACTACTTTTTTTATTAAAAATATTTTAAAGCTGTACAACAAATCTATATTATATTTTTTACAATAATTAAAATATGAATGCATCTGAGCGATATAAGAGCAAAAACTACATAAATATATATTTTGCCAACAGCCCAAATAAAACAGTATGGAAATCAGAATTACCATACTGATTTTTTTTAATTGTGAATTTAATATTATAGAAACAGAATCGGTTCGTTTATGTTGAAAAAAGTTTTATTAAATCAAAAATTTATTAATAAATTATAAAATAAAGTAGTTAAACTCTATATTTTTTATATTAACCATTTAAAGTGTTATGTTAATTTATAACCGAGTGCGCTTATAAATTATCAAATATAAAAAATGTTTTGACACATGATCTTGAACCTATAATAACAATCACGACTTTCAAATTATTCAGTATTCACGATTCAATTTTTTTTATAGTTTGCGCCAATTTCGCACCACAAAACAGGTGTTTAATATTATATTATTTTTTTTGTGAAATTAAATAAATTATAATATTATATTAAAATACGAATAAATCAATAAAGAAATCAGTGTGCATAGTATTAAACATAGATGAAAGTTCAAAAATATTTTTATAATAATAATTTCATGAGCATATAATTGATTTCACATTTGAAAAAACTGTGCGTCATATAAAACCTAATTTATTAAAATCACGCTTCAAACACAAATCTGCCATTTTTGAACATAACTATCTAAACAGGTACCACTTAAAAAATGTTAAGCAGGTGTAAATTAGCACTGCCTATTAAGAATAATATATAAAAAAAACTATCAATGAAGATGACCCACTATAAACCAGGTTCTGCCAAATTAACGTTATAAACTATCGATTAATTATTATTTTTTCTAATTAACGATTTCATAAAAACGCTTTTTATTACCATCATTACAAACTCATACTCTATCCGCGTTAATATATTTATTACATCCGATTTAAAAGTGTTCCGTCCTATTTGTATAAAAATCGCCAGTATTTGTGAAAATTTCTCTCGAAAATGCAACGCTATTAAGTCGGTAAATAGAATCATTTCGAATTGATATGACCTCGTTGAAGAAATTAGCATAACGCAAATTATGCTCATATATATGAAGGGGGTCATATATAATTCACTTTTGGCTTTTTTGTATATTCAATATTATTCGTATAATAAATAATACCTAATTTGTAAATCTGTACCTATTTGCCTTAATCGAGTGCCGGAACATATCTGCTAGCTCACCTGAAACAATGAAAAATATACATTATTAAATTTTATAATAAGTGTTTTTTATTAGTTCTTAATGACGTCTATCTTAAATGATCGCTTTCTTTATAGTTTGCGCAATTTAAAACCATTTCCTGATTTACTATATACACTAACTCATTAGTTGTTACAAAACAAACCGACTTTATCTTGAAGCGATAATTATCATTCTTCCAACTCTAATTTCGATTCAATACGTACTTATGTATATAATTACGAGCACACAAATATTTTAAGATTTAGAAGATAAGGCAATCTTTACAATCATTTAGTGATTAAAAAAATCGATTAACGTTAATCTATCACGCTTTGGTTTGAGCACAATTATTGTCTTAACCTTTCATTTAATTATGATTTCTAATAATAAATGTTAATTAAAGCATATTAACAAGTTTAATAAAATGTGCCAAGGTTTGATCTATCTGTACAACAATCAAAAAGTCGTTCGTTAATTTGAATAATGAATCTAGATGTAATAACCCTGCTCTTATATAATTATGAACTCTGTAACTAATGTTTTAAACTACATTTCTGACTAATGAACCATATCTTCCGTTCATAAGTTTTGTTAGCGGAACCTTGCATCGTTGATAAAATATATATAAAGTATAGATAGAATAATATTTTTAAATTAAAAATATTATATCAACGTATACGTAACTGTTATTCAATATACTTAAAATATAAAACGACAGTTTTCTACTTAGTCACAGGATATTATATGATATTTCCTTATTGGATATAATGACTTCAGTCTGCATCAAAACCGCAAAGACAGTTTTCATGATTTTTTATGCTTTTATAATTTTACTGATTAGTTTTGCATAACGTTTTTGACAGAGTTTTAATATGTTGAAATTCAATACAAGCACTTCCTAGTTTTATCAATATTCATATAATGAAAATGAGAGAGTTAATAAATTAGCAATGAGTTTCCCCTTAAACCACATGATTCGCTCATATGTGGGTTTTCCGACCACGCGTCGTAAAAATGTACTCAAAAGATCATTAATTGTTGCAGTGACCACGTAATAAGTGTCAAAATTGTAAATCATCAGAACGAATTCAATTATTGTGCTCAAACGAATGAATAGTGTACATAATGCTATTGTGTGTACACAAATATACTACAAGGTCGTTTAAAAAAATGATAAATAATGATTATGCACTTCTACCATATTTAGACTTTGACTAAAGAACTTCCTTGAACTTTTAATCGAGGGTTTAAGATTGGTAAGATAAACTGATATAAAATCTTGTTCTAGTCAAGGTGTTGATTTTTTGTTCACAACCGAGACGACCAAATTGCAAAAGTATTACGCAATTCTAATCGAAACAGAGAAATCAAAGACGGAAGATGGATCACGTTTCAGCCGATGGCTATTGGTTTTCCACACCGTTGACACTCAAAATGTCTGCAAAAGTGTATTCAACTGATTTACCGTTATTTAACCTGGATTAGAAGAAAACATTGATTTGGTTTAGTGACTAAAAATCAATTATTCAATAATACAAATATTTATATATTATATTAATACTACCAACACTAAAAAATTTTATAAGTGCATATATTTATGTTTTTACAAAACAGTTTTGTTTCTATTTTTCAAGTTACATTTTTTTCAATTAAAAATATTTAAATAAGGTTTTATATATTGCATTTTCATTGGTGATAAATATTTGTATTTTCTTCTTATTCAAAAGAGAAAGTCATTGCACTTCATTAAAAATTACAAAATAAATAATACTTTTTTTACTGGAACACTTTTGGGTTTAGTGCAGGGTCTTATTTAATATTATTTTCTTGGTTAAGCTAACGGTGTTTGTTGGTAATACATAATTATATAAACTATTTTTACAGTTCTATATATTGGTTATATTCACGATTTTTTAAGTTAAAAATATAGCTATAAAAGCATTAACTCGTAATACGTTTTATTTATTTTTTTCAGCAATCCAAAAGATAAAATCTTGTCATTAAATTGTTATTAAGCTAATAATATTTTTTTTATTGAAACACTATCTAATTTAGTTTAATATATTATTTAATATTATTTTATTCGTTAAGTTAACAATGTGTTTTGTTAATGCATATACTTTAAATGTATTTATTTCAAACTACTGTATGTTATTTTTTCCTTTAAAGTATTCGTGTTTTTTTTATAATATTTAATTCAATGACATTTGTGAGTCTAATATATTAACAATTAGTAACACAGTGAGAGCGCGAAGGTTAAATTAAAAATTAATTACGTCAGATTTAATGGTATATATTTATCAACTAAACCGTGAAATTTATATCGACAGAATAAGCGAATTTATATGTAGCGATAAGCATATTATAAATTAACGTAAAACACTTTTTATTATGGAATTATACAATATAACAATAATACAGCACGTAAAGTGGATGAATTTTAAAATAAACTGAAAAATACAGTTTTTAATGAAATCTACCCAAATTTAATATAATATATACATAAAAATTAATTAATTTAATATTTGTTGCAATATTAAAATATGGCTTAATTCCATGTCACATATAAAATATTATGTTAACGATTATAACAAATATAGCAAAAACTAATTACAGCATTAGATTATGTACATTACTACAATAACCAAAAAAATGTTTTAATAGTCATTATTAATTTGAAATCTCAGAACTAAGGTTTAAAATAATTTACTCTTAAATGTGTATAAAAAATAAATAAAAATATTAAAAATAGCAATAGATTTATATACGTGAATTTAAAGTAGTTTTTTTATAAACATTAAAACTGGTTCTTATGACCAACAATTAATTTTAGTCTATATTTAATCATTTATGTTTAAAACACTATGTTCACACATATTCATAAAACTTTACTGTTCTCTACTACACAATCACTACTAAATGAGTTTCAGTAATGATAACTAAACTACATAAAAGGGCTTTGTCCTTTTCAGCCATCTTTTCAAGTTGTCCACATTAAGGAGTTTACTGCCTTGATGTTGACGTGCTGTTGAAGCCTCGCTTCGTTATTAATTAACATATGATTACTTTACTATTTTTTTTTTATTTTTCTATGGTTAAATTTTGGTTCATATTTTATCAATAAATTTAATTTACTATAAGGAACTTTGACTCAAAAAATTTACCATTGCTAGCTTCATAAATACTCTAAATCATTATCGGACTGATAAACTTGTAAATATATGGAAATTCGATTTGTCGCTATCATCATACACTTTATTTATTCAACACACCTTTACAAGCGTACATTTAATATTTTATAATTAGATTTTATATCTTAGTTCGTTTTCATACGCAATAATGCATGTTAGCTTCACGAAGCTCTATTGTATAAAACATATATCGAACATTTGTGTTTGACATGCCTAGTCTACAACATCACATATATAGCATGACTCGAATAGCATTTAATTTTAAATTAGCACTCTAATATATCAACGTTTATCAAAATATTTTATATATACGCACTACATTGTCATGATCACGACATGACAGCTTCCGTATATGTACTTTTGGTTCAAAAAAATAAAATTCTATAAATGCATGCGATAAAAACCACAATCGAATATGAAGTTGTACGTCAATATGTCATGGTATATGTTAAATGATACTGATATGCTAATGTATATTGCAGAAACAACTAATACCGTTGTTATGCCATTCGCTTATTAAATTCGATATGATCCGATTATGTTCAGAGTAACAAGTCTAATTAAATTGCAATTATTGTACTACACTACAACTAAAACAATCTCTGTTAGTTTGGAACACTGCTTTAATTTCAAGCAATGTATATATGTATGTAAATATATGCACAACTGCATTTTCATTATGTTGAAAAACATCTAATTATACTCACAAATACGAATACATTTTTCAAGTTAGATACGAAAAAAATATATCACATAGCACAATATGATTACGCCAGCCTTTTTTGAGTACTGTCGTAATGTGCGTTTAAACTCACATATAACTAATTACCTGAACACAAAAGGGACTCGTATATTCGTACAATCGTTACACCCGCATAATATTACACGAGCCTTGATTACGAAGTTTTTTCAACGTAGCATTATCTCACACGCAAAATTAAAAGTTCATTAGTTTAAACCGTGCGCTCTACTGCGTCTGTGTATTTACTACAACAATGTAATATTTATTTTTACATTTCGCGTGAAACGTCGATGAACCAACGCCAAATAGTCGCTTTGTATAGGAGAATAATGAAGGTCCAAAAGCACGCTTTGAATATGTAAAACGAACAACGAGTTGAGTTGTAATATTGACACTTCACTTTTTTACACCCTTTTGTGAGTTTGCCGCTATTGCACAGAGAATTTGTATATTTATTACCTATGGGATATTTTCAACGTTCTATAAAAGATTTGTATTACTTTATTTTATAGGTTGAAATAAAATATAACTAACATTTAATAAAAACGCACTTGGTAAAATAAACCAATTTTTCAATAAAATCGATAATCGAAATAGTTATTCTAGAATCTTTATTTAAAATCTATTTTGATGAATTTAAATTAAAGGTTTTATCGTGAAACATCAGAAAGTTTTATTTAATTCATAATCAAGTTTGCTAAATACTCACTTTATGTAAAAAATGATCTGCATAAGGCTACAATGAGAGCTAAAAAAGTCAAGCGTAGAAAATTTTAGCTAATGTCTCTAAAAAAAGTTGGCAAATATTTATAAAGAAACACGAATTATTTTTTATAAGAAAAAGTAGCGAAACCCATAAAAAACATCACCGATCTATTTTAAGAGCAAAGTAGTATTGTGTAGTATTATATAAAATATATATCAAATATATCCGTTTTAATGGTTTCTTTATTATATAGAGATAAATGTAGAGCAATTGAGCATTTATAGACTTTATCTATGTAACACCAGAGTAATTATGCCTATCCTATTACATTAATAATAATTGTACTTCACTTCAAATGCATATTAAATCAATCAGATAGCAAGCAACTTTTTATCACATTATTTTATCATAAAATAAATAAATGTCTAAAAATAATTTAAAATACTGTCATGATGATAAAAAATATCTCAACTCTCTTTTTACACCATTTTGAAATAACACGGTCCAAAAAAATAATGAATACATATTTTTACACGAATTATTTGTTCTAACACGATTCCCAGAAATTACAATTCGAAAGAGACGAGCTACTTCTTTGGATGATAAGTTGAAAATTTTGGACCGTCTTGTGAGAGGCAAAGGTTTCACATTTGTGGGTAAAAGTTTTGATCTGAACGAAGCAACTATTAGAACAATTAAAAATAATGAAGATTTCATTCGAAAAACAGTAATTTCTGGACTAAAAAATAGTTCCAAAAACTCATCGTATTGTCAAAATTTTATCTTAAAGAAGATGGAAAAACTTTTCATATTGTATTATTTTTCCTTAATTAAAATACGTACGTATGTATAATATTTTAATAAAAATATTATACGATTTACTATACTACAATGATGCTATTTTTTAAATAACACGAATTTTTAAATTTAAGGAAACAATCATTGATTTTCATATGTATTCTATCACTTATTTATTTACGTTGGAACGTATCCACCGCGTAAAAAAAGAGTTGAGTGTAAATAGTAGAATGGGTTTTATGCATTATTTTGCATTACATATGTATCATATACATAAAATCTTTGCTGGTGAAGAAAATAAATAAAGACACGATAAATGTTAATAATAAAAGTCACAATAGTAACAATAAAAATAATTTTAAAATATAATACTAGCACGATAAAATAGTAGTTATATTAAAAATCTATAAAAATCACTAAATATTTACATCAAATAAATAGTTAATGAATTTATTAAAATTTTAATTTTAGTCTATCTTACCTTGAAGATCAGATATAATAATTAACATTATCATTAAAAAAACACAATAATAACTTAGATTTTAAAGTCGATATCCAAATATTCATTGGGGCAATGAATTAGTTTCGTTATATTTTTCTCAGTAATTTAATCAAACAATCAGTAATTATAAAAATATATAAATGAATATCTTAACAACTGTTTTTATTATAATTGTGATTAGTTAAATTTTTATCCAACTAGCCAATAAACTTTTTTCCACATAAAAAATTAAATGAACTGATTTTATAATATAAGTCTATTTGTTTCTAAGCGTAGTACTTTATTTAAAACACAACAAAAAATAATTTGAGTAGTTGCTAAATCTTTTATCATAAAATGCAATGGTATAGTAGCACCTCTTAACAATAATAATAAGTAGAATAAATAAGTTTTTAGAATAATAACAAACTGACCAAATGTTATTTTTCAGCGGTGTGCTGAATTTATCGGAAATTGAAAACCTTGCGTTAAAGTCAAATTACTGCATAAATGATGCGATTAAACAAAACGGCGCTACTGAGATGTGTCACTATGCGTCGTTTAGAATAGATAGCAGGTGCTCTGCCTAAAATCTAATTACAAGCGAGGCCAAAAGTTGTGCTTTCAAAGCTCTCTTCGTGCTTTAATTATTGCAATTGAGCAGAGTTGAAATACTTGTAATCAAGTTTAATTTCTATTTCGCAAACGATATACGTTTATGCGTGACGATGCATATAGACGCAATAAAACGTCTGCCCAATTATTTAATTCTAATAAACTTGATCGATTTATTGCCACTTAGAAGTGTATACAAACTGACCCTAAACAAATAAATTATAAGATGATTTGGCCATACAAAGCTAAAATATTTGAATCAGTCGAAGTGGTAAAGTATATTTTCGGATGTATTAGTTTACTAATGATAATTAAACTTCACAATGCCAATTTAGTCGTTAACCTTTAATATTCACCTTTATAAAAGGCAGTAAAGTTTACGACTTTGCGTTATTTACTACTAGTAGGTGTGTAAAACGGGTGATTTAATTGGGTCGATTTACGACCGAATCTTCTTAATTAGAAGCCAGCCTATTATTCTCGCGCATTTTATATGTATTTATTATTAAAATAGCTGTGTTGCCCAACTAAGCCCGTGACCAACGGAAAATGAATAATACTGTATTTTCAGCTCCGCGGATTACATTCGTTCTGTATTTTTACTTTGCACAAACAGTCAAAGTTTCTTTGGTTACGCCACACAGATATTTTAAGGTAGTTTTATATCAAGTAGCCAATTTTTACTCAGTCAAAAACAGACCACGATTGAATCGTGATCTTCGTTGTTAATAATATTTTTAATTTCTTTCACGAAGGGTGTTGTGTGATTTATTTTATTTTTATCCTAATTGAAGTCAAACTTATTTTTTAGATTTTTTTATCCTTTATTGTACGAGCTCAAACTGAAACACTATGTGCCGCAGACTACTGTCTGGCAATCTAAGAAAAAACCTCGCTTTGTGTATGCAGCGTAGAGGCTGCAGTCTCAGTAAAACTCCCCGTTAGGGGACCACTCCAGAAAGCGTAGACTGCTGTCTGGCCTAGCTCTATGGGCTGGTTTCAGGTGGAGACGATAGAATATTCTCTACAGAGAATCCCCTGAATTTGAAGCCCAGCTGTTTTTACGCTAAGCCGTCTGCGGTGGAATATTTAATGGGGCGGCCGGCCAAGGACGAAAACATATACGAACAGTTGCCGGCTAATATAAATTGAATGGGATGGCATTCACCTAAGAATTAAAAAATCCTCTACGCCAAACTAATAAAAAATGAAGTGAGTTTTCTTCTTTGCTCTGATCGATGACCCAAACCTGACTGGCCAGAGTGGATCAAAATGCCTGACAAAGGATAGTGAATTAGTGGAAGCACTCAGAAACTTGTAAATAATTGAAATGTCTTTATTAAAAGTGGTTTTGAAAATCGTTTAAAAGCAGTTCAAAATTCATTTTTAAGAAACGTTTGATGATCAGTCACCAAAAATTTTTAACAAAAAAATACTTATTAATATTATACAAAAATATCGCAAATTTTAATTTTTTTAAATTTGGACTAAAAGAGATAATAATATTCTACTTTTATATCCTACTCCAATTATTTTATTCTAAGCTTCTGCTTTCAAGCAATATGGGCAACGTCGTTTTCGTAGTTCTAAGCCATAAATATGTCGTTTTCAACAAATACGATTTAAAGTTTTCAAAAAAATTAAATTTTTGCCCCAATACCGGTATTACCAGTATCGATACTACCGGTATTGCAATTCCTACTTGTGTCACTTGCCAATGTCTGTTTAAATATTTAAAATGCAGTAATAATATATTAGTAAGAAGATGCACTCTGTAGATCCACAAACATAAATATTTTAACATCATGAAATTAAATTGCTGATGTACGAAAACTAAGAAAAAAGGACTCGAAAAATATTTAGAAAGTACAACGAACCATTTATAATCATTAACATAGGATTAAAAAAAATTTTTTTTTACTTATTGTATTATATATATAATACTAGAATTTAATATAAGAAGATTTCTGCTTTGTAGCTAGATCTAAAACTTTAAAACATTAAACATATAACATATTTTTTTGAACAAATTAGTAAATACAATTTTTATACCTACTAAAAAAATCATAAATACTAATTTTAAATAAATTCAGAATATATAAAATATTTTATCAATATTCAATATATACCAATTTAAATTTCTTCAAAAAACTAGTAAATCTTTGCTCAATGGATATGACAAGATATTTGCATAGCATGGATTACATAAAATACAACATTTTAGAACAGTTCATAAATATTTTATGAGGAATGAGATCACTATACTTTTTTAGAATATTTTTTCTCCTTATTTAACTGGTTTTTAAGGATTTTTGTCAAAAAAAAATTATTACTATATGATTGATTTTTGTGAATATTTATTCGTAAGGCAGATTATTTATATAAAATTTAAAACTTGAGGTTAGTAAGTACCTTTACATGGCATAAAATCTCTCAAGTAGTTTGAGCTAATCCGAAAAGGACAATGGAGGTCACGCTAGACAAATGTTTGTCTCATACACTGTTAATTTCCTTAACAAAAAAGCTTTTAAATGCACACACTGAAAGTGACATTGCGTACGAAATTTGCTCCGCCACGATTTCTTCAATATTGTAAAAAACCGTTTTGCATAAACACAAAGTGTAAGGTCTCTCTTCGAACGGTGGATACTGTTATATTTTTTCAACTTGACAAATATTGTCTTATTACAATTTCGTGAACGTACTGTCGTCAAGGCACGCAGTTCGAATGCTAATTGCCAATTCAGTACGTATCCGAGCCGAGACAGGATATGACCGAATACGGCCAGAAGGCAAATGTGTGTTAATGTCGTTGTCACACATGTCAACAATACGTTTTCCCGAAGCCTGTGACTTTCGTCGGAGCGTGCCGATTCGACGCCATTATATTATTCGACACAATTCGGGTTCTATAGCCACCGGGCGCGCTAATTGACAGCTGCCATTTTAACTGGTGAGATACGGCCACTAGAATCTCCTCACCGTAAAATGGACAAACAACATCAACGGGCATAGATGGAGGTTTGTATAGTTTAATATTTTCGGCTGAGTCATAGCCACCTCATTTTCTCTTGCCATATAATATTCCACCGACTAGCTTATGGTCAATGGCGAAAAAGAGCCTGAGATCCGAAGACCTATTTTTAAATTAACAGCCTAACGCCAATATATCGAGCACATATATAAAAAGCTTAGCATATTAACGACAAACTTAACTCATGAGTCTGTTAACATTTTTCAAATTCGATTAATTTGGTGGCTAGAAAATAAAATAACGCAACTAGTGTTGAGCTTTTATTTTTTACCTTGTAAATTTGGATCAATTTTATATATATATATACATACATATATGTCTGGCATATTATCAGTGTAAATAGAAACTGTAAACCAATTTAAAGTTACAAAAAAATATTTTCAAGATAATTATAATAATCTTTAATAAGAGGCTACCTTATTGACTTTTATCTAATCAAATTAAATTAAAAATTACCCGTTATTCTTTAGATTTTTTTTTTAAATATATATGTTTTTATACATATATTGAAACATAGGTAATTTATTTAAAATAAAATAAATGGAATTGCACACAAGCGTATCAATTTCTGCCATGTCAAGAGTTGCAATCGGACTGATAGGTATAACCGATAACCATGTTTTAATCAAGTAGGTAAATTCAACGTTCGAAAAGTGGGTGCATAGACTGTTTGTATTTATAAATGTATTCACAAGCCTCCAATCATTGCGTTGGTTCTTTAGTCGGTTGGTGGACAATCGAGGTCGGACAGTATTGATACTGTCATTGACAATTTATAGATAATTTATATAATGGACGATATGTGCCGAGAAAACCAGATCCCGTTTATCATTATTTGTTATTGAGTCACGAGAGAGCGGTGGTGCTATTTATAGCGGTGAAATTTATAGAAATTTTTCGCTACTAGATAAAAGTATGGCGGTGTAATGCTCTCGGTCATTTCAACGATCGTTTATCAATAGAGTTCATTTCCTCGTTACAATGACCGATACGTATATATGAAGAAAATTTATCGATAAACCCAATCTTTAATATTTCATTTTTTTCATGAGCTTTCTATTTGGAGCTTCTATTTATAATATAATTAAATTTTATTATAGGAACGCAATTGATTAAAATACTTATAATAAATATCCTTAAACGTCGATTAAATAAATTTATTGTCTCGAGCTATAATGCCAGTTTTTTTTAACTCGGTCTAGAACATAGTCGACACAAAAGATGCTACTAATTATCCAGTTGAATTTGCTGAATTAGATTTGATAACAACAGCACAAACTAACCCTCAAGATTATGTAGCGCTTTTGTACTACTAAAATACCTTCCGATGTTTTGTCGTTTTTTTATATAGTGGAAGTTATATATTATCAATACTAAAAAACTTATATCCACGTCCGCTTGTTTTTCAATTGAAACAATGACTTGAACGTTTGCAAAATAATTTGAAAACATTTTCTTTCAACAATAAAAAGATAATATGTTTATCACCTTTTTTTTCTTTAAACAAAATTTAGGTATTTATTTAGTCATATTATGCTAGAATTTATATACAATTTATGCACGTATTCATTTTAAAACGCATGACTGAAAATCGTTGCGTTAGTGCTAACTTTTAATTTGACAGATGGACACCAAAAATGGCCGCCGGCTTAATGCGCGTCGATGCGAAAAGTCGATTGGAATTTTGCACAAATTATAGAATGAAACACGCATTTTTTTAGCACCGAAAAATACAATATCAAACTCTATATACATACATTTACTAACATACAATTAAAACATCGCTTATATGATAATAATTAATTAATCGGCTAATTACCGAACACACTATCAACTGATTGTTTCGTTAATTGTCTTTGGTTATCTAGGTCGAATTGTGTGTGTATTTTAATCGAATGAGCATATTATTATATTAATTTAGAGCACAAAAAACGCGTGGAAATTATGGTAATTAATCACAATAATTTGTTAATAAATTAATTTAATTAAGAACCAGAGATGGTATCGTGCGAATTAAAAGTTGCGTGCGTTTCGAATCGCATATATTTACACACACAAGATCCGTTTGTTATCATTGTTTACGTCATATATGCGCGATTATCTCATAATAAATACAGTTAAAGCTCGTTATTATTTCGCATTCTGAAATTTTAAAACAAAAAACCTTAATTAACAGACGAAATCCATGTTCATAATGAAACATGAAGGAGTAATCTTTATATAGTATTTCCTCAATTTAATTTCAAAACAAAAACTACGGTTAAGTATTTGCTTAAGGTCGATTTTTTACTTAAAATATACTTTTAAAATAATAAATATAGTTATTGGGAAATAATATATTTCAAAAAATTAGGTAAAATAAATAAATTCTATTGAGATGTACGTATATTTAGAAAATAAGTGCATAAGATCTAAATATATGTACATCGATAGTTTAGCAATGAGAACACCTGTTCTTAACTAATTTTTTTAAATTTTAATTAGTGGAAAACTATTTTATTGAACATTAGGAAAATACAAAGTAGGAATTGCAATACTAGTAATACCGATATTGGATCAAAAATGAATCTTTAATAATACTGATACTATAATACAAATTGAAAAACAGCTAGTACCAAATTGTTTTTTCCATTTCCATTTTTTTAAATTCGTATACTTTATTTGTTGAAAATGATATTATGTATAGCTTAGAACTATGAAAAATATATTGTTGGCAAGCAGAAGCGGATAATAAAATAATGCTCATTATAGGGAAATTACCTAAGTAGTGTTATCGGCGTTGGATATCAAAGTAGAATAATATTATGCAGTATATAATATTTACATAAACATTTGTAACTTAATTAATGTTACTTTTATCATGAGTGGAAATAAATAAATAACATGCAAACAAATATTATTAATATATTTAAAAATAAATATGAAATGTGCAATAATTAAAATAATACCAGCTGTCGGTCTCTCACTATCGTGAAGTACCGCAGCTAATGAGTGTACAAATATCGGACCATCAATTTTTTGGGATATAAATATTTTTTTGATTTGATCTGATTTTTTTAATGTAATTTTAGTATTTATTTTTTAAATTATATATTTAAATCACAATGAAGTTGTGCGCTACATGGTAGTAACTGATTAAAAATAATGAGTTATTTAGGAATATATTCTATTGGAATAAATTGGCAGTGATCTAGCGCCAGGCTTAAAAGTTTATTGTGTCAAAAATTATGTTTTTCTATACTTATTGTTTTATTTAATGCCCGAATTTTCAAATATTTTTTCCAACAATGTTATAAAATATTGACAAAAAGGTTTTATAAAACACAGTTTTCCTAATGATTTTTATTAGTGTTCGAAGACAACATACTAAAGAATTAGCGTATAAAATATTTTTAGAAGTACCTGAATTTAAGGAAGATTGTTATTGTTGGATTTGTTCGCAAAACTCGCAAGCATGTATTAATTTTTATTTTTTAGGTGTCTATTGTAAACATTTTTATATCAAATGTACTGAAAAATTTGTCTAATGGTGGATTGAAAACTAGCCCCTACATCTGCAGCTTATTTTATTTTACGTGCAAATATTTGTCGAGCATCTTTATAATACGTTTAAAAATAAATAATCAAAAAACCATACCGTTATTCCGGTACACGCTTCACATAATCGTATTTCTTAGACGCCGTTTTCGAAACCGTGTACACCGATGAATTATCGCCACGAACGGATATTCTCATTAGAGAACCAGCGAAAGGTTAAACTAGCTCCGATGAAGCATATCGATGCGAAATGTGAAGGACGCTGCTGCAAGTGGCATTTTAGATGTTCGCGCAAAGAACAGAGAACGAACACAAAGGTATTGGGAAAGTGAATCAGATTATGCTCTACGTGGCAAAACATACTGTTTTATATTTTAATATTGTGTAGCACCCTTATTTAATAGAAGAATACACATTGATGGGTGGTATAGTGGATGCATTTGCTCTTTAAGAAGAATGCGAAGATCTCCACATAATCCACTCTCTTAATGTCTGGGATTAAGTTGGAAACATTGCAACTCCCATGAAGTGTTGCGTAACACAAGTGGTGGTTGTAAATCTCCTAGATCTTGATTGTGGACTCATTACAGAGGGCCGGCGTGTCTAATTGAATAACACAATTTGACACGAGCTCACGCTCAGTCGTGACTGCACATACACATATACACAACAACACTGACCGATGTTTTGTCATGTGCCACTGTGGGATCATACGTGAGAAATCTGAAAACGATTTAGCCGAGGTTATTCTTGATACTTCCTTATAGCAAATAACAGCACGAACCAGATATGATTTTTTAAGCATCCAAAACTGTAAACGATCCAAAATAGCCACTCCCAAGTGGTAGATGCATGGCAAGATTTAATGGGTCTTTATAGTATTGTATTTTATTTTTTTATATCGTACTATTAACAAACATAAATAGAAATATATTTATAATGATCATTATCATATTCTTATATTTGCCAGTCTTACGAAAACAAGCGAAGGAAACACCAGTGATATTATGTTGCGAATTTTATTTGTACACATTTTTGTAGAAATTTTGTTTTATGACAAAAGCCAATTACAATTTTAAAGAACAAGATAACAGTATCAAATATCCGAACATGATGTCGCAAATATAAAACTCATTATATTTTCAGTTAAATTTACATCCAGAAATCCTGAATTATTAATTAGTAATATTTTATTTCAATACTACTAATAGTTTGAATTTTGTTCAAAAATTAAACGGTATTCGCATGTAGTATATAATCATAAAACTATTTGTAACTCTAGCATACCTTTAAAGGTTAAAGGAATGCGGCAGGAATCTTCTAATCGCCGCCACGGGATAAAACACGAGCAACTTCAATACGTTACTCTAGAACTCTGGCGTGTACAAGAAGGCAAAAAACAAACAAACCAACATACATTTGTCATGATACACATCAAGGGCGCTTTTCTACACGAAATCGATTATGGCAACAATTTCGACGATTCCATCTGACACTGACAAATAGTGCAGCTTCTACCAAATCGAATCGCCTTTGAGAATCCTAGCACTGGGTATATACAAGATGGACTCTTTGAGTCGCTTTGCTGTTCGACACAATGGAGAGTTTCCACTCTCGCTACAAAAGCGTCCAGAAATTCCACGACAGCTCTAAAACACATTATGTACAATAAGCGTGATTTTATTTTGCCATCAAAACAGCTCGGGAGACATTGCACTAAACACCATATGTTTATGGCGTAGGTGTAAGTATATATTTCGTTGTGAGTGCAACATGTGAACTATTGTGTATTTCATCTATACTGGTATATTGTGTAGAAGGTCACTATCATTGGATAACGTAAAGGTGTTATTTGAACGATGGATAATATGTTATTTATGAATTGACGTTGATAAATTGACAATGTAAAGTAATCATATATGAAAATTATATTTATAAAAATATATTTTATATGCATGAAATATGGAGAATAACTTCAACATGCTAACTGTAAAAATACAGATAGAATGTGGAGTATTATTTTTAATAATTAAATCATTATTATTAAAATAGCATATTTGCCTCATTTTATAACTTATTTACTATAAATTCAGATGTATAGGCAAAATCAGAATTGTATTGTAAAATCAAGTTATATTTATTGTTACGATTAGGGATTCCAATCCCGAGTCAAAATTTTGATCCCGGGATTTCGGTATTGCAATTAGTCGATCCCGGGATCCCGGGACCAGTCCCGGGATAATTTTCATGTTATTTTATCGATAAAAATAATTTAAAATGAATAATACAATATATTTTTACATCTGTTTTTTATAACGTACAATGTATAAAGTACGTATAATTTTAGTCTTGGACTTAAAATAGAAACTAATATAATAAAAATAAAAAAGGGAAGGTCTTATATATTTATTTGAGAAGAAAAAAATGAACTTTTGACAATGAATGTACATACTATGTACATTCATAGACACAATTAATTGAAAACATTATTTTGAATAAAACTCACGAAGTAACATCAAAGCATCAAGTGTTTTATCATTTAGCCTTGATCTGATTTTGGTTCCTAAGCAGCCTGCTGCTGAAAAAGCACGTTCAGACTCACAGCCTCAAAGATTCACAGATGACACGTGCAACTCGCGCAAGTTTGTACAAGAAATATAACGATGTTGTCAATAATAATTCGATTGTGCTTGATAAATCAACCAATCCGAAAAATTCGGGATTATGTTTTATAATCCCGGGACTCATCGGGTATTGAAAATCGTCCGGGATCCCGGGATCCCGGGATTCGGGATCCCGGGATTGGAATCCCTAGTTACGATGGTTCTGATTGCTATTTCACTATTTTTTTTATTTTAATTAAATTAAAATAATAGAAATTCAATAACGTTAGTTTCATCCTCAGACATACGCATAGTTTAACATCCATTAAACACATGTCTAAAATTATTTTTTTATCAATTTATTATTTAAGCTGCCGTTACATATCATATGTGGTAAACGAATAACTTTATAACAGTAACATTAACATAACAGTAGCGTATTAGGAAACGATTTCCTGTTGCCTTCTACATAGAAACAATTGTATTATTTAATACAGAAAAGACAGAATTTAACCTTTGATTTATAATAGAATCTTAAAAAACTAGAGTGAAAATATCGATTGTTATTAAATCCTAAATATAATACAAATAGCAAACGTATTACTTATTTCAACCAATAAAATACTAAAGGTCTATATATATTTATTATTCTGATACAAATATATTTTAACTTGACTTTTAAATCTTCACAGAATAACGTTCGGATGAAACAATTCAGCTTTTGTAAATCCATCCACTGTTTTCATTAATTGACCTGTCCGAATTGATGGATACGTGCTGTGAAGCGAGAATCAATTAAATTTTAAAGCGCACAGGGATGAGATTCCTAAAAGCTCATACATATCTATAAAATATTAAATAATTTCTTAAGTTTCTTATAAAGTCTGAAAATAGCGACAACAGTTTAATTAATGGACGTTAAATATGCCAAAAACTTTTTAAATTGATACTAGATCTAAACAACCGATTCGGCGAAACAAAGCACGCGCCTTAACTCGATATAAATCTTGGGTGTTTTTACTTTTATCTACAACGCAAAGTCATTGACTTTGATTTAGAGATTCGCTTTGATAAATTCTTCAAGTTCACACAAATCATCGTACGTCACAATGACGAAAATGACAACTGAATGGTTTTCACTCGTCCAGAAATTTTTGCAGTTTTCGCTCAGGAATGTGAGAAAACGTTAAACAATGGCTTTGAATTTTTTCCTTAAACTTTGCATTCAAAGAGGCAAAGAGAGTCAATCATAATGTATAATATAAAAAGCAGAGTGGGCAATCTCATAAAGCACGCGGAAATAGTTAAGTAAAAGTATGCAGCACCGAAACAAAAGATCAGGGAAAGTCCATTGTAGTGTAAAAATAGTCGACAGTATTTTGTATGCATATTCGAAAACGATATTTTTCCCATAAACATAATGAAAACTTCAATTTGGCAACATTGGCCTAGTTTAATACAGGAAAATGCATATATAATAGATTATTTATAGTGAAAAAACATGAATCGGTAAAAATAATATTTTATAAAAGCAAAATAAACTATATCACACAAAAAATATTTTTTTTTTATACAATATTATAGAGTTCTAGATAAATTATTTTAGACATTATTATGACACATTATTACATATACGTAATAATGTGTCATATAAAATAACTATCCGTTACACATTAGCTTGGGTTTAAAAAGGAACATAAATTATCTACATAAAAATAAAAACTGTGTAGAACTTATTAACTGCACTTTGTGGGAGCCAATTACGACAAGAATATATTACACTGCATTGCTAATTATTTTTACCATTTGACTCTGTAAATTTTCGTTTATTATACTTAATTTAAAATTAATTTATATAGAGAAAAATATTGTTTAGTTCCATTAATTTGTGTAAAAATTATTTAGGACATGAATTTATTTATGGTAGAAATATATTATATCTATTTAAATAAAAGCACTGAGATTTAAATTTCTCTAAGAATAAATACTGAAGGAATTTAAAATTTACGCCTGAAATCCATACACTCTGTAATGCAGCCAGCTTCTAGTGTACTGCGGACTACGGCATCATAAAGAGTGCGCAATAATTCCTAAAGTAGCTCACATTTCTCAAGATATAACTGAGCATATCTATATGCTGTAAGTCTTTTTGAAAGTCATACCAAGATTATTAGTAAAGAAAAGCCTGTCTAGAATATGTTCATCAAGATGGTAGGAATATTTTAGTGGCATCAATGATCTTTAAAATGAAATTGTGTGACATTTTTTGACACTAAAAGGTAATCCAAAGCCGACCTAAATAAATAATAGAGATCCTCCTGCAGGTCGAGGTAATCCGAAATCGCATATAATTTAAAAAATCAGAGATTCTATGCCATGAATAAACAATAGAAACAACAATGGACCCAAGTTGAATCCTTGCAGTATTCTTGTAGAGATCTTATATTATTTTGAAAATTAGTTTTCATACTTGACAAGCTGAAATCTATCGAGTAAATAATTTGAGAATAGCTTAATGATACTTTCGGGAAATCCTATATTAGATCATTTTTTCACAGGTAAATCGTGATTGCTTTTATCAAGGGCATTTTCAAAATATGTGTATATAACGTCAACTTGTACGCCAGATTTCAATGATCTCACAAAGCTAGAAAAAACATTTGTGATAGTGGGTCGAGATTGGCGGAAAACATGTTGCTGTAATGTAATTTCAAATAATATGTCAGATGCTAAAAGCAACTTTACTGGCCCGTAATTATTAAAATTAACTTTAGCTTGCTAAAGCCGTAGTCCATATCAACAACACTGAAATTTTCTATTTACTACAAAGATGACAATGGATGCCGTGTCACAACATAATAAGATTATGACATACAATTTGAAAATATTCAGCAATTTCTTCAGAACCTTCAAAAATTATCTTGTTTTAATTCATGATCTTCCGCATGTGGTGAATATTTACGGAAAATAATTTCTCAACGACAACGTAAACTTTTAATAGTTTAAAAATTGAAAGAAATTTGCAGTATTATTAAAAATTAATAATAAAATTACACAAACTCTGATCGTATTAGATCGTCAAACATAATTTGATTTGCATCTATATAATCCTATATATCATATAACTAAAATTATTTATTTGCCTAATTTTAACACATGAAGGCTAAAGAAATGGACTTGGAATGATTTTTAGAATAACAATGAAATCTTTATTATCAATAAAATGATCTCACAAGAAGATAAAGTTTATAGATTGTTTGTTTTTTAAAATGCACATGTTATGTGCTTCATACAGTATCTATAATCGCAATTTAACGATGGAAACTACTGACAAAAAATATATAATAATATGAAAACGTACAACAAACGTTTTCTCATTGGACTTTTACAGAAAGTGCGTTTTTACCATCCCGAATGTTTCGCTGTGAAATAAAAACCTGGACATTGTTTCATTGTTGTTCACGTTGACAATGGCGCTCGCGAGACTGCAGTAATTCATAGAGTAATAATTAATTAGCGACCTTCGCGTTTTCACATATTTTTTTTATAATATGAAAACATATACATATATATTATATATTGTATATATAGAAAAATATGTTATCTGGAGCAAAGAAAGTGTTTCCCGCGCTGTTTCATTGTTAACTAAGAAAATCATACGGAGGTTTCATTTTTCATAAAGTTCGCTAGTGAAATTATCATAAATTGCGATCGATTTTTATTATAATGGAAACGCAGCGTAAATCAGAATATTGCTAATGGAAAATTTTTGAGGTCACACTTGTCACTATAGTGAAAACGTGTATGTTGAGTTATCACCTTTCGGTCAAACTGATTAGAGGAAAAATAAATTGCGCACTACTGATTCGAACGGTGTTCCTTTTCCTAACAAATCGATGATATCATTGGAGTTTTTTTAATTAATTTATTATTAAAATAAATTAATGTTTCAAAAGAAAAGCGATAACGCTAAGTATATTTTCTAATAGAATATAAAGTTTGCAAAAATAAATATAATATATATACTCTAATAGAACGTATTTAAATAAGAGAAAGCATTTTTAAAAACATCTATTATTATAAACTATTAAAACCACTCACCTTTGTAACGCATTACTGATAATAAATGAACCATAAACTCAAAGATGTTTACCTCT
Organism: Plectrocnemia conspersa; assembly: GCF_051122295.1. Lineage (NCBI taxonomy): Eukaryota > Metazoa > Arthropoda > Insecta > Trichoptera > Polycentropodidae > Plectrocnemia > Plectrocnemia conspersa. The sequence goes on along the minus strand of NW_028277174.1, from coordinate 7,515,525 downwards.
GAAACAATAAAAAAAACAGTCAATTAGTAAATGCAAAAGTAACATGCTATATCGCATTTATCCGATAGATTACAGTAAAAAAATCTTCTATTATACTTTTTCTTTAAAAATAATTATTACATCACAAGCTTAACCGTTTAGCGAGCGTTACACAAAAGTTTGAAATTTGATAAGCTGAAAGTTTTTTACGTTAAAGGTATATTTTTTGTCGTAAACATGTCAAGTTCACATATTTTTTTATACATAAAAAATGTGAGAGCTTCCACTTGACAATCGATTAATTATTATACACTCACCTTTCACTTAAATGAATAAATCTATGATTTTATAATTGAATATTTACATTTATATACAGTTCAATTGTGCAAAAATGGACTTCTCAGTGCAGTTTTGTTGCAGATTATTTTTTTCCCTATTTGCCAACGGCCAACAATGTCTACCATTATATCTGAGCTTATTGGGAAATATTAGTTGCACGGTGCGTAATGATATATGAGTGAAACGATTTTTATCATTATAAAACGGCTTCTGGTACAATGTTTCGTTGCGTAACGCTACATGTTTTATAGATCGTGCTGAGTGAAAATAGTTTAAGTAATAAAATTCAATGATAAAGTACAGATTTGCCGTAATGTTGGCTATAATCATTTGATAGCATTATCGTTAAATTTTATTTTAAATCAGATCGTTTGATGAGTTTTTTAACATCTTGAGTGTTGCAAATGTACTATAAAACTGTTTTATTGACTTTATTTCGAAACCAATTTTTATAAACACGAAAATTAACCGCAAAATCTAGTCTATGTTGATTTTGCTGTAACGGGAGCGTTCAATCATATATGAAATTATATTTTTAATTAAATTGTGTCTAAAACAAATATTTATAATACAAAGACTGGATACAAAACCGTGTTAAATATGAATACTAAAACTTGTATGTGAACATACATAAATATTATTAGGCATTAAGGCTTTAATATCAAATTACATTTTATCGGAGATCAGATTTTATAATTTACAATTAAAGTATTACTTATCATTTAATCTCTCATAATTAGTGCTAACACTCTGAAACACTTTCATGTGTGTTGCAACTTATTTATTATTTGCCGCGTGTATATCGTTAATAAAGAGAAAAAATAGCAAAGAACCCAGATCCCTGTGGTACTTCAGAATAAGCTAAATACTTATCAGAGTGACGATTGCAATTTTTTTAATTTTTCTAAAAACCAAAATTGCTTAACTTTCTAAGAAATAGATCATGACAAACTTTATCAAAAGTCACTATAGACTACATCGATCTGGATTTTAGAATCGAGGGATTTTGTCACTGCCTTCGAAAGGCAAAAGATGTTAGTGACCGTGGAACGACCCGGACGAAACCCGTATATATTTAATTTATTCAACAGGCATTTCAATAGAATCTAACATATTTAGAAAATGTAACCTAGAGACCTACTGAAACAGCATTTTTATTTTTAAATAAAATCATAACCGGACTTAATATTATGATTAAAGAAATATTTTAATCGTTTTAGATTATTTTAGATTATTTATCTGTTTTATTTTAACGCTTTTGAAGCTTTAGTGTAATTCTAACATAAAGTACATACTATTTCATCGCGTTTCTATATATTGAATCAGGGAATATCTTGCTAAAGCTTAAATAACTTAAATGCATTTTAAATTCCCTACAACTTTCTTAAACAAAAATAGCATCATCTATCGAGCTGAAAGATATGTGCTACACATCACATAGCAATGAAGTTAGTAATACGTGAAGCACTTTATTATTAGATTTTTTCAGATTGCGATGTTAATTTTCATCTATGATCTGAATTTAGACGTCAGCTCAACATGCTTTTCTGACAAATAATTTTTATGATGCTATTTTAAAGATTTGACAGCGGCGATTAGTTTGCAATTAATAGGTGAAAAATATGCTAATGTTTTGATAGAAAAAATATAGTTTTCAATGGTTAAAAAAAATTATACTAGGATAAAAAAATTATGTTTCAGCCGAATCTTTTAAGTTAAAGCTGCCGTAACCAAAGTGTTTTTTGTTCTCAAATAATATTTTGAGAACAACAAACACTTTGAGATATCATTTCTTACAAAAAAATATTATATTTTATACCGAAAATTAACAAAAAACGTTATAATATACTTTTGTATCAATAATATAAATATAATAAAAAGTATAAAATTAAAAATAATTTAAGCTAGCAATATTATAAATGTCATTTAAAAAAAAATATTACAAATACAGTTGATATTATATAATTTATATTGATGTTACAAAATATTGAGCTTAAAATTTCTATTTATTAAATATAAGAAAAAAATTGTTTTAAAAAGCACATATTTTAACATATTATAATTAATACAAACAGATAATCAATTTTTTTTTTTTTAAAATCACATTTTTTATATATACTATATTACATAAAAAATGATCATGTATATTTCAACAAAAACATATAAAAATATAGTGAATTTTTTTACATAACAAATATATAAACAATAAACCAAAACTCAATACAAATTCTGCATAAATATTTTATTAAAGCAAAATAAAATCTCATATTATTATTATAGCAAACAATATTTATTGTATCATAAACAAAGACATTTTATTTTACTTTATACATTAAATATATAATACAACTATTAAAGTATAAAAAATAAATGTTTGCCATAAAAAAAACATGTGTATTTATTATTATAATACATACATTTTCTTCCGCTTGCCCTGAAGATTGGTTATTAACAATATGTATTTCAACGAATACATACCCAGATTTAATATTAGAGCTCACAAAGGCTTTCTCGCTTATTACCAATTTGGCTAACAGCCGATTATGAGTCATTAATCACATTTAATATCGGATCGCAAGCAAACCGCACACCGTTTTCGGAATTCTACTACCATATTCAAATGTTGCCAAAGTTCAACAGGTCGAGGTCTGAAACTTTCCAATTGAAAAAATCCTTGTTCATTTCCTTTTTTGTCACTAGAAAGCTAGTATTTTTCCATAAAAATATTATAATAAATATTCATGAATAATCATCATGTTGCATCGGAACGCATATTTATGTGTATCGATATCGCACAAAGCGGAATATACGAAAGATATTATCTTAAAAACCGGTATATGTATGAAGCATTGTAATTTAAAACTATTAACAAAACAAAACAACTTCCTGTATATAAGTATGAAATTTATATATTTATTGCATTACTAAAGTCTTCGGGGCAATATTAAGGATCGTATCTTATCGTCGAATATTTTTTTACACATTGCACAAAAGCATATGGAAATTTCCCGTTTTCTATCTGACGCAACTGTCTCCAAAAAAAATGTCTTTATTTTTGATGACGTAACTTTAACAACAATGGTCCAACTCCATTAGCAAGTCTCGCTTTTTCAATGGATCATGCTCTAAGATGACAATGATCACGTCAACTGATGCAACGAAAAAACTTTCCAATCATTCACTCTATACCTAATCTAATTTGGAGCGTTTTTGTACTAAAAATCTATTATTAAATTACACAGCAACGTACAATAAGCCATATGCGTTATATATCACGTCGCAGATGATAATCAGACAGTTTGTGTGTTATAATCTTGAACGCCGTTACTCCATAACACTTTACGCCGATAATTCCATAAAAAAGTTACAACCGTGCAATTATTTAATTTAGATTTAATCTCCATTATACACAGTGTTTTGAAAAAATCACGATTTTCTAACAAGATTTGCGCTTGACTTTTTAGCCACTAAACTGCGTTAAAATTGTTTATTGTTGTTAATTAACACGCGATTTGTTAATTACCGACGCTATATACTCGTGTGTGGGATGTCAATCATACATAGTGTAATAGCAATTATTTGGCTGAAGTAATGTGATAATTTGCCATTAACGAATTTCTCCGTCCAGGTGTCTGTGTGTGTAATTTGCGTTAAAACTGCGCTCGGTGAAAGTTTGAGAGGCGTTGATATTGATTTAACCCGAGACGCTATGCGTTTTCGAGATATTATTTTCTAATGTGTTGGGTCAAAAAGCTAATTCAAATAGTTCAGTGTCTAAATTTAAGATTTCCAAACATGTGTAAAAAATCTCTCGTAAATAAATATTAATTACATGCAATTACTTGATGTATAATATAATGATAATTACCATTTAGCTCAACATGACAGTAAATCAACGTAAAATAACGATATGCCTTAACCTAACTGATTTCTTTTTAGGAAGCTACTAAATATAGAACAGCCCTTTTTATCATATAATTTTTGAAATTAAACATATTTTGTATACAGATATATATAATTAAATAAAATAAGAGAACCACAGTGATACCTTGATTATCCCCTTGAAAAAATTAACAATGCCATTGTTTCTAAGTGACTATTATTGAACATTGATTGACAGATTACTAATGTTTCTATGCTAGGGATTTAATTTTTTTAATACTCATCAATTATTTTTATCTATATTTCCTTACATGTAATGATAGACCGATCTAAAAGTATCATGATTGTTTATTAAAAACCAATAGAATCGTTCAAATATTGCGTCTGATACTCTGATCAATTGTTTTATAGAATAGTTTTTTATCTGACTTGTCAGCAAATAAAACTTAAATAAAATCGCAATCAGTTTTCAGGTAAACCTCTGTCACATTAAGCGACTCTTATTTTGACTAATTTAAGCCGCTTGAAGCAAGACAGATCGCTAGCAATCTATGGAATTTAGTCTCTAAATTTTTCAAAAGCATAATAAGAACACTGCATTGAGGGTAGATTTGTTCTGTGCTAATTTAAGAACGCAATTATTATATATAAACAGTAGCTTATTTTTCGTCTATTATCTCGTTGATTCAGTAGATTTATCGAGCTGCAACTAATTGGTTATTGCCCTGTATAATAATTACCTAAATACCTAGCTTGCAAATGAAAAATAAAATCATATAAAGTTAAATATCGCTAGTGATACTTTCGTGAGAATTTTAATAATAATTACAATAGAGATACTAAAGCTATTTAATGTAGCTTAACTATGTTTAAAACATATCGTATATGCATCGTAATCGATAGTTTCGAAATACATCGAACTTACCATCGAAGCACTCTTGCGTTACACACTAATTGTGGTAATTTCGCAGAAACGCTCCAGCATTGTTCGCGTCGAAAGCTTTCAATTCAACAGCCTCAATTTGCAGCTCTCGACATCGTGGATGTTCGAAGGGTCCGCATCGGTAGCACCACGAGCACAATTCGATGTCAAGAGTTCACATCTCGGTGCAAATGGAGCGGTCCGCAGCTGCTGGACCAGCTTTTTGTACTTGGACTACGACCGTTAGGCCGGCCAGAGATACATATATAATACTAGTACACACACGCATTGCATATGGGTAGTTGTGCCATCGACTTTTTGCGCGAAAGCCTCTCAAGAATATCGCGGATAATGACTACAACGAGATCAGTGGGACGATATGCGTGTGCGATATTTACGCCAATACCGGGTGGACGACAAATCAAAGGTTGTAATTGCCAGCTGTTTCGCTAATGTGCGCTAAAGTTTCTTATCCTGTTCGTGTTTGAGTGATCAAGGCCGCATCAGAATGCCTTCTGATGGGTAGTCGTCGCGTGACAAAGAAGTTGTGGCTCGACAAATGGGTTCTCAATACATGAACGATTTAGCTGGGAGACCGGATTGAATAGTCCGAGATTGATAAGCTCGACCTGGAGGTGCATTGAGTCGGTTATCCATCAATCAACGTGTAATTGTGTAATTTATGCGTGATAACTTCACACAGATTGTAAGCTCTTGAGCTTAGAGCTTCATTTCTATCTATCCAACCATTTGATAGGACGTATATATATGAAAAATAAATCTAAATACAAAACAATTGTATTGGACAGAATAGCTAATACATAGTCTTAGAATTCTTATCAGAATATTCCATATGTGCTACATATAAACTATGGTTAGATTTTAAGTAATCACATATTTTTAGTTATCTATAAAGCAAGGTTATTAAATATTTGTAACAAAAAATGATTATGAATGAAATTCAGCGAAACAAAGTCGTGAAAATAATATAAAAATTACTATTACAAAATAAATATGTCATCAAAACACTTGCAGAATAATTACAGCAATAGTATAGGTTTATTTTCAAAATGTTATAATAGTGTATTTTTATACTAGCTTAACAGAATTTTTATATTGTAATGGGTTTCTTTTAACAATTATATTATTTTAGTCCAGTATAGATTTTAATAAGGTAGAGGTGTACTATATTCCTTAACTAATCTATACTCTTGTATTCGTAATTTTTCCAACTTAGTAAGCATTTTTTTTTGTTATTATAATAATAAAAAAACTTAATATTACATTACGGCTACGTATAACGATTATTAATAATATCCATTATTTCGATAGGATTATACTCAATTACAACTTATTGTCCCATAACATAATTTATATGTGAAATTATCATTTATAGGGTGTAATAATTTTTCTATATAAATAAATAGTAATTAAAAATCCTACCCAAAAAAATACGACTACTTATGACGAATAATTAATTTTACAGGCATGCTAATTATGTATATAGAATATACATATAACTGGGTTATAACCATTTTCATGTTTACAATTACTTATTAGCTACAATTTAATAAATAAAAAATAGCAACCTAAAATTTAAGAGAAAAATAATAATTTAAGACAAAAATTAAAAAAACTATTACAATTAAACCAAAAGAAAAATACAGAAAACAGGAGTAACACACTACCTAATTTATATGTGAAATTATTATTTTAATAATGTGCAATATTTTTTTTTATTTAAAATTTTAATATTTAAAAAAACGTTAATAAGTAAAAATATATATACAGAATTACATAATGTTCTGTATCTTTGTGACTATTTTTTTATAAAACGAAATATCAGCAAAACAATGCTTATACTTTTACATTTATTACTTTAAAATCCATAATTATAATCTATTTTATCTCAAATAAATTCCATATACATACTATATACTTCTGAATATTAGTAATGTAAATAAAATATTTAATACTAAATGATTTATAAACATTTTATCTAGAGCTTAAAACGTTAAATTTATTAACTAGATAAATTGTATTTCTAAATATCATAATGAAAATAAAATAAGTATTACTAGTAAAATGAGTTTTTTTAATTTTATCTATTAAAATAGAGGTACAGCGTTAAAATTTTAAAAATTCAATAGACTATATTTTTTAATATCAATCATGTAAATGAAACAAAAAATGTTGATAAATGACTTTTTAACATTTTATCTAGAGCTTAAAGCTTTACTAACAAAAAAATTGTTAGTAAAATAATTTTTTAACATTTTATAAAAAAAATTAAAAATATTTATTTTGTAAAAAAAAAAGATTATTGGCTAAAATCTGAATTGAAATCTTTGCATGATAATACAAGTAGAATTATAATTGGAAAAAATATTATGGTAGTTCATCATTTCAAATAGACAAATTAAATTCTTCAATTATACTATTATACTAAAAAGTACACGAATTAAAACAATATTGTTTCAAGATAGTGACGCTTAAAAAATCATAACAATGTTAAAAAATTGAGAAAAAAACGCTTAGAATAGAAATTAAAATAAAATTTAAAATCGATGTTTTATACTTTTTTTGGTCATTATAAATTTTTGTCAGTATATTTGGTCAGTATACGATAGCTTAATGATTTTGTTATGTAATTGATTGTAAAAATATATATTGTGAATATATCGACAAAGTTTGTATACCAGGCTTATCCGCCATATATTTTTACAAAATGGCGGCTATTCAATTGATTATTATATAATAATTGATCGCCATATTTATATACATATCTGCAAAAAAACAATACATCATTTTTATTATTTTGCTTGTGGCAATAAATAATAAAGTGATCCCTTAATTATGTTACTTGACCAAAAATACCATTTTTTATTGCAATTACGATTGAACTTTATATAGCAAAAAATGTTTCTTTCCCATTTTAGTGAAAACTGAAGTTGTTGCTATTTAAGTATGAAGAATTCCAATTGGCTGAAAAGAGGACATGTGCATATATACCACACTAGAGTGTGGATAATAACATAACGCCGAACTCTTTTAAGAGGTCCATTTTTTTATCCGCGTGAAAATGTTGGTCACTATACCGTGACTGCACTGGCCCGAATAATTTCTAGGGCCTCGATCACAATTAGAATCGAAGGGCCACTACACAATTTACCGTTGGTTAGTTTGACGGCTTGATTATCTCAGGCCGGTCAGATTCGTTATGGGAACGCAAATTGATTTTATGGATAGTACGCGCCATAACTGACGAGATTAGTCGCGGTCGATATTGAGTCGCCAACGGTAGCCAAGATCGTTGGCAGTGAAATCATTTTAAAATAAATCTCTCCACAGAGAAGAATAATCTTAAAAATGATGTGCTGTGATTTCACTATCTTCAACAAAACACACGTTTTCTTGTTATGTCTTGGAATAATGACACTTTTGTTATTGCATCTCTCACGTTTGTTACACTAATTGACAGTGCACTAGTGGACTTGATTTATATAAGAACAACGAAGGCGCCGCAACAAACGGAGATAATCTGACGCCTTTTATTTCACTTGACCCATATTTATATTTATGGTTCTTAAAAGACTACACAAGCATGTAGTAATACTTTTAAATAATGAAAAATGCATGTGAATATTTCTAATCCGTGTATCAGATTTGTATCATAAATACATATAAATTGAAGGTGTTTTAATATTAAATTACTTAACTGCAGTTGAACTTATTTATATTTGACTGCTAACTGAGCCTCAATTTTGTATATTCTACACACAATCGTACAAGTTATTATAAATTAATATATTTTTCACAAATAAAAGATGACTCGATTGAATTATGCATTATTAAACTCGACAGCGTATTTCCAATAGTTTGTATTAAAACTATATGCATATGATTGATTAATAGTGCTTAGCATACAGTCATCATTATTCTTCTTCGTCATTTCGCTAACTACTATAGGATGTGATTAATCTTATTTCCCGTAAGCCCATCGTTGACCTTTTACCTATAATATTATTTTGCTTTATAGCCTTGAGTCAATTGCAAAAATTAATTAATGACTGATTGTCCAAGGTCGATTTTTGTCCCTCGCTTTTTCGCTGCATTTGCTTTTATACTTCAATCAAATCAGTGCTCAATATTCATTGCAGTGATAAATATTTAGCCTCCCAATTAACCAGATTAATGGTCACCGCAAGACACGGAGCCGAATGTAGGCAAAGCCTAATGGGAAATAGGTCCGACCGGAAAATTGGACCGATCCGCCATTTCTCCGCAATTATCCAATCGGAAATCGATCGAGATGATGATGATGATCACGATTGCCGACGACCAATTTTTGGACCGCAGAAACAGGGTCATCTGCAGGCTAGTTCAATAGCAATTGCGTAATTCACAATGGTGCAAACGGCGGAAATTTCACACAGTCCAAAGCTGTGAAATATCCGACATAACCGTTTTGTCCAATAAACGTAACGACTTTTTTACAGTCGAACAAACAGTACTTTTAAAACGAAAATTCAACATTGAAATCCATAATATAATCCGTTCGATTGTTTATTACATAGTACTGTATATAACGATATGAAAGAACCTCTTTGTGCTATTACAATACATCCATGATAAAGTCCTTATCTCATGAATCATTGCCGATGTTGAAAGTAAAATCACTAGTCGTAACTTAATTATTTATGGTTGTGTATAGGTGTTCAAAGACATGTCAAGTATGAAAAGGGTATTTTCATTTAGTAATGTACGTTATTTGATCGTAATGTTTCGGCTTTAACTATTTTCATTAACGAGCTAATGCTTGACAGTGTCTGCCTGCAATGATAAATCGTTATTAACGTTTTTAATAATAAATTATTCGCTATTAATTATATTTTATTTATTTCTCGCACTAGTCAATTTTAAGTTAAAAAACACGTTAATAACTAGCAACTAGTTCGTTGATTTTAGAAAGTTAATAAGAAATAAAAAGTCAAGATGAAGATATATAATTATTAATAGAGAAGCATTTTTTATCAATCATTCAAAAGAAATAGTTCTAGATATGATAAAGCGTATCTCATATAATTTATAGATACAATAATTAATAATATTATACATACTTCATTATTGATAAAATATAAATAAAAAAGCCTCAATCCATATTGATATTATTTTTTACAACATGCATACGACACTATTTCTATCTAATAATAACTATTGCATACAACGTAATAAAAAAAAATATACAGTGAATATTATGTGTAAAGTAATATATTGATGCATATTTTAAATTTTATAATCCGACAAAATGATTTGAAGCGTTCCAGCACATTTCTTCCGAAAATCCGAAACGAAGCCTACAAATGATTTAGACTGTCAAAACGTTTATAACACAATCATCGGTCATCTTCCAGTTCCGTTTGCGGACAATCAGACAATTAGACTCTATATATGACAAACCGCAACGATTACTGTACCAAAAACATAACTACTATATATGCCTAGTAAAAAAAGTTGCTCGGTGTGTCATATTTTTCACACAGTGTCCGACGCATATTATTTTACTTCCAAAACCACCACGACATATTAACCCAAAAAGGAAACCGCTAAAGCTATTATATTCACCCTGAGAAGCTGATAGTCGAAATCTGATCCTTCTGGTCAGACAAGAACTTTACCCTGGCCACCGGATGAACAGACTTTTATTGTTCTAAAGAATTAACCTCGCATAACGGTGACAGTATAATTATTTCGCTGATAATTTAAACAAGGAAAACTAGTTTTATTGTAGTACGATGGTGATAATGTTTAGTTTGAAGTGAGAACATTAATTTAAAATGATAAGAAGTTTAAGAAAAAAAGTAAAATTAAAAAATACATGGTAAAATAATTTATTTTAATTTTATTTCTAATAACCTTACCAATTCGATTTTGTGCATTGTTTAAAATAATCAATCAAGATTGATTGTTTTAAACAATGCACAAAATTATAAAATTTAATTACGATAAACCAATCAGTTCTACGAATCTTCCCAGTACTTCTATTGGGCATTACAAATTAGCAAAAAAAACTAATTATGAGACGACAGATCATTGAATCGGTCTTTTATTCTAACTCACTATTGAAAGGTAATTAAAAAATACTATTGTAATGGGACCTTGAACCCAAGCTTAACCATTTTAATTTATATACAATTAATGCTTTAAAATAATAAACATATTTAAATATACCTAAATTTAATTAATTTTTATGTATTACACAGAAGTTCGAGATAAACTCTTAATAAGCAGTATTATTATTATAACTATTTTAACCAATAACCCTAAATAAAGCTAGATAAAGGGAATCTATATAATTTTTATACACATATTATACTGTATGAGCTGAAGTAGTAAAAAATTAGAGACTTTTTTAATATTTATTAGGTATCACCTAACTCCATTTGATTTAATTATCACCGTGAAATTAAAAAAATCTATGTTGATCAATAGTATAATAATCGAAAGTGGAAAAACTACCCCAGAGAAGTTTAAGATTATATCTTGATTTCACATAAAAAATATGTGGTATTATTTTAACTCTTTAAATTTATTTATTAACTAACTAAAAATGGTACCATAATTTTTTTTGCTACCCATTATTTACGAATAAGCTCAATTTGATTAGATCCTCACAATATTCGTCTGTAAAATTAGTAAAACTTAATGTATGTTGATCGATCAGAGTTAAAACTGTATTTAATCATTGGAGAAAAAAGTATTATACAGAAATTTAGATTAAATCTTAATTTTACATAAAAAAGAAGTATAATAGTATTATATGATTTTAAACTCTAAATTCTTTGATCATTTATTATAAATAAAGCAATATGAAAGTTTTTCATATTATTTTATACTTATATTATACTCTCTATAAGCTGAAGTAATTCATAATTAGAAAATGTTTATGTACGACCTAGATCGATTTGATTTATACATCACGATATTTATCCGTGAAATTAGGAAAATCTTAGAAAACCTAATCTGTGTTGCTCAAAAAGAATTAAAGCTATATAATAATTACTAATTCCGATCTTCCAGATCTCAATTGAAAAACAAAAACGGTTTATATTCGATTCGAAACTATGTCCTTCGGATATAAGTCATTGATAATGACATATAAAACTGGTCTATCGTGCAAGTAAAAATTTAGTAAGTAACGCCTTATTGTTGAAAATTATAAACTTTATTTCATTGAAACACCTTTACAATACTTTAAACAATCTAAATAAAAATATCATTCATATATGTCAAATATTCCTAAGCACCTTTTCACCTGTAATATAAATATGTTAAAATAATGCTCAGTTGTACTTTAGGACATTAAAACAAATATATACAATTCATTTAGCCCACCTTTATTATTTATTCATTATTTCCTGTTAACGTTTCGACGTTTAGCTTTTTCAGTAATCTAAGAACCGCTTTTCAATACATATTTTTTTTATAAATATAACAGAAATAGCTTTAGTGAATTAATTACGTCGGTGTTATAAATAATATAAAAATGGCATATAAAATAATATTTTATGCTCTTGATATGTACTGCATATTATCAGAAACTCATTGGCTTTAAATATAACTATTGTTTAAAACTTCGCATCAACTAAAGCTAGATATAAAAATTTTAATTGTAGTTCTATAAAACAGTTTACACATATTTAATTTCCATTAAAACAGGAATACCTGGGTTCGATTGTCATATAGACATTAGTGTTTTTAATTTCTGCTGTGTTTAAAATATTGAAATTAATCATTAATATAAAATTATAATATTGATCGATCACCAAAGTTGTAGTTAATCTCACGGATTAATATCGTGACGAATAATTAAAATTTAATATAGTTTGGTCTTGCATAGTTTAAGCAATTATGCGTTTTTAATTAATAAAATAGATGCCACAGATTTATAGAGTTTAATTTTAGTCAGGTGTCTCACTACTAATTTAATAGTTGTTTTATATACATAAATAAACTGAAAGCTAGTTTATTTCTATTGATATATTTTTTATTACACCGTTAACGGTTTATAAGTTATGCTCATTTAAAAATGTAATTTTTACTTTATCCTGACTCAATTAAAAACATATTTTTGCTTACACAATCTTACAATATTTAATTTTGTTTGGTTACTCTTTAGAACATTAGATCATAAATCAATCTATGATCCCTAATAAAATATAATACTATTTTTTATATAAATCAACTGTGTAAGATATACTGTGTTTAACCTTTTGACTGTTAAACAAGAATACATTGTTTTTCATGATTACATGAAATATGTAAATGCTAAAGACGATTGTTGTAGATGTTATTATGCTCGAAAAAAATTAATTTAAGAACTTGTCGCTGCGTTAGTGTGTCAATGATACTAAATATTTTTTTATATATCTATATTAAATTTATTGTTGTGTAGAAAGAATTAATAAATATGCAAGATTGTGATTTTCAAACAAAGGGTTTAATTTAACAATCACTCATTTGTATTATTACGTTACGCCATAAATGCTTAAAAATAATGCTAATTTAATTTAATAGCTATATGTGATTGTTGTTTCTATCTTAGATAGAAGGGTTTGGGTGCAAAAGCTCTGCAAAAAATAAATTCATTATCTAAGAACTTTCTAAACCTTCATCCTGAAAAAGTGCAGTGAGACAGAAAGAAATGTCCCGCGAAGCTTCTGAATAATTCAAATCATTTTTCTTGGGATTGCGAATGCGCCACTGGGAGTGCACAACTTAATCCTTTCGACCGTGAAGTGAAAAATATTAAGCATATAACACGTTTGTGTGTGTTTCGGCACACGTGTGTTATTTTTGTGAGTGTGTTCTTTTTGACTGCTGGTAATCATAATTTAATTCAGGGGAATATCCGCGTGCCACGAAACTTCCTGTCTGCGGAAGATAAAAGGTGCCATTTCCCCATTCGGTTTAAAATAGTAATCGCAGTATTTTTAACTAAGTCACCCGTACGTGACGCTTTTTTACAACATACACGTAAAGCGTAAACAATGACAATGATAAAAAAATAAGTCTTTCATTGAAGGATATTTACCAGTTTTTTTAAATAATTTCTAAATGTTGAGGAATATAGTGGCAGTTTATATAATAGTGTGATTATTTCTGTATCTCATTTTGTAAGTCATTAGTTATAAAAGCTCAGATTTATTTGAACAAAATAAATAAAAAATAGGTGTTATATATCTGAATGTAAATACAACAAAAAAAGTCCAATGCGACCTAACTTAATTAAAAAAGTTAATGAATACGAAGAAGCAAGAAGTGCTATTTTTCAATGTCATCATTAATTTAAAAGATATCTATATCGTTGCCCCTCGAGCACGTGAGTGCGAAAAAACCGCGCAGCATCCGGGCCGAAGATAAAGAAGTAATTGAATCCCGCCAGGTGAAATCCATCTCGTCTGCATGGTGAGTAATGGACGTCAATTTTCACCTTACATATAAAGCCCGTCCATTAGTGAGATTTACACTCGATGCATATTCAAATAAATATTTATGTGTAGGATGTTTTCTTTACTTGTATTAATAATGAAAAAAAATCAGATAGTATAATAGGAAAGCTCCGCAATGTCTAGAGTACAAACCACGGTAATCACAGCCTTTTAAAATTTGTTTACTAACATACTCTTTATTGATCTATGAAGCAGAACATATTATATAACTTTTCATAATAAGAAAAACAAATCACTTTAATATATATCTAATATAACTAATAAAGAAGTATTTTTTAGATTAAGCTATCCAAAACGCAACTACAGAATTTAATTTGCAGGAGAAAGGTCAAGGAAATATGACTAATATGGCACAGTTTCTAATCCTAATGTATTTAAATTAGCATTAATTTCAAAACTGGTAATTTTGGTATTACCGGTATTACAAAATAAAATACCGGTAATAGCAAAAAAAATTTTTTTTTAATCTGTACATTTTATTTTTTTAAATCATTTTTTTAATGATAAATAACGTCCTGGCCACAATGATCAGGAATACGGAACGCGATCGCGACTCACCGAGTATTCGCGGGTTGTGGTAACTGCCTCTTATCAACTTCAAAAATTGCTTCATTGTGTAGATGCTACACCAAAAATATAATTAATTATATCCTAACGCCCCTAGCATAAAGGCACTAGGATATAAATACAGATACGGCCAGTACTTCCTCTTGTAATTCAGTAGTTTTTTTTAATTTTCTACAACAATAAGGAGTATTTTACTTTGCTTCGATTACAGACAATGAGGTCATATTCGAGGACACTACGAGCTAGTGTATCATACAGAACGCAAATCGACAATAAAGTATTAAAGTGACACGCGCACCGCACAACGAAGCAGAGCATCCTTTATGATATCACAATTGTTATCAATGTGCTTACTGTTCTTCCCTGTTTGAACGTCACTCCCAAGTCATCAACGGGAGTATTTATATTAAAAATTCTTTGTATAAACTATGGGAAAATTCCGCTCAATAAGGGGATCTGGAAAATATGACAATGTAACACAAAGGTAGTCAACTGTCGATCGACCACCTACACAGCGACTCCAGATCTTTATATAAATAGAGTGAATCTGAATTTGTATGAATACTATGAAACACTTTTAGAGCATCAGCATATAATAAAAGTTAATGCTAATGATCTGAAAGTTAAAAGTTATTAATTGCCGCTTGTATGTCGTTCATAAAAAGCAAAAGACCCAGAATTGATCCCTGTGGTACTGCATGATGATCGAAATTCTCATTGGAGTGAAGATTGTCATAGTTCAAATAAGGACGACGTTCAATAAAATATTTGTTTTAGAATGCCACTATACTGTCCCTACATATTTTTTTGGGTATAAACTAATTTTTTAAGCATGCTTAGAGATTTTTACTATATATTATCACAACTTTCATTAAACCCTTAGACAAAAACCTTCTTAGGTACCAATCAACGGTACATGTTTACTGTATGGGGTCCATACAAACAATAATTTGACTGTAATATCAAAACTTGACGAGATACATCATGGTCACTATAGATACTTATATATGTTTGATAAACTTATTCTAAATCAGTCATCAAAATCTTTGTTGGCCAGTGTAATTAGATGATGATGTTTTTGTCTATCTTAATGTGTACATTATATTCTAATATAGATATAAAAAATAATAAAATTTAATGGTTTTTATCACTAAAAATATGAACCGATTTTATCAGTACGATATAACTGTGGTATAATCCATGACCAATACCATAAAAACCAGGATTTCAATCGTGTTTATAAGATCGATATTAGTAATGAATATACAATTATAATCCCGATTGATTATCACATATTAGGTTTTCCTAGATTTTCCCGACTTTCGGTGTGATGATGAGCTAGGTCGTACATAAAAGGTATAAAAAGGTAAAGAGTAAATCAATACCCCTATGGCAGTTCAACTCGAAACATGCCTAAAAAAATTATGCTACTTATTAACTCTAAATAGCCAATAATCAAACGATAGAAATCAAATTATTCATGGTCAGAATTTAATGCCGTAATGTCAACGTGTCAACACAAGAGGGTCCGCAGTGCATTTCGCAAATTTGACGCCGATTGCCCCCCGGTACCGATTCGTGCTGCCAATCATATGTGTGTGTTGTGACGTGTGTTGGCCGCTTTAGGCGACCACGTGACGCGGTAATGATTTAATCGTGAATCGAATAAGGCACGATCGTGCGCGGAATTTCGGCAATAAGGTGTGTTTTTGGCACACTTGTGCCGAATGTAATTGTGTTTTTATTTGCATATCGTGTCCGTGTTTGAGTGATTATGCCGCATTGGTAAGAAATTAATATAAATATATCGGAAATTAAAGTAAACACATTAAAGGTTTACGACACGCTGTCACGCGGTTCAACGAATGTGGTTCTTAGGTTCTTACCAATTAAAGCCAAGAACTTGAATAAAATGAAAGACAACTGTCCAGGAAGATTGAATGTTGTTCGCGACTAAAAATCGGCAAAAAATGTTTTCAAAGCTGGATGCTGGTATTATTGCAAGCGGAGGGTCATCCATTTTTTCGCAAATGGTGAGAAGAAAGCTCAACAATGTGGAACTCAGAAGTTGTAAAGCCTGACACAAACCGTGGTTTTTAGAAATATATAAAGCCAGTATTTGCAGACAATAAATTAATACTATATCACTTCTATCAATTTAGCATCTGTGAAAAATTCAATGCATCACAAATATTTTAAGCCCAATTCAAATAAGCAATGTAATAAATAATTGTATCATAAAACGAATTGTTTGTGCATTACTGCTGGTTAAAGTGAATAACTCTTTAACGAATCCTATTCTGAATAAAACATTTAAAAATTTACCTTAAACAGATGCACAAACATTTCGTTTTATGGAACAAAGTTTTTATTTAAATGGACATATGTTAATAATAAAACAGTTAAAGTCAAAAATATACGCCTAATAATATTTCTTTATAGTGTCTAATATATCAAGTTTTATTGTAACTTATTTTTCTTTTATTTTTTAAAGTAAAAAAGTCGAGAAAAATATTCTCACACCTATAAAATGTGTAACATAAAGCTATTGAAGTTGCAACATATTTATTATTACTAGCTTGTTCCATTCAAGAGTTTTTAGACGGATAGAAACGAAACAAAGTTACACATATTTTTTTCAAATGAACAGTATTAATGAAGCAGATCAAATAACAGTATTTAAATTGAATACGAGTTGAATTCTCTGATTGCGGTCCAGACATCGTTGAAGATGAAAATAAATTTATATGGACAAAATGTAAAATAATTCTGTTGCTAAAAATGCAAGAGTCCCGCAATTATTTTTTTACAAGAGGTAGTTTTCACAAGGATTTAAATGTTTTACACAATTCAACGTATAATCAATTCCTACTAATTAAATTTGTTGTTTTTGTTAACTTTTAATTTCAACCATTCAATTTTAAACAATAATGTTTGCACTACACTCTCTGGAAGTTGTCTGAACCGAAGTTCAACTAAAGTCGGCCGAGGTCGCCGATTTCCGAGTAGCGGCCACACTGCCACAAATTTCATAAGCCGTCCGGATGGCGGCCGTGAACTGGCATATTTGCGCGCAAACGAAAAATGTGCTAAATAATCGCAATTTTTAAATTGTCATATTAATTAAATTACGCTACTGATAATTATAAAAGTTTGTGTGGGCACTCACCAATACAATGTCAGTGAAAACTTCATTCAATTTACGCAAAATCTTTGTCGGCTTTTGCAAAATGCCATAAGGCATAAAATTGATACTTCAAAATACGAACGCCACATCTGTGACTATCCTAGAATTTGTCGCCATCGATTCTAAATAAGAATTCGTTATGGTGTGACATTTATATAAACCGATATATATATAAATACATAAGGATATTCGAAACGATTTTTTTTAACAAAATCAAGTACCACTAATTATTTAATTTTATATGAAAAAAATATAATAACGATATCTGTTAGAAGAATATACTATCAAAAATATAATTAATCCCTTTTGGTGCCCTAAAATATTCAAAGATGTCAGTAAGAGTCTGTTAAGTACCCGATAAACATGTGGTATTATAACTTGACCACGTCACCACGATGCAGCGCTCGTCATGCGTGTTGACCATAAGACGCATACACGCATACTAAAATTGCACCGAGTTATTCGTTCTATCTCAATTTGCGAAAAACCATATCATTATCTCTCTTACTCTCGTCACTTAACACGCGAGAGAGCGAAAAGGGAAGTATCTGACCGCTCGCGCTCGAAAGAGCAGCTCCGACTTTGGATCCTTTGACTTCGGTCCGTTTGCCGACAATTTTCGGAAGCGCTCGAAACTGGCCAAGTCGACTGAATTACCCACACAGCGGGCAGAACTAAACTCGATCGAAGTAACCCACTATATTCTCCGTCCTTGACCAACCTTGGCCAACTTCCAGAGAGTGTAGTGCAGGCATATAAAGCAAAAACAATGACACCCATAATTCTTACTGTTGTTAATGCGTTAATGTTCCACTTAAACATATTAACAACGTAAAAAACAAGCTTTAGATCAAATGCAAAGTTTGTCAATAAGAAAGTACAGGACATATAAAATTAAATATTTTTAAATTTTTAATACATTTTTCGATTAAAAAAATAAAAACACATTATTTTTGTACAAATATTTGTAATAGTATTACACAGATTTTTTATAGTTAAAGCATATATAACTATTTTTGCGGTTGTATATAATTTAACCAAGTTGATTGTAATATTAACATGTAGTCATTTATTATAAATTAAGTTATTCAAAAATTACCTAATCAAATGTTAATTCAATTAATATCAAACAGTGTAAACAGGTCTTAACGGTCGGTCGAACGCCATGTTGATGCGTATGAATTCTTAAATAAATTTAACCCAGTCAATTCCCTCTGGGTATTCCCCGTACGTTTTGCGAAAGGGTTGCTAATGGTCTCCGCGGCCTCTTGAACTTTTGTTGATATTTCACTGTTAAGAGCAAGGGGGTTTCCAATTTAATTTGGCTTAATAAATTATGTAAGCAGTGCGTATTTGCGGCCGTATCGCCTTGGTTCGATATTGTAATATTTGCATAAAACGCCCGATTAAAAATTCACAGTTAGACGATTATCAATTCGAATTTGCCAAGCGTCTAAAGCGGGTTCTTCGGATCGTGTTCTATGTAAATATTGTTTTTTGTCTTCTCGTTGGAGAGAAAACTCGTTTTAAATTGTGATAAAATATTTTATTTATTTATTTATTTATATACAAACTACATTTTATTTAATTTTACTGTGTCAACTCGTATATCAATGGATTAATCATGAATTTAAACTTGACCTAACTTAACTTTTCAGTCCAGAAAATAGTATTTTATGTTAATATACCTAAATGGTTTGACAATACTATTTTATAGAGAACGTAGTGGAACTCTCACTATTTTTACGGCTCCCAACGCACGCAAAGCTTTCAATAATTAAATATTTTAACAACTGTTATACAAATAACAGTTCTGAATAAAAAATATTGTCTTCTCGCCTTTTTTATTTTATTTGTAAACTTATATAAAATATGCATAAATACATATATTTATTTTTTAAAAATGAAACTGATTCAGCTATATTCCATACATACTTTTAATGAAAAGTCCAACGTTACAAAACCGCAATACGAAACGCCAGCTTCCCGCGCTCCGAGTTTGGATTTGCGAAAGTAGAGCAGAAAAAATAAGCAAACAAACGATTTCATATAAAATGCAACGAGCGATTTTTTTGAAAAAATGTGAGAAAATCAACAACATTCTGAATGAATTCCTAAGATTCGGATTACGTGGAATGCGACACCTGCTAGTAAAACGATCTTGGGTATAAAATTCAATACTTGATCGTATGACTTTAGAAAAATATTATACATTAAGTTCTGTTTTGCAATTATTTATGTATGTCATAGATGCTTTATATTATCTCTTATACCATAAATATTAGTGAAAAACCTAATACTTGCGCTAGAGTCATTTTTAAATTCATAAATAATTAATAGATTATTAGTCTTGTAAATATATTCTACACATCCGTATATATGACATTTGCTCAAAAGGTTGACCATTAACTCGTTATTCATAAATAATTGTAGCCTGAACTTTGGGTGTGGCCTGAACTATTTAATAAATAAAAAAAACAACAAAGCACGAATTATTTGACATACGGATGTGTTTTTTGTATTATTAAATTAAAAAATTAGTTCTATTTGATAATAGGTGATAATTATTAAGTTGTCCTATAATTAACTACCTTTATTTTGATTTCATATAATATATTATATATAATACAAACGAATGAAATTGAATATTGATTTATGCACTACAATGAATTTTCTAAAACACAGTTGATAAATATACATACAGCAATATTAACTAACAATTAAAAATTATACAACAATATAATTCAATATACACGTCCTTGAATTTCATTATTATTTTTTTACGGTCGTAAATTCCAATTGACTACTTTATTTATTTTTTGCTATAGATGTAATATAATACTATAGCAAAATATTTCTGTACAATATTATTTATAATAATATTTAAATCAATAGCTATTATAGAAATATGTTTTATTGTTTAATTGATGATTAATAACCACTCACTGTGACTAGATACCGCAGCTAGTTGAGAGTTGTGATATTGAACGCTTAAATTTTTGGGTTTATGAAATAAATAATTCAATTTTATATATTTTATAAAACAACCAACGTAAATTAAATAAAAACACAACTTGACTAAGCAATAAATAAAAAATTGCTAAATCTGACATTTCACACTGTCCGAGATAAACTGATAAACCCATACCAAAACATTATGTCATCATATTATTTTTTTATACACTATTCATATCGATACGCTTTTTTAACAAAACCATATACACACGCATACATAATCATAATTATACGTTAGCGTAACTTAACAAACATAGCGTAACCGATATCACGATCGCCTTAACGCGTTACGATTAATGACCTGTCGTGACAATGTTTTAAGAACATAAATAATATCATTTTATTGAAGGGCGTGACACGATTCGAAGACAACAGGAAACAGTTGACCTTCGAACACAACAAAAGAGCACTAGACTTCATCCGCGTGGAGCAGATAATATAATAATAGCACTGGTTTTCCTTGCATACTTGCAATTAGTTACCCTGCCCATATGCAAAGTAGAAAAAAAATATCTCACGCCTTAAAAACAATGTCGATTAAGATTGTTTTAATCTTAAGCATTACGATGTGCGTGCTTACTCATTGAGTTAAATTGCAAAATATGCTGTTTCGACCCATTAGCCTTCATAATTTGAGTTCATTACGATCGGTGCTTGGCTTCTATATCTAATCATAACGAAAGAGAAATTTTGTATTAATTGTACGTTATTAATAATTCGTAATGGCTCTTTTAAATGAAACTCGAGAAAGAAATAGCAATTTATAATGAAAGGTACAGATATTAATAACAGACGATAATGCTTTCCTTTGTAATATGAAAAAAATAATTACAATCGTAATAGAGATATGTTTATACGTTGTACGCAATACACTCTATATATTCTACTATATAATTATATAAAGTAAAATTATGTTGTTATAGCTTTGTATTTCATTATTCACATTTTTATCGTATAATACTTTTTTATAATAAAAAACTAACGAGTGCTTAAATTTAGTATGACTACAGCAAATCATTACAATAATTTTGCGTAATTTCACTATTCAATTTTTTGCCATTATAAAAAATGAAACCACCAAACACATTTATCACGCTAAAATTAAAAACAAACAACAATGAATAATTTAAATATTAACACGTAAGAATATAATAAGGAAAAAAAAATTGAGATTGAAAGAAAAGTAAATAAAGTTGAGCTTATGCTTTTTAGACATCAAACCAAGAACGAGTTTAAAGTTTACCCTAATTTTTCACACTACGCTTGGGCTACATTTATATGCGCCAACCTACACGAATTATTTATATTAATAATTCATATTAATTACTGGTCTGTATCAAATATTCAGAAACCCTATTTTTACTTTTCAACATTCGCTATGCATTTGAAAAATACTTAACTACTTTTAAAGGCACAACTAACCATACATACTTCATACGCATTATTAACTATTTACAAAAATCGTAAAAAAATAATATTTTTTTTTTAAATTGGTCAATTTAAAAAAAATAACAATATTCCACAGACGACGACGACGATAGTCGGCACGTACTGCTTTTTATTGTAAAAAATCTATTGCAATATACCTAAATAAAATGGTATTAATTCATTACATTATGTTTTGTAAATGTTGATTAAATCAAAAAAAATATTAAATATTACACGTTTTAGAGTTTCTCATTATTAGTTATTGCTGTTTCTCATAATATTTTGTGTTAATTAAAAATTGCAAAATAACTGTATCGATTGTTTAGTCGAGATTCACAGATTTTTTTGAATTATTTTAGGCGATATATTTATAATTATCAATTTATTTTAATGCTGTAACAAGAATTTCAAAATATGATCAAAAATCAATTAAAACAATTAAATTACTGCTTGACGCTTTAAAATCTACATTAGTAAATAAATAACTTAAATTTCTCAATAGCACAATAGGACAATATTAACCTTTAGGACTTTTCTGGGAATTTTAATAAAATTAAAAACGCAACCAAATAGTTTTTAACGCATGATTGTCTTTAATTGGTATATAAATCACAAACGCAAATACCTTCGGCTATATATTTTTTTAAATGAAAAACTTATCATTTTAACGTTTATTGAATTAGACAAATTATCACTACAAATTTAAATTATAAGGAAAAAAATCGTTTACTTTGTTTGGATCTTGTGGTACGCTGATTTATTTTTAAATATAAAAACAGTTCTGAAATTCACGAACAATTTGTGCAATTATTATAGTGAATCTGTATTACAAGTAAAGTTATATTTTAACTGATGTTTCAGTCAAATCATATCCTAATATATTTTCCCCAGTTGACATATTTCTACGACCGAAAATATCATTTAACTGATAGAGAATATTTAATTGAACTAAAACTTAATTTAAAAGTTGCGAAAAGTCTATTTGCTATCCAAACTTAACAAAACCCAAATTGTCTAATAAAAGTAAAAAGACTTTTTACGTTAAATGAGTAATCATATAAATTAATTATGTTTTGTAATAATGTTTTGGCTTTTGATAGAAGCTGAACATGCGATCATTTGCAATTACAAACGCTAAGCGTACTTCTTAAAATTTAAAAGTATTTTAAAAATCTAATCAATAAAAGCGACAATAAATGAAATGTTTCATGGCACATTAAACCATTAGTAACATTTTCACAAAGCGCAAATCTCGATTGCAACAAAAGCTCACTACTTAGACAATGGTCGTTTGAGACCTTATCAATTTTCCGCGGCTCATCTGCATATTTCACTGTCACATGCTGCGCTTTCAAAGCGTCAATCGTTGAATGGCCACATTCATAGAAATTGTTTTGAAAAAAAGGCCATATCTGACCCGTATCTGACCTTGCACACTGCCATCTGGCGTCTGATCTCTTCTAGACGATCGCCTCGGCACGAACGGACCACAAAAGTGACTCACGCACAAACCCGCCCACAAAGCCTTAAAAATATAAGACCATTTAACAGTTTCAAATAATAATAAAAAAACTGGATGTGAATCACTCAAATTGGCCGAACGCGTCGTTAACCTCTTGTGTGCCTTTCAATTTGAATCATTTACAAACGTTAATTTTTAATTAGGACTACCGTTGCCAAATATACATATCGTCTAAAACGATGACCTAATAATTTTATTATGTACCTTAACAAAAATACGATTTTTATACATATGACTCATTATGATAAAGTACAACGCTCGAGGATACGTTTAAAACGTTTATAAATAATATAACATACTAGTCTGGACTGTGGGAAAATTATTGTGGTTTGGTTAGTGTTTTTGTTATTCCAATCGCGTGATTTTATAATTTATAAGGCAATATAATGTTTATGCAGGCAATTTATTATATACTAAGGCACAGTTAACAACATTTAAAACTTCTGATTTATTTATCTAGTGCCCCCACGTTAAAACAACTTTGCGTTCATCGTTCAATAATATCTACATATTGTAACTTTAACAAACTTGGATTAGTACAATGGATAAAAGCAGTGTTTGTGGTCCAATTCATTTATATATATTAAAATACATAGTAAAAAACTATTTATAGAGCTAGCTTTAGTACATAATTTCCCCTACATTTTGTTCCGAATTATATTGTTTCCTTCAATAAACAACCATTGACTTTGTTTTATATAATATAAATAAATATGTATAATAATTAATCTTGTTAATAATAAATTGAAAGTTATTTATATGAGATCATTTGAAAGTGACATATACACTGAATTTTACAATTTTTGTAAAAAATCTTAAACATCTTATTTCATAAACCCATTTTAGAATTATTGAAGCATTCATAATTTATTCTAGAAAAAAAATTGCTATTACAGCAGACGTTCGTGATAGTATAATTTATGAAACATATTATTCATACGTCGATTTATTTATCAAAAATGTGCTTTAGCATAGCTGCACATAAATTACTTCGCTTTTAAAACATGAACCATTCCTCTCAAGGTCTAGTGACAGAATAGCATATATATATATATGAAAAGTTTCAGAAGGCCGTATCTAATATACATAAGTGTACATAAATACATTATTTTGAAAACAGATCCATTTAAATCCGACCTTTTGACACCATATCTAAATTATTAACTATCACACTCTTGTGAAAAACACATGTAGCAATTTCCGATTTTGTAAATTTATTAGACCGCTGATGATTTTAAACGTTTTAGATTATCTAATTTGAGGGTTAGTCTTGTTTTTAAATTAAAAAATAGACAAGCATGTGTTTAATACCATTTTCAATAACATGCATTAACAAGAAACTAAGAGTGTGCGTGGAGTACTTTACCAAAGGCAATTGCAATCGTTTACTATAATAACAGACCGCAGACGAGAATCGATCTCGGGAACGATCTCTAGAATCACGCATCTCGTCTCCTTCAAAGAAAAACGCGAAAATGCGCCAAAATTGATTGCCAGCACGCGATCTTCTACATTTTTTCAAAGAAAACATTGTATAATAACAACAGTATAATGATGAATCGTTCTTCTCTAGCGTGCTAAGTGCTAACCTGTCGGTGATGCGTGAAACGAGCCACTAATTTCCATCGGATCGAATTGCTGTCGATGTTTTTGGTTCACTCTGTACTGCATGCACACGAACTATAATAATATTATGCATTATCACCGACGCGCATGACTCTAAACAGGCTTCGTTGCAAAAGAAACTTGCCCAACGTTGCAGCAACAACGAAAAAAATCGAAAGTTCCAATTAAAACCAGTAATTATTCGTATGCAACGAAATTCGATTGGATCGACTGTGCATGCTGGTGTACGGGCTGAATAACCTTTTGCACTAGGTGACGTATCTATCTATCAACAGCTCTTATTTTGACTTCTAAAGCATACACTTGATTACTAATTAAAAATAACTCAAGTACTGCAAATTAAATATATTTTTTTTAAATAGATTTACTGGCACTATTTTAAGATAAAATTAATATATTTATAATCATACTTGTATTATTATTAATATTATATATAACTATAAGTAAAAAAGTCATGCCAAAGATTGTTAATAAATAAGTCATCTATATTGTCTTTCATTCATTAAAATTCAGACATGGCTGGTCTAATACGTTCATGACCTTAGCACTCGAAAACACCTCTCTGACTTGAGACATCCAGCTCCTCGACTAGCTCGTTAGACACAAAGTTGTACTTAGCGTTCATTAGCTTGCCCATTTATTTTAAGTATTTACGATAATTTCTCATACTAATTTATGATATTGACGTTATTTTAATATTTTTTTATTAAAAGTCAAATTATTCGCAAGACACGAATTTGGAGGAGAGACACAAACATGTATGAGAACTTCTCGAGAATTCTCGAGAAAATTTAATAAAAAAAAATATATGAAATATACAATAAATTAAAAATATTTATTTTTACTGATATAATTTAGAATGATTTGGATCAATATTTATGCATGTAAATAATATAAAAGTTAATAAATAAAATATTAGCAAACGCGAAGTATGCTAAGAAATGTATTGAATCATACTAGTAAATAGTTATTCCAATATTAATTTTATCTAAATTATAATTATAACTATAATAATTCTTAGAATCGGTTATAAAACCTATATTGTCAAACAATGTTTTCGTAGTGCTAATCGGAAATCCTCGTCCCTTTTCTCACTACCTGCTTTGAATGCAGCTGTAAATTTAGTACTTTCGATTATACGGATTATTTACCCGTGCTTGAAAAATATATTTTTTTTAATTAAACTTTTGAAATGTTCTAGAGAAAGTACTATAGTAATGTGTTTCGGGAATGCATCTAGAACTAATAAAAAAAACTTTTGGCGATTGGAAAAGCAAAAAACATAGATCATTTAAGGGGGCTAAAATAAGAAATCTTTATGTTGATTATTATAACAATATTCATTTTTTTAATTATTATA
Organism: Plectrocnemia conspersa; assembly: GCF_051122295.1. NCBI lineage: Eukaryota > Metazoa > Arthropoda > Insecta > Trichoptera > Polycentropodidae > Plectrocnemia > Plectrocnemia conspersa. The sequence goes on along the minus strand of NW_028277174.1, from coordinate 7,488,186 downwards.
TGAGATTTAATTATATTGTAATTCTGGCAATAATAATTTCTGGAGTCGGTTATAAAACTTATATTGTCAAGCAATATTTTCAGAGTGCTAATCGGAAATCCTCGTCTCTTTTCTCACTACCTGCTTTGAATGCAGCTGTAAATTTAGCCTTTTTAAACATATACAGAGCACTTTCAATTATTCGAATGCATGAAATATATTTTTTTTTAATTAAATTTTGAAATAAATTAAGAATGTGTAGTAATGTGTTCCGGAAAAAAAAGCCACAAAAAACTTATTTATGGGGGCCAAATTAAAAAATCTTGCTGCTGATTATTATAACCAAAAATAAGCATAGATGAATAGAGAGATCTTCGAATATTAGCATATAATTAGCTTCGAATATTAACCAAAAGGCTTCCTGAAGTAAGAGATTTTTCATGCTCTTTCTGATCCGAATCAAAGCATATATAAAACGGACGATTGTTTTATGGTTGCAAATTTTTTGCCACCTAATGTTACAAGTTCCATTTAATTCATACACCAAGGTGTTATATTATCAAATAAAAAGTTTTAAAGTGCAAGTCTTCCTGAAACTTTGTGAAAGATGATGGCTTGATCAATTTCTAAATAATACGACATTGGTTGCAATATATAGAATAGCATAATCTTTGTCAAAAGTTAAGCCTGTAACACTTGTTTGATCGTGAAGTACGATTCTTGCTAACTTAGAAACAGATCTATTCGATTCTGATAATACTGAGGCATCTGAGTAATAGAAAATTTAATATGCTTTGAAAGTGTCTATCGGGAAAACATCGAATAGTGGTTTGATCGCGATTTAAATGATCTGATATTGTTACAAACAGAATGAGAAGGGAGTGATGATGAAATACAAGTGAAGAATATATTAATAATTACATTAGTCACAAGATGATACTGACATATATTAAAACCTTACTAGACTAAATCGACCAAATGGGATTAGAATATAATGATATTATATAATATCTCTTAGCGATATTCAAAAATGATTGAAACTTTATGCAAAGCAAATGAGAATCACAGATTTTTTTATTAATAAAAATAATGATAATCTTTACTGTAAAAAATTTATTATACTTATTTTAAAACCAAATAAAAATTTATAGTTCGGATTATCCGTGTTGTTTTAAAACTTTCAGTGGTTGTAAATTTTTAATAATTTTAGAATTTTTTTTTTTTTGAGAAATTCTCGAAATTATAAACTAGCTGTAGTCGGTACAAAACGATAATTTTTATTTAACTATTCCAATAATGGCAATATAAAAGTATTTTTGAAGTTTTAGTAAGAAAAAATATGCAATTAGATTAAGTTTTATATACTAATATATTTATATTAAGAATTCAGCTAATGGTGAATTATTATTTTAACGTGTAAATGAATTGTTACGTACAACTACAAAGCATTTTAATTTATAACCGCGTGTATAGCGTTACAAATGTCGTTATAAATTTAAAAATATTAACATAGCAATTAACATAATTGATATAAAAATGTTTTAATGACACATTACAATTTTTCAATGAATACATTACGCTTTGAAAACACATTCCGTACGTTCAAATGTGTGCAAAGCAATGTTGCGAATTTTACATTTGCATTGCATGTATGTAGAAACAACATTTTGTGTAATACACATGTACGCTAATTGCTTAGGGTAATTTATTATTTTCATGTTATTTTAACATTTTTTTCATCAAATAATGAATCATTTTTTGCTGAAACCTGTAGCGAAAGGCCAATCACTTCCCACGAGCTTCGAGTTGACCAAAACTGCAATTGAATCAACAACTGCAAAAAATATTTAATAAAAACCATTCACTTCGAGTGGGTGTTTCAAGGTTGCTCTCGAAACTTTTTGACCATGCATCTAAACAAATATAAAATAATGATTTGAAATCTTTGTCTGTGAAAGTTTAACATTGAACTTCTCGCATATTTAACTGATAATTAAAAGAAAACAGTGACGAGGTCAACTTTGACTCGCTTTTCAAAATTTTCGCGTAAACACCTTTTGACCTCAACGAACGAATTGGTGCAAATGGTCGCGCTCAGACGTGCATAACGATTTCAATACTTATAAATTGTACGTTCAATAACATTTTAGATATTCCGTTGCACGTTGCGAATAAATTACAGAAAGGCTGTGCGAAAACTGAAATGCAAAAAATATATGTTGCAACCCTGACAATTGCGTCACTGTAAACAAACGTTAAATTCTACCGAACAACGGATGCATACTTAATTATCTCACTTGAGTTTAATTATACACACCCGGTTGTAAAACGTAACAAATGCGGAAAATGCTAGTCTGACTCCTAATTTTGACCTCGTTTTTTCTTGGCTTTGTCTTTGAGTCTTTTGTTAGAGATTCTCAAATAAATTTCCTCGAATCGTTAACCTTGTCGCTTATACACACATGCAGTAAAATAGTGGACTACTTTTCAAGTGTTTTTATAAGGTTATGTTCATTTAATATTTAATAATATATGTTGAAATTATTTTTATTGTATATTGGTTTAACTATAATTAACTAGCTTGTCGTTAAATCACTCAATCACATTTACATCAATTTTCTAATGTCATGAATTAATACATTAATCTGACTTTTATGTACATCGGAAGTCATGAGTTGTTTAATTACATTAAAATCAGTAATTTGATATCCATAAGCGTCCTACAACACGGTAGCACATTCTCATCTGGATCTGGGTTGATTGCGGTATTTTAACCGCATACCTATATATCTCGACTTACGCAAATCGCTTATATCGAATGAACTTTAAATTTTATTGACACTTCAACTTGCGCAGTGTATTTTTTTATTTACAGACAAACTTTCGCCATTGTTCATCGAATATGACAAAAAAAATATTTGCAAAATAATTTACTCGGTTTGTCAATCTATTCATTCAAATAAAGTGTGACTAATAGCAATAAGATATTGAAGATGTGATTAGTATAATTATAAAATTTAAAGAAATTATGCATAAAAATATAAGAAATCGTTAAAAAAGTAATATTTTAATTTATTATATATGCAACACTTAAAATTCATAGCACATCTTAAACATGTCCATGACACACTAAAGTCACATGTTGATTTATTTCATATAATCCAAATAATTTAATATATCAAAACTAATTGTGAAATCGTTTTACCATTGTATTTTTAAAATCGTTTCAGCTATAAAAACTGGAATAAAAAATAGGAAAACCACTGACTACATTATATTCGATTCTCAAAAAAATATGATCAAGCATTTGAGTCACAACTTTCAGTACATAAGGAAAATAATTTAAATATAATACGTTATAATGCTGTTATATCATATGTACATATGTATATGTGTACATTCTTAATATTTTTTTTTAAAGAAGAAGATCATTATGACTTTGATTACGGACTGTTTATTATTGTTATATAATCATGCGCAAAGCTCATGTTCCACATTTTCGCTATGTGTGTGACCATGTTGGAACCGACATGCAAATCGAGCATAGTATAAATAACGCTACAAAAACTAGTCTGACCACAGAGCCTTGTTTCCTGAACGCTTTGCTAATCGCCTTCTACGTTCAGAAAGCGTGATGAATTGTAAATTTTTAGGTTTTTCTAGCGTTTTGACGGCGACCAAACGAAAAATCGACCGAGCCGAATCGAATTACTAAGCTGTGCGAAGCATCGTGAGCATCTAGCTATGACCAAATAGTCAAAAGGCTTTGAAAAGGAGTTTTAAATAAATTTAAAAAACAGTAATAATTAATTTTGTATAGATATTACGTAACTAGTTTTGCAAATTTATTTTGCGTAATATAAGTCTGTATGAATTATGGTATCGAAAAATGAAATAAAGTTGTACAATAGCAATTTATAAACCTCATTTTCCATATGATTTTATATTGGAAAAGAAAATGTAGAAAAAGTTTGATTAACGTTTCTTTCGCGCCGAAGAAAAGTACGAACCGTTAAGAAATTCGCATTACACATACCGACGTGCAAGATCTCGCGCAAAAAATATATACATCACTAAGAAGATAAATTTATACCGAGTATATTTACATGTTAAATATTTTTTTTTTATTTAATGCGTTTGTTAATATATATGTATTATTTCACACAGATATGTTTCATGTATATGCTTAAAAATCAAATTTGATTTATCAAAATCAAAGTTAGAAGACTTTGAAAAAAAAAAAAAAAATAAGAGATATAGTAATTTCTATAAAATATCACTCTTATTCACAATCTTTAACTTAATTCATAACTATTTTGATCACAATTGTTGTATATATTACCGATTATTTAATAGAATATCGAATGGCATTTACATGGAAATTATATATTTTATTTCAATTATTTGCAACTACAATTAAGCAAATATTTAAAACAGTAATCACGATATTTCATAAAAATGATAAACTCTAAGAAATAAAACAATAAATTTGTTTATTTTTTTTATAACTCATAAAATAGTTGAATATAATAAAATAGGCCAGGTAAAATTTCATTATGATGAACATATTTATATTGTAAATAATAACAACTTGTATATTCAACACAAAATATATAATCAAATTAACTAGAAATTAACTAGAAATTCAAATTTAGAGGTCACACGTGTCGTTATTTGTAGATATAATAATATCTTCATAGAATAAATTCAAACTTTAATCTGAAAGACACAAAATGGTATCTTGGGTATTACACATCATCTTAAAAATGCGTAAATAATATGAGTACGTAATTGCGACATCTAAGACGCATTTATGTTATAGATAGTGATATATCTTGTATGACCAGGCCCAAATCTGGAAAAAATCATAGCAAGAATATATTTATAGAAAAAGTAAAAACCGACCTCAAATAATAAATCTGGACTAAACTACAGTTGATTGAGATGTGCCTATGTACTGATGTATTTTAGGTATATGTTCCTTAAGATTATTTTATACATATTATACAATAAATAAAAGGATCGGAACATTGCCTTCAAAAGCACCCACAATAAACATTAATATTCAAAAGGACAGATTGTAGTTTTAGACGAAGCTCTGTTTGTGTTAAATTTTGTTTGAAAATTATTGTTGACTTTATTGATTTTATTATAGAATATTTAAAAATTATTAGATATGAGAAGCAGTAAATTTAGGTATTCGATCTAAAAATGCAGATCGAATAACTTAAAAATAAGCAAATAAATAACGAAAAATCAACAACAGCACCAGCTGAATTAAATAAATTGAATGTTTTTTTAGATCGTTATCGTTATTTTAACAACTGGATTTATTGCAGCAAAATAAATAAAGAATACATTCAGTTTTGTGTGGTTGTTCCTAAAATAAAATCAAGCAAAAACAGTATTGAATCTATGCACATGCATGCATCTATGAAATACATGCACATAATTTTTTAAGTTTATTAATAAATAAATAAACGACAGAGCTAACGTTTCAGAATATCGTACAGAAAAATAATTTGTAAAGATATATTATAATGCATAAAAATCAAATTAAATCAAAGTACTAAATATATTTGTAAATATAAAAATAATTATAAGCAAATTAATTTAAAATTAAATCAATTTATAAAAAACCTTATATATATATACATCTAAAATACCTAATATTAAAATATTACTATATAATTTTTTTTATAATCTTTACAATTTTTAAGTTTTTATTTTGATAATAATATTTCCTGTGAGATTATGAAAAGCTAGGATAACCGTATCTGTGATGTTTGATCTGAGTTATATTTACATAATAATAGAAATTGATAAAAACCAAGATTCTTATGAAATTCGAACTCAGGTCTTTCAGATATTAGTTAACGACTATGAAGTACATTACCATAGAAGTCATACACATAAATATTAATTTGTATATGTTTCAGCTTGTGTATAGAAGTTGCTAAAAAGAAAATCTAAGATTGCAAACGAATTTTTAAATGGCGTGCAATTGTCCTATAATTTAATACTAGCGACATTAACGACTTAAGATGCCCTGCAGCTGTGAGCACATCACTAATAAACTGCTTCACGTCATATTATTATTATAGTAATAATTAGCCGCATTTTATTATTTGTTTTTTTAGCTAATAATAATTTTAATAAATGAAACCTAGAGAATGAAGAAAAGTTTGATGATAAGATTCTTCCAGACCGAAATAATCCGCATTGAAAAATGTCGCAAAGGCTGCGTTGATAGAATGGACAATAGAAGGGCACTGAATAATATACATTGATTAATTGGGTACACCAAAGAAATGTATTTGAAGGCAGACCGAGGAAATTGTAGCTAATGGGCATAATAAAGGATTGAAGGACAATTAAGCCTCAAAATTGCGACCAATTGCATGAAAAGGTGAAAGATATGTACTTGTAGATTCGTACGAAAAAGACATATCGATGAACTTCAACCCTTTGGAGTCTTTTGTCCACACGTATTGTACATCTGTTTTTTATTGGCAGCTTCTTTGTCCATAACGTCTGGACAAAGAAGCTTTTCTCAAGTTAATTAAAATCATATAATAAAATTAATATTAAATAAATTCCATTAAATTATAAAAATTAAATTTCAATAATAAAATTAGAAATCTAGTTATAAATAAATCTAGCAAAATAAATTTTATTTTTTATAATATACATCTAGAAAGATATAATATGAAATAGTTTTTTTCTTGTTATTTTATTCACTGATCATTAAATTATTTAATTGAATATATTCATTCAAAATGGCAATATTTATTAAAAAGACTGGACTACAAAGGGTCAAATTTATTTATAGTAATTATATATTATATAAATTACACTGTGAATATATAATAATAATAAAATGCGCATAATACATTAATTTATTGTGTAGTGGAAGTGCTGAATTGTGAATTGAATGTGATAAATGATTGCTTGAAAGAAAATAAATTAAAATATAATACAAACATAAGGTAGCTGTAGTAACGTATCAGTGCAAAATACAATTATGTGGATATTCATAATCAATAATATATAATAAAGAAAATTTATAAAATAATAGTAAATTTGGATGAGTAAATCCGTCCATCGATTTACACGGTTTTACAAAGTAAACAATATCCTTAAACTTAAGATAATTCTAAATATTATATATTAATACGTGTTTTTATTGTACATTCTCAGCAAAAGTAGGCAATTGAATAACCTTACGTATGCACATCTCTTCTGCGCCCACCTGTATAACATAACATGCCACGTGACGTCACAAAACCTCTGCCGACGGACGGCACAGTGGCCAGAAATTTGTAGTTCAAACGCCGGCCAGTACAGTTATGTTGTTATGGACGCGAAATGTGGGCAGATATTTACCGGCAGGTCCGTCAATGGACAAGCCAGCAGCCATAACGGCCCCCATCTGCCTATAACAACACTGAGGGACATTTACGATCGACGAGGTTCGATTGTGTTTCCCAACGCACGATGTTTCGTCATTCGGGCTCATGATTGTCGCTCGGATAAGCCGAAGAAATTGGGTTGTGCGGACAAAACGTGAGTCGCTACTACTAACGTAATATTCGTTTAGGCCGAAAAGCCATGAATGGAACCAGAAAAACCTGAACTGCGGGCCAGTGTGAACCCGGTGTGATCTGTGACACGGTAACTTATATGCCATTCCGACTTGCGGAAGGCGTCGTAATGTCGAGTAGAATGTGCAGAGCTGAGAGGAGATATCCTGTTTAATTATTATTTGTATTATATATATTGTTGAATGACGCAACATACTAAATACATACATGAAATAATTGCAAACTGGTAATAATTTTTTATATAATATTGCATATATTGCGACAATCGTATCGAGCAGTGGTGGAAAAGCTAGCGGGGGTATTATGTCCAGTGGATGGTACTCTGAGGTATTGTAATTGTGGCAGCGCCAATATAATGGGGGCTCGTTCCTCTTTGAACGAAATATGTCCACGCCTCTAGAAAGGGATATTTGCTTAATTGACATCCTTAGAAGGTTGAATGGCGCAACGGGAATATTGTGACTTTAAGTTGCTTTTCTGATGGTCCGTTTCATTACACTCTTTTTTCACGTTCATCCTTATTATGTCGTGGTTACGGTAATTAAGTGCGCGAGTTTCAAGAGCCCTCACGTCCTTTTAAATATTTACTGCACGGATCCAGCACGGATGATTGTATTTTTGATAATTAATTGTTTTTGCGGACAATTTTAATGAGCAATATATAAAATATTTGCTTCATAAAACGCTTTGTTTATGCATTACAATAATAAAAATGAGCATTAAATGAATATATTTATGTTCAATTAAAATGTTTAGATAGAGCAACATTTTATTTATAATGTACACTAAAATAAATAATATGTGCATTAAAATAAAAAAGCTATGAATTAACAATAGTGTAGCTAACGACCGAAGTTAAGCGGCATGTACTAAAAATCTGTTTAATGAAACAAATTATTTATTTAAATTCACATACATATATCTTAAAATAATTTTCGCAATTTAAACTAAGCCTTATTGAATAAATAATCTATAAACTTTCCTCAAGAGAGATGCAAAACAAAATGGTGGATTATTAGCTAAGAAAAGCTCACTGTGATTAATATAAAAACATGTTATAAACACTGTGAATAATATAAAAAAACATTGATATCCTACGCCGATAATACTTCTTAAGGTATTTCCCTACAATAAGCATTATTATATTCTTTGCTTCTGCTTTCTATTAATATAGCATCGAAATTTTTGTAGGTCTAAGCCAAGTTGTCAAAGAAACAGGATAACAAATGTATCAGAGAGTCATATATATGTATTTTTAGAGCAGAAAAAATGTTTTTTATTTAAAATTTTGATAAAAAGGTGACGTTCCATCGCTTTTGAAAGTCACTGAAAGTCTGGCAAATAGCTACATGTTTTTAATTTTAAACACGCATGTAAGTTTTCACATTTGCTTTTAGCTTATTTTTTATTTGATTCATAGAAGAGAATGCTTGTTCGCATATAAATATATATAGAGCCAAAGATTGTGAGAACAACAAATGCTAGTTTTTTTAACAAGTCACCTGTTTCCATGTAAATATAAAATATTATTGTTTCTATTTTAGGCAGTTGTATCATAGCTAATTGTGTTGATGTCTGAAGAGCCGCGAACGCCTATGCAAAGAGCCGCATGCGGCTCGTAAGCCGCGTTCGACCGACCCCCAATCTAAACTATAAAGATATCGTTTCAACACATCCGCTATTTCATTTTGTAATACCAGTAATTACCGAATGTCGATTTTTGCCTCAATACCGGTATTACTAGTATCGGTACACATAAGCACAAATGCCATACTCAAAAAAATAATCTATAAAAACTACTAAATTTACGTAATTAAGCAAATTGTTTATTGGACTACTGAATTTATGTGGTTTATTTTAAAAACTCTAGATTTATCATTAATTTAATAAAAAATATAATTGCTGAAATTAATACTAAGTTATTATTAAAAACCATATATAATTACTAATGGGCCCGATCCTCAGTATACTTCAAAGTTTTTGAGGCTGTTTTCAAAGCTAAGATATTATTTCTACGTCTAATTTAAGTCAATATTTTGTATAAAATGTATTATTTTAATTTGATTTAACAAGGTTCTATTTTATTATACTAGCCTTGTACCAGACTTCGCCTACGGTTCGACCCTAAGTATATATTATCCTTCAATACTAAGCCATAGACGCTGCATTTGATAAATTATTTTAATTTGGTAGCACATACATATATGTATGTCTTTTAGATTGCGTGACATAGAATTGATCTGTCAAGTCAATTCCTTTCACATTAAACGGATGTCCTTGAGACTTATTTATTTCTACAGTAAAGGCAATGAAAATTGGGAATTGAAGCGAAAAATATTATTTATGAAATAAACACATTCTTGACTTTAATGTGCCAGTCATGAACGTTGCATCAATTACACATGTGTAAAATGCTTTTAAACCATCCGTATTCTATTGCACAGTTTTGGTTAATACAAATTCCTCAGCTTCATAATCGTTCTACTAACATTGTTTGTGCTGTTGTGAATTTATGTCACACTGAGCGACCTATGAATCGTCGTCGCGAAGACAAAAAAAATAATCAATGAATGCTTTCTGAAGCGAAAAGCTAAAATCAATGCATTTCAGTAATAATAAACTTTTCAGTGATAATAGCATTATAGACATTAAAGTTTAGTTTGTGCTTCTGTAATCTACTAACAGTAAACAATAACTTCTTAATTATTTATATGTCATCGTCTCTTGATTAAATTATCTATTTCATCGAGCGACAAAATATTCGATTAATGGATTACTCGAGTCAAGTATAATGAAATGGAATTATTTAAAAATAAAATTTCCTTTAATTCAAGTGATAATAGATTAACACTTTTTAAATTACTATTGATCTGAATTGTAATATTTTTTTTAAAGAACCCACCGTAATGTTCGGAAAGGGTTAATAGCAAAACTACGTTACAAAGTTATGCGCGCCATTATTATTACACGCATTGAATATTATTATTCATTACACCCAACCACCATTAAGGCGCCACTTGAACCCAAACTAAGCTCAACAGATCACGCCATAGTCCTGATATGATAAATCGATGCCATCACTGCGTTATTACGATGCGTACTCGAGTTACGTAATAACAAAACTATTAATTAGTCGCGGTGAGCGCACCTTATATGCTAATATAATATAATCATTTTTTTAATATTCTGTCGAGTCGCATTTTCGTCCACACTCTATCACTCAAGCATTTTTGAACCGTTGTTATGTAATTGTGCTAAGGTCCGTTATGGTCGGGTCTGATAATGTGCAAAAAATATGTTTCCGTTCATATTTTGCATAGCAAAAACGCTAATACATACGACGAGTTGAGATATTTTTAAGCGATGCCTATATACATAATGTGTATACTTACGTAATGTGCACATTTTACTTTTAAGTCCTAATCATGTCAATAATAACGCTATTAAGATAATGATGACTCGAGAATTTCGTTTACGAGACGATCGCCAATAAAGTAACAGACCGCTTATTAAAAATTATATAAATTTTCTTTCGAGATAAGTTGACGTTGGCATAAAAATTTAATGTTTGCCCATACTTGGAAATTTAACCGTGAATTTTTTAATAATATATCGGGAATAATACGTTTAGATTTCTAACTTTATAAAGAAGATTAAGTACGTTAAGATTCAGATTTAATAGCAACAAATATTATTAAAATTATGACAACAATTAATATAACTGTTGCTGTTTTTAATACAAATTACATTGTATTAATAATCATTTTTACAGGTATCTACTTCCAAACAATGTTAATTAACTAATTTTAAACCAAATCTGACCCATTTAATTGAAACTGTCACGAAAACTGTTGCTATATACATACATATGTAGACATTTTGTGCTAAAAAATAAATGGGATTAATAACGATTTATTTTAGGAGTTAATCCAAAAATAATAAAAATTAATATTGCAATGAGGAATTCGCAAAAACACCATATATGATGTTTTTTGCGAATATTCTTAAATGATTTTTATAATACATGATCAATAAAAAGATAACTAATATTTTCTGAATATTTTTTAAAAGATCACAATATCTTTCTCTATATTAAAATAGGTAAACTTTGAAAGCGTTTAGATAAATTACTTGAATTTCCTCTCTAGCGGTAATTTTAATATTGTATTTTCTTTTATCTCAGCACTTCTCGTGCCGTTGCGTAATATAATATCACAAAGATAACGAATTTGAATTGCTAAATTTGCGATGAGCAACAAATCGAAGCCACAATGTTCAACCACGACACGCAACACATTATGCTCGAAACACAAAAGGTTGCATCACGGTTGATTTGACGTCAATTTTAGTATCGTCATCGTCGAATCACGATCTTTATCACAAAATGATCTCAATCATGTCTTCCGTCGTCTACTTTCCAGAATCCAGACACGAAACCGAGGAAAATTTCCCGGAAAGCCCATTGTTCGCTTCGCCGAGCGGAAAACCCCCATAATTGTTTTGCGTGAAAGTTGATTAGTCTTGGACTTTCAACATCAAAAATAAGCTTTCTTTTTAACTCAAATACTCGAGTGACATTTTAACAATTCAAACTATGCAACAAGATAGGTCTTTGCAAAACTGGTCCGTGATATAGATCTAGTATTTTTTTTAGATCATCGAACGTTGATCTTTGAATCCACGAGTCTAGTTTCTGTCTCCACATAGCGATTTAAGTACCGCTATTTTTTAAACATTTTTTGCGAATAATAAATGACACATTGACTGTATTTAATTACATATAATGTATAAATATACAGTATCATTAAATATAGTACGCTAAATGCACTAATTATTTTCTGCACTTTGCACAGTGAAGGTTAAAGTAGCATTATATAATTTGCTACACAAAATTAAAAATCGCAATTTAGGTTATAAAATAAATGTTTTAAATAAAAGCTATTTGTATAAGTTGAAATGGTAATACAGTATATACCATACTATTAAAATGTGCAATAAATCTTAATCCAGTGGCATTAAAAACAATGTTTTTAACTTTTATTCATATAGATTCTAAGGTATGTAAGTTTAAGTTGTTTAGGCATTAACAAATCTCTCTTAATTGCTTTAATTTATATAAATAAGATTTGATGCAGATAGTTCTGAGCATTACCTAATTCTTCTACAAATTCATATACGAAAACTATCACCATTTTTTCTCTTTCTAGCGTAAATTTTTATCATAAAGAATTGGCAAATACAGCAAAAATATTTTCACTATGTAGTTCTACTACATCTCCAATAAAATATATATAATCAACGTGATATTTATTTGGTGGTTTTACACATTCTAGTGTTTATTTGAAAGAATTTTAGAAACTTAAGTCTATAGATTTTTATAATGCATTTTCGACAAAAATGTCATTTATGAAATTCAATGAAAGACCAGCAAATTGCGGTTTATGAATTAATTTGATTATATGCTAACCTACGAATATGTTTTATATTGAAACTATAACTCTTATGTGTCCATCTTAATTTGATTTAAATGCAAATATGATATAATCGATATAACAATCAGTTGCTTCATAAATACCATCGAATTGATCACGTAACAAAATACTAGTCTGCATTTTTAATCCTAGGCTTATGAAACTAAACGTATTACAACAAAAATAATTTAAATAGTTTGATTTTAAAAGACAAGTCTTATAGATATTAAAATACTTTACTTGGTAATATTATAATACTTTAATTTGCAACATTCTGGAGTAATAATTTGCAATCCCCGTAAAACCAAATACTCCCTCCTAATAGAACAAGTTCAGAGAAGGTTATTGAGATTCATATATAAGAGGATATTTGATTATTATCCGTTTTTGTATCCGAGCGCTTTTCCTTTACGAGCTTTGAAATACTCGCAGAAAATTGTACTGAAGGATGCTGTCTACAATCAAACTATTCTCAAAGAATTCTAGTTTTGGGTTCCGAAACGTCTTCGAGAGTCACGATAGCATCCTCGTTTAATACCAGTTAGAGTCAGGACTTCCGCACTAACCGACTCAACTACAGATGTCATTTAATTTTAATATTTCATGATTTTTTCTCACTAAATTTGTTTTTGTTTTACTTGTATTATATTTTTTGTGTATTGTAATAATACTATGTATTGTTTTTTTATTATCGTGACGCATATGATAACCTGTTTAGTAGGTCACGATAATCTTAATTTAATTTAAATAAATAAATATACTAGATAAATCATGAAATGCTATAAACCTACCGAAAATTCGCAAAAAATAATAATCAGTGACTACGAATAGACCGAGTTAAAATATAGATATAAACATAAAATGCCTAAATACTTCATACTTTAGCACCATTAATATAATTAGCAGAACCTCTTGAGCTCAATTGCTTATAATAATTAATTTTTATTATTTTATTTTCGAGAGGATTTTAATTTTTTCCTAAATTTATCGTATCTTGGTAATAAAATATAATACAATAACTATTATTTTATGTTTTTAATTTATTCTTGTAAACTAAAAAATGGTTATTTACCATTAAATTGTACTTAATTTTACAGTATATATTTATCTATATTATTATTTTTTAATGAGCTCCAATACAAAAAAATAAATATGCCTAATATATACCTAATTACCGAGGGTTTAATCTAGGAGCTAGCATCAAGGACCTGCGGCATCATCCAAGCACCTTCGCAGCAGACTGGCTGACATAAGATGACTAGCAATGCCCTGTTAGCATTAATAATCACTTACATACATATATAATATATGTATAATACTTAGCAGTTTCAATAATTTGCTTATGTCATGGAAAGCAATGTAAAATAATTTTCACATAAATAAATTTATATTACAAGAAGGTAAATTACGTAGTATAAATTTATATTTATATTGAACATGGTTTGTGCTATTTTAAAATGTGCTATTTACTTATATTATTAATTTTGGTAATAATTATATATTAATTTATAAGTTGCATCTAAAAATTTTTTTCTCGGATAGAGCTAAAGATTTACTAAAATAATTTATAAGCAACTAAAAAAAAACAGAAAAGTTGAAATGAGTATATGTTGTATATGTTCTTATTAACTAAACATAAATTCAATTTTGCATACAAATTGACATGTTTGATAATAATAATATTATTTTAAGAGAGTAACTATTAAATAAATACAGCTAACTGAATGAAGTTTTTGGGAATTTTTATAATATGTTTATGAAAATATTATACATAGACTATTTATCCAAAACCTCAATTGAAAATACTTAATCAAAAATCAACAAGCAAACAATTTAAAAATAAAATATTGCTGATTTTTTCATTGTATTCTGATAGCTATTTTATTATTAATTACTATACATATTATTAGAATACATAATTACATATAAAATAACAAGCTCTTTATTGTGGAAAATTCAATTTATAAAGCTTTAATTAATTTCGTTTCGCGTGTCAAACACAGCCTTCCGTTTCCGCGATTAAATAAAGATACAAAGTATTTTAAGTCTGCAAATTATTCCGTTGAGCTGTATACACACAAATAAATACTAGGAATGAATATACACTCTCAACGATTATTTAATACTTGGTTTACCGTTCAACGAGCGTCCTTGAGTTGTCAAATTTAACCCGCTCGCACATACAATACACTTAAATTGGCAAGTGCTCACACGTGCGACGAATTTAATTAATCAAAATTAACATCAAAAACATTATTATAAAACAATAACGTTTACGAAATTGCGTAGCGGTTAGAAAATTGCCTAAATCTTGAGCTTTTGCAATGCGTTTTGTTTTTTTTTTTGCTCAAAGATAAAAGGTATGACCCGGATACTCGCGATGGGATGTCGACACGGCAAAATAACGTCAAAATCGTTTTTTAAATGTCAAAACAAATTATCGATACTTTGAGGTGCAATTCATTTGTACGTGGTGAGTCTAAACCAGTTTCACGATCGAGTATTTTTGGTTCGGAGAAGTGATTATGTATAAATCTATCTAAGTTCCATTAAAAGGTCAATCAAATAAAGAAGGTTTGTTGCGATGCAAATTTAAGACTAACGTTTATCTGTAAACAATAATCAGATTAAAAGTCCAAAATTTTAAATTTACTAAGCACATAGAAAATATACATATCTGATGAAGCAGAGCTTTATAGCATAAGATAGCTTTGACACAGAACTATAAAATATTACAGGAAATATATATTTTATTAACGATATTTTGACAAGTTATATGTACATATATCCGGCATACCTTATAATAATTTTAATGATAATATATTTTGGCTATACATGGTATAAGCTCTTTTAAAGATACGTGCATCATTTCAACCATAATTTAGATACATACTCTGGCAAAATTTACCTTTAAATTAATTCATGTATTTGGATGACCCGTTATACCATTTCACGTTTGTCATTCGACAACAAAAGACACTCGAAACGATAATTAACAACCAGTAGATACGAATTAATTCAACAATGTCTATTGGTCAACGCGTTTCGAAATTTGAACATACACATACACGTCAATACATAACGCAAATATGCTATGTTACTTCTTCTCGTTGTTTCCCTGTAAATGCTACTATTTCTCGCGTTTTCATAACGTTTAATTGCTCCTTCGTTGAGATTTAATCGTCGGACGAGAGACTCGCGATGAAAAAAAAATGCACTTCACGGTCGGTTATCCACAGTCTGGTTTTCTCGACTGAGACAAAAGTTGGAACAAGAAGAAGAATAACATTATACGAAACCAAGGCCGTTTGCCTCTCACCGCCGGCCACTACCTCTTCTTCCTATGTGCACTTAAATTATGCACTTTTCTTGGAGTACTCTATTGACCTAGGTTAGAATACGATTTCACTTATAGTCATTGTAAATACGAGTGTAAAGAAACGACTATATTAATTAATAATTTAAAATAAGATATGTGACATTAATTCTATTGGTAAAATTAATATAAAATACGTTCTAGGAATGTTCAATGTTATCTGGTAAATATATTTTGATAAGTGATTTTTGCATTTTTAAACCATTTATAATACGTTTTTACACAGTTTCATTTTTATTTGAGATAATATTAACTGGAAAGGGTTATCTAAAATAGCGTTAAAAAATTTATGATTTTTTTTTACTATTACAAATCTGACTTCATGACTTGACATGTTTACCCAATACGTTTTGATGGTCATTATACAAACAATAACAAAACAAAATAAGCACCATCCCAAATATTGCTTTGCAGCTCTTGCCAGAGGTTTGTCAAGCTCATTGAAAATCTGGATGGCTCATGCAAGAGGAGCATTTTTAATTGCTGGTGTTCTGGCCGCAACGTCTGGAATAAGGGATGCGATCGCGACTCTCTGGCCGATAGCCGAAAGATGTCGAGCATTAACACCGCCCCTTAGCAACTTTAAAAAGTCCTTTATTGAATAGACTGCAATGAATTGTATCCAAATGCTCTGATGAAATATAGGCGATTGTCGATCGACCATCTCCACAGCGACTCTAGGTCTTTTTGTGAAGAGAATGAGTCGGAATTATGCGAATACTTCAAAACACTCAAGTCATCAGTAATTAATTGACACATGTATGTCATTAATAAAGGGTAAAAATAGTAAACGACTCAGATTGGATCCCTGTGGTACTCCAAAATGAACAAAATACATATTGCCACAGCTTACATATTGACAGCAGTGACTTAAGTAACTCGAAAAAAATCTAATAATATAATATTTAAATGCATGTCTTTATTAAATAACGTTGTGCTTCATATACAAGTATATATTTTATATTAAATATAAGTATGAAAATAGTATCTAGTTGTAACTATATATATGTAGCTAGTTGTCATAATTAAAAGCCATTTGGTTCTAAATGGAAGCATTATAATTGTTAAGATGAAAAGACTTTCAAAAATGTGTTAGGCTTAAATTTTACTCTGAATGTATAAATGGTTATATAAATACAGATATTAGTATTTTACGTCAACATATGTATCTATACAAAATTTATGTTGACAATATTTATTTATATAGATAAATTAGAATTTAATTTTGTACTTGTTAACTAATGCATATCTGAAAATAAAACTCACCTAATTACTTTTTTTTTAATTTTGACAACACTTAAATAAAAATCTATTGAGATAGAATTACCCATTGTCTTGAAAACAACCAAACTGTATTAAATAATACAGTTGTGTGCAAAAAAACGCATCACTTTATGATATATCAGTAATCATAGTTTGAATTTCTCTGAACTGTTATGTCTTTATATTTTTGAGTGGATGTTAAATCTATTAAGCTCTAGCTTTTGTAGTAAAAACTATTGACCTGAAAGACCTTAGCACGAATCCCATATGAACGTTAGTGTTTTTCAATTTAAGTATAATTCTGATCAATCATCACAGATTAGGTTTACCTAGACTTTCCAAATCTCACGGATTTTTATCGTGATAATCAACTAAAATCGAGCTAGGTCGTACATATTAGGTATTGAAAATTTTGCTCAAGCTTAAAGATAATATCTTATATGTATTAAAATAATATATAAAAAAACTATATTTTAGTTTAACTAAAAAATTCGATATAAGGTCAATTTTTCGGTTAAAACCAATTTTTTTAATTTTAAAAATAGGTTCTACTAATCAGTTTAAATGTAAAATAACTACCCTTGGTAAGATTGAGTGATACTACAATTGTGGTTACGAAAGAGTCGTAAAACTTCTTTAGATTTTAGTAGTATTTGCAAAACATGATATAAATATAAATGTCCATCCTTTATGTGTGGTTTAGAAAAGCGTTAATACAATCGTATACTTGCCAAAAAAACGTTATTGACCGAATAAATGTGTCTAACGCGCAAGAAATTGAGAAAGAGTGACAAAATTGTATTTATATTTGACTACGAAAATCGTATCCAGAGAACTGTGAAAATTTCAGACAGCCAAACAATATGGATGTGCTTCATATATTTTGGAGTGAAAAGTGGAAGGTGGAATATAAAGCTATTCTGAATTTTTATTGCTACAAATAAAATTTGTACTGCAACTTCTGACGAGTGCAAATATTCAGTCATGTTTTTTTATAAAGTTCACCAATGCAATGAAGATACGATTTTAAGGAAAAAATTTAAATAATAATTAATAATTAATTTTATTTTTATCATTTATAAAATATAAATTGTACAACTTAACTAGCTAACAAAAACTTGTTGAAGTGATGAAACAGTTGGCCACGATTTGTTAAATCCTTTTAATTTTATATCAGTATTAAAGGCTAAATGGGGTGCATCAAATAAATAATATTTTTCTTTATTTCTAGTAATATATGATTTAAAATTATTTTTTTATTACATGATGTTTTATAATTTAATAATTAATTTCAAATTGTTTTTTAATTATTGCTCATATTTTACTTTTTTATTATTTATTTTAATATCTTTGCTTATTCTGGGGTTTCATTTAATTTTTATGTATCATATAAATCATTTAATATTTTACGTGTTTTGTAAAATTATGTAAAGCAAATAAGAATCTACTATAAGACTATTTTGTAAAAAAAGTTATAGTTACACTAGCTTTACGTTTTTGCATATATAGTACAATATGCAAAATATCATATATTGATTACTGCATTAATACATAAAATATCACCATTGGATATTTAAACTGTAAATGTTAATTTAATGCAATTATGGTATCGATCAAACAGTGAAATAAAATTAAATAATTTCATTAGTAAGATGCACCGTATATACCTTTATATGTTTTATTATCTAAATTTTATTATGATACATAATGATAGTGCAGCCATATAAGATAAGATTATTAGACAATGCAAAGCAATTATAGCTAAATTTTATGACGAAGATAAGACAACTAATTTTAATTACCGGAAGCTATCTCGCAATTGCCTATATTTGTGTTTGTTTTAATTTTATCAAAATAAAGCGATTTGATAATAAAAATCAGCTTTATATCTACGTTTTTTTGATGACCGATATTTCAACACGGCGCTTACACTATGATAAATGAACTTTAAGACCACTTTTAACGTTTACATAACAATGTGATATATCGCTGAGGTATCTCGCTTGATTGATCGGAGGCTTTCGAACATTAATAAAAAAATTGTATACATCAATAACACGGGTATCCCATGTCAAAGCCTAGATTGCATCAAATTTCGCAATATTTTCCTAAGATTCGTCATAGTACAGCATAATGGACGTTTGGTCGATTTGTATCATGCTTATAAATAGCTTTTTCCACGTCGAACGTTTCGATTTAAATGTAAATACAAGGAGCGTTCAAGTTTGACATGCACTCTATTTATATTCATACACAGTCACTTTTCAATGCCTCTTTCAGTCATACTGGCAATTTTCATATTTATGCAGTATGTGTATATTATAAACGCTGTTTCAAGGATAAGTGCAGTTTTATTGCCCGTATTCGAAAAGCGCAATAAACAAGAGCTAATTTAATTTATCTGCAGTGATAATGCTACAAAATGTATTTTAAATTATATGAAATAGATAGCCGCTAGTTTTCTAATATATTTCAACAAAAGTCACTCAATTCTTTTAGTAAGTTACTGTTACTTATAAAAAACGTTTATAAAAGACCGCCTTTTGTCACCTTCGTGAAAGAGCTGTTTTTTAGTGTTGAATACGATTGTGTGTCTTTCTGTACTGTGCATTAGCATACTTAATATAATACAGTAAAGAATTCGTTATAGTACTAAAAATGTATACAAGGGAATTGTATGCATGTTGAACGTAAAAATTTTAAAATATGAGACGATAGATATTCTTACATACTTATATTTATCTAGAGCTTAGTGTATACATAATACTGAGTCATACAGCAATGGTGACTATAAGGAAAATGATGAAGATATTAAAATAAAAGCTTGTTCTTTCCAGTTTTATTAAGGCCAACAAAAATATGATTTTATTTAATCATAAAATGCTAACTTGATTTGTTTCTGACAAAAGATATTTTATAAAAATATTATATTTTTATAAAATAGACTAATTAGAGTTTTTGTATGCTAAAACATAATTTGTAAATTAGGTATAGAAACATAATTTTTGCTTAAAAAAAACATAACTTGATATTATTTTTTAACTTCTCTATTTCATATAAAATGTATTTTAATTTAAAATTGCAAGATAATAATTTATTTCAACAATTAAACTTTTAATAATATATATTGTACAAAAATGTAAGGCTACTTTCAAATGCACCACTTGCTAATTTTTTAAATGTTATATTAATATACATACATATATATTTAAATAAACATTATGTAGTCTAATTTTAATATTTTAAGCTACCGATCATATTTTATATGTATGTGAATGATACATATATGCATTTCTGTATGATGTATATAATTGCATGAAAAATTGTTTAATAAATTGATTGTATGTATAATATTTTTAATTTTTGTGAATTAATATGTATGTATGTAATAATGTATACTTATACTATGTACATATATATCATAATAAAACATCACTACAAGATTATGGTCAGATTTCAAATAAATGAAATAAATATTAGTTGCAATCAAAAAAAATACTTTTTAAATTAGATATTATTGTGATTTGTCTCATTTACTAAGTATTTAATAACTAAAAATATGTAATCATAAATCGATAATTAAAAATAATAATGATTTACGCGTCGTTTATGTTAATGCCCCAAAAACTATTCTTAAGTGAAAAATTCAAAAAATCGTTTTATTATACAACTGCATTTGTTTTTTCAAACAAAAACAAAATATTAGAAATTAATTTTGAAATTCCGATGAAAATAAATTTATGGTTTTAACGCTTAATATCAATTTACCGAATAATGCACCAACGAAAATTGCGCGTTTAATCGCAAATCGCGAAATCGACAAAGTGAAAGTGCGCGTTTTGCAATTGCGCGAAGGTTTCGCTCTTTAGCGCGTCGATGTCTCTCGCATACAAAACCCTTATTCCGCCACGAAAGCTCAACAACAACAACAAAATTAACTCACCGGTATCACGCAGGTGAAAAACGCGTTTCGCCGCAGTCGAAAAATCCGTTATCACACAACATCCGATATCACCAGAAAATAACACGATCACTCATTTATGATTTTTCATCCACCGTTATTGCACTGTTTTTTTTATATTATCATTTGTGTGTCACATCATCGTAACGGTGGTGTGTTTTTTTTTTTTGGCTGTTATCACTGAGGCACTCGCGGCGGTGTAAAAATACGATGTAGTGAAAAAACGGTTGTACAGTTAATCGAAACTCGCGCGAATGTTACAGCGGAACGGTCGGTGTGTCGGCGCTGCGGTGCGCCGGTGAAGACTGGCAAAGGTTTATGACCGAACCGACAGCGACGCCATCCGACGGTTGTCGACGCCAATCGCAGGCTTTGCCCCCCACTACTGCCGATCGGCGAGAGGCTGCTGCTGCTGCAGAACGGATGCACGTGGCTCGAGGGTCGACGACACCTGGATGCGCTTTGCGAGAATAGAAGATAAGGTTATATACTACGATTACCAGGAATCTTGCCCTCTTAGAATTTCCCAGACATATCCTCTTTTTGATGTCGTCTACGTATATGTTAGCTATAAAATATAACATCCCTATTACTTCTAATCCTTCTTCCTTTACAATATCCTATTTAATTCTAAGCTATTTGATGTGCTGCTTCCAAAGCTTCTTAAACCAATACATCCAATGCAACTAATTCCGTCTTACCAGCTTAGCTTCCGGAAAAAGCATCCAAGCATAAAGCGAGTTCATCGCATTTCAAGTGTAAAATATATATGTATATTCAAAGATATTTTTGAAATAAACTTTTATAAAAAAAATCCAGACCTCATGACAAAAATAGCACTAAATATATTTTTTAAGATCATGGTTTAATTTCTTGAATAAATAATAATAGCTATGAGTTGACCCTTTCCATGCTACAAATAAATATAAAAATTAGCCACCGTTGCAACATATTTTCTGAAATCATATTTTTTGCGGAATATTTAAATTAGACATTATTTTTTTTTAATCTATTCATAATATTTACCTGATAATTGGTCGTCTTTTCTTTGGTGCTCAGTGTTGCCATATTGTGAATTTCCAGTTCAGGTCAAAAGCAATAAAATCATGTCTTCGCGGTAAAAACGCTCGATTATCAAGCTTTTATATCAATATTACGAGTGAAAATCGAATAAAACACATCTAAACCGAATTTTGGCCAATAGAAGAGCGCAAAAAACAATTATCCCTTCTCAGAAGTCAAAAATCCACGTCAAAAGCAATAAAATCGTGCCGTCGCCGTCTCAGTGGGAACGCTCGTTACCGAGCGTTCCCACTGCGACGGCTCCGACACGATTTTATTGCTTTTGGCGTGAATTTTTGACTTCTGAGAAGGGATAATTGTTTTTGCGCTCTCCTATTGACCAAAATTCGGTTTGAATATACTTTGATTAGCCCTCTTATATTATAATTCCATTGTAATATCGGTAAGGAAAGCTATCATATTTTTAAAACATAGTGTAATATCGAAATACAGACAAACTATGGAGCAATATGTGAGATGCGATGTCTGTCTGTACTTATTCTTTCGCTTATTTACCCCTGAGAGATGAGTGGCTTAGTTTATATTTTGAACTTGACGTAAAATTATTAGTTTTAGAATTTACATTAGGTTAGGTTTTGGTTTGAACAGCAAATTGACGTTTCGCAACTGTCAAATTGAGTTGCATAGACATTTTAGAGCAGCATATTAGCGCCTATCAGTTAAATAATATTTATTACTTTATAAACTATTGTGTCAGATTTTTCTATTAGTCTTGCCCTAAATGATTTAAAATATAAAAAAATAGTTTAAAATCAACAAAATAATTTTCTACATTTTCTTAAAATAAAACGATAAGTAAAAGCAATCTACTAGTTTCTCATAAATATTATAAATATTACTAATTAATACTTTTGGTAAATTAATTATGTTGTATCTCTAAAGCTTTATAAAACAATACAGAAATTTAGGTTAAGGAGACAATTTTTTAATATTTTCGCGAATCTTAATTAAATTAGAATAGGATCCCAAATATTTTTTTTATTTTAAAAAACGTTTGTAACAATATGATTAACTTAAATTCGTTAAAAAGATATCCATTATTTTTTATGTTTACGGTTGTAATATTTTAATACAATATATAGAAAATCAAAACAGTTACATATTTAAATATATAGTTTATATTTGTTTAACTAAAGATCTAAAAGCATTTAAATGTGTACTGCTTACTATTTTGTGCTCATGTTTAAATTTATGGTAGAGACATAGATTTGTTGTTTTTCAGAGTAACTCTTGATACCAAAATTTATATTATACCACTTAAATCTATACTCATTTTTCGTGAAAATTGTTGATTACCTGTCTGCGTAAATTTGATCAAATGTTGCCCACAAGTATCATACTTGCTTAAATTTGTAGGAATCTATTTCAGTAAATTGCTAAAAAAAATTCTAGCATAAGGTATATTTTTCTTTATTGCGTTTATATAATATATCTTAAATTTACTAAAGGTTGAGTACCACACAATTCATAGCAGTGAAATCAGTCATGCGTTTAGCGTTACCTATAATATATTATCAGAATTGTCAATACCATTTTAACATGTTTTTTGCTAACTACTCTTTTGCTAAACTAAACTGAAAATATCGTTTTGCATACAAGGATAAACTTATCAAGTTTCCGTTTAATAAAGACAAAATTGAAACCAAATATTATGTAACTCTTTTAGCTGACTCATTCTACTTGAATTAATTTTCTTAATTAGGAGGATCTAGTGCAAACTTTTATAGCTAATTTTTTCAAAAATAGCCGAGTTTTTATCACATTAAATTTTTAATGTTGTTTAACCACATGCCGCATTTATGAATAAGTGTGATTTCCCCTCATTTTCTTAAAAGTTATTATTTTACTTTGTTATGTCGACATTTTCTGAAACAAAACTGTCATTTTATATCACAGATTTTTTCAGGATATTATTTTCCGCAATCAGATACTAATTGGAATAAAAGTATTTTATTAAATATCTTTATTTTTATATGATATAAGTCTTTATTTTAGATTTCGTTATATATTTGTGTTTTTAATTTTATAAAACTTAACATTTTCTTTTCAATGGAACAGTTATTTTTTACATAAATAATATAAATTCTAGTCAGATTCTTACGGGAAAAAGTACATTATTACTATTAAAACAACATTTATTATAAATATGATATTCACCAAACAAGTGTATTTTACAAATACCTGTCATATTACTTGTGTATATTCATAAGAAAAGGTTGCAGATTTCTAAACAGGTCACGCTCATTGCGTTACAATGTAAAAGCAATTTAATTCTACTATAAAAATCATTCGTATAGATATGTATATAAAAGTGCATTTAGCTTCGATCGTGCATAACTTTATATTGCTATTATTCAAATAATTATATTATTATGTTTTACATTCTCGTCATAATTTCATTTTCTAATGCATCAAATGGAGCATAAATATTTAATAAATATGTATATCTATCTCTGCATTCGTAACGATATAATAATTACCAATTCAAATACCAAATTATGAATGACACTTTCTAAACGACTATTAATAACTAATATTGAAAGTTTTTATTTGTTTGCTCTACGTATAATACATCGTTGACCTTATGTTATTCAGGTAATTGACAATCATAAAATACATTCTATACTTAATCATGATTTTTATTATTTATTCAATAACGTTATATTTTGTAGGGTTTTATATTGAATACATATGCTGAGATGCAAGGTAATTTTCCTATATTTTCCCCTATCGTGTTCAGCGTGGAAGCATTGCAATTTATCATCGCAATGCAATTTCCTTTGCAAGACTTTATTGTCGACGTCGAAAACATATCAAACGTGCGCCGTATTCTTGTGACCATTTTATACGACCACTAAATAAAATCAGGTTGAACGCTCTTTAGAGGGATATTATACTATTCCTTTTATCAACGAAAGACCACTTAAATTTATAGCGACAAAGTAATATTAAATAATTATAAATATTTTTATTACCAATGCTTTGTCCTTAATTTTCTATTTTTAACGAAGCACAAAAATCAATGAATATTTTTTAAAATCGATACATTGTTATAATATTAATTTATCTTCAAAAATCATTAAAATATTTACATTGTATCAAAAGATACACACTCTAATGTATTAAACTTGCAATAAATTAAATCTCTTAAATATTTTTTTTTGTAAATTAAAATATCAAAAATAAATAAAAAAATTAAAGTACAATAAATATTTTCTAAAGTTCAATTCCCGTGTGAGTATTCAATAGTCATTGCATTTACGGTCAATTACTTGGTGGTAATTACTAAGTAATTTTTCTACAAACAAAACCGGTTTAAATCTTTTAATCATTGTCAACTAAGCGATGATGTTCTTATTATAAATCTAGAATTTCTATGTAAAAAATAATGTATTTTATTTAAATACTACAAAAAGTTACTTAGAGCTTTTTTATATTTCCATAAATTGACGATTATATATATGTATGTTTTATTAATAATAATTAAGTCTACAAAAAAAAAGATAGATCTAAATGTACAATATGTTATATGTATCATTGACGTTATATGTACTATATTACATGATATTAGGTACTATACAAAAATATATTATAATACTTTCCAAAAAAAAACTCCATTAATTAATTGCATTACCTTCAACTATAATATGTAAATGACTTGCCAAAAATTACATATTGATATATTTCTATATAAACTAACGATGCATAGACAAGGCCTCATATTTAACAGTTTCTTTCCCAGTTTTCTCTTCTACAACGACGACAAAACAGCGATTTCACGGCCTCGATCTTGATGGAACTCGTATGGATCGCATGATTGATTTCTATATGAAAGATGATGTGTAAGACCGCAAAGATAAAATATGATATACTTAATATGTATAATAAAAATGTATTTTTCCTCCAGGATGTAGAGTTTTAAATAGTAATCTCACGATTTTGAACGCTCTAATCAAATTCGCGGTGCAAAGTCATCTAAGCGTCGAATTCGGTCACAAAATGACGCACTTTCATGCTCAAAAGACTTCAAATTGGATTGTAGCACAGTGATAAAATATCAAAAAATACTTTAATAAGAAAAACTGTTAGCTTACTTTGTTGTCATCCGTTGATTTGCCTGAGACAATCGAATCCGTTATCTGTAGAATAATAACGAGAAGAACGTAACGAATCAATGTTAACTGTATTAGTTAACAATTTAAATACCATAAATATAATTGTTACAATTAGTATATAGCAGTATGTCTAATTTCATTCCGAATGTAGCAAACTTTGCCAAAGACTGAGGCAGAAACATGCATTATTTTATCGAAAGACATTGCTTTTGTAAAAAATAGGCTTTTGACAACAAATTAAAAACCTCTAAAAAGAAATATAATACTTAAGTTATAAATAACTAGAAATTAAAATAAAATAATAATTCACAAACCAAAGCTGATAAAGTAAAGACAGAAAAGATGTTTAAAAAATTGTAAGGAAACTACGAGGGTAGCTAAGCTTGGTGATAAAAATGCGTTAAAAACTGTAATTTACTTTTTGATAAATGGCAAAGGTGATTTCATATGTATTAACAAGTCATAAAAATAAAACAATTGTATACATATGAACCTGTCTATGTATTTTTTATCACATAATGTTAAACATGTTATATAATTCATGCAAGTCCTTACATTTCTTTATAATTTCTTTAAGAATTTGTCATAAATATAAAAATGCATGGTTGAGATTGGTTGAAAAAAAATTATTTAAAATATACATAAACATTCTAGCTTTGCATGCCATAAACGGGAGCGTGTTCCAACGCTAGTGAAATGCGACGTCCTAGCTCACCCGACAACCGTCGTACCAACCGCACGTCTTATTATCGTAAACGTAAATATGATATCTAAAGAAGCACATAGTTATGATTTTGATAACGATGTTTCTTGGAACCATTTTAAAAATATATCTCGTGAACTTTTTTGAAAACTATAGGAAACGTAGGCCCCGGAATCCTAATTAAAATTAAATTATGTGCACGTTTCTGAGTACTTCCGAGAATCTTTCTCTCTTGATTAGACGCCAAGGATATCAACAGTGTGCTCCACAGTGATAACACCAGTTCTTGCACTGATAAGTCAAGAACTTTCGTCTTTTTGGAATAACATTAATTGGGTTTTAGCTGACCAACACCGCAGCGGGCTTCCATTCTTGAAGTTATCGTCCTTGGCCGGTCGTCTCCATTGATGACCGCAGAAGACTCAACGCCAAAGTTTTTCCTGTTCAAGTCTCATTTAAGGTATCCTCTGCAGCTGTTCAAAAACAACGTTACTAAAATGCACCCTGCGTTACCGATGGTCTGCCCCCCCCCCCCTTCCCCAAAATGTACTTCGTAAACTATGTCTATATTGGTGTGTTTTTAATGCATATTTTTGGATATTATAGTTTATTTAATTATTTAAAAGGCTTTAATTGCGTCTTAACCGACAAATGAATTTCTAGAAAAAATAAATCTACTGAAAGGTAAAAATGCTAACCAAATGTGAGCCATCAGAATGGCTCTTCAGCGCATATCCATCAGAATTCTTTGATTATTATTTCATTTTCAACAAATGCAGATCCATCAAACTTCAATCTTTTTCTGAACCACAAGACAACTAAGGAGACAACGATTTTCATTCACCAAAGTTGTTCGTAAATTAAACAATTTAAATACATGGAGTAGGAATAAAGATGTTGATAATATAAAAAATAAAAATTATAAACCCACAATACAATTCAATCGAATGTTAAAATAATGTAGAGACATCTCTTGTCAACTTTTTTTATAAATACTAAGTACTACCAGAAAATTTCCTATCAAATTTAAATGGTTCGTAGCTTGACTAATATTATTATGTCGCTAGTAATATTTATTTTTTTATTACTTTTTTATGTTCAAATATTTCAAATATTACTATAAACAATAATAATAATGTTTATCAATAATAATTATATTGGGTATGAAAAAATGTTTAATACATAGCATGTAAACAAAATAAATAACATTCAAGCACTAACATTACTAATTCGAAGATATAAGACAAAGTATTACACAAAGTTATTAATAGTAATTTACTAATATGTTTCTCTAGAACGCTGACCCTATTCTTACCTTTTTAAATAACACATATCTATCTAATTGTATTGATTTAACACCACTTTGTTGATTAGTTGCAATTTCGTGATGTTTTGCCAAAACATTATCGGCGTCGGTCTAACCAGAGTTACGTCTATCCCATGACACTGGAAATCCTTGGATGATAATATGAAGATGCGCCATTTTCGTAATCTGATAACCATTGCCAATTTCATGGTCAATTGAGAATATTGTATGTCGATCGACCGCAATGTTATTATTACAATTGATACGTCAATTTAAACTTTGCTTTGTATCATTATTGATATTGAGAGTAGAACTTTGTTTTAATAAACAAGTACAATATCCTGGATAGAAATTATTGTAATGCGTAGTCCGTGGTTGCTCACGCCGGAGGCTGCTGAGACGAGATATCACAATTGAGCTGTTGATTGAATTACTCAGCTACCGGTCTTCAACCAAGATGCAGTCGTTTACCAGGCAAAATCTTCTCAATTTTTTTCTATGGTCCAAAGAATCTTTCAAAGACGTTTTTCTCTGTTGTAAGTCAGATATTTGAATTTGTCACAGCTATCCATATTAAATGATAAATGACCAACGGTTTGACATTTTCTAGCTTGAAAAATATAGTAAAAACATTCACATTCACAAATTAAATACATTTATATATTTTTTTCAATTTCATCATTTTAATAAATTGCTAGTATTATTTTATAGTTGTAATATAACAGAAATACAACACATATTTTTGAAGTTAGAAATATCCAACAAAATAAGTAACCCAAGGAAAAAGGTAAAACATGCGTGTATTTTCGTCATCTTAGTTCTAACATCACATATCTCATTATACCACGTGCGAAATAAGATTTGCAACAATTGATGTTTTGTTGATATGTTTCGAACATCTGAAAGTGAAAGATAATAGATGCTAATGAGAATATGTGATATGTGAAGTCAAAACAGAGCATACGATAATTTGTACATATATTTCACATATATGTAGGTACATAAGTACTTCAAACCGTTTATCATTGATACAATGATATTTTTTTTAAATAATATCAGTAGTAGTTTGATTAAATCTTAAGACATTAGTGATATTAAAAAATAAGCAAAATTTATATACTTACGACATAGCATACATGAGATTTCATCACTACTCTGAGCTACGTCAAGAATGGAACGATACTAAAAAGATCGAAAAATCAGCCGCTTCCCTCTTTACGTCAACCCTGGCTCAATCACAGCGTCTGAAATACACAGCTAGCCCAATCTAGAGTAATGACTGGATTCTACAGACCTATACAAAGCTATGCGAACATCACAATTTTATAGTAATTACATAAACTGTACGTGCCTCAAAAATTGTTACACAATAGTAATAATTAAAAAATATTTACTTTTTCTTATATTAAAATAATAAAAGTAAATAAATGTGAAGTTTGGCAGATTTTTTTTAAATATATAATGCATTTAAAACCTTTAATTATTTACAAAAATCAACTTCATGCAACTTCAATCAAATAAAATTAAGTTAGTAAATAATACATATATCATACACTATATCTAAAGGTTATTTTTATTTTACTTTAACATGCTCCTTATTTTTCTTATTTGTTCTTTTAAAATTTAATAATAAATATTTTAAGTGTATTTATTATATTTTTCTAAATATATACCTTTTTAATTTATTATTTTAATGTATAAAATATATTCAGCATTGTACTATTTGGTTAAACATGTTGGGAAGCTCAGGTAAAAAATTAAGATGATGTGTTGGTGAAAGCGTATTCCGAATGGAAGAGTAGGTATAGCGGTATAGGCGCTGTCTCAGCTTTTATACGCTTGGCCAACCAGAGTTTCATGTGCTCCTCTACTTTTTGCTGCATTGGCCAATTATAATAATTTGGGGGTGTAATTGAAATTTTTATTATCAATATTTTTGAGTTGCCTGACTGTTAATGTTTGTCGTTTCGGATCCCAATTTTTTGTATTTTGGTAATTTATACAATAACAATAGGTTCTGAGCGGCTGTTGTTTTACTTTTAGTTAATATCTCTGGATTTATGACCGACACTAAGAAAATGCACAATGGCACTAGTCGGACAAAGGCTTAGAAAGTTTATGGCGCTTTTAACGCGTAAGATTTTTTTTTCTCACGGTCCATTCCAATAATAGTATTGAATATACCGAAAAAACAAACTTTGCATTGCAAAATCCCTGACAATATATGATTGAATACAGTATATAATAAAATATCAGATTGTATTCGATACCATCAACACAAATAATCCGTTGAGATTTATTGTATTATCGTTTTAATCACACGTCAAATAGACTTCAAACGATTTTTAATTTTCCATCAGATTTGTTATTCTTTCGACTACAGAAGTATGAGATTTAAAATGAATTTAATGGACAGATTATAGATCAAACATATGTATGTTATCTAGTTATCTATCGCAATTATATAAATAGTATATTAATGTAACAAGAAACAATTTATTTTAAAGACATTATTTGAATCGTTTTTTAATAGATCGCATAATTTTGAAGTGGTACACATATACATATGTTTTTCTTTCGCAGCATCCCACATATTGAGAGTAGTAAATCGCTTGATGAACTTCTTGAGCATCCGGCTCGTGATAACGCACCAGTCGGCTGTAAATCGCGACGCGAGTTAGTCGCCTTTTGCTTTGTGAAGTTTTTGCTATATTTTTTTAATACATAAAATATACAACAAGAGCAATAAAATACAACAAAATAACTAATTGCTAATAATAAATAACTATATTGAGACTGGGGCACAGAAGGCGTATCAAAAAGTTTGATAGCTACTACTGAAAGGAAATTTGTGTCAAATATTATATTGTAATATTAAAATTATTAATAAACATACAATTGTGACGATGGACGCCGAAGAATATCTTCACTGAATACGTGAGTACTTGAGTTTGTTTGTTTTGTCTTTTAACGTTATTGTTGTTTGTTTAAACAATTTTAAAATGTTATTAAATGTCAGTCAAGGTCGGTGCCGCAAACGCGATCAGTCAATGTGTGCGGTATAATAATTTTCAATTAATTTCAATGTTTTTATTTATCTATGTTGCTAAATAGAATTGGAATTTAAGTCATTTGTTGCTTTATTTGAATAAACAAATTCTATAATTTATGATAAAAAAGTATGGTTCGTTTATTAAATGTTATGATAAAAGAAAACTCCTAATAAATGATAAGATAAAACTTGTTTTCAATCAGTTTCGATTGATTCCAATGAAAGTTTATAAGGTGTAGATAGATTATATATTGATTATAATCATAATGTAAACATTATTTAATACTTAAACGTTTAAGTATTATTATGTCAAATATTTTGTTTTTCAAAAAATCAAACATCTTTTAATAATAATTAATATTTATCTAAATTAATCGCGACAATTTAATCAAAATACATATTTAAGATTAATTTTAATCCAATTTTTTTATTAAATTTATTTGTCATACTTCTCAAAATATGTATTATTGCTAATAAATATCTTATTATTCTATAATTATTATAAAGTATAACAATCATTTTTAACACTAAACATAATGGTTCGGTGAATATAGCTCGAACGAAAATTGCGCACAGCGAAAATTTCAAACAGCGGTTTGTATAAAAGAAAAAGAACGTCTGCATAAATAAAATATGTCAATATGATTTAATTTTTAAATATTTCACAATTATATTAGTAATTTACATTGGTATGATACGCTTACATTCCCTAAAATAACACAAATATTTACTTATAATATAGAGAAAAATATAAAGCAGTTGAAATCAAAAGTAAAATATATTTGATAATCCAAAAATGTTTAAAAATTTCACTGTATGGAATTGTTTCCGTTTGCGCAATAATCCGATCACCAAACATATCATGTGAAGCAATATATTTTTTAATCTTGAATTAAGGTACGCTATCTTTGACGTAAAAGGCAAATGGATACCCTGATAGCTAAATTCCCATACCTAGATATTTGAATCACAATAATATATTTCCCGTTATATATACGAGGCGTGAATAAGTTGACAAGTCAAACTCATCATATATGTATATTTTAATACAGCAGTTTTCATGTATAAATAAATATTTGATTTCTGATTTACGATATTTTACAGATTATAAAATGATAAGGTCAAGCATAACACTTGATTAGAAATTCACTAGTGAATAGTTGCTGAATTTATCGGTATTATTATTTATATACAGAGTATGCTTATTACACTTAAATACTAAAAACAAATAATAACAAATTGCATGCATCTCGAGATATCAACTTATTCACGCCTATCGCAGATACAATATAAGGTATTATTAGTATTATTTTGTAACTTTTAATACATTAATAAAATAAAATACACAATAATGAGTAACAATACAAGTAGTTCAATTATCGATTGGACATCTCATATTATTTTAATTGTAAGATATTATAATAAATACTGAAATCTCGAGATTAATACAATTATTTTCTTAAAAACAGTTGGCTTATGTAAGATTTTCAACGAAGTTGTTGCGACCTCTCCCCTTTGGAGATGGCCGTCTTTTCTTCTCGAAGGACCACCGTCTCTCGACGGAATTAAACGCCTCTAACCATAGAAATGCTTTATTATCAGAGTTTACATCCTCAGAATCCTTGCTGACGCACGACCATACGCCGTGACAGCTGAGGCGTCTTCAGGTTATTTATACACAAAAAACCACGCACGGCCATAACACACTTTTATTCGGCCATGCATAAATATATGTAAAATTGTCAGAACATTCTCCCCCCTTGAAGGAACGTACATACTTTGAACAAGGGAGAAGTATTGTTCTTTCAAAACACTAGTTGAACAAACTTATTGAAAAACAGTTGGCGGAACACAATTATATTAACTATTAAAAAAGGTTAGCCACTCGGCTAAATAAAAACTCTGCCACATAGGCGCAGAAATTATAACACATGAGTATTCCCAACCGAAAAACAAT
Organism: Plectrocnemia conspersa; assembly: GCF_051122295.1. Classification (NCBI taxonomy): domain Eukaryota; kingdom Metazoa; phylum Arthropoda; class Insecta; order Trichoptera; family Polycentropodidae; genus Plectrocnemia; species Plectrocnemia conspersa. The sequence continues at coordinate 7,454,316 of NW_028277174.1, read as the reverse complement.
ACCAAAGTATACACAACAAAAATTATAATACACAAGTATACAGAACAGATAACACGTACAAACATCGTAACATATGAACATTGCAAAAACTTATGTTTGGAACATTTTTTCCTCCCTACCCTTCAAGTAGCTTTGTATCTTATTTTGAAAAGATTCTTGTTTACTCACTATTTTCTAATTTCATCGCCTGAGCGATGTTTACGCACATTTGTTTTATTACACTGTGTCCTGTTGCTGCTCCACTGGTAAGAGTGCTAGCCTGCTGACTGCACGTTTGGTGATGCCGCTAGGCGTTTTTACCGAGACAACGCGTACAACTCCATCTTCTCCTGGCTGCAACCCGATCACCCGTCCAAGTTGCCATTGAAGAGGAGGCAGATTGTCCTCCCTCAACAACACCATGTCGCCAATGTCAGGATTGGAGGAACCCGATCTGAAGCTGCGCTGCTGCATCAATGTCACATACTCCTTGGACCACCTGGCCCAGAAGTGCTGCACCAGCTGTTGCAAACGTCTGTACTGAGACAGCCGTGACTCCGGCACGTCGTGCACGTTTTCCTGGGGACAAGCAGTTAGTGGCTCGCCGATAAGGAAATGACCAGGAGTCAATGGAACGAGGTCATTTGGATCATTGGAACTTGGAGTGAGCGGACGCGAATTTAATACTGACTCGATCTGCGCAACGATGGTACTGAAGGCCTCATATGTTAAGGACGCGTTTCCCATTACCCTTACCAGATGTCGCTTGGCTGATTTGACAGCCGCTTCCCACAGACCGCCAAAATGCGGTGACCGTGGTGGTATGAATCTCCATTTAATCCCTTGTTCAGCTAACGAAGCCGGAACTTCCTTGAAGTCGGCAGATCTTAGAAGCCTTCCTAGCTGACGAGAGGCTCCCACAAAGTTCGTGGCATTATCGGAGTGCAACTCGGCAGGTTTGCCCCTCCTCGCGATAAATCGTCTCAAGGTGTTCATGAACTCATTTGTAGTGAGTCCCGTGATAACCTCCAGGTGCACTGCCTTTGTCGCAAAACACACAAAGACACACACATAGCCCTTCGTCATTGATCGGTTCCGATATGCTTTGGTGGACACATCGCAGAATCCGACCAATTTGATGGTAGACTGACACTGCGCAAACCTATGGCGTGGGGCAACTATTGCCTTTAGGCCATTTAAACCCCCGTACAACAATTGCCAGGAGCTGAATAAAGAGCTGGGGATTTTATAATCCCAGCCAAGCTTCTCCTTCCACAACTGCTGCATGTATATTTTTAATATTACAACAACGAGACCGACGAGACCCAGTGGATCAAAAATTTGTGCGATCGACTTGAGGATCTCCCTTTTGGTCACTGGGAGTGTCTCCGGGAACGCTGCCATAAAAAAGAACCTATCTGTTCTCGTTTCCCAGCCCATTCCCAGTGTCGTTGACTCATTCGTCTCAATGATATGGTGAGAGATCTGTCCCTTTGCGTCCTCCTTGAGATCGCTTATCACCCTCGGCTCGTTTGACAGCCATTTTCTCAGGGTTAAACAACCCTTTCTCAATATGACGTCAATTTGAGACCGTAATGCCTTAAGGGCCACAATGGAATCTGCTCCGGTGAGCAGGTCATCAACATAGAAATAATTTTTTATGACTGCAGAGGCTGCAGAAAAATCAACCTCTGCCTCAGCTGCAAGTTGATGCAGGCAACGCACCGACAAAAATGAAGCTGGAGCTGTCCCGTACGTTACTGTGTTCAGCTGGAACGATTTCACGTCGTCCCGTGGGTCAGATCGCCACAGGATTTTTTGAAATCTCCTATGGGAGGCGTGAACCTGAACCTGCCGGTACATTTTCTCTATGTCAGCCGTAATGACATACGTGAACCGACGAAAACGAATCAACACGACAAAAATATTCTGCTGTAGTTTTGGACCAACCATCAGTAGATCATTGAGCGAGGCACCGTTGCTGGACTTGAACGATGCATCGAAAACCACTCGGAGCTTGGTTGTGATGCTACTTTCCTTTATCACAGCATGGTGTGGAATGTAGTAACCCTCGTCCCTTATGGACGGATCGGTGGGAAGCTCAGACATGTGACCAAGAGAGATATACTCTTTAAGAAAGTCAGTATACTCATCCCGAATCTTTACAGACTTCGCCAGCTTTCTCTCTAAAGCAAAGAACCGCTTAAGCGCTGGCTCGTATGATACACCCAAAGTGCGGTCATCAGTTTTGAATGGAAGGCGTACAACAAATCTACCTTCCGTTGTACGACTTGTTGAACCCTTGAATTCTTCCTCGCACTTGTCGCTGTGACTAGCTCTTAGGTCATTACTTACCTCTTCGAGCTCCCAGAACTTTTTTAACTGCCTGTCCATCTGCACCAAGCTAAGATTGCAGGCAGGATCTTTAGCGGCCGGTGCTAAGATGCTACCTGACACTATCCACCCAAATGTGGAATTTGCCAGAATTACTACTGACCCATCCTCAAGTTTGATTCTTTTGCGCCCATTGCGCATTGATTCAAAGAACCAACTTGCGTTAAGGATGACATCCACCTCTCCCGGCAAGTCAAATTCATTGTCTGCCAGTTGAATATATCTAGGGATGGCCCTACGTACATTGCTGTTGGCCATGCTTGGAATTTTTGCAGTCAATTTCGGCATGACTATAGCGTCAATTACCGACCACTGCTTTTTCTTCCTCGGCGCTATTTTTAGCTTTACAGAGCCTTGACTAGCGGCCACAGACTCCGCTACACCCACTATGTTGGCGCTGGATTTGCGGATGTTCAAACCCAGCCTGTCAACCAGTGCACATGATACAAGGTTCGTCTCAGCGCCAGTGTCAAGAAGGGCACGGCAGACTTGCGTGGAATCATTTCGACCCCGGATGGAAAATTTTACCGTCGAAAGTAAAGCTATTTGCGATACTACCTTACCGGTTTGACCTGGTCGGCAGGCCATTACAGCGGAAATTGTCGCTTTTGGAGCTTCTGCTCGATCCCTATCTTCATGGAGCAGAAAGTGATGCCTTTTTGCACACACTGAGCAGCAACTGCCCCTGCAATTACCAGCACTATGACCTTTCCGCAGGCAATTAAAACATAGTGCGTTTCGTTTCACGATGACCCACCTTTTATGGACATGCAATTGTTTGAAATTGGGGCACTCACCCAACTTGTGAGTCCCCTTGCACTGAGGACATACCTCGCGCAACGGCTGATGGCTCACTTGGTGAACAACTTTAGGCTCCTTAATGGGGACCTGAGTCGGGATAATTGTGTTTTCCAACACTTGATGTTTCGTTTTTAGGAATGTTAACAACGCCTCGAACGTTGTCAATTTGATTGTTAGTGCTGTCGCTTCCCATTCGCGGGCCAGCACCACTGCCAATTTTGACACGATGATCTGCACTAGGACAAAATCCCAATGCTGCACTGGCAGCCCAAGACCTTCCAGTGCTCTTACGTGCAACGTAGCCTCATCGATCAGCTTCCTTAACCCCACATGGGAGCTGGCGCTAACTGTCGAAATACTGAGCAGTGCTCTCCAGTGCTCAGTGGCTAAAATTTTCGGGTTGTCGAACCGTGATCGCAACAACTCCCATGCGATGTCAAATGACTGACCTGCGGACTCTATACCGCGAAGGACCTCAGCGGCTTCTCCCTTGACCGAAGTCAACAAATAGTGGACTTTCTCTTCATCTGATATGTTTGCCTTTCGGCAAACAATATTTAGAAAAAGGCTAGAGAAATGCGGCCAATCTTTGTAGTTACCTTCAAATGAAGGCAACCGAAGGGCAGGTAATGAAACATTAGTAGGCGGCGCGACTGTTGGGAGGGGGGGTTGCCCCCGTGCATATCGCACTATTAACTCTTTCGCGGCGTAAATGGCTTTGTAATAATCCCTTTCAAACGCCGAGGTAGCTTCATCGTCCACCTCACCTATGGTGCATTCGATGTCCTCCTGGACCTGCCTGAAGGTCCTTAAGACATCCACAACGTCATCAAGATGTACTTGAAGACCCGACGCGTCTCCTCTCGACACGCAGCCCTCAACAGCGTCGGCAAATCGCTTAAGCTGCGACTGCAGCCTAGAACGCTTCAGTATGTCGCGTTTTGACATATTGACTCGAAGGAAAAGTTTGAGGTTAGGAAATAACAAGTGGGGAACGGCTAACCACTAACCTAAATGTCTTCTCCTCCGTCTGCGCAGCTTCTCGACCCGGCGGCTTCCCTGTGATGCCCCGCAGTTGATCAGCTGCTGCTGCCCCGAATGCTTCCTCAGCGAAGCTCTGGTGGTCCATCCGGCTCGTAGGACCAAATGTTGCGACCTCTCCCCTTTGGAGATGGCCGTCTTTTCTTCTCGAAGGACCACCGTCTCTCGACGGAATTAAACGCCTCTAACCATAGAAATGCTTTATTATCAGAGTTTACATCCTCAGAATCCTTGCTGACGCACGACCATACGCCGTGACAGCTGAGGCGTCTTCAGGTTATTTATACACAAAAAACCACGCACGGCCATAACACACTTTTATTCGGCCATGCATAAATATATGTAAAATTGTCAGAACAGAAGTGTTAAACATATTATGTTTTTACTAAATAATACATAAAAGTCGTAGGAATTAACTAGTGTTTAAATATATAATATATCAATGGTACAAATAATTTATTTAATATAAGTACTTAAATTTAAAAGATGTGATTACTTAATAAAGCGTTAGCCCAATGCGTTACAATGGAATAAACACAATCAACACAGACACCATACTGAAATTAAAGTCTGTAAAGCAGCAACATATATTTTAATAATTATAAACTATTATTACCGCTTACAATCAATAGTTTGATTTTTTAAATAATTGAACCGTGAGATACAAAAATCTAGGAAAACTTAATATGTGTGGATCGATCGGAATTATGATTATATAATAATCACTAATTCCGATTTTCTAGATACGATAGAAATAGAAATAGATACGATAGATACGATAGTTCATACAGAATTCAAGCGTTCGGGTAAATTCAAACCCAGTTCTTTAGTTATTGATTTATATTACTGTTTGATTGTGCTGGTTTGTATAAAATGCTCGAAAATATTGTTGTATGTTATGGAAACAGACTTACGTGTGAGATAGTAGTTATTATATGTATGTATTATTACGAGCAATAAATATTATTGTAGTTGTAAAACACTATAATACAAAAAAATGTGGAAGTATCCCTAATTATTTTATTCATATTTATTCTTGTTTTATTTCAGTTAAAATATTCAACATACTGTAGTGCTTTTCAAATTGACATCTTACCTTGATCCCAATGACATTGAAGAATATTTAATTATTGAAATTACATTCACACATTATGGCCCACTATTTTCGCGGAATTTTAAATGTTCTATGATTTGACAAAATGTGCCATTTTTTCAATCTACAAAATAATTATAAATGTATGTATACATTGCCATTTTTAGATAAAAGTTGCAATCTGTATTACATTTACATTATTTTCGTTCGTTCACGTTCGAGTTCAGTTGATTCACGCGTTTTCGCGTGAACGGACCGTAATGTTCTAACATTATATACGAGCAGATAGTATACAAAATAGTAAGCAATTGTATTTTTATAAATCGAATTTTTAAATTTAAAGGTTCTGTCAATGCAATCATTTCTTTGTTATATCTGTACCTAAGTTATACTTAATAGTGATTTAATTTCATGATTTTACGTTTCTTATTTGTATGGATTTTTTAATTTATTTAGATGGAACCATAACCAACAACAATAATATTTTATCCACAACTTTTTAAGTGACAACCTGCGTCACTTTTATATACCAAGTGTATAGTAAAATTATATGCGCCTAAGCTCAAAAAAGCATTTTTAAATCAAAATATTATTTTTTATAAAATATAATTGGTATTGTCTCGTTCAAGATTAAAATATGGGACAGTTGAAGTGTTAATACACGTCAGTGTATGCATTACCTGGAATTTTCAATTAAAGTTTACATTATTATTTTTTACGTTTAAAGCAACTAGACAGTGCATAAATTGACTTATCAGTGTATAAACTGACGGACATTAGCTAGTTAATGCGTAAATAAATTGTTTATTTTTAATTTAAGTGTCTGAAAACACTGCTATTAGAAATGTTAATGTCATATGCAAATCGACAGGATCAAAATTTACATCAATAAAAAGAAGCTGCTTTTTCAAAAATAGTTCACAGTTACTAAAATATAATTATAGTATATTTACAAAAATAATTATAATTATTATTTTATTTACAGTAAATATTTCTAGAATTTCTAAAACTTGAACGGAGCATGACATTGAGAACCGCATCTCATAATCAGATATCGCTTTACTACGTTAGCCTTTCACAAACTAGGACAAAGTATAAACAATAGATTTACATATGTCCATGTAAATCTATTGTTCTTATGTTCATTCCATTCATGATTTTCTATGGTCAAACCGGCCTTTGCAGTTTGCTTATCGAATTTAAATACATTATCTTACATATTATGTTAAATTATATGAATTCAAAACAAGTCAAATCAATACGCAGATATGATGTTTTGAGAACAGAGAGTGAAAAACATCTAAAAACAGATCCCATCTCTAATTGCACTCTCACAGCTTCTTTACGAAATCGTTTGTCCTGAAACAGGGCCAAAATGAAAAATTCTTCAGCACACATGACGTACATCGTTATGTCAGTGTATGGGTGTATTCATATTCATACGAATACGAACACATGCACAATCGAAACGTTACAGTTGACAGATCGAAACGTGAGCGAAACAAGATGAGACGGTCTAACTACGGAGACAATGGATATTATCGTATTAAGCGTGCGTTGATCTCAACATTGACAATTTAGCATAATTTAGCATCTTGCTATGTATGCGTCTGACTTTGATATTTATTATAAAATTTAAGAAAAATATTATACATCATATTATATTGCACGCGCTTCCACGTCCCACGCTTTAAAATATATTGTAACGCATCCAAGTCGCTCACCTTTCAGTTTAGTTTTAGTGACTGGGTTATCTCTGCCAATATAGACTGTTGACCTACAGGGTGTATATAACGTTTATAGTAAAATCAATAAATTAAAAAAATAATTTTAGTAACCATGGAACTATATTTCAAAGAGTAACAGAAGAATGTAGTTTCTGATCGACAAATTAAAAATTTTTGAATATATAAATGACATGCGATAGTGCACCTCAAAGCCATAGATATTTTTTTTAATTACATTTTAAAATTTTACAGTTAAAGCATGTATGTTAAAATGTTAATTTAACATTGATTATGTATATCTAAATCATCACCATTATTTTTTACGATCGTGATAGTTTTAAAGAAAAATATATACATCGCGTGTTTTTACACTCCACTTTTCCTCGAAAGACCCGCTCTCGACCACTGGAGCAAGGTCGCTCGCGCTTAAATTATTTTTTACATTTTTTTGTCAAATAAACTGAGAAAATCTGTTTCTTCAGTATATATTAGATTAGTGCACCGCTACTGATATTTTTTAGCTTATATGCTTAAACTCATTATAATAAATATATTGAAACATTCAAAGTTATACTTTAAGTATGTACTTATTAGCTTATATGTACAGTAGAAATGGAGAAAAAAAATAGTTTCGCGGGGTAAACTGCTATGTGAAATAATAATCCTCATACCTCATCATTTCGATTTCAAAGTATCACATACAACGATTGTTTAAAAACAGTATATTAAATTATGTGGTCATAAAAAACATATTTAAATTATAATATATCCGGAGACATAAAACATATTGCTAAAATCACTCAAAAGTGACATGTTTGAGAACAAGCTCTTAAGAACAAATTAGCGCGTCCAACTTCAGCAGTGTTAGTACAATATACACTGCTAATCATCATAACCATATAAAAGCACAAAAAGATCCATAAACGTAATTGATAAACGTGTTCGTGTCTATGATATTTTTTATTATTATTTAAATCGACTAGACCGTGAACGAACGTAACTCATACGATTCACACGTGCTCATCAAAGGCACACTACTGTTTAAATAAATCGAACATATTTGATGTCTGAAATCAAAATCAGATACATATATTCATTGTCATGATATGTTTACGTGATTAAAATGAGTTTAAGGGCCAATCATACTAATAAGACAAAGTTGTTTTTAGTTATAATCAAATATTTTATATCAAAGTTGATATAGTGGATTCTCATTACTAAATTTGTTGATAGGATATGTGTAAATGGAATATTTTTAAGCAATTGCTACAATAAGAGTATATCTTAATTTTATTTTTATCAAGCTATATTTATATTTGTATCGGTCTGATATTAAATTACCAATATGCATTTTTAGCTAATTGATTCACATTACCTCTAGAAAAAGATTTAGAAAATATGGTGTATGAAATAAGATTTGATATATCTGGAATTTATAGTTTAAAGCGCTACAATGGCGAATGGTAATGCCTTATGCTATTAACACTATTATCAGTATATAATACTTGACCGGTTTTCACTGAAATGTGTTAAATTTTTTGATAAATCCCATACCTTTTATGCAAAATATATACATACATCTTTAGTGAAGGATTCTACGTGTTAGCTCTTATCTGCTGTGCAAAATCTGAAATTTTCACAAACAAACGCGACCTGGATATTTGTATGTATCGTACAAACGTTCGAGTGCACCTTATCTCTAAAATTACTTTGCTTGAGGTGAGGTAAAATATTGGCACGTTGGCGGTGTCCTTCCTTGGCATAGTCGACTGATGGCTCTGTGTGAAGTTCGCCTGCACTTCGACGAAAGGTGAGCCAGGATTGAATGTAATGGCGCAAGTCGTAATAAGATAATCATCACAATAACCCTCCAACCGGCTCAATTGATTGACGGGATCAGCTCTTCAGCGAAACAATGTTTCTCAAATGTTTCAACTGCTGCTGGAATAAACGCACGCTACAAAATAAAAAAATAAAAAATCATACTTAATTACATAATTAAGCAGACAAATTTTGTGGAAAAATAATAAGTTGCTGTAGTTTCCCACATGTAGTTGTTTAAAACATAAAAGTAGTTTTAATTAACTGAAGATATTCCATATATTTGGAGCAACCTCTGATATGATGACTCCATTGTCTTGAATCCAAGTGAAGCGAAGTACTCTGTCGAAGAGAATTTAAAGAAAATTTCTGAGATATCTCCACTGCGGGTCGTATCCGTATCTGTATCCTAGTTACCAGTAACTAGATATAACCCGTCATTTCTCGGCGACTTTGGCTGCAAGATTTAAGTGCCCTCGAGTCGCGATTGCGTCCCTTATTCTTACCTGTTTCAACCAAGATGTCAGCCCCTGAGAACGCTTCTCTTTTACGAACCATCCGGGTTCTCAACGAGTTTGCCAAGCACAAGGATGTTTTTGCTATAGCTATGAGAAGCTGAAAATTTTTATGTGGGATGGTGCTCATATATTTTAGATATGCATTTTAATTTTTAAATGTTTCATTGTATAATTATTGTTTGTATTATATAATGACAATTATGACGCATTGAAGAAACTTTTCAAAGCATAATGGTCAGATTTGTAATAAAAAAAATTATATATATAAACGCACATACATTTATTCATTATACATAGTAGAAGTTAAACTAATTCTAATAAATATGTATGGTCCACTAAAGTATTTGTGTATATAATAAAAACATATGGTCTACTGTCAACATAAATTTATCTATTCCATATTCTACATATATATATTAACGTTTTCAATAATAAAATATGAATTATTTCATTTGCGATTTGGGAATTCAATCCCGAGTAAAAATTCTAATCTCGGGATTGCAATTTGATTGCAACATAATCTCTGGACTGGTCACATGAGTAGAAAAAAATAAAATACATAAATTTATATATCTATACTAAATATTAATTTAGTAACATTTATAGAATAGTTAAAAATAACTACATACAATTGTGTTGCACATTTTTTTTAATATACAGTGAAGTGCAAAATATTATAATATTAACAAATCATAAAGTGATAAAATCTTAAAAGTAAATTAAAACGTTTATTACCAATAATAAGCTATCATTTTTTTTTCGTTCTCTATATAAATTATAATATTTAAAATACTTACTTACATATATGACGTTGTTATAATTGTTTTGCACCATTAAAGGGCTATTTATTACCAGTGAGCATCCAGCCTTCCCGCACGTGACAAGTGCAGGTGTATTCAAACTTTTGAATCAAAAATTTGTTCAGAGACCATCTCGATTTTTCTTGACAATATGTATTAATTAAATATTATGTATCTGTTTAATTAATATAATAAAATTAAATAGTTTACACACATTGATCCGTCGGAATATAATTATAAATCTTACAAGCTTTCATTTCTAGAATTTGTAATATAAATAATTTAACTTTTAAATAATAATGATACTCTTGGCCTATTTGTATGAAATTAGCTACTTACATTTCCATATTCATAACAAATATAATAATGATTTTAATTTCTATAAATTTGTTCAAAATATAAACAGGAGTAATGATAAGTATATCGAACTTATATCCGTATCGTGTGCTTTAAAGCTAATAGTAGGGGCGTAAACTCAAACTAGCTATCTCTTTCTCAATTATGAATAATGATAAAATGGATTGCTTTCGAACTGTCTGTATTAACGCAAATAGTGTATAGGTACACATCCAATGACACTGGCTTTTGATTTTTTTTGAGGATTTGGCGAAAATGTGACATTGCTATGTTATTTAATATAACCATGGTTCGCATTGCTACAACATTACTCAGGTGGTGATTTGCCACGAATTTTTGCACTGTTTCTACAATTAACATATATCCCTAATATCATTTATAGTGTGGGGTTTTTTAGCGTCATTCTTCTCCTTATCTTCTCCATAGGCTCGTGCCGTTGCTCGCGATGCAGATATATTAGTTCTTCGGTGATCTGATAATGACTATGTTCCTCCACCAACTCTTGAATATCATCTTCTCCAATGACACAATTTCACCAACAATTGGCAGCTCCCGTTCATGAGCAACTCTGTCAACGCAATTAGGCCACAGTTTTCTCCAAGCAGAATTGAGGATTCTTTTGGTACCTAGTGCTTTATAAATGATCTTGAGGCGGCTCATGATGTGGAAACAATTTTTTTAGGGTAAAATTTGTTCCTTCTTACCCTCAAGACTTTGCAAAGCATTTTGAAGTTCGAAGTGACCTGCTTATCCATAGGCTGGAATAATGGAATTGTGTTGGGAGGAAAAAAATTGATTTTAATGAATTCCTCGAGTAAGTCATCCTCAAACAATATTTAATGGGGCAAATTCTTTTTTTTAAATTATGTTTTCACTGTCGAGAAGAATCGTCGACTTAGTGGGGGAGAAAGTGACACAATATGTACTGCTCGTATTTCAAGACATCGCTCGTTTATCAAGTCAAAATTTTATTTATAAAAATGCTCGTATTTTTAAAAATTCGTTAACCAAATTATTTTTAAATATATTTCAAACAAATTTAACTGAATTTTAAGCTTATCCAAATTAAGAGCAATTTTCAAAAAAAACATACTTTATATATTATAGATTATATTCATTCTTATTTACTAACTTGATTTATATATTCAACTTCACGTATGTATATATGTATAGTATTTATTGGCATAGTTCAAATTGTATTTAAACTAAATTAATTGTATGTACATTGCATAGTCGAATAGTTATCGTATTTTTCTTCATTGAGATAAGGAATAATATCGTTTATCTACGATTCGTACGAAACGTTAAAAATATATATTTACATTGCGTCACGTTTTCAAGCGCTTTGCTTTAAATGACTTCCAGAGACTACTTTATCCTTCACAAATGTGTCCAAAAAGTATACATTAATAGTTAATTTGGGATCCAAGTCGCGTGATTCACAAAACAGTTGGATACGTGCTCTAAGCACGTTCTATCAAACTAAATGGTTCTTAGAGAAAATTTTCGGTTAATCGTTTCGGCGATAAGAAACGACTTTGCACCACAATTGAAACATCCTTAGTAGTTCGCGCAGGACGTGCGTCACCGAAAGTCCTTGATCCTGGCTGTCGAAAATCGGCTACGATCTTGGAGACCTTTGTAGTTCCCACAGTCGAACGAGATGAAATCATAACTTAACGCTCGACAACCAATTATGCACGTGATTAGACCCAATTTGTGGTTAAACACCCAATTATGTGCGTGGGATTGCCGTCATAGTGTTTTTTGAATATCTGACAACAACACCAACAAGGACGTCAATTCAACTTTTTCCAGGGGGGGGGGCAAAAAATGGTCAATGGTCGATTTTTTAAGATTTCAATTTATTAAGACTTTTTATAACAATATTGCGAAGAAGCAAATTAAGCATATCTAAACCGAATTTTGACCAATAGGAGAGCGCAAAAAACAATATTCCTTTTCAGAACTCAAAAATCCACGTCAAAAGCAATAAAATCGTGCCGGCGCCTTCGTAGTGGAAACACTCAGTTATTTAGCGTTCATATTAATACTTTTTATAACAATATTACGACTTGCAATAAGTGAGAATCGAATGTAAGGAGCGTATGTAAACCAAATTTTGAATAATAAGAGAGCACAAAAAACAATTATCCCTTCTCAAAAGTCAAAAATTCACGTCAAAAGCAATAAAATCGTGACGGCATTATTGCTTTTGACGTGAATTTTTGACTTCTGAGAAGGGATAATTGTTTTTGCGCTCTCTTATTGACCAAAATTCGGTTAGAATATACTTTGATCAGCCCTCTTATATTAGAAGTCCATAGTAATATCGGTAAGGATAGCTATCATATTTTTAAAATATAGTGTAATATCGAAATGCAGACAAACTATAGAGCAATATGTGTGATGCCATGTCTGTCTGTACTTATTCTTCCGCTTATCTTCCCCTGTGAGATGAGTTGGCTTAGTTTATATTTTGAACTTGACCTAATGAAAGTTTTAAAACTGTAATTAGTTTTAGAACTTTCATTGGGTTAGCTTTGGTTTATAATAGCAAATGTACGTTTCGCAACTGTCGAATTGAATTTCATAGACACTTTAAAGTAGCATATAATTGCACTAGCGTCATCGGTTAAATTATATTTTTGCTTGTAGAAATATATATCTACTTTCACTGAAAAATACACATTCACTGTAACATTTATATATTGCATGTAAACAATAGTGTAGAAAACGTATACGTATAGAGAAGTTAAAATCATATATTTTTACTAGCACATGCCAGATATGAAGATTATATTTTTCCTTGAAAAAATATATATCTACCAGTGAAAATGTATTCCGATATAATTTCACTGAAATGACATTTTTTAAATATTTTCGGGATAGATTCGAGACTGTTTTTTTAATTTTTTTCTGGTTTAGAATCATTCAAGTTTTTTCCAGGGGGGGGGGAATTAGCCAGACAGTAGTAGTTTTTTCTTAATTTAAATTTCATTCCAATTCGTAGTGAGAATCGTAGTTCATTAAATAACATGCATTTTTCTGGCCAAATGACGTCCCTTAACGCCAAAAATACATTTTGGCACAAAATTAGCATATCTGAAGTTATAACATTTTAAAGAAAAATATCAAAAAAGATCTGACACAGTGAAATATATTAATATGTACAATGTTTAATATATTATCAATAATAAAATAAAATAAAATAGACATAAAACTGCCATAAATTAGTTAAAGCTGTTCATTTATATTTACATAATAATAAATTTTGCTTCAAATTAAGCACTTTTCTAGAAAAAAAATACAATTTACTAGTAATAAAAATTAAATGTAGTTTAATAACTATATAAGTGGTGTGAAAATTAAAATGAAATATTTTATTTTGGATATATATTAAAATTATTGTTATTACATTATGAATATTAAGAATGGTATAAAATATGTTAAATATAGTTTTACCTAATTTCTCTTACTGTACAACCATAAGTTGATGCTAGTAATTTTTATACAGAAAGTACAATTAACTAGTCGGGTTGTTTTCAAGAAATACCTTTTGTGCGCTATTTTAATGGTCATATGATTTGCGATTGCCATCAGAGCTATAATATATTACGGATTGTGAAAAGTCATTGATTTTATATCTGCAAAATTTATAGAAATTCGTAAACTCAAAACCTCGCTGTCTTCGATGAGTTAGAACAATATCAGTTTTAAATGTTCTAAAGAAATGTATTGCCAAGACACAGCGTTCGTTGATCTGGACTACGAATCTTCATCAGGAACAGATTTTATCCAAGACTACATTCTGAAAAGATTCAAGTCTGTTCCTCAGATGTTTTTGATAATTGGAATAAAATAAAAATATATCCTGTATCCAGAGATAAAACGAATATATGGCTCTTTCTTCTAATATTATATACTCTACATATACATTTTAAATTCTATTTGTTATATAAATATTGATTTAAATGCTAAGCAGCATTTAAATTTGCACTTTTTATGACAGCATGATTTATAGACGCATGGACCAGATTCGTCACATGCCGTCAGTCATTCAAGATCTTGACACCTTTACGTTACGCCTTCAATGCATTTGCATGCGTGAAAACGAAACTGAATTAAACAAAATGCAAACTCATTATATGCACAAAACCTATGTGAGTCGAAAGCGAAAATACAGTAAAACAGATTAAATAATAAGAAGCAATATTTGTCGTATAACAACAAACGACGGCTGGCTCGGCGCGCTAGGTCGTAAAACTTTATGACTTTATAGTATCAAATCGATGCAGCCATTTGTTTTATATTTACATGCTTTAATTATAGTACAAAAATCGGTTATCAGTTGAAAAACACACATATTAATTATCTCAACGTGTTTAAACTAACGATGTTTGCCGTAATAGCGCATACATAGAACATGTGCGTCAGAGTTAACGAAGATCAAGAAGTACTAAGTATTAATCCATTACACCAGTGGTTTTCAAACTTTTAAGTATAACACCTTTCTATGGAAAGATATTACAACACACGTTTCTCGTAATTTTGAACTAAGCTACAATCAAAACAAGACTACTCATTTTAATATAATATCATTATTAGTTCAATATACAATAATAGCGTATATGAAATCTGTCATTCAATTGATTTCTAGTTTAAAAACACCAGATTTTCTGAGATAAATTAGTTCAAAATAAATTAAATGAAAGCTGAATAAGCCTTTACAAGTGACACTTCTTAACGTTCATGTGCAAACATTTTTTGTCGAATATGACGTTAACTTTTAGCGATCGTCGCCACAATATATTAGCTGTAAAACTTATATTTTACAGCATTATCTTTTGGTATGTCAACTATATATCTCGGAAATACACAATCGTTATTTTTCAAGTATTTTTATAAAATGCATTTTATGACGTTATTTGGGTCGCTATTTAAATACCCTATTTTTGCTCTTTTCCTATCGTATCTTAGTACTAATATTATGCTTCTCAACATTTTTTGCTATACATATGAAATTATCAGATATCTATATAAAGTTACGGAATAATTACAATAATTTAAATTTTTAAAGAATAAATATTTAAATACCCAATTAGTTAAGTATTTTAAAGCATCTACATTAAAAATGTATACATAAATGTAATCAACAAAAAATCGCTCTTTGAAGAAATCACTAGCAGCACAAAGTTGCACTTGAAACAGTAAATTATTTGTCATTTAACCATGCGGTGTTCAAAGAGCGCATGCGCATTCGTTAAATTTAAAACGAAAACGCCATCAGCCCACACCGAATGTTCGCAATGAATCTTTTCCTGACAAAACGCATCCGACATTAGTACGTACATATGTACATGATACGACATGACATGTGCCATTAGTAAAGTCAGTTTTAGTTAGGACCCTAACTCAATTTTTTTACATGGATACTATTTATCATTAGGACTTACATGCAAAGAAAATTATATCATCAAGACTAAGTACTGACAACAAAATTCCTATTTCGTTTAAACCACCGATATTGTAAAGTAAAATAGAAGCACTTTATCAATAAAGTATATCAATGTCAAAACACCATCACAATAAGCACGAAAACCGTTTATAAAAAAAATATCACAAAAAATATATATATATATAATATTATGTCCTAACCTGAGTGCCAGAGTGTTAATTTGTTATAAATGATTATTGTGCAACAATTTTGAGTCAATCCACGTAGCACGTATAATTATGATTATATATACGTGAAGTTCTTGTCTGCGTCTAAAGAATCCAGTCGTTTGCCAAATCTACGTGAAGAGGGAAGTTGCTGCTCTCTCGGTCTTCTCCGTCTATGTATGTCTATAGTTGGCATTACTTTACTTTGTGAGAGTTTTATTCTTACGTTTAACTGTGTTTATCTGGGAATCTGTTATTATTTATTTAATTAAATTAAGACCATCGTAACCTACCCCAACAGGTCACCCCAATGCGTCACAGTGGTCTAAAACAATACATTGTATTATTTCAATACACAAAAAAAAATATAGTTAAAATATAAAGAAGCAAGCAAAATAAAATAAATCGTAAAATGTTAAAAAAAAAATATAAGAACCGGACCAGCTTCTCGTAACTGATTTTAAACAGATCAATGTGCAATGCCAGCGTATTAAGTAACCGGATGGTGATGGTGCCATAAGCGAGTAGGCAAATGCAGACGTCTTAGCCCTAATGGGCATCAAAAGAGGATGCGATCGTGATTCTCGAAGACATTCCGAACCCAATATGTTATAATTGTTATTTACTAACATAATAATACAAGCATACAAAACAATGGTTTTACTCAAAATCCAATACAGTTTGATAATTTGGGAATCTCCAAAAAGTATAGTCCTAAAATCAATGTAAAATACATCTATAAGTGGCATGTTTGCATCCTACTTGCAACAAGTACTATAGAGTGTATGTGTAGCACGTGTTTAGAACCGCAGTACTAGGCTATTGACAGTCCAAAAATATTACTCACTGGTTTGACCCGAAATGAGACGCCACTAAAAGGCAGGTTGTACATTATATTTGTTGCACAAACACAGTTATTGTTTGCTAAACTGCCGTTGCTAGTCATTACGTATTACATGTGTTAAACCGACACATCTCTATACATTGTATGCATGTCTCTATGTTGTTTGGCAGATCCGGTCGGAGAAGGGCCAGTTATCGGCTGATTCTCAGGATCGTTCGGGGAGAGCTTGTTTAGTTTCTGTGGGTCAGTCGCTAGTCTATCAAGTCTATCTCCAAATTTGTATATTGAATGTTAACTTTTCAAATTTGTGATAAAGATTTTTTGCAATTATTTTCTTTCCTTCTTTAAAGCTCTTAATCGTCATCATATTGTTTTTTGCGTTGGTTGTATTTTAATGGTAATTTATATTCCGTACAAAAAAATTATGCATTAGCACATTTTCAAGTAATTTATGCAGTAATTTTGTCTCATTCCTTGAAGCATATAATAGCCGTTGTCATGTTAACGTGAAATATGGCCTTTTGCATATTATCACTCGATAGAATTTGCACTTCCATATGTGTATTTATTTTATAAATATATCTTTACAAACTAAGCTATATTAGTATTTTTATAATAAATAATACTTATATTTTTCAGATAATTATACATCTTCATGATACGGCAAGGAGTCGTCTACTGTCACCATTGGAACGGTCATAAGTTCCTGTCAGAAGATAATGCTTTATAATGGCAAATGCGACAATATATTTAGCAATACGCAAGCACATATCATTATTTATTTAGCTATATTTAGTTTAATAATTAAAAATGTCGGGGGAAGTTTGCCTTTTGATGCTCAACCCGAAGATAGAGGTAAGAACTTTTGTATTTAAGATAACTCTTTTGAGAATTTGAGCCCTTAGTTGTTTATATATGTGTATATATTTTTAGAAATCTGTTTTGGACAACCCGAGATGGGACCCTGTAAAAGTTTTGTCCACAAATGGTATTTTATTGGTACGAAGGGTGGCCCTGGTAATTGCACCATGTTCGTGTGGGGCGGCTGTGGCGGAAACCCAGCGAATAGATTCAATTCTGAGGCTGAATGCTTGCATACTTGTATAGGCGAATCATGTAAGAAAAGTTACAATTAATTTTTTTTATCTGGATAATCGGAACTAGATGAAATCATATAAATAGCATGACTATTCCTGTCACAAATTTAATTTTACTTCATTTATTTCAGATACATTACCTCCATACTTAACGTCCACGTTGATTCCTTCTCCGACAACGACCACAGTGCTAATACCGACATTTGTACCACCACCGCCCACGTTACCGCCAGTTCCTAGACACGAAAGAGGGAAAGAGTTAACATTTGCTGAAACTGGACATCACACCACATTTATGTTTGCAGAGGACAATACATTCATTCAATTAGACGGTGATATTATACAAACGTTTCAATTGAGGTATTGATAATGAAACACATAATTATAATGCTACAGTAAAATTACAATTAAATCAAATTATAGGTTGTGTCGTGAAATATCGTTCAGATTCAGAACTCGTTTACCGCACGGACTACTAGTATACCACAATGTTAAAAACGCAGATAGACTTAAAATGCAGCCGTATGCCCTTTACGTGATTGTTGAAAAGGGACAGCTGAAAGGTTAACTATTAAGAAGTACTTACCTATTTTTTATAAATAGATTTTTTTAATATTGCTTAAAATTTTAGTTGTACATGTTTTTGGGAAGCATTTAACATCAGTCACAGTCGGACAAGGCTTGAATAGAGACGAATGGCACAATGTAATTGTAAGGATTGATGTGCACGGAGCGAGATTGATAGCGAAAGTGGACAGTCAACAAGAAGAGGTATATTTGAAGGGACTCAATCATGACACGAACTACGGTATATCTAGTAATCTCACATCTGTAGTATTAGTTGGAGGTAAGTGTGTGAATATTCTGCTAGGAGAACATATTAATTGATATAATTGCCATATATGCAGATGTTAAAAATAAAACCCTGTTGTTACATTACTTTTCCTTCTGAGCATAATTATTATAATACCTACAAATAATGGCTTCAAAAACGGGCAATACTTGTAATAATCAATGTAAAAGTTGATGAAGTTAATATCTCGATTTTCGATAAAATGTCAGTTGCAACACACTTAATTTACTTGATTTGTAAGCAGTTATAATAGTTTATAATTAGTAAAATAGATGTCACTGATTTACAGACTTTGCTTTGAGTTTGCTGTCTCACTACTTATTTAGTAGTCTAGTAGTCGTTGACTGTGTTTATACCATTACACTGCAATGTTGCAACGGAAGATTTACAATAAATAAGTAAAAAAGTTCTTAATGTTAGTAGCCCTATTATGCTGTTAATGTGTTAAAATCAGTTGTGCACATACGTGATTAAAGCAACAATCCTAACTTGCACATTTCAAGGCATAGAAGTGTTTATTCCTGGCATCTTATTGATTTCTAGTGTCCTTTTCGTTTCAAAGGGTCTCAATTCCTGATTCGTTTTATCTTCACTGTAACAATAATTAAGTCATAGTATTTAGTATAGTCGCTCAATGTAACAGGAATTGAAGCATGAACATTGCCGGTGAGGGACAGTGTCTCAGTAGATTTAACAAAAAGGTTCTGAGAAGGGTTTTCATACCTTATTGTGGTATTTTTAGACAAAACAGTGAAAACATCTGACATTTATAACAGTTAACATGATCTTAATGTGGATTATCATTATTATATATGTATTTCATTTCTGATATGCACTAATAATTTAAGGATTAAGTTCTGAAGAAAAGCTTCATGGTGTAAAATACATCATAGAGTCGTTCGTAGGATGCATAAGCGACGTAGTATTAAGTTCTGGTAAGGCAGCATCAGATTTATTACCGATCGAGCCGTTGATAGCCACAAAGCACGAAAACGTTAAAGAAGGTTGCATAAATAAATGCAGAACGAGAGAGAATCTCTGCTTTGAAGGTTCTCAATGCATCAATCATTACAATGATTATTCTTGCGACTGCTTTGCAATGAAATATGAAGGAGAACTGTGTGATATTTACGGTAAATCACATAATTTATTCATACTTACTCATATTTGTTAAAAGTGTAATATTTAAATCAATTTTTACAGCTGCTACCATATTGACATTGCGCGGATCCAGTTTTGTGTCATACCGAGTGTACGACTGGAAAGATAGAGTGCACTCTTCGATCAACAGAATTAGTATGATATTTAAAACTAGATTTGATAACTCGGCATTGTTCTATGCAAGCGGCGAAACCAGCTCTTCAAAATACCATTATATAGCAGCTTCCGTTCATAACCGATCTGTATACGTAGAGATGGATTTCGGCGATGGACCCTTTAGCGGTTACGTTGGCGATTATGTCAATTCAAATCATTGGAATAACTTGACAATTTATCACGCAAATGATACAGTCACTGTAACCGTCGACACATACGAGAAAGTGTTTGATATACCAGGATCGTCTTACCATCTGTATATAGATCCAGAGATATATTTCGGTGGTGGACCGGAGCTGAACAACAAAAAAGGATTAGTGTCCGATAACAACTTTGCTGGAAGTTTTAAGTATGTGTTTTACAATGACGTCTCCATTTTGTACGAACTTAAAAAAGGCAATCATAAAGTACATTACATAGGAGTGTTAGAACCAGAATTTTATGAAACCGACGTTGATGTCATACCCATTACTTATCCGTTTGCTTCTTCTCACATTTGGTGGCCCATTAGCACCAAAAGCAGCTTGAATCTAACCTTAGACTTTAAATCGAATCAAAATATGGCTGTTTTAGCATACAGTGACATTGTGACTTCAACGGGCATTGGATTTTGGGAGGTTCCTATTTTTTTTAATATAATTTCAATTGTATAAATCAAAATATAAATATTGATTAATTACAGGTGAGATTTGTTAATGGAGAAATTCGCTTCGAACTCGTTCCTGATGTTAATAAGAATGTAACTCATCTTTCTTCCGTTAAATATAACACTAATGGTACATGGCATACTGTGGAGTTAGAATATTATAATGGTGGTATTAAATTAGCAGTCGATTTCAAAAACAAGCAAACTAAATTGTTTGGTGAGTATTATAAAAATCTAGTTAATAATAATTAAGTACATACTGGTAATAATATACGAGGGTGAGTCAAATAAAAACCTCAACGTGAGGTACAAAATTATTACAATTATCTAATGGTTCAAAATCATTAAATAATGGCCACTCAGCATAAAAAAAGTATATTCACTAAGCCAAAATATATATGTATTTCAGGTTAATGATTGTGAACTCAGGTGTTATCCCAGTAACCAGTATTTCTAAGAAGCCATCATTACATTACATGACCAAAAATTGACTGTTTGGTGCACATTGTAGTCAAGCGGCGTCATTGGGTCCTACTTTTTTTAAAAAGATGAAGGTCGGACTGTAACATTCAATGATAAGCGCTATATGTAGGGACGTCATTTCAACTTTTTCCAGGGGGGGGAGCAAAACTTGGCCAGTCAGTGGCCATTTTTTTAATATATCGATTTCATTAAGATTCATAGTATTTCATAAAATTACATGCATTTTTCTGGCCTAATTCAAGTGGATCCCTTTTTAGAATCTACGTGAAAAGCAATAAAATCATGCCGTCGCGCTGCCAAGATCATGCGATTTGGCGCCGGTGGATTTTTTGTGAGGTTACGCTAAGGTCGTGTCTAAAAGTGTCTGCTACAGAACACACAACACATGTGCCTTGCCATACTAAATTTTTACTTATCAAATAAATTTCAATAAATTTCACCCTTCTACTATTCAAAAAACTAATGCTATGAGCTGCTCCATCTTGGTGCATGTTGCAAATTTAGCGACTAATTTAAGTTACTACTGTGCCTTCGTGTTGCATACCTGATTCATACTACTACTTGCCGGCTGCTTTTCTATATATAACACTGTTGCAAATTTACAGCACAACAAAGCAGTGTTTTGAATTGTTTTCCCCTTTAACAATTCAAAACACCACTTTATTGCTACCTTAAGATTTTAATTTGCTTAGCATGTGTTTCCACTGTTAGAAGCATTATTCAAAACCATATTTTTGGAGTCTCCATTAGGCACTTCAATGCATTGGCCCTGACTTCTCTGTCCTAAAATCTTGTGCCTTTAAATGGCATACATTTTGTGATGATAGAGACAGTCAACCTATCCCTATTGTCACCCACTTTGTACGCTACTTCTTTTACTTTACGCAACCCTAGCATGAATGTAAATTCTCTGCCCAACTTGTTACACATTCTGACAAAATAAGGTTGCTACTAATTAGCACAAAAAAAAGAGCAGATCCCTTTACATTAATTTCTTATGACTTCACCAACTATGTTTTACCTCAGTTTGCTAACACTTCTATAGTACCGAAAAATATATAGTTTTTTTTAAATATTTTACACAGGTTTACAATTCACGCTGGACGATAAAGTTATAATCGGAAGTGGATTAAAATCTGCTAATTTAGGACTAATTGGATGCATGAAGGATATATACGTCAATGGAATGTTCATTGAACCTAGGTAATTTAAAATTAACATATCAACCACTCTGATTTTTTTATATAAACATGTTTTAATTTATAGATATGTCATTAAAACTGATCGAGTCGTAGGCGAAGTGGCAATCGACAACTGTAACTTTATAGATCCGTGCCTGAGACCTAATACTTGCGAACATGATGGAAGATGCTCCGTCAAAAACGATCAAATAGCTTGCGATTGCAGCGGAACCGGATACATCGGCAAAAACTGCCACTTTGCCAAGTTTCGCAAGACTTGTGAAGAATTAGCGTTACTCGGATACACCCAACCAGATGTGTACCTAATCGATATAGATGGAAACGGAAGGTTTCCACCAGCTCATGTGAAGTGTGAATTCCAAACGACAGAAGATGCTACTAAAACTATAGTGGAACACAATTTACCTAGCCAAGTTGTGAGTAATAAACATGTTTCATATTTATCAAAACAGAAGATTTATATATAAGTTGTTAATCAATTGCTTAGGATGTCCGTTCGGCCAAAGAGGAAGACTTCCGCTTCAGTATAACGTACAGAGAGTTTACGGCAGAAATGTTGCAAGAGTTGATATCGCATTCACTTTATTGCAGTCAATACATCAAATATGATTGCTATATGGCACCGCTGGAGTTGCACAGTGCCACTTGGTTCATATCATCAGCCAGTAATAATACAGTGGATTACCTCGGGAATGTTAAACGGTTTGTATTGAAAAATTATTTACTGAAGAGATTAGAGATTAGAACTCACAATCACAATAAACAATGGAAAATGATATGGCTCTGTCTTAACGAGAGACCGAAGTGTTGTGATGTACATTAATAATGATCCATGTGATAAAACTAATGTATAATAAGAATCATATAACATCTTAAAAGTATTACTAGTATGTTATATTAAAAAATATAACCAATATTTAAAAGTACTACAAATATAAAACAAATCCAACTCTATGGGACAAATGTATAACTTCTATTCTTGAGGATAACTTAGCGCTTCCTGTTCACCAGCGACTTTGATCCTCTTGGGAAAGTTACTTTAACGAAACCATTAAATACGTGTATTTTTACAATAGTCGCCCAATGGTTTATAATAAATACCATCGAGAGGGATAATAGCTCTTATAACCAGTCGCTATGACTATTTGACGACGACTCTTAAAACTGGAAGTGCTGTTGGCTTGCATTGGCCATTGGCTATGTTCTAAATAAAACAGAACAATAATATTAGGAATGTGACTAAATAGGTTAGGGAAAATGCATTACTTATTTTAGTTGTAATCCGCAGGCTACGTGTATAAATAAATATTAGTATTTATTAATTTCTTACAAAACTACCATTTTATATTAGGAGAAAATTAAGGTTTTACCTTACATGTTTCTATATAGTATAGTAGAGTAAATGTAGACAGAACATACATAATTTTTTCCATTAATACTTAGTAAATATTGCTAATACTTGATTTATTATTTAGAGGTTCCTGTCCATGTGGCGTCAACAGAACATGCATAAATACTTCACTCTCATGCAATTGTGATATAAGCGAAAATAAATGGCATTCAGATGAAGGATATTACATGCAACCGCACAGTATGGGCATCACTGAGATGGTATTCATACAGCAAAAAGATTTAGACGAAAATGCACAAGGGAGGATCACACTAGGACCTTTAGAATGCGTTGAAACTAGTAATTTTATCAAATATATATGTATATACAGTTATACTGCAGTTCTGGAATTATAAATTACAAATATATTTATAGATACACAACAATATGTTGTAACGTTTACTACGTCTCAATCTTACATTGAAGTTCCTGGATGGAGAAAAGGTGATATTGCATTCAGCTTCAGAACAACGGGGACTAGTGCCATTTTGTTATTTCAACCACCGATAAGAGCTAACTATCCATCATTCATGGTAGCCCTGACTAGCGGTAAATATTGCTTGGCATTATTAAATCATTAATATCAATAATATTATATATCTAAAACTTAATTTTAGATTACGAATTAACATTTAACTTCACACTAAACACGGGTACAACTAGAAAAATGGTTATCAATTCAAAGCGAAAACTGAACGGCGGAGAGTGGCATAAGATTTGGATTGATTATAACTTTTATCACGTCCGATTTATGCTCAACACCGAATACAAAATGTTGAATTTGTTATTGGAAGAAGAATTTGGTCCTTTTGAAGGTTCTATGTTCATCGGCGGAGCAACTGCGTAAATACTTTTTTTGTAATATAATATATATAGTATATTAATTGGGTTTATATAATAAATGAATATTTTAGTGATTTACTCAAAAAATCTGCCGTCAAACAAGGATTAATCGGTTGCTTTAGAGGTTTAGTGGTCAATGGTGAAATTCTAGATATTTACAGTTACATGTCAGTGCATTTATCTGAGATTATAAAGGATTGTAAACCGTCTTGTGTGTCTAATCCTTGTCAAAATAAAGCGACGTGTAAAGAATTGTGGTCAACGTTCCAATGCATTTGTCAAGATCCTTGGGCTCATTTTGGCACACACTGTGAAATTAGTATGAAGCATTTAATAAATCCTTACATGATATATACACATTATCTACTTACATAATTACTATAATATAATTTTAGATATAAATACAAAAGCATTAACGTTCCTTACGCCGGAGTCATACTTAAGAAAGAATTATCTATCAGCTAACACAACGTTAGAAGAAAAGAACAGACTGAAAAAGATGATGTTTGAGAATCTACTCGTTAATCTTAGAACATACGACAGTGATGCTTTGATACTGTATGCTAACGATCATCTAAATAACTTCTTTCATTTATACATTGCGAATGGAAATAGAGTAGTGTATCTATTCAACCATGGAAATGAACTGGTCAACTTGTCGGTAACATACGACGGATTAAACACAGGTGAAAGTATACAGATTGCAATAATCAGAGAAGAGAATTCTACGACATTGCACTTAAACGACAGAAATTCGACCACTAACAAGACAGCTTTTCTACTGACTGAATATTCAAATAAACCCTGGATTAATCCCGAGTATGAGATGCTGAAGCCTCAGCGTCCTCCAGCTCCACCAGCCGATTATTTCCAAATCAATTTAGGAGGAACTGATTTTCAATCGCTTCAACCGGGCACAGCTGGAGGAGAAGGCACTCGAGGATATGTCGGTTGTGTTAGGGGACTTAAAATTGGTAGTCATGTGGTGGATCTGCCAAGAAAAGCTCAAGAAAACATCGATGAAGGTTTGTTCTATAAACATATTTTAAAATAAATCAGTGTATAACTATATACTATTAAATGAAATACTATAGAACTAAATGGAATTTTGCCACATTGCAACATGCGTTGTGATTTGGAGCCATGCAAGAACGGTGGAATTTGCACAGAAGATTTCAGCCGCCAAGAAAGTTCTTGTGAATGCGAACATACAAGTTACTTTGGCGAATTCTGCAATGAAGAAAAAGGCGCGGATTTCAGCGGCGAGAGTGGACTACAAAGAAAATTTGTTTTGGAGGGTCCAGTAGAAAAGGTTAAACATAATTATAAAACTCTTTGGTTATCACAAACATGATAGTAAATTAAAACAATGTTCACAATAGGTCAAGGTGCAACTGGCATTTTCTAGCAACGATCTACGCCAAAGGAACACGGCTCTTCTATTATTACAAACGGAATATCAGTAATATAATTCATTAGCTATAATGATATACTACAGTTTTAACTTACTATCTATTGTAATGCAGGCACAATTATTACTTGCTGGTGGCGATAACATCCGACGGCCATCTTATGTTCGAAGAAGACAATGAAGGCTTGGCGTACAATGCTAAAATAAAAGACAGAAACTTCTTAAATGGTATTTCTATACATTATTAACATATTTTATTTTATTATTAATTTATTTTGTAAATACATGTGCAGAGCCGTTCAGCTAAACAATAACCTTAGCAATTAAAATATTACTCTAACAGTTTCTATGGGATTTCAAACATCATCTTTTCTCTAACTTATAGAATTTCTAGGTTGTGTAAAAACCTTACCAACAGTTTCATTGACACCAATTGGTTTCTAAAAAACCGTGCGAAAAAAAAAACGTTTTTCATTTTTTTTTACAAATCAAAAACCGATTAACCGAATTTAACCGTCCTCAGAAAATTAAGATAATTCATATGCTTAAAAATTTTATTTTGAAAAATAAATATGTAAATACCTATGTAAGCAAAAAAATCTAATTTCATTACTTATAAATATAGTATTAATGGTAGAATAACCAAAAATAGATAATGAAATACAAGAAAAAAAGGTATGTTTTATATTTGAGATTATATAAAAATACAAATGGGTTATTTTTTTATATATAATATAACATTGTATGAATGTATTTTTAATCATTTATTATTCAGTATTTCTAATCTACAACATAATTGAAATGGTACTTGACGGCCGTATAATATTGGTTATCTTATATATAATCTATCTAATCTTATATATAATTGTTCTAAGCCGTCGCTTCCGGACGCGCATAACTTTAAATGAAACATTCTCCGTTCAATCCTCTACTCTGTAAATCGTATCGCTTTGTATGAACGGTGTGAAACAATACACGTAAACAAAGGAATTACAATAATAAATCATAATAAAAATAAAAATTGAATTTGCTCCTATTGATTTTCGAGCCGCCGGTAATGCGTTCTGTTGTTTCGACCAATCAAAAATAAGCATTCAAATATTCAAATAGTTTCGACCAATGAAAAATAAGCATTCGAATTCAAATAGACAGTACCGTGACAACACTTTTATTTAATAATAAAATTTTGCTACGCGACAATAATTTTCATTAATTTGTCATTTGACTGAATATAAATAATCGGATTGCAAATTAACTAGGTCTGTTATAACTATGTTAACTTAAATATATACATAATGTGTTGAGGATTAGAAAAATACATTGATTAAACTAGATAAACAATCTTCGTAATGAAATCTTCAAATTTTGAATTCCCGGCGACGGGCTCCGAGGCCGAAAAGTGAGTTTTGCCTTTTATAAATAATCGGATTGCAACTTAACTAGGTGTGTTATGACTATTAAAATTAAATATATACATAATGTGTATAGGATAAAAAGAATACATTGATTAAATTAGATAAAGAATGATAAAACTATCTTCGTAACGAAATCTTCAATTTTGAATTCCCGTCACCGGGCTCCGAGGCCGAAAAGTGAGTTTTTCCTTTTACAATACATAAAAATTATCGTTGTTTCTGATTTAATGCACATATTCGTTAGATTTTACGAATTGCAAATAAATCCTTAGTATGTATGAGGATTGAAAGTTAATGTCGATCAAATCGGCGCTGTCGGAACGCTATATCAGCCAACGGACAGCTTATAAATGTGTAGTTTCTTGGATGTTATCTAATAAACAACATTTTACAATGATTATAAATATGTGATTGCATACCTGGAATAATCGATAGCCAAAATATCTAAAAGTGGGTTATTTTTAATTCCGATGTGGCAAAATATGTTTAATTTTTGTTCTGTGCCTTCATTCCTCTTTCGGAATAGCCAAATTCAAGATATTCAGTTACATCAAACTTATGTAGTATGTTCTTTATAAAATGATAATACTTGCTGACAGTGACTTCAACATGAGAAGATTCACTCTTTGTTTATATATACCAATTCTACGTTATAGGCATATAGGTCATCAAATTGCTCCATCATTGCTTCTGAAAAGTAATTAAAAAACAATAAGAGTAAACATTAAACACATTATTACTACTAATATAATCCATAAATTAAATTTGAACGACAACCGAAGAACAAAATTAACGGAAATTACTGTAGAGGATTAAACACGTAGATTGACATATAAATTTATCTTCATCAAAATAGTCGCAATATGTCATACATTAATTGTTTGCCATACGTAAATGTTATTAGATCTTTCATTGATTCTCAAAATTGACTGTAAACGATACTATATATGGGTAAAAAGTAACTTTTTGTTTACACTAATATGAGATTTTTCATTATTACTACCAATTTGAACCAGTTAAATTTTAAAAAATATTTTAAAAAATCAGAACGAAGCAAAAATTATATTTAAAACCCAAAAAGTTGAGGGTCCGGTATTCGCACACTCGCTAGCTATCGGTACCTCACGATAGTGAGGTACCGACAGCTAGTTTTAATAATTACCTCAACCAGCTGACTACTTATCAGGTATTGCCGAGCCTTTCATAAAAAAATTACCTGAGGACCCCATTTCAAGAACGGTTTTTTCTGAAAAGCGGCAGTCTTATCACTATCACTTCCCTCATGATAAAGAAAGATATTCTCTATCATGAGGGAAGGAAGTCAATTACATTTTTTGACAGTTAGAAGTGACTATACAAAACATACAGTTCACTCAAGCTCTTTAAATGCTGTTAATAGTAGTTATTATCTTTAAATAAACCAAAATATCTGCAATAAAGCATGTTATCGAACTAGAATAATAAAATAAAATATTTACCTATTTAACAGGAGCCCGCCACTCATTCTTTTACACCCGGAACGGTTCCGATGCTTCGTTATTGATTGATAGAGCTGAAGTGCTTCTTGAAAGTTATACTACACCAAACGTAACCAGAGACGAAGATTCAAACTCTAACGAAGTCCAAATTGGGGGATTAAACACAACAGACACTCGATTTATAAATTATAAAGGCTACAGTGGATGTGTTTCAAGTAATGATACTGAAATTCATACAAAATCTATCTCTATAAACCAGTTTATTTATAATATTTATATCTTGTAGATATTTACCTTGTCGTGAATACTTATACAATGAAGCCTTTGGAAGAATATATGTTATTTACTAAGAACAGTGCGGAGAAAGTAGAAGTTACAAACTCTCAAGGTGTCAGAACAGCTCAATGTTCGGCGAGATTCGACGTTCCTCCTGATTTACAATTACAAAACTCATTGTTTAATATACATAATGGAAGTTTGGTAAATATTTGTGGTATTAAATTGAGGTTAATTAACTTTAATTTTAAATATTATTTTAAATATATTTTAGGGCACTGATAAAACATGGGTTGAAGATCCACCAGCTCGTATACCTTATAAATCACTGTATCTTGATGCTTCGACCGAAGAAGAGAGTACGAATATTGTCTTCATCATTTTAACAACGATCTTTGTTATTATAATCATTGCTTGCACTTATGAGGTTAGTAGCATTTATGATGATCATTAATCAAATTTTTTTAAGGTAAATAAGATTTAATTAAATAGATTTTCTAATGCAGGTTTGGCGAACTAATAAACAGAGAAAGGTCAGATTAGAACGAGAGACAGATGAAAGCATCATACGTAGCAAAGAACAAGCGAC
Source organism: Plectrocnemia conspersa (assembly GCF_051122295.1). Lineage (NCBI taxonomy): Eukaryota > Metazoa > Arthropoda > Insecta > Trichoptera > Polycentropodidae > Plectrocnemia > Plectrocnemia conspersa. Next base: position 7,424,277 of record NW_028277174.1, on the reverse strand, counting down.
TAAGTTGCATGAATCTCCAGGACTAGGACTAAGATCGCACACTTACAAAGTGGTAAGCATAATTGTTATTAAAAAACATTTAACGCTTATAAAATCAAAATATGATTTAGGTGCCATCCGATGATAGCATTCAGTTAACTCCAAAGAAAATGGTTACAATAGCTGTTCAGAATGGCGTAAAACCAACCGGCGTAACCAAACAAAATGGCGTAAACCCAACAAATGATAGCGTTTCAGATGATATAAACGTTCCAAAAGAAGAAAATGATGAAGTGGTGATGTTGGAAAAGGTTGATGTTGAACCACCGCCTTCACCGCATGTGAAGAAGATTAGTTTTAGAGGTAATGAAATTAAAAATATTATTATATATGTATTACGATATGATTGAGTTTCGTTTATAGATAGCATAACAGATAGAGAGTTATCTTGGGATCCGCTATCGGAGTCTTCAGAGCTCTTGGATCCGGATAAAGAAATCTCCGATGTAGAAAGCGACGAGAGCGACTCCGAAATGAATGTGGCGAATGAACAAATTCCACGTTTAGCGTCCGAAGAGTCGATCACCACGTCACCCGTGGTAAGCAAACGCCGACTGTTCATACCTATCAAAGAACACGCCCTAGACAAACTCGACTTTGGGAAACTTACGTACAATAGGTTCCAAGATGACATCTGATGTTTGTGCATGTTGCCAATTTTCGCTTATGTACTTTATGTATAAATCTATGATTGTTTGCTTGTAATTAACCAATATGTGACTTTTAAGATTTTTTTATACAATAAAGCATGTGAGATGCCCCCTGTAAAATATCCAGATCTAGTCACTGATTGTCAATGATCTAAATTTATAAATATTCATACATAAAAGGCAACAAATTAAATGGTCAGAATTTAAATTAACTTTTGGTCTGAATAAAAATCAAATCCTGGTTAGAATTTTAATAACAGCCTGGTCATAATTATATTATTCCGGGTCAAAATAAATATCAAATGGTTAGAATAAAAATAGCATACAGTCAGAATAAAAACATAGGACAATCAGAATTAAAATAATGAATGGTCATAATTATATTATTTAGGGTCAGAATTAATATCAAATGGTTAGAACAAAAATAACATACGGTCAGAATCAAAATATAGAATGACCAAAATTAAAATATAGGACGATCATGTGAATTGAAAAAAATATTATAACTTTTATAAATATAAATTGGCAATAAATTATTTATTTTAGAACCTTTTTTTTTTAGAAATTTATTATTATAAAATTATTTATTTTAGAAATTTTCTGGTCACCTTAGATAACACTATTGCCAACTGAGAAAATTATTCTGTCAAAAAAATTCTTACCTTTAATATAAATTCTGCATAGTCCAATTTAAAATCTAACCATCTAATATTTATTCTGGCGGCCGCTATATTCTGACCGATGTATTCTGACTTTTTAATATAAATTCTGACCACAACCGTTTAAAAATTCTGACTCGAAAAATATGAGCCTACATATAATTGTAAATACTAATATAATTATTATACACACATGATGCCAAATGCAGATTTTTAAATAGTAATATCTCTCTTACTTTAAAGCCAAAGAAAAATAAAAACTACATCAAATTAAGGTATTCTTCAAAGTACATACATGAGATATAAAATTACTTGTTAATTGAAAATCAGTATAAATTGTAGACCACTCTGTATATATAATATATTTAATTTAGTTTATATCAAAAATATTTTTAAATTCGACGATGCATAAAATATTAAAATGTATATTGAAAAAGCAATTGATTTACACAAATATTTAAATTTAAAACTTTCTAGGAACTGAGTCATATAATAATGATAATAAATATATAACGTCTAAATCCATGGACATATGTAAAAAAGATTTATTTGAATTCTAGCTTTGGATATGACTGCATTTGATGTTAACTTATGTATTTCTCTAAAAATAAAATTAACTCCACTGGATTTGTCTTATTTTGACAGAACCACAATAGAAAACAATAATGTTGACAACCAAATCAAATAGTAGTCTTATAGATAAATAAATAGTACCGTTAAAAAATAGACATGACTGATGTTGATTCTAAACGTTATACAACACTTCATTAGAAAATGGTGATTTTTTCCAAAACACATGAACATAAGATTATCAAAGAAGCAATAAAATAAAAAAACTTGAGGTTCACAATATTTAAAAAAAAACTGTTATTGGGAATGCAATGTAACATTAAAAAACACGCTTTACATTTCCCTAAAATTATATCAATGTATACATTGAAGCACTGCACGTACTTGAAGCAATCTATATTTGCATTCCTAAGCATTGCGATCAATTTACTATGTACTTTATACTATGTTTATTTATTATAAAATAAAATAGAAAAAGATTTTCCTTGTCCTTTGCTTTACACAAATACCTATTTATTATTATATACATATTTATAGCAGAGTAACATATAATCAAAGCATGAATCTCCACTGCCTCTCAATGTGATGTCAAATACTGTACTTTCTCTATCTATTCTTAACAAATCAAGGTAAGAAAGTTAAATCTACTTATCGAAAACATATTTTTAGATTAGATTAACGTGTTATTGTTTGTAACTAATGTGTGCGTTCTACGTTTGGTTTCTAATATGACAGGTCACGCAGAGGCAGCGAAAAATCGCAAGAGGGCCACCGACATTTACGACGCCTCTGCCGTACAAAATCGATGAACATGACTCCAACGAACTCCTCGCAACTAATGCTTAATAACGAAATAGTCATTTATCTCTATTTATCTCCACCTTTTCATTATCCTAATATTGTAAATATATCTTTGCTTGTGTGTTGATACTAAAAAAGAAATAAAAAGGTGGGAATACTCTTACTTTATTTGCTTCAATACATATGATTCCTCGCACACTATTGAATTGAAAACTTTTATTTAAAAATTAATTTTAAAAACAGGAACGGCTTATTGTGTTAGACGAAGAGAAATCTAAAGAGAACTCACCTCAGCCATCCGGTAATATATATCATAATTTTGGATTATGTCGATTATAGTGGATAATGTTGGTTTCAGTTTCAGATTCGGAAGAGAAATTTATTCTACCGAGAAGGCCGATAATACTCAGACCGCAGTTTATCTTCTTCGATAACTCGAGAATATTTACAAATCCTATTAGTTATTTAGGCGGACCTCTGCTGGATGAGAAATCGGGAAGAAGTTTGGAGTCGGTGTTATCATTGGATTCAATGGTGTTGCCTGAATAACAAACAATAGTTATTAGTTCATTTATAGTTTGCTTAAAAAAACTATTAATCGAAAATGGCTTGTTAGACTGACGAGCGTATTGCTTTTAAACAATTGTGATATAATGAATATTTTCTGTATATTATATGATAAAATATAATATTTAGATTTTTTAAGTTTTTTTATTTAAAACATCATAAATTCTGAAGATATTAGCCACAAAGATAAGATTTGAAGTTTTTTTGCTTAATTCATGATTTGCTTTGATAAATACTCAAAAATCATTTCTATAATAAATTCGTTTAAAACAGGAAATGCTTTGCAATATATATTATGTGCCATAATTTATAAAGATGAATAACTAAAAATTACAGTATTACTTAATAAAGAACGATGAGCATCAATAGAAGTGCTTGAATTATAACTTGCAAGTAAACTGTCATAGCATCCAGTAATAAATTAATATCTGTCAATCTATACACATAGGAAACGCTAATACCCAGTGTGAATGCAGTCTAAAACCCGCAGTGGATGCAGTCATTGTTAATTTTAGGTAAAGTACGGATATAATGAACACACACATTTCAACAAATAACATGGTTAAAGAGACCATTTAACTTACACAGTTCATTTACTAAAGAAAAACAATTGGATCTCCCGCTCAAAAAGTAAAAGCACACTATCAGCAGGTAGATGGTTTTGTAGATAATGGTAGATTCAGTATATTAAATACACAAACAATTTTAATAATTAGGTATAAGATACTTGACAAAACTATCAATGTAAATATTGTTTTAATAAGCACCGCCTATTCCGTCTAAGCATTGGTATATTGGTTGACGTTTATGTATTCTAAATTTATGCTGTATTAATTATCAATATACAATATAAACGAATTGTTAACAGTACTACTGCTAGAAAGTCAAGCAAATAATTAATAAATAAAATTTAGTTTGTAAAGGTTAATATTGGTTCGTTGCAAAAGTTTTCTCATATTTTTTTCAAGAAAGTTTTGTTTATTAAATCAATTATGTTTTTCTTCTGATGTTATTACAATTTTCCACATTATTTACACCATTACCTTTAAAAAAAATGAGTTAATAGATGTCTAGCTTTCCATTTTGAAGATCATAATACATAATACAGTTACCCTTAAAATATAACCAAATATCAGCTGGCTTTTGGTCTAGGAAGTGCGTTGACTGGGTCTGGCCCGAAGTTTTTTCTTTGGCATCAGTGTACAATTTGATCTATTGAAATTGAGATTTAAACCAATAAATAATCGATACCTTCAAAATGTTGGAGGAATGATCCAGACACTGGACAGCGAAAATCAATCTTTGAAAATCATGGGCTAATCACTGGCAGCTGCATATGAAAATCCCAAAAAGATTTACTGACCAAACAAATGTCCAACTGGCTCTCTGTATGCCGGGAAAAAGTGAGAGATATCATCAGTACATAGAAAACATGTTGCCACACAAGTCAATGATGAGGAAAACGATAAAAAATGATTCCATACAAAATTGTAGTTTATTACTTGTATATTACATACATATGTATTTTATATATACATTGATTCGTCAAAAAAAACCTTAAACAATGTTCAACCATTCAACCAAAAATGTTTTCTAATTTCCCAATACAATAATAAGAATGTCAGAATCATCAAAAACAAATATAAAATTTGAAAAATAAAATGAGCTAAACTTTACTATTAAAAACACAAAAATAGGGAAGATACAATCATTGTACGTTATAAAAATAAAATATAAAAATTCTGTAAACACATTTAATAAAAACATTATCGATATTACATTCATGGAATTACAGATATTTTTATTATTATTTGATAATACAAGTAACTCGTTTTGAAAAATACGACTTGCACATCAAACGAATCAATCAAGCACACGTTTCGCAAGTCCATTTTAAAAAAATATGACCTACTTACATTATAATAGTACATTACAATAATAAATAAACGTTGAGATCTGTCAATAAAAGCAAATTAAAAGTTTAATTTGTACATTGAAACAAAAATGGCCACATTACCGGCAGAACTGTATTTCGCTTATGTTTGACTTAGATAAAGAAATTGTGCTTCAATCAATCTAGGCGAGATTATCCTGTTATATGACAAACCCCTAAAAAACAATTTGATTACAATTAAGATTCCCATTACAAAAATATCGCCTCGAATATCTCACTTCTCGTTACTTGATAATAGTTTATTTCTCTTTATCTAGTACATTCTTTTTAACTAATGTCAGAAATACGATATCTTATTATAAACACAGATATTAAATATTCACACAGCACTTATAAATCGTGATAACAAATAAATCTAGTTATCTTACTATTTATGTAGTCATATTAACTCCCCTCTCGAGACTGCAGTGGGATGATTTAAATTTTTATATAAAAATCTTCTTACTAACAGTATATTTTATTATCGTCGACAAAAGGTATTGTTGCCTGTTTAAAATTTACATAGAAGGATGATGAAAGGCAAATGACATTCACGCCTAGAATGAGATTAATACATTTAATATTTTGAATGATGATCTAAATCGAAAATATATATTTTTTATACATATGATAAAATTGACATTGGATTCTAAAATATGTCCCAATATTCACCACAGCAGCACGTGGTTAAAAAGTACTTTAATTCACATTATGTACGTACACAACCACTCTTTTTTGAATTATTCAAAAGTAACTACTTATTAGTAATTCATTTCGTCGACGGCCGAAACAAATGTCCAGTTTGTGATTTAATAATATGTGAAGAGCTATCACTATTTACTTTATCGCGACCATCATGGATTGGACGCTGGATCTTTTTTACCGTCGTCTGTGCTGCTGACCTTCATATCTTCCTTGGCATCTTCACCTAAAAATAAATCCACTAAATTAGTAATCTTGTTTAAATAAAAAATCGTTGTTTATCTTACTTTTAATCTCATCCTTGACATTATTAATAGCAGAAGTAGCTTCTTGTTTATCGAGACGTGGTCGTTTACGCGGTGCACCCGTTTTATAAGAACGATTATCTCTCCTTCCGCCGCCCCCGACTCCGGCGACGCCTCCAGCACCAGCTTCGTCTTCAGAGTCGCTCAATTCATTATCGGGAGCAATTCGCTTATCCTTTAAAAAATATTCCAACTTTTAATAAAAACTTTTTTTAAATATATTGATTAATTATTTATAAATAATACCTTTTCACTTTGCGGCAACCTATCGTCTTTATCGACTTTATCTTCATCGTCCGATTCATCGTTGACGGCATCTTCGGGTATCACCTGCACCTGAACGCCGGGAGCGTGCGGCAGCATTCTCAGATTTTCAAACAGTCTAGTTTTTATCTTCTCTAAGTATTCAGGAGTGTTCTGATTCGACATGTTACTAGGGCTGATGTGCAGTTTGAAGTCTGGACCAAAGTATTCAAAGTAATCGTTGTAGGGCAGTTCGTTTGCAATCTCGCAACCGAGAGCAACTGAAGTCTCATAAGTCCAGCACCGTGAAACGTTTCTGATTGTGTAGCCGCCTCCTCCAACCAGCAAAAACGGCAGACCGAACTTCTTTACCAGCTCGACGCATCGCCCATGTCCTTTGACGGTTAAATTGAAACATCCAAGTCGATCGCCTAAAAACAAAACAATTTTATAACTGAAAGACTCAAAAAGAAAATGAATTAAATTATAAATCAATACCAGTTAAAGAATCAGCTCCGCATTGCAAGACAACAGCAGACGGCTGGAACGTTTCCATGACTTTCGAGATTATCGGAACGAATATAGACTCGTAAGACTCGTCGTCCATGCCATCGCGAAGAGGAATGTTAACAGCATAATATTTGCCTTTTCCTGCTCCAATATCTCGCAAATCACCTATTTAGCAAATAAAAAAAAGTATGAATTTGTATTAAATAATATAATATAAAAAGGTAAAAAAATCTATATATACCAGTTCCGGGGAAGTATTCTCCATATTTGTGGAAAGAAACTGTCATCACACGATCTGTGGTGTAAAACGCTTCTTCTACTCCGTCACCATGATGAACGTCGATGTCAATGTACAATACGCGTTGGTGATATTTCAACAGCTCAAGAATACCGAGCACGATGTCGTTGACGTAGCAGAAACCAGAAGCTTCGGATTTCTTAGCGTGATGCAATCCACCGCCCCAATTTATGCAGATTTCTGATGCCTAAAATATGACAATTATATTAGTCAACGTTTTCTAAGAACTGGAATGACAATAATTGTATATTTAATTTAGAACAATGTGTATGACAAAAAATTATTCTTTGAAAATAATTGCATAATACTTATTGATAAAAATATTGTAATTTTATTTAGTATAGTACTTTAGCAATATATTGCAATAAAAATTGTTAACTATTTCTTGACTCTTATTTGAAGCAGGTAAGAATTAAAAGTAAATCTATAAATATTTATTTCATCGCAACATTTTTTAATGAACTTTGGTAGTTACGACAGATGTTAATCACAGAGGAAATAGTTGTATATATTTCTTGATATTTTCGATTAACTGTGATAAGAATAACTATCAAATTTGAATTAAAAAATGTAATTTTAAAAAAAAGTGAAATTGCTAATAAATTTAACCCTTTGACTACTAATCAACGATATATCGTTGTTCGTCATTGTATAAAATAAATGCTAAAAAATATCGTTATTGACATAATGATACTCAAAAAGGTAGATTAATTTGTGAACTTGTTACTCTATTAATATGACAATGGTATCAAGTTTTTGAATGAATTTATGAACTATAATAACATAGGAAAAACCAATGAATGTGTGAGAATTTTTAAAAACATCGTAGCAGCCAAAGGGTTTTGATTAAAGCTTACCTGTTTGTTGAGTTTAACCGCTGCAGCCACAGAACCACCAGCAGAAAGCTGACAAAACTCATATAGACCGTCAAAGACTGGGCAATCCTCACCGACGTTAACTGAATTAAAAAAAAAACAATTAAACACAATTAAAAAACGAAATACCGTTAACAATAATGCGAAACTAACAGCGCTGCATCTGCTTATTGTACTCCGACATGTTATCCGGTCTAATGGATCTCAAAAACCGTATATAATCGTCGGAATGGAATTTGGTCATCTCGTCGGCGGTCGCCTTGTGTGGACGCTGAAATTGAGATGTTTTCATTAAGAAAATGATGATAGTAGACTTGAAAAAATCTACATAGACAATACTTACATATATCTCCATTTTTCTATACAATCCATAATTCAAAAGTAAATTATGAGTCATGCGAATACGGTGCGGTTTCATGGGATGACCTTGCCCATAATAATAGTTCCCGATGTCGCCTGAAAAGATAAAGTTAAAAATGTAAAACCGAATCAGGGTTGGAGCCATGAGATTATGGAGATTTACTAAGATAATTATCTATCGTCGGCGATTATATTTTTTACTTCTTGTTTTTGCTTATTTTTAGGAACAAAGGGCAAAGATCAAGACATTTCACAAATCTGGCAAAACATTGAGATATTAAAATTCTAAGAAAATAGTAATTGTGTGTAGATATGCTAATATTTTTATTGCTAGTTACATTCAATTTTATACACTTAACAGTAATTACTCAAGTTTCATTTTGAGATAAATATATAAAGAAATTTTGAAACATTTCATAGTTCTACAGTCCTTTTGTACCACAGGTACATAAATGTGTATTTTTTTATTATATTTTCTGGACTTTTTAAATTATTTGCAATCTGTTATATAAACCGTTCTTTTTAAAGTGGTATAAGTTCATTTTTGGAGAAAAAATGAGTTAATGGTAATTTCAGTTAGATAATAATATCCTTTTTATATTTATAATCGCAATCAATGTTACACAATATCCACATAAATGAATCAAAAAAAGTTGAATGTTTTTTGTTGGAAGTGAAATAAGTCTATTCGTAATAATCATAATTGATCAGTTTACTACCTTTCATAACTCATTTTCACCATAATTACTTCACTATGCTAAGTATAAAGGAGAAATAAGATTGAAATATGAACGAAGTTTGTTAATATTAGTTAATAAACTCGATTATTTGTTTTGTTACATGTCTTCATTTTAATTATTATTTTTTAGATTAAAAATAATTTAGAAAAACCAACTTCAAATAAAATATAAATTAAAAATTGCTAGTTCATTTTTTTAATAATCTCTTATTATTGAAAGTGGTATAAGTCCATTTGAAGCTAAATACTCGTTTATTTCTTTTAGCATTTTTATTAACCGCTTCCCGGGCGCTCACACATATGTGGGGGACAGCCTATACATGGTAAAAATACGAATCTATAATATATAATAATATAATTTTCATTATTTTGGGTATTCCTTTAAGAACAGCGTTTCTCAACCTGGGATCTGCATAAAATAAACGAATATTTATATTTTAAATCATAAAATATTAATTTTTTTACTTTGATAACTTTCAAGAGTTAATTTTTTTAGTTCATGTGATTATATACTTTAATTTAAAACAATAAAAGAAATCGTTTTTTGAAACGCATACCGTTGAAGAAAACAACCCTTTATGGATGGGTCCTGCACACGTACAGGATTTTCGATTTTCAATGATTATGTATTAATCATTATTCTTAATCATTATTTCTATTGTTAAATTTTATTTTTTTATTATAAAAAACGCGTTGCCGAATAAATGTTATTAAAAAAAGGTTACTTTTTATTTTAGTTGTTGAATATACTATTTACCAAAAAAAAGAGAAGAAAATAATATCGGTTTTTTGAACAACTTTTGAAAAATATTTCAGGCATGAAGGGGTTAATTATAATTGCATGATAAAATCTGACATGTTTATAGTTGTAAGAAGAATTACCTGAATTGATTGTTTGCCAATACTTTTAGGTTGATTCAAATGCAAACCCTTAAATATCTCAATGTATGAATAAATGGACTTATACCACTTTCAAAAACAAACGGCTCATATATTGATTTCCAATCTGAGTTTTGAATAAATTTATTTTATTCTGTTAATTAAATAATAATTTCCAAGGAGGTGTTTGTGAAGATAATTCGTTTCATGGAGAGAAACTGTTAGGTTGCAGTTGAGATTAATTTAAGGAAATATATTCTAAAAGTTTGATAAATTTATTTGGACTACTGCCGTATTTCCTAATATAAGTTAATTAGACATGACATTATGAGAAAAATTGAGTCAATAGGCAAAAACAAACAATTTATTTTACTAAATATACTGATTTTAAAAGACTTTACTTAACTCTTATAACACTTATATTCTTAGATGAAATTTTAACAATTACGGATGTTGTATGTTATATCTTGCAAATAGTCTTATTCAAAATGATCGAAAGGAAAGGATAAAATTATAAAATAATTCATAAAGGATTGAATTGTGATAATCTAGAACTGTGGGTTTGATTCCTGCAGTGGAATCGATTTTTATTTATGAAAAAAACACTATAAAAAAACAGCTTATATTGCACAATGACATCCAGTAATTAGAAGCTATAATAGTTTATAATTATTAAAATAATTATTAAAATAATGTCCCAGACTTTGTATTTCGTATTGTCACAATGCTTACTCTCATAAGTGCCAATTATTGTTACCCCCGTTGTAACGCATTGGGCTGACGCCTGTGATATTAAAAAAGGATTCTAAGAATTTGATATCAATGCAAGGAAAGGCATTTTGATTAAATTGTTTACTTTAATTTTAGCATTTCGGAAAAGTTTTATTTCGAATTCCTAAGTTATGGTTATTTTCAGGATCCGTTAATTGTTTTTGTTCTTATTTCTCAGTGAATAATAATTTATTTATACTACATATATTTATTTTTATACAAAATAGATTTTTGGCAAGTCCAAGGCTTTATACTAAGTAGATCCTTTTTAAAAAAAATATATTTGAGTTAAATTAATTACATCACTTTGATATGTTCTACTGATCTAGTAACAATGAGATTGACTACTGTAGTTAGAGCATGTACATGTGTTAGAGCATGTACATGTGTAAAGTATTTTTTTTTTTCGAAAAATTAAAATCTCAAAATTTTCAGATTTCAGATTTTTTTTACAAATTTTAATAGCCTTAATTAAAACTCGATCATTAGAATTTGGCCCACGTCTTCATTGCGTTTTTGAATTAGTGTTGGGTTTTTCATTTCTGCGAGAATTCGCTTTGTTCTTGATTTTAGTCCTCGTTAGTTTGAGCCAAATTAATTTTCCTAGCCAATTGCAAGTTTTAAATTAAAAAAAAATATATACCGACGACGTAAATAGGAAAAATGCTTCATATGTAAAATTAATACAAAGCCAATAAATTTATTAATTAAAATTATCATAGAAATTAACGTCATGTTATAATGCGAAAAACAAAAAAAATGCAATTTCTCAGTGCGCAAAAACAACTACATCAGCAAGTTCGATTAATTGTTGATAAAGAAGTGCAATGAATCAGTCGGCGCACGTTTTGCTACCGTCTAGCCGACAAATCGTCGGTCGACTTCGCCGCGTGCGCTGCCGACGCCACCGTAAGTGGTTCGACACCCGCGAACGACGAGCGCCGTCAATCGTATTAAAGGCTATACATACATTTTTCATCACGTTTAGACGCAAATTAGCAATGGAAAATATATAACGCGACATAATCGTATGCGTGGATAGCAAAAATGTTGCACAAATGAATTCGAAATCTTGGCGCACGATATCCAAAAATGGTTTTGAACCCCTGGCGCGGCGCGCGATCGGCGCGGCTACAGGCGCTCTCCAGTCGTTCGAAGAGAAGTCGCCTTCGGAGCCTCGAATCGGTTCGAACCGTTTCGCGGGCCCCGCCGGCTTCGTACAAATACGAGCGAACGGGCGCAGCGCCCCCCGGCAAAATAGAGCCTGAAAACGCGCCGCAAAGAGGTTTCGTCGAAAAAGCGAAGACCGGGGTCGGCACGTCAGAAAAAATTCGCGACGCTTTGTTATCAAAAAAAATGAAAAGTGCCAATCAACTCACTGTCGTAATAGTAGCAGACGCGCTTCTTGCTATGCGGCTGCATTGCCATGTTTATGCGCTGTCTGGAGCGCCGTTCGCCGCAAACCCCGTCCTACCTTCGAGGCCGCCGACACCGCACTGTCGCCACCGGCGTGCGCGTACGAGCAACTCGCAGTAACGAGCAATGTTGCCAACAAAAGTGTATCGAAATAAAAATATCTAGTCATACTGAATAAAATTTGGCAATGGCACTATTCTTATAAACATATAAAAAATATATTTTGGAAAAACTATTTAATTAATTATTTTCATGAATATTTCTTACGATTCGGTGATAAAAGCTCATTAGAAGAGCGCACATAATAAAAGTGCAAATTTTTTTTTATCAAAATCAGATTTTTATGCCTAACAATTAATTTTACTCTATATTTAATAATTTATGTTTTAAACACTATGTTTACTTATTTTCGTCCAAAAGTTTTCTGTTCTACACTACACAATCACTAATACAAATGAGTTCTAGCAATGACAACTAGACCAGTTCGGAGAGCTTATTTCAGCCGTCTTTTTAAAGTTCTCCACATTGAGGAGTTTGCGGCCTCGATGTTGACCTGCTGTTGCAGCATCTTTTAATTTTCAGCAACGAAACGTTTTATAGCACTGGCGACGTCTTCGATACCTAGGTCACGATGTATGTCTCCATCACAAACATTCACAATGTTTCGTAAACTTTATTTTGAATTTTTTTTATAAATCTAATGTGGCACTGTTTACCTTATCTTCAGAGTTGTATGCCGTAGACCAAAACTGGTTTTAAGATTTAATTGTATATCTTAATTTTGTTGTATATTGATAGCTTAGAATTTTTTCCCTTAAGCCAATATAACTTTATATATTTTATTTCAAATTCTTCTTTTTTCTTTTTTATATGTTCTTTCCACCGCAATTTGCTGTCCAAGGTCATGATAATGTATTTAGCTGAATTTCCAAATGGGATAGTGTTGCTTTTTATGAAAATTTGCAATTGATTAGCTATATTTTTATCAGAGGAGTTGCTATGTACCTACCGATTTTAATTCATGCCACTTTATATTAATCCGTAAGATAAAAAAAGGTAAAAAAAATAGCTCTGTGATAAGCATAATAATCAGTAATTTTGACCTCTTAGAAACGATAAAAATTGAAAAAAAAACAAACAATTCCAGGTAGATTTTTAGATTTAAAATTTCAATAGGTAGCTATGAGATTAAAATATTAGCCTACTGGAACTCCATAAGATTTCAATAATAAATCGAGCCATCAAAAATTCAAAACCTTCTAGTTTTAAGTGTCTTGTGAATTAATGTGAACCATTGGTCAATTTAAAATATAAATAATTGTAACGTAAAGCTGAGATTATTCTTGCTTTATTTACAAACGTATTAAAGATACATGGCCCACTAAATTTTTAGAGAAAATCCCACATAGATAATAAATCTTAAAATGAAAGCTACTAGAGATTAATTATATCAACTAAATATTTAAAATAAATTACAAATTGACAAAAATACCTATAGCATTATATGATTTCATGGTTTAAGTATATACAATTATGATAATTTACATTCGTTAATATCAAATAAAATGGTAGACCCGTCTAAATAATTCGGTAAAAATAGCGACAAAGGCTATATGGTATAATCGCAACTCGATATTTCATCGAAATTCAATATGAAAAATATTTTAACTTTGAGTTTTGCTTGTATTAAAAAAAAAATAGTTTATTAAAACAATATAATGACATTTATTGACACGGCGACGGGATGATGACGGGTGACAATTAGACACAGATTGAACCGCTGCAGTAGTATTTTATTGTGAAATGAAGTTGCTTACATGGTTATTTATACAATTACGGGGCACGAGCTCATGACGCGCGCGAACGGGCCGAGGGTTGCCAGGGGAGAGATAAATCCATCACGCCAGTGTCACCAGAGTGCCGCCAAGTTTTGTCCATTATGAAATATATATATATATATATATATATATATATATATATATATATATATATATATATATATATATATATATATATATATATATATATATATATATATATATATATATATATATATATATATATATATATATAAACAGAACCCACAACATTATTTTAAGTTAATGAAATAGTAAAGATATATAAAAATGTAAAAAACCATAAATTTTATATATCGACAAAATAAACTGTTTTAGTTATTAAGATATCGTAGTATTTTTAAAAACTAATATGAAATATAGACTGATAATAATTTATAAATTAGGAAATTTATACCGCTTTTTATAATTATATTATTGAAAATAAATGTATATTTATTTGTCCCCCTATCGTCGAGCGTTAAAATTACATAACTGACACTTCTTCCTTTTCTTTTATCTGACACGGTTTTGGCCATCGTTGATAAGAAACAAAATGGCTATGCGGCATGAAGATCCAGATATTCACATGGAAGCTCATCCGTATGACTTTGACACCGCAGTTATGCGTCATGGACAAGGTAGTAGGACAAACCCTTTGTCGTACGCCATTATCAAATGTCAAAAATGCTTTTGCGAGGTTAACTAAAAAGTAATATTGATTATTGCATGTTTGACATTTGGTATCAACTGGCTGTTTATCTTCAATATTGCTCTTCTCAAGAATATTCACTGATAAGTATACATCAATACTCATTCAGTTGTCGAATATGATTACTATCACTCATTTTTTTTAGTCAAACATAAATCAATAATTAATTGTTGGTACGTTTTAAATATTCATGATTTACCTTGATAAATTGCTTCAATTTTCTTATATGTTTTTAGTGTAATTTTGTACATATTGCAAAACATTTTAAATGAAACGTGTTCTTTTATGTTATTTTGTACTATAAAATGCAATTTAGAAACAATTTTACGACTGTTAAATAAAACTGTACAACAATTTTACACTTTTAGACACAAAAAACTAAACTCAATTTATGTGTGAACTTACACAATGAACCAATTATTTTTTCTCTATTCTATATAAAGTATCTAATGTACTCTTATTGTGTATTTTCGATATCTAATTCATGTCTGAATTCAAAGAGATGGTTTATTTACCAGTCGATGTCAAAGTTGATTGATTGTATTTTAGCTGCATTTTTATGAGGCGATTTTTTTAGATCAGTGTTTTAGTATTAAATTCCGTTACTAAGCGACTTTTTTACTGTCACAGCTGCACTTACATTAATCTAATATGTCTTAGTAACCTTTTTGTATTAGCTAATAGTGTATTTTTATAATATAATGTGTAATGTTTGCATGTGCACTATTTTTTCGTGATTCAATAGCTTTATTCTCTTTATTGTAAAAATTCCTTCATACATGGTTTGAGTATGTTATAGACTTATTTGTAATTTTGCGGAATAAATTTTGTTAGACATTGTAATGTACCAAATACCTCTTATATCTCACTTATTTTTATCTTTTCACATAATATTTTTCATGGCTAAGTAGAAAAATCGATGCTTACATTATTATTAGGTATCTTTTTAATGGTGTTCTATGACTATATGTAAAATAACTGCAAATTTTATCTCTATCTATTGTGACTATAAATTGAAAACAATATTCATGATATTCTAATGACCTTATTTATATTTCCAGGTGATCCGAAGGCAACGGAAGAGGAAAGAGAACAAGTGATAAATTTTTTTCAAAACACGTTACCTGGTTTGGTGTTCCATCCTGTCGAGTACGTAAAAGTCTTGTGCCAATTAGGCTATGAACCGATTCCGCCCAGGTTGGGTAGAAGTTTGTTCGGAAGGCCAAGATATATGCTCGCCAATGTGTTCCAATACATAAAACACATCAAAAAGACTGATGGGTTTTTTGGATGTTTCAAGGGTTTTCTTCCAACCTTGCTGGGTAACCTCACATCGGCAATACTGTCTCCCAAAGTGTTCAGAGCGCTTAAGATTTCTTACAGCGACACCGACGATCCTCCCAATATAATAAACGACGATGAACCCAAAAAGGAGGAATATTTCAAATACGCCAAAAGGGAAGTCACCCTTAACGGAATTTCTCTCGTTATATCTTATCCATTTAGAGTCGTAACTATTAGAATGATGGCATCGTTCGTCGGAAGAGAAGAAGGTTACCAATCAATGCTTCAAACCATACGATCCATCTATAAAGAGAGCGGAATCACTGGGTTCTACAACGGAATCGTTCCTAGATTGATAGGAGACTTGTCGTGCATCGGAGCCTCTATCTTCTTCGCTTACTTCGTTAACAAATATATAGTCAAGACGAAGGAGTGCAGAAGTTTGACTTTCCCCACATGCATGTTTTTGACGAATTCAATGACTTATCCGTTTGTCGTGGTGTCCACGTGCATGGCTGTGAGCGGCAGCAGTTTAGCGGCAGGAAATCCCCCACGTATGGCTATCTATCAGTGGTGGGGATCTTGCTATGTTGATTTGCTAAAGCATAAACAACACAAACGAGGAAATTCGTTACTTTTCCGATATTTACCTTAAAAATTCAAATTCAATATAACTGATATGAAAAAGCTTACATTTTAGATCTAGCTTTTTATGTTATAGTTTTTATTGTTCTTCTCGTTATTAGAAACTATTAGACGCGGATTAAAATTATCTATTAGAAAATTGTATAGACGAAATTAAAAACTATAACATAAAATCGTGTATGCATTGACAAATATTACTCCAATGTAATGTGTTCAAAGAACTTTAATATTTACGTTTTAAAGTAATGAAAGAAATACCACGACCAACTTACTCGTACACACATGTAATAAGTCAATTGGTGAAAGTTTATTTTAGTATTTATATTTTTTTAAATTAAAATACCTTTGTTGTCATGTATTATAACTTATAAATTGTATTTTCCATGCAAGTACAACTCTAAATTCAGACATATACGTATACACACTGGCGGCCAATGAAACATTATATCCCAGTCGCACAATCGCAAAAACACCGTGCGCGCATGTGACAGTGCAAGAGGGCCAGGACTCCTGGCCCTCCGCTTTGACTTAATATCTAACGCACACATCAGCATGATGTTTTTACGATTGTGCGTCTTAAAAAATACAATGTTTCACCGGCCAGCAGTACGTATACATATATATTATGTAAAGAATTTTGAAATAAATTAAGATTTACATAAAAAATGTTATTGCTTAATAATGTATTATTTAAAGCATAATTCCTATAATATATTTTTTATTATGTACATATGTACAAATTCATATGATGCATATATGAGATGAGAGCACATTTCGCCTGTCATTTTCTTGCATTTATTTTTCATAATAATGTTTATTGAAATGTACAAAATAAATAAATTACCAAAATTAGTAAAAATATATCTTTTCATTTAATGTATGATTGTTCTATTTATAAGATTTTAAATTGTATTATAAACTAATGACATGCATGAAATGGTATTTAAAAAATCTATGAATAGCTTCGTACCAAGGAATAGGATATTTTAATAAATTTAAATATGTTAAAAATTGAGAAAACGCACACTGAGAATGTTAGTAAAAATTTGCTATCTTAAAAAGTATTAAATTGTCCAACCCACTGAATATTAAATTTCTTAGTTGTTTTACCTAACCTAATTACATACTAAGCTTATGATTTAATAACATAAATAAAAGTCGTTTGCAAATATAATTTTACATGTAGTATATTTCTAAATTATAACTTAAGATAGCCTAATAAATTAAAGCGTTTTGTTTCTATCTACCAGTTAAAAATTACTCTCGCCGAATTCTCTTATCATTTATAATTTAACATGTGTTATTAAACTAATTATAACGTACAATAAATACTACTGCAGCGGCTCAATTTTTATATAATTTCAAGTCTTCACCAGCCGTCCGCCAAACTACAATAACATTTATATATCAGTCACCCCTTCCACCCTCACACTCAAATACATAAAAAAAAAAATATTAGCTTTATTACACACATCCGCAGAAGTCAGTTACTTTTCCTATTATTATTTAATTAAAGAAAACATTAGCTAATTTGGTCTCGTAGCAATAATTTATTAAGTAGTCTACTTTTAACAGGCCTTTTTCATGAAAAAAATACAATTACTCACACAGATTCAAAACACATAAACATCGTAAAACTACTCTTACGGCCAAGATACTTAAATCAAACCAATCGCTAGTTTCCTAGTCGTTCTTATATCATTGGCGTTCAACCGTTACGGACGCGGAACATGGCTGCATATTGGAAAATACGTAGAAAGATAGAAAAATAATTCAAATTTGGTCCTTCAAGCTCAAATAGACACCCTTCGCGCAAGGGTCAGAATCGAACGCAAATGAAGAAAACCCCTACTATTCCTCGAGTGGATATATTAAACACTGACAATTAATCAATTACATTTCATTGAGAAAATGCAGATACTTAGTTGATTCCATTGAAAAAATGCTGAGATCTAATAAAACACGCAGCGCGTAAATTTTTAGTGATAAGCTATTTAAGAAAATAATACAACCCAATTATTTGCGATGCTCTAAAATGCAATTTTTTATAAATTAAAAAATATCCTGCGTGTGGTTAAAATAAATATAAAAATATCGAAACAGCCTTGATTTACGAGTTTAATTTATTCCATGACGGAGCTCGTAACTATTATTCGTATAGATGTTTATAGATACCTATTTAAATGAAATAATAAAATACAAATTCATATAAAATAATAATATAATAAAATGACATGTTTACATCACAGAAAAATAAATGTAATTGATGAAAGGCTCGTATTTTTCGGGTCAGTATTATAACATGGTTTTGGTCAGAATTTATATTAAATAGTCAGAATACATCGGTTAGAATAAATATTAAATGGTCAGAATAAATATTAGATTGTCATAATTTATATTAATTGGTCAGAATTGAAATCAGATCGGTCAGAATTAATATTAAGTAGTAAGATTTAAGTTGACACATGGTCAGAATAGATTTTTTCAGTTGGCAATAGTGTTATCGCTTAAGATTGGTACAACTGTTCGACGGCGTATGTCGTTTTCATCTTGACAGTTCTGACGCGCCAACGCTGAAACAACAGCTCTTGTCAACACCAACTATTAGACCTTCGCTACGACCATCATTATGGTGAATGATAATCAAAATATAACAAAATTTATTTTATAACATGGTTTTTATTTATTAATAATTACAAATTTATATAGGAAAAAGGAAGCGTCTCGCTACCGCTCGCGCCGACTTTTTCTGTAGAACCAAACAACCTAACCTTTTTTTAATAATATTGTATTGATTTGTTCTCATTTCGGTATATCTTGTAATTGTCCAGCATCATCCAATCTATGACTAACTGTTCAAAAAGCGAAGATGCATATGTGAGTACCACAATTGGAATTTGATTATAAAATAGGTTAACTTCAAGTTTCCTGCGTAAATATGTGATTATGGTAGCAAGTTACTTTATTGTGACCATGTGTTATTTTATTCTGACTATACTATTTTTGTTCTGACTGTATACTATTGTAGCGCATGTGGTTTTTGAGGGATATTTAATTAAACGACCTTTTTTAGAGAGCTGGCGGGGACGCGGTGTGCTAGACCTTAGTCATGGCGAGAGAGAGAGAGAGAGAGAGAGAGAATGTATGTATTGCCAGTTGTTAAGAACCACCCGCTTCACAAGCTGAGCGGTGGTGTGGTAGCACTGGGAACTGTCAGAACGCCGCCACACTATTTTTATTCTGACCGTTTATTATTTTTATTCTGACCGTTTATTAATTTTATTCTGGTCATTTGGTATCTATTCTGACCATTTTGCTAATAAAATTCTGACCGAAAATTCATTTTTATTCTGACCAAAATTTGATTTAAATTCTGACTATTTAATTACAAGTCTTGATGAAATATATATTTAAGCAAATGTTAAAGATATACAATATATTCTTTGTTAAAATTATATAATTAATATACATATAAGATATTTTTGTAATAAAAAACGTAACGTTCATTATTTGTTCTTGTTTTTATATAACTGTATAACACTTTCAACTGCTATGTTCTATATGGATAATTTATATTTGGTTTGATGTTGATCGGATTAGCCATTCATTGATTTTTCAAGATGTGTGGTGCTGATAATAAATGTAATATAAGGTGACTAGATGTCCTATTTGTAGAGGATTTTCTTCATCAAAAATTTTGCCTTTCTTGAACAAAAATGCCCGAGGTGGTCTTTTTTTAGCTCTCGTGGTAGTTTTCTCACCTCAAACCAAAAATTCTGAGATGGCCATTGAAAAAAAAATAGAAATATCCATAATTACCTTTTCTTTGCTTCTGCAGTAATTTATCCTCCTTAAGTAAAATAATATTCAGATAACATTTTTATTTTCTTCTCTTAATATTTTCAAAATCTGGTCACCTTTCATAATATATAATTCATTATTTATATAAATTAAATATTTCACATTAAAGCAGAACATATAAATTAGTAAAGAGTTAAATTTTAGCATTAAAATTTTACTAAACTATAATTTTTTTCACATATTTGCAATAAATCAATACATTACATGAATATGAATTTCATAGTTAATAAATACAGCGTTAGGACCTACATGCGGTAATTTTGGCATTGGTATCCCTGGTGACTCGGCGCATCGCCACCCATTGGTCTTTCCGGTCCAACCGTCGCTGCTGGCAGGTGTGTCTCGCGGAACAGTCCCTCCCGACGAAGTCTTATAATAATTTACTGTGCCTATTACGTGCCACTCCTTGTGGCGTGATAGTCGAAGCGATCCAAACGACATCGCCATTTAATTTTCTGCATTTTTCAGATATAACATCTCCGGCCGACCAACACCAGGACCGATTGCATCTTTGAATATCATCGTCATCAAGCTCAATCGACCTTCTATACACAATGTAAGTCCATTATTTTACCGTTCTCCATCGTCCGAGTCTAGTCTTTTTCTCATCTGATCGATTTTTACTGCGTCCCAGCCGCCGTTCATGTGAACGGCCATTTTGTTTCCCCTCTGAAAATTATTGATTACGTCACTGCTCGCGTGCGCGATTCGTTCGAAAAATTATGATTCTAATGCGAAATAAGCCGTTTTGCCTATACATCTGAACCAAACCGGAGGTCTTACGATGATCCTGAACATAACCTGCAAAAAGCACGTGTATCAAGTTTGTACTCTTGTCATGGCGCGTGTTGTCTAATTTTTGTGAATTATAAGCTAAATCCAACTGATATTTCGCATGGTGTCATGTTCGGTCGCCATTTTGTAATTATTGTTCCATGCGTAGGTAATAGAAAATATTAAAATTTAGATTGATCCTTCTGTAACGACACGTTGCATCGCTTCTCAGATGTGACGTGTACGAAAACGAAGGTAAATTATTTAAAATCAACGTGGAATAAGTCGAATCGATCGATTTGAACAAAGTCTCGTTGATTTTTACATTTATTAATATAAAGATCACACGGAGTTACGTATTGGTTGGCGATATAAATCGAGATCGATAGTTTTATTTCCTCATCGATTGAATGAAATTTTGACTGAATAAAAGTACTACTTAATAAATTGGCACACAAATTTTCTTATGATTTCACATTACATGCTTCTAGAATTGTTCGGTTTAATGGTTTCATTAAAAACACTCCAGCAATAGTGTTTAAAACTAGTCGATTAGCTTTATAATACTAACGTTTAATTTTAATAGCACTAGAAGATTAGTTTTGTCTTAAAGGATTTAGCTTCAATTTACAATCATTGATTATGCATTTCCATGACAGTCTTGCTTATTTTGACCCAAGTAGTCGAAAAAATCATTTACATATAAAACAAAGTGTCTGGATCAGTTTTCCACTCATATTAGATTGTCACCAATTTTTAATTCTACGTTTAAGAAGTCAATGCCATTGATAACGAATTAGAATTACTGTTACAAATAAACTTAGGGTCCATGCTTAACTTTGGTTAATTGCTCTAAAACCTGTTGGAAAAAGAGCACATCTCCGTGGATTTCTTGCAGTAATTTAAATGTAAAGTTTCTTTCACTTAACCCCTTCCCGGTTATGCCCAAGTTAATTCGGAAATTTGTATTGTGAATTCTTATCTCAAGCGTCAGCCTTTTTTTTTTGTTAAATTAGATTTGTATGAATATTTTTAAATGTCTTACAATAGGTGGGTCCATGCAATTAGTTTTTGTCATTTTTAAAAAGTACTGTGACCGGCAAGGGGTTAAATATATGCTGTTATAATAATATAAATGGGTATATGCTGTTTTTCCTTATTATATAACAAATGAGTTGATACAGTATAAGTGGCTGTCGGTTTCCATTCAAAATACATAGTTTTAGGCATCATTATGTTCATTTATTTGAAAAAATGTTTTTTTCATAATTAGGATCAAATTAATAAGAACAAAATGGCGAGTAGCTGACGTGATTAAATGTTGTAATACATTAACACAACAACCGGCAAGAGTGTTTTCAACAGTCTATGACGAAAATGATGAGTTAGAATGGTGCGTAATCTCGATATTATTTTAACCCGTCATCATAGTTACTAGATATTTTGTGTTGATCCTTATTTACCAACTCTGTCTTGCTTTATTTACTCGTTACGGTCGATCGATGAAACAGATTTTTTTATTATTCGTTTTCTCCGACAGGAAAGACAACAGTAGTCGTTTCGGTTCCAAATCGGGAGGAGGAATGAAGCCTTACCAAAGATCGAGCAGTAGGCCAGATTCCAAGTTCCCCAGGTCCTCGTCTTCCTCCAATGGAGGATTCGGCGGCTACAAGTCTTCAATGAAGTTTAAAGATGAATTAGGATCAGCTCTGCGGGCTCCAGAATGGAGCCAAAGCGATCTCCAACCTTTCCAAAAGAACTTTTACGATCCTCATCCGTCGAACACGAATCGTCACCCTCGTGATGTAGAACAATACAGGGAATCGCATAAGATAACAGTAGGCGGACCGAATGTCCCGAATCCGATTCAAGCTTTCGAAGAAGCTAAATTCCCAGACTACGTCATGGGCGACATCAGAGCTCAAGGATACGATGAACCTACACCTATTCAAGCGCAAGCTTGGCCAATCGCCATGTCCGGTAACAATCTCGTCGGCATCGCTCAAACTGGCTCCGGTAAAACTTTAGGATACATTTTGCCAGCCATCGTTCACATCAACCACCAGCCTCCCGGACACCAAAAAGGACCCGTAGCGCTCGTCTTGGCGCCGACTCGCGAACTGGCTCAGCAAATCCAGAAAGTATCTTCAGATTTCGGCGGAAGATCTTACGTGCGCAATGCTTGCGTTTTCGGCGGAGCGCCCAAACACAAGCAAGCGCAAGAGTTACGTCACGGTGTTGAAATTTTAATTGCAACACCCGGGCGTCTCATTGACTTCTTGGAACGCGGAACCGTTAGTTTGAGCAGATGCACATATTTGGTTTTGGACGAAGCCGATCGCATGTTAGACATGGGTTTCGAGCCCCAAATCCGAAAGATCATCAGCCAAATTCGTCCAGACAGACAAGTGCTCATGTGGTCCGCCACTTGGCCTAAAGAAGTACGCAAGCTCGCCGAAGATTTCTTGGGCGATTACATGCAAATCAACATTGGCTCTCTTGAACTCTCCGCTAACCACAACATCCGTCAGATCGTCGACGTTTGCCAGGAACACGAGAAAGAAGACAAGTACGTATTCTTAATTGATCTTTTTTTAATCCAACTTAACTTTTAAATGATGAATATTCTACTAATGATAGCATTTGATTAAAACCCAAATTTCCTCTAAGAAGATCTGATTTTGCCACTAAATATATATCTAAATCTATTTTCAAGTTCGATTTCTAATTATCTTTACGCGTTTACAGACTAAACGATCTACTTCAAGAAATTGGCAACGTTCAAGAGCTCGGTGCTAAAACCATCATATTCGTCGAAACCAAACGCAAAGTAGAGAACATCACGCGAGTTATCAAACGCTTGGGATTCGCCGCCGTGTGCATGCACGGTGACAAGTCCCAAGACCAGAGAGACTTCGTTCTAAATCAATTCCGCAACGGTAGATGTAACATTCTAGTTGCGACAGACGTAGCGGCGCGCGGATTAGGTACGTACCGAAACGCGCCACACAATGCGTTTTATGTATTCTTAAATATAAAACTGCTTTGAAAACCTATTTGATGCTTAATATGAGTTTTCATCGATGTTTCAGAGGCACTTGCCGGATGAGTATTGTGTTCTACAATGGTGGTTGTTCACCGGATCTAGTTGAAATATGCAACAAACTGACTGCTTGATCAAAAGTGCAAGCCGTCACATGTGGCAAAGCTAGAATGAGAATGCAATAACTCGTCATGTGCCTCTACACTGC
Source organism: Plectrocnemia conspersa (assembly GCF_051122295.1). NCBI lineage: Eukaryota > Metazoa > Arthropoda > Insecta > Trichoptera > Polycentropodidae > Plectrocnemia > Plectrocnemia conspersa. The sequence goes on along the minus strand of NW_028277174.1, from coordinate 7,399,598 downwards.
CTTTCACTGACTGAATCGAGGCCGAACTAAATCAAAACATCAGTAACACCTAATGATGGAATAATGAAGATGCGCATACATTTAACGCAAACAGTTTATGTGCATCCTCCTGATACCCGGAAGCATTGTCACGGACCGAGCTCAAAAGAGATCAAAACTGTCTGTGAGAAATGCTCGATTATCAGTTCCGGATGGGTTTTCTGATGGATGTTTCGGCTGATTGGAATTGAAACCTGCATTGGACGATTGTCAAGTGCTTTTGTGGGTTTTACCTTCCTGGTTCAGTGATTGCTATGAGGTAGTGTGAATGAAATATTATTTTTATTAAAACTATTCGAGTCGGCTGCTAATTTTATTTAACTTATAAATACGGTTATGGATAGTAAACTCGTTTGCAGTAAAAGTTTCATTTTAAGCATCTCAAACAATTGATTACGACGCGATCATTTTGTCGTTTGCTTTATGGCTCGTTTCGTTTGCAGATGTTGACGGTATTAAATATGTGATAAACTTTGACTACCCCAATTCGTCAGAGGACTACATTCATAGAATAGGGCGAACAGGTCGTTGCAAAACCAAGGGCACATCTTACGCTTTCTTCACACCCTCCAACAGCAGACAAGCTCGCGACTTAGTATCAGTCCTTCAAGAAGCGAACCAGGTGAGATTTATATTTTTTTTATGTTTGACCGATCCTCTCAACTTTGGCATGCACCTGTCCTTCAATGACGGGCCATGAATGCGTTTGGGAGGTAAATTAACCATACAATGGTGGACTGAAATGCCTTCGGTGTCCACACCTTCAATGTCTGGATCCCATCCTCAGAAGTTTCAACATTTTATATATATTATGATATTATTGTGTTCAATAGTTTTTATATATTATTAATGTTTTATATCGTTTTAATTATAGGAGATAAATCCAGCTCTCCAAGAGATGGCCCACAGATCTGGCGGTTACGGCGGTGGTAACAATTGGGGTCGTTCCCGTTTCGGAGGAGGCGGTGGCGGCGGCGGATCGTTCAAACGTAGCTCAAACTTCGGCAGGGGCGGAAACGGTTTCCGGTCCGGCGGAGGAGGAGGAGGCGGCGGCGGATACAATGGAAATAGAGGAGGAGGAGGCAGCGGTGGACACAAGCGATTCGAAAATTAAACTTCTCTTAGACAAATTGAACTTATTTTAGGTGGACAATAGTAATTGCGCAACGATACTACTCGTTCATTCATCAGTATTGTGTGTGTGTGTGATTAACATTCCATAAATATTGCTATTGTGCATATCGTTGTTTAAATTATATTTATTTTAAGACTACGATGAGAGTTTGATGAGATATAGATGATGAGAGGAGCATATTGACGTATGTTCAGATGCAGTCGCCTACGAGCGTGCAGTTGTATCTCAGTTTCGTGTTCGTATTATACACCCTAAAATATAATGTGGGTTTTAGTTTTATCTTGACATAATCACTAAGCTGCGATACAAATTAAGTTGCACGGTGTATTAACTAAAAAAATATGTGAAAAGATCTGCCATCGTTAAATTGTGGAATAAAGCATATTGAATAAATATCGGTCTTTTAATTTTTAAATGTTGCCTGCTTCCTGCAACACTTGGAAGATTTATCCTATACCCATCCTGTCTTTGGTCTGCTGCAGAGTGGGATTGAAGTCCTCGACTATTTAAGAATTATTGATAGATGGAACTTGACCATTAACAATAAAGTGAGGCGACGTCTTTTGAAAAGGAATTTCAGAAATAATCGATTTTTTCAAAGCCCCATAGCAGTTTATTCTTTGTCTTCGGAACAAGTTTCCGTGATTTTTTAACTACCGCAGCAATTTATCTTAGAATATAAATTTACGAGACACTTGTCCTCTGATATTTTCAAAATCTGGTCACCAGTAATAGGTATTACTAAACGTCGTGAAAAAAATTTATAAAAGCCCATTTTGCATTTAGGTGCAGTAGTGTAGATCTCAGTAACAATTTTAACTAGCAAATTTAAATATCTGGTACATTTTTAAGTGGGTTACACCCACTTAAAAATGTTCAAGAAGTTGACAAAAAATTATAAATTTTATTGGAGTTGCCAGATTTTTTTGAAAATCTGGCAACTCCAGTCTCCATAGCAACGTTCAGTTTTATCTATCCAAAATGGAGTTTGATAATAATGAAACTGTTTTAGATGTAATAAATGACAGATTGCAAACACTAAACGCAGTTAGTATCAATTATTTAATATTAATCTTAACGGTGTCTTCCAACTGTTCCACTATATTTTTCCAGAAATCCTTTATCTTACGTATAGCCTTTGTCGGCGAACACAGATTCGAGAACAAGAAAATTTTTGCTGAAAAGTACAGAGCTCTGATTGAAAAGATAAATTCCAGCTATTGCGACGTATTAATTAGCGGCGCCATCTTGCTTTACGACAAATTATTTTTCGTCATATGCGAAGTGCGTGAAACATAACCTCAAACTTATACATATTTGGCATTAACACTACTTTATTCGCGCAATAACTATATTTTCCAGGGTTCTGAAAACACTATTGTACGTCAAATTAATTTGGTTTTCAACCAATTTGGACCGCTGCTCGGCAAAACTAAACTCTTATTCATATATCATAATGTCAGAGAGGTAAAAATTAATTCAAAACGCAATTGTTAAATTTATTTATTTATTTTATTGAAATTTACAGCGGCGATTTTTTACTTGGACTGCTGTCTATGCAGAGCCAATCAACCAAGAGAGAAAATTTAACAAAACAGATACATCAGCGAATCATGTTGAATATTTTCAAGAGTGTATGGATAAATTAAAATATTTAGATGAGATTTTAAATGTAAAATTTTGTATATATGTATATTATATTCTGGTAACCCAAATTTTGATAAATTAGTATTTTATATTATATTTAAGGAGAAGCGAAATGAGATTGAATCAAATTATAAGGATTTTCCTGATTACGATTTAATTAACTTTATTTTATGCTCCCCATATGCAATGGATCTAAAAGATTATGCAGCAATGTATTTAAAATTGATGGATTATTCTTATTGTTTTGGTAAATATTTTTATGTTATATCATATATTTGCGACAAAAAATTATTCCTTTTCATTTCTTTTAAGAAAACAGTTGGCCTGCACCCTATGATTTCACGCCGTATCTAGAAACGACTGAAATGCAAAAGACTTACGTGGAGTTGCTGTCTAATATTGATGATTTTTTAACTGAGAAAGAAAGTACAGATGGAGAGTTTAATGAAGAGAAATCAAATTTTGGTGATACTGTTATAGATAAAACGATTTCGGAACAAGTATTAAGAGAAAATGAAGTATTAAAAACGCAGCTGTCTTTAGACGAGTCTCAACTTGTGCGGGAAATAAAAAGTTTCGAGAAAGCGATTATTTCGCGAGAGGATTCAGAAGTAAAAAAAGATGAAATTGGCGATGATGGAAATATAAATTTAGAGAAAGATAATGTTTTAAATAAAACAAATTCGGAACAAGTCATTAAAGAAAGTTCTAATTTAATGAAGCGAGTTTCTTTAGACGAAAATAAACTCGTAAAGGAAATTATTTTTTTTGAAAAAACTTATATAAATCAAGAAAATGTTGAAATTAAAGATAAAAGCGATATACATATTCAAGAAAATAAAAATACATTGACATCGCAACTATCATTAGACGAAAATAAACTCGTAAGAGAAATAGATTTTGGAATTGACTACGACAAGAAAAGATACTCTTTAGATCAAAATCTTATCAATATATGTGGAGCTTATGGAGGAATAGATACAGACGCGGTAGAAAATTTAGACACTGAAGAGTCTTTAGATGACGACGATGAAAAAGTTAAGGGGCAAAATATTTGATTAAATTAATAATCCATTCAGTTTCGAAAAAATAAAAATCGTTCATAATGTGATATTAACATTTAATATATATAAAATAAAAATATAATTTAATAAGTATAAATTAATTAAAGAGTAACATTTAAAATATTACATGATAAAAGTGCATTAAAATAATGAGAATGAATATTTTACATCAATATAAAGCTTAATGTTATTATCTATTAAAGAGATTATTTCTGCACTGGTCCCTATTGCAAATTATTATACAATTATTAAATTGTGTGTATAGGCAGTGTATTTTAAGTATAGGTTCTATTGATTTTATTATTCTTATTTTATTATATAGTATAATGCATATATTAAATTATTGTAATATAATATGTAAATATTATCACATCTAACATTAATAATGGAAGTTTTTTTACAAAATAAAATTATTTACATCTATCATTGAAAATGTTTATGACTTTATACAAAATTTGAAAAATATAATATATAATACATACACGTTAAGTTCAAAAACCGATTGATGGGATTTTTTAAATGACTTTAAAGACACCACTGATTTATTTCAGTGTCTGTTTCTCTAAGCCCACCACGCGTTATGGCTGTTTATTTTTCGTTTTCTGTTCAGGTATTTGAGCTTAACATACACATAGACGTTATATTACATTATATATTAGTTAAAATAATAACGAAAATGCAAGTAAACAATAGTTTTACACTGATGTGCGTTAAAATAACTCGGCAACGCATATTAAATTTATTAGGTGTTCAATGGATTTTTTTATTTGGAGGTATTAAAATGATAACATTAAGACGATTGTCGATAATAAGCTGTGTACATATACTAGTTGTTCTGAAAATGTATTACTAGCTGCGTGCGGTAACGCATCTTATGTCATGCGCAGAATGTACATATTTTTGTCCCTAGGATACATTCTCAATTGAAGCCGAGTACATACACGTATTTGACACTGCATGGAGAAAATGTGCGTATCAATGTTTTTATTTCTTAGCAATTATAGCAAATATTGGTTTACCGCTCGTTCACACTGCTCTGATTTTTGACGTAATTTATTGACTTCCGTGACGCGTGAATTTTAATCACTTATTAGAATAGCTCGATGGTGATTTCATTAATTTAATTTTGACTAGCTCGTTTTTAGGACAATTTAAAACTTAAAGAAGAACAATTAAAATTGGATAAGAAGATCACTTGCAATATTAAACATCAAATAACACATCGATTTAAGGAAGACTTCTGTAAAATAAAAATATAAGTAACCAGGCTACGGAGCTACAGGAGATATCTATAGCTCGGCCATTAAAATGCTTTACTCAGAAAATAAATATATTATAATTTAACATTTTTTCGAGTCAGCCTGCATTTTAATAATGCAATATTATATGAACACAGTGGAAATGAGCTCATATGTTTTAGAAGCTATTTATGTGGTTAATAAAACCTTTGTACTGCCATGTGCCGAGTTCATGTATGTAGAAGAAAAAAATTGAAACGCGTCATCGACTAATGTGTCTTGTCGTATGTATTTTTATGTTGATAGCCAGAGACGTATCCTGAATTTTCTGGTACGTCTTTCCTGCCGGCTATTCCCTTTCCTTTGCCAGTCTCGTCGAATCTCTGCTTATGGGATCCTGTGTATTTGGAAGTGTCTGTGAGACGTTCGATTGCGGCTGGCGACTTGACGACCTATGGAGGAAATGTTAAAAGTCATATAAATGTCAAATGTCTAGATAGAAAAAAATCGATAGCCTGTGTCTTAAGTTACATCAACTGTTTCATTAAGTCACGTTTATGTGCCATCAATAGGTGAGGGTCATTAACTCTTTGATTGCCAATGACAATAAATATAAATTATTGTATTTAGTAATCTATATTTAAAACAATAAATATTCTTTATGTTATATTAATTACTTACTTATATGAATGAGAACACACAATCTGTATTACTTAAGTTCATGACTCATCGATGAGTAACACTGTCAAGAATTATCGATTTTAAATTAAAAAAGGGATATACAATTTTTAAGAAATACAAGATTATAAAATATATGTATATGCTTCTTTGTTATTGTATTTTTACAGCTATATATAATTTTCACTAAAAAAATAATATATCGTTATATTATTCTAATTCAGCTTAGTTTTGCATACATATTATTATTCTTTACGAAAAAATCTCGACTTGGGTAATAAAAATATTTCACTTTTGAAGTTTATTTTAACGTTATACCAATTTTCTATGCTTTGTTATAACTATATATTAAAATTATCAAATAACACTATTTTAAGATGTGTACTAGTATTGAGCGGAGAGCAAACCTAATCGACGGTATGATATATACATACTATATAAAATTAATAAAAAAACAATAACTAATAAGTGCCATAAATAGGTGTTGTTTTATGCTAACATCCATAGTTTAGTTCAATCAAAACTATTTTGGCGTCTGCACGCACAAATTACGAGGAAACACAGATTCTCTAACAGTGAATTTTATCTTTATATTGCCGCGATAGCCAAGAGATTTGTTGGCAAACGAGAGTGTCTAAATTGAATCAATGGGTGCCGCACCAACTACCGCATGGTCCGCATGTGAATTAAATTCATCTGGCGAAACAAAAAACAGCTATTTTTAGAGCGAATTGTTAGGGGATTGTTTTTATTTATGACAACTATAAACGTCAAAGCAATTTTTGACTAATGGAGAGAATAAAAACATGAGCTCTTTTTAAGCGTTATACAGAGATCACATGCTTTTCTTTTTTAGAATTTCAAAAATTGTTAATAGGATCACATATGGATCTTCATTCTTTTTTTTTCTTTTTGCACCTTATGATAATAAAAATAATATATTACATACACAACAATTAAAAAACTGGCGGTTGCGGTGTCTTTGGCGCAATGCGTTTTTATTTGCATCAAAGCCACCGTCCGGTTTATAGTAAAAAATATAGATATACCATAAGAATGGTATGTACATATATTTTTACTATTGAATTAAATTTTATAAAAATCAACTAACCAATTCAATAAAATAAAGTCGCCATCTCGAAATAAACAAATCCAAATATGATTTAACTGACAACGCTCTGCTTATAGTCGATTCTTATTTAGTAGTACATATAATAGATTAATGAAAATATATTTTATTATTATTGTTAATAACTCGGCAAATAAGTATTCTAATTACACCATTTTTAAATCAATTAAAAATATTTAAATATATAAAAAAAAATCCATCCGACTACTACTTAATATGATTTGGCTGTACGAAGGGTGGAACCCTTGAACTCGGCGACTGTAAAATCATTAATTCGACCCTAAGCTACCATTTGATATTACGTTTTTTCTCTTTTCGTTAAATATTTTCTAATAATAATATAAATAGCGATGAATACACTAAAAAAACTTTTATGAATCGATTAATAAAGCATGTTTTTTCTCCGTAATTATTATCAAATTAGTACAGATTGTTTTATTATGTAATTGTCATCATTAGTTATACGTATTATATTTTTCAATTAACATACATATTTTTTCACATTTATATTCTGTGAAACTGTGAATAAAATTACCTCTTGTGTTAAAAAAAACGTGTCTAAAACCTGAAAGAATATATGTTAATGCTAAATTGAGATATATTAAATTTGAGTTATATACTAAGATGACTAGACGTCCTCCTTTGCGGATTGTCCTTCTCAAAAATATTGTCGTCCTTGAATAAAAATGTCCAAAGTGACATTTTTTAAGCTTCCGCAGCATCCCTAAATGAATAAAAAAAAATCCGATATGACCTTTTTTAGGTCGCCTAGCAATTTGCCCTCCTCGAACAAAAATTTCCGTTATATTCACCATATATGATATATACTCAAAGCGGAGATCAATCAAATTTATACAGTTGCGTTTATAAACCAATGTAGCTTTTTTATGAATCTACTTAAAACATTTGAATTGATTGTGTTGATTTATTTGGTACTTATACGGCAAAACTTGTTTTATGGCCAAGATGCGTTGGACAACCCGAGCGGAAGTTTCCCGCTTGTTCTTATACAGCTGGCGTCCATGATCTACGGATGCGGTAGTAAGCTTATTTGCTGTAACACATTTGGAAAGAATCAGCTAGCAATTAGTGTTTTGCTGACATTTCAAGCATTATCCAAGACAGAACCTGCAGTTCTACATTGAAGATTTTTTTATTTTATTATGAATTTCTCACCCCAGTTCCAGTATGTCCAGGTGGCCCGCAGTTCGCCATCTTGTTCTTGATATCTTCCACCTTGATATTCTTAGATTTGGCTAGATCATCCAGGTACTTTTTGTAGTCTTCGAAACCTACTTTCAAAGACTTGAGTTTCTTGAAGTGTATTCCTGTATCGGTAGTGGTGATTTTCTTCCCGTCGATCACCTTAGCTTGCTTCATCCACTTGTCGCTCTGAGACAAAGTGATGAGTTTCCCGTCTGATTTGATGTCTCCGAACTTGGAGAAGGCTTTGAAGCTCTCCTTCATGGTGCAGCCACCAGCGGCTGGGGTGGGAGAAGGACAGGCATCTCCATTCGCAGTGCCGTTTGCAGCAGTTTTAGCGTCTCCGTTTCCGGCCGCCTCGATCTTCAAATCTGCTAGTTCCTTAACCGGAGCTGCCTCCGTATCCGCCATTTTTATTTGTTTGCTGAATGAACCTGCGAATAAAAAAATAAGCTGTCATAAGTTACATGTAAATTAGAATAAATAATAAATTCATAGAAACACATAAAAGATATGGGTTATTTTCAAAATAAAAACAAACATGCACATTTCTTGGAAATTTATTAAGTACTTCGTTTCTCAAAACACTAAAACAACAACACTGCGTTCACGTTAGATCATTTCTATCGAATTCCAAACATCAGGCAGTCGACCTAAAAAAAAGCAGGGTTAAGATATACTATCACCAGATGTTTTCTTATTCAGAAGGTTAAATAAAAGCTTCATCTATAGGACGACAGCCCAGAACATTCGTTCCATTAATGAATTCCGATTTTTTTCAAGAGGGGTAGCAAAAGTTGGCCAGCCAGTGACCGTTTTTTTAATATTTCGATTTCATTAAGAACATTACTGGCAAGTTCAAGGGGCGTTCCTGTTTAGAATCCAGGTCAAAAGCAATAAATCCGTGCCGTCGCCGTCGCAGTGGAAACGCTCGGTTATCTAGCGTCCGAATTAAAACTTTTTATAGCACTATTACTACTTACAATAAGTGAGAATCGAATGAAGCATATCTAAACCGAATTTTGACCAATAGGAGAGCGCAAAAAACAATTACCCCTTCTCAGAAGTCAAAAATCTACATCAAAAGCAATAAATCGTGTGGGCGCCGTCGCAGTGGGAACGCTCGTTACCAAGCGTTCCCACTGATCTCACTCTCATTTGGACACACTCTCAAGATCGGCGCAACTTGTCACACATCGGGTGCAACGTGGGTGCTTTGCGTGAAAAGTTCACAGGTCGCATTATTTTACGTTTTGGTGCAGCCAAGCTCATGCGATTTTAGCGCCATTGGATTACGCTAAGATCGTGTCTACGCCAACAAATCCCAAACGTTTGAACACCTAAAAACCAACATCCGACAAGTTATAGCCAAGATACCGCCCGAAATGTACGAAAAAGTCTTCGGCTAATGCAAAAGGTGCAGAGGCAGCCATTGATTTCATATTAATTTGGATTACCTTTAATTAGGCAATATTAGATTTACCGTGAATCACCGACAATTGTCAGAGGATCGAAGACTTGAAGAAATCTTTGACTTCAATCCAATAATAAGCAATATCATTGTCGTACTGAATCACTCTTTTCCATCATTTCAGTCAGAAACCTACTTCCGCCACTTGATCCAAAACTAACACTTCGCTTCCGACTTGGAATAAATAAAAGTTCAGCTGAACTCCCATCAAACAGTCGCTTTCCTTCGACCATCCGACCAGGTTCAGCTAAAGCAGTCACCCTAAATCCCAAGAGTTCAACCCGATCTTTGTATAATACAACTCTATTTTATTAGAATAAAAAATGTTCATATAGTAATGCAACGATATCTGTGTGTTTATATAATCGTAAAAACCACAAATTAAACAATCGATAGAAAATAAAATGAGAAACTATATTTTCATTCCAGTTCCAAAGCTACCCGACCGGTTTAAAAAGAATGTTCAAGTTAACTAATACATACTTTACAGATTTACGCCGCGTAATTTAAATATACCGGTGACGTGCTTTAATGTCGGCATAAAGAACATTTATCACGGCCGTGTCACGTTCACGGTGGCAAAAAAATTAAGTAAAATAGAAATGACCTCACACGTTAGCTCTGTGCGTGTAAATTTTATCTTCGTTTTCCAATACCATAGAAGAGATAGGTTATAATGTTTATCTTGAGTGCACATTATTTACTAACTTTTTACGCGTCTTTAACATACGCTGATAAAGTATAATCTACTATAGCTCAATTACAAATACTGTAATTTATATTCTATGCTCAAAATCAAGTAATTTGGAAAGCATTAAAATATAATATTTCATCACTGAATGTTGTCATTATTATTACAAACTAACTTAGTTTTGTTTTAATGGAAAGCTGAAAAATACAAGTATTATTATTTTAGGTTAGTTGGAAAATGGCTTAACCATATAGTAAGGGTACCTGTGTATTATATTGTAGTGGTTTCACATTTTTTTCACGTAGAAAAGAATGGAAGAAGGAAGCGTTTTTAACATAAAATGTTTTTATGTAATAAAATGTGTAATGTGTAAAAATTATGTAATAAATGTTTTTAGCATATACAAAGGGAGGAACGTGTTAACCGATACTTTTGCCAAAAATAAGTATAATATTCACTAGATCAAGTATGTTCTTTTAAATAAACATACTATTGCTCTAAAATTGCTAGAAGATGTAGAACCAACAAGCAAAGAACCAGTAAAGTGCACTTTTTATGGTAACCAAAATATATCTAAAAAACATAAGTTTAATATTGAACATGTCACTGACATCGTTTTTTTTTAATAAAAAAATACTTTAGAAAAATAAGACATGGTGTTCTATTAAAAAAATAGTTAAAATATAAATTGGTAAGAACCTAAAAATAAAATAATAATATTAAAGGTCGTCTTTCGTAATAAAATCATTTACTGTGTCTAATAAAAACAGTAGTTTAATTCTTCCAAAAATGTTTAAAAGACATTATCATATAATTTCCTGTACTAATCGGTCCGTCAGGATACTGAAAATATCGATATTCACCAGAGTCACCTGAATTAATGGTGTGGCAATAAAATTGATTAATACACCTGTAAACTGGAGTTGCCGAAAGTTTAATATAAGGACCTCAAATCCACCGAGATACCTTCCGCGATTGACTTTGAACATATCACAGTTTCATAGAAGACTTTAGACTTATCAACGACACGCTATAATAACATAGTATATATTAGTGGCATCACCGAGCTTAATCGAGACACGCCAATTTACAACAGTTAAATTATTGAACTACGTTTATGTCAGTTGATATGTTTGGAATCTTCATATACATATTAGATTTTGTATTAATGAAAATAAATTAGATGTGTATTGAAATGCACATTTGAAACACAACTTTCACGTACTAACAAATAATCGCTCTTAGAGAGGAAACCACAATAACCATATTTTATGAGTTATAAATTATAGCATTAGAAAACGCCCGATTGTTTTAATTTGGTTCGAATCAATTCAGTATTATTTCATACATGCGAATTTATTTAATATTTTTCTATTTCGTACAGTTATGATGTAGTTATATACCTTTTTTGATAAATACATTTACAATACATACAACGGAGATAGCAGATAATTATATAATTTGTTCTCGAAATAGTCGTGGAAATTCAATCATAATAAAGAGACCTCTTGTATTAATGTCAGATTTTTTTATAATATTGCTTGATATTTTCGCTTAGTTTTAAGACTAAACCTAATATGTAAGCTACATACATAATTACTACATATTTTATATTTTAAGGAATGACGACAAGACTTTTTATACAAAATAAGCTGAGCTTATGTATATAAAATATCGTTTTTAATCAAACGTAGGATGTAACGAACAAAGGATAATAACTCAATCTGATTATAAGAACAAAATCAATTATAGTCCATTTTAGTGGGCGCTGTAAACTGATTACTTATGTACTAAATTGGTCAGATTCTGTTAATAAATGGAGCCAACGCATTTCTGCCTCCTTTGTCTATGAAAAAAATCATGAACTCGATCCTTTTCCTGAAAGGTTAATTGGCTTTGTTAATATAAAAATCCACATATGTACAAATCTGTTTTAGATTGTATAATGACAATGTATTCCAAAAGAAAATGTATACAACATAAGCAATTTAGTAATCAGAGGCACGTAACAATGCTTTCTATTGTTTGTTATTGTATTTAATTTTCTTAACTACTTTCTATGATGAATATTAATATAGATTCAACATTTGTCAATAGATTGAGAGGCACTGAGCGGATCTGATGCGGAAGTACGAATTAACTGTACAATGTACATACATCTATTTATGTACACATGTTAAAATCATTAAAGTAACAGGCCGAATGCCTATGGCTTCAATTAAGTCTGTAACTAAATGGAGAGTTGGTTATATATTGAAAAACTGTATAAATTATATAATACATAAAATATTATTGAGGAGACAGATTATATATAAGATATGTACACAAGCGTTGTTTTTATAAATCATGTAATACATATGTATTCAGAAGTTTTGCATCGTTTGTCTCTCAACCTATTTTGCAATTTATTGCTTTTAAAATCTAGTGGGATTTTTAAATATGTGTCATACTTGATGTATCACTAAAGGATATATCTAATATCATGGCAACTAGAAAATAGTATTTATTCATAGGACTATACAGCGTTATTTTAAAAATTTATACCATAACTCTTGAACTAGTATAAGTAAATAAATATACAATAAATGTAATATAATGTTATACATGAACATCAATAAATTAATAAATACAACTTACTGTTTGTATGCATATGTCGGGACTAGGGATTCCAATCCCGGGATCCCGGGATCCCGAACGATTTTCAATACCCGATGAGTCCCGGGATTATGTTTTATAATCCCGGATTTTTCGGATTGGTTGATTTATCAAGCACAATCGAATTATTATTGACACATCGTTATATTTGGTGTACAAACTTGCGCGAGTTGCACGTGTCATCTGTGAATCTTTGAGGCTGTGAGTCTGAACGTGCTTTTTCAGCAGCAGGCTGCTTAGGAACCAAAATCAGATCAAGGCTAAATGATAAAACACTTGATGCTTTGATGTTACTTCGTGAGTTTTATTCAAAATAATGTTTTCAATTAATTGTGTCTATGAATGTACATATACATTGTCAAAAGTTCATTTTTTTTTCTCAAATAAATATATAAGACCTTCCCTTTTTTATTTTTATTATATTATTTTCTATTTTAAGCCCAATACTAAAATTATACGTACTTTATACATTGTACGTTATAAAAAACAGATGTAAAAATATATTGTATTATTCATTTTAAATTATTTTTATCGATAAAATAACATGAAAATTATCCCGGGACTGGTCCCGGGATCCCGGGATCGAGTAATTGCAATACCGAAATCCCGGGATCAAAATTTTGGCCCGGGATTGGAATCCCTAGTCGGGACCAATCGAACAGAGTCAATTATATTTACGAAACGTAAAAATTTTTGCCACCGTCTTTCCAAAGTAAACAAAGTAGTAGTATATAATGGAAGTTGAGCGTTACATACCTTGGTTTTCGAAATTCAACGGATATTTAATAAATAAGCGCATTAACCATAGTAATACTAATTTATATAAGCTGGAAGTCATTCCTAAAAATAATTTACAATATATATTTTATAGTAATATAATAAAAACTGAACAACAGGCAACATATATTAACGATTAAAAAAATGTCAGTTTCACAATAAAAATACGATATAAAAACCTCGCATGTAAATAGTTAAGCACAAAGAAGTAGAGCACATATTAATTTAGAATCAGAAACACACATTTTAAAACTGTTAATTACTCTTGGAAAAAAATGAATACATTATTAACCAATTTCATGGTAAATAACGCTTATGAACCAACAATTCGCAACTGTATGATTACAAAAATAGCTTGCCAAAATAAAACATTTGTATTAATATTTGCTTTATTTGTCCAAATATATTTAGGCTGAAAGCGGTAGAGGTATACAACTCTAGACGTGATTATCAGTCTTGAAATTCGAAAGTTTCCTCATCACGATGATTTACATCATAATCGCGGCATGCGATTTCAAAAGTGGCTCAAGACCACCAATAAAAACACCCCCAACCCTTATCATCCGATACAGGGCGGGAACAGTCGCGTGCTGAAATTTTGCACGGCAGCCGGCACTGGGTGGCTTTCGTGGTGGGATAATGGCTGGCAATAAAAATAATTCTATGTAACGCATGACCTGGAGTGGGTGAAAACTCCTGACCTCACTACTTGTATAATACTCTAAATATAAACGATTTTACATTGCCGCGTGGGGTCTCTATAAATTCGACCTTGCTACTAGCTATGGGGCTAGTTGATATTGACTGACTTTTCAGACGGAACCATAATAGCATTAATCTAGAAGGAAAAAAAAGGCATAACTGTATATTTAGATGGGACAAAAATAGCACCAAAATTTATAAATGGGCAAGCTAATTTTTGAAGATTTATAATGAATCATTTTGGAGTCGTTACGCTTGATTGAGCTCACGAATGTCGTACATCATAGAAAATCTTGGTGTGACACGACAATGAATCAACATGAATATGTAAATTGAAAATACAATGGTATACACAGGAAGACCACGATTTCTGGATTTAGCATCACTCGAATACCATACATATATTTTCCCCTCTATTTATAGATCAAATATAAAACGACGTAAATAAAATAAAACTTGATCGGGAACACGAAATATGTTTATTGGCATTCTTCAGCAACATCTTTCATCATCATTCAGGCATCGGATATAAATTAGTTTATATAATAATCTTTGATTTATTTATGTGTTACACTCCAATGGAATCGATCACTAATTAACAATCGCAAATAGATGTTTTTTGTTCGAAGTTCGAACAGACAAAATAAGGATAAAACTTTTTTTTTGTTGAAAGATTCAATATAAATACCTCCTAAAAAAAGTTATCTCTATCTCTTATGAAAATTGGAACTATAGTATACTATAGTTCTCTAATCTATTTTCATCAGTAAAACATGCCAATTTTGTTTATATTTTATATCTGCGATTTTTTATGACGAACGACGAAGCTTTTTTAAAGAATACTATGTGTGTTTTATATAGCAGTGAATGAACCACAGCATTATAATAGAAAAATTCAATATTCTACAACCAATGCCTTCAAAATCAAATAAACTTGCGCCAATCAATCTTTGTACATATATGTATATATGTACAAAGATTGATTTATATGTGTATATGGTACCTTATATAATCACCTAGTGCGCAGTACTCTTAAGCATGCTTCTCTGGTCTGGTTGCCAAATAATACAACCGACTCAATTTTAATGGAAAAAGTCTAAAAAAGATTTAGTCGAGTCGCGTCGACGAGTGTATTTGGTAAAACACTTTAAGTTGTTGGTGGGGAATAATTAATAATAATAACCTAATTATCGTTACTTGCGTTCCCAAGTATTGTTTAAAGTACTTCATGCAAGGACACGAGTATTGGACTACTACCCAATAAGCACAGCTTCTTCTTTATATGATAATAACAAATCAACACTATCTTTCAGATAGTGTTGACTTGTTATTATCCAGGCACTCGAAGTAAAAAATTTATGCATTATTTTCTTATTACGCTTTTAAAAATGGAGATACATTTAGAGGCAATATTATAGTTATTCCAGAATCCCGTTTATTCTGATTTATTTGCGACATGCCCAACAAAATTAGTCTTATGGTTAAGATTCCGCTTGTTCTTATACCACTAGCGTCCACGATGGATGCACGCGGGTAAGTCTTATATGTATTAGAAAGACGAAAAAAGTGTTTCGTTGGTCCTTCAACCCTGATAAGAAGACCTTCTCGTGAGAATCAAGGTCACACGTCACAAAAAGAAACACTCCAACTTAATGTAAACACCGTTGATTATAAACGGTTTGCATTTCATGCTCCAATGGGCTTTAATTTCCAAACACCTGATATGAACGCTTCTCTTGTGGTCAATTGTATGTCACGTGTAAAAGCATTCAATCCGATAATTAAATAAAAAGGCTCGTATTTTTCGGGTCAGAATTTTAATACGGTTGTGGTCAGAATTTATATTACAGGTCAGAATTTATATTAAAAGGTCAGAATATATGTGGCCAGAATAAATATTAGATGGTCAGAATCATTTTTTACAGTCAGTATCTATATTATATTATTTGTTTTTAATCTCAATGTCATTTTTATGTTAACATATGGTCAGCATAATAATACATGGTCATTATCAAGGTGTATTATGCAGATTCATTGAGAGTTATTCGTAGAGTATTCAATGTTTTGACTTACACTCGCTCGCACCTAACCTGTCCAACAGTTTTGGTGCGAGCGAGATATTTTATAAAATATTTCTAAAATAAATAATTTATTACCCATTTATATTTATAAATGTTATGTTTTTTAATTCAAATGATCATCCTATATTATTATTCTGACCATATGCTATTTTTATTTTAACCGTTTAATATTTATTCTGATCCTCAATAATATAATTATGACCAGGATGTTAATAAAATTCTGATCGAGATTTAATTTTTTATTTTGACCAAGAGTTGATCTAAATTCTGACCATTTAATTTGTTGCCAATAAAAAATATGATCATAAATTTTATTCATTTGATTTTGATCATCTTTACGCATTTATTGCAATACTTATGATTGACATGAACATTTAATAATATAACAATAAATTAAACATTCAACTATCAATTACTGATTTTCACAAGAAGATCATGTAAAAAAATAACATAATAAATAAATACAATCGAAATAGATGACTTCTGATTTTTAATCTTAGGTACATTCAAATGACAAATGGAAAAATCCCAGATTCACCCCTTCTATTACGAATAATTACCAAATGTTTCGTGGTGATTTTTTCAACTTAGACAATGGTTACTTTAAACGTTTACCAAAATAAAAGCAACCCTTAAACGTAATAGCCCACTTTCCCTTCATGAATCTCTCATTAGCCATTTCTTCCTGCCAATTTGATCGTCTGAGTTAACTCAAATCCCCCACTCGGACTAAATTGATCAATTAAAATTTATCCCATTGTTCCAATCTCAAATTGTAAACCTGTAACCGATACAATGGTACTTTTTTACAACCTTTTTTTATTCGTCACGTACAATGACGCAACCTAAAACATAAAACTTGTTGATGTCAGACGGTCTCAGACATAGTCTTCACCTTCGTTTACTCAATACACAACCTGTGAATATGTTATGTAAACGTTTTCATAAGCAAATTCTCTTCTTTCAAGGCTATTTTTATACATGTATTTACATACTGTAATACTGATCTATCAGTTTACAAATGTTTGATCAAAACTATACTTTCAAGGATAAAAATAAGCATGACTTAGTGAGCATAGATCGATATAAAAGGTGCGCCTAGAGAAACGCTTTCGTCACATGTATGTGCATTTTCAATAAAGTAGCTAAATGATTATATCCATATACGATCAATGGTGAAACTTTATGGCAAAAGTTACCATCAACCTGTTTGAGTGTGTGATCCAAATAAACTCATTGCACTTTCTCACATCATTGATTACTGAAATTTACAATGACTCTCAAACTCGTCTTTTTATATTTATCGACCTGTAGTGATGGAGTGAAACTCGAAAAGCTACATTTGTAAACTACCTTAAGTCTTGAATAGAACACAGCTGGAATTGTGCCAGAATAATAATTTATGAATGAAGCTCCATCTAAATCTATCATATGATGAAACGCGTATGAGAGAAGTCAGTTTTATGCAATTATAAATAATTGTGCGAATGTGTTCAACAAACAATATTAGCAGAGTACAATTGCCAGTTAAGGTAAGAAGACACATGTATGGACGACAAGACGTTAACGGAAAACAATAACTTTCATTTCACTCGCCACTTTCCATTTTATGCATGATTATTTTTCCATTTAATATGTAGTGTTTTCCAACGAGTCTAATTTAAAACATATACGTTTTGATAGATAACTGCCAAAATATAGTTGAAAAGAAAGCTAATGTTCAATTCGTGCTTTGTAAAATATATATAAAAGCTATTCGTTTATATTTGTAGTTGAATATTTGGAATTTTTTGCATTCTAGATAAATATTATTACTCTAAAAATATGTTTTGTATTTTCAACAACGCATGTAGTCATTTTTACGCAAATACCCCCCACCCAAATGACGTCCTTGTTTAGAATCTACGTCAAAAGCAGTCAAATCTTTCCGTCGGCATCGCAATGGAAACGCTCAATTATCTAACATTCACATTAAGACTTATTTAACAATATTACTACTTGGAATAAGTGAGAATTGAATGAAGCATATCTAAACCGAATTTTGACCAATAGGAGAGCGCAAAAATAAATATCACTTCGTAGAAGTCAAAAATCCACGCCAAAAGCAATAAAATCGTGCCGTCGCAGTGAAAACGCTCGGTTTTTTAGTGTTCATATTACGACTTACAATAAGTGAGAATCAAATGAAATGTATCTAAACAGAATTTTGACCAATAGGAGAGCGCAAAAAACAATTATCCCTTTTCTGAAGTCAAAAATCCACGTCAAAAGCAATAAAATCGTGCCGACGCCGTCACAGTGGTAAAGCTTACCGAGCGTTCTCACTGCAACAGCGTATCTATACTTTTTTTCAGCTAATTTTCTTTTGAGAGATACGTTTGCATAGTTTGTAATTTGAACTTGACCTAATAAAATGTGGGTTTGGTTAGTTCGTATAGATTAAGTTTGGGTTTAAACAGCAAATGTATACGTCGCATGTAAATAAATAATGATAAGTATGTAAATGTAATATATATATTTATATATTATTATATATGCATAAGTTAAAAATCATATAATTTTACTAGCACCTGCTAAATAAATCATATTTTCACTGGTAAAAATATATATCTACCGGTGAAAATGTATTTTGTTATGATTTCACTGAAATGGCATATTTTAAAAAATATATTTTTAAACTGTTTTATTTTCAATTTTCTTTGAGGGATAACTCGAGAATTTCTGATTTAATATCAGGGACGTTATTTTAGCTTTTTCAGGGGTAGGATTGGCTCTTTCGATTGAAATAAAATCCATACTATTTCATCTTGTCAAATTCAAGGGGGGCAAAAGTCCCCACCTTCTTTTCCCCCCTGACGTCTCTGAAATACTGTTATATAGTATATAAATAAACATGTATACTAATAGTGTATTTTAAAACTAATGAATAGAACTTATTTGTGAATAACACAAAAAAGTGATTGTTGTTATCAATAGCAACCGCTGTAACGTTTTTTAACCATCATCACTCATCAGCATCGGCGCAAATGTGAAAGTTCAACGTCCAAAGAGCAAAAAAGAATATTCTATAACCATTAACAAAAAAGTTAAACTCTCACACGATCCTATTTGTTTTAAACATAAATAAATAGTGACATTAATTATAATTATTAGTCCGACCAAATTATATTTTCTCACTAGTCTGAGGTATACAATTTGCAATTAGTACAAAGCCGTATTCATGACATAATTCAACAATAAGTGCAAAAAAAAGTACAAATAAATAAACAATTTTTATAAAGAAAATTCTTAGACGTATATGTTCAATCCATAAAATATTTTAATAGCACTTAATTTAGCCTACGCCGTAATAAATTGTATTGAATTTCAATCGATAGCTACTCTATTGAGTTATTATCCGATAACATGCCACATTCTATAAAAAAACATTTAATATTTTATAAAGCAACAGGTATAAGTCAATATCATTATTACAGTAATTGAAGCTTGTCATGATCGTAAATCCAATTTAAACGTAATTGATAATAGTAGAGTGCCCACAAAAATATATTACCTTTTTTATGAATATTTTAGTGGTATAAGAGTTTACTTCGTGATGTCATTATGGGCGTGGATTTGTTATTTTATGAAGACCGTCCTATTTTTGTCACGTTAGTTTAGCATAAAGCGTATAAACACATTTATATCGTGACTATGGTCTCTATCTGGTTTTATAATTCCTCTTATCTATTTTTTTTATCATATTAGCACAAAACGAGCTCTAGCTAAGTTTATATAGAAAAGAAAGAGAAAAATGTATAGGTACTAAGAGCTAAGGGATGCATAAGAGTGTATATATTTCTTTGTCTGCGGAAGTGATCAAAATAAATTACTTAAAAAAAATATGTTCACACAATTTTCTTCTAAATCAATAACGAGCGTATTTAATAATACAATTAATATATTTAATATCAATTTAAAACATATATTGTTTAAAAAAACATTGATTTTGTACTTAAATTCAATTAATTTAATAACACAATTGATCAATGCCCTGAGTCGTTTTATTTATTTATTTATTTTGATCATGTTAAAATGGGTAGATGGGTAGATGGTAGGTAGACTGAAACTCACCGTCTTTACCGAAGCGCAGAAGCAGACTGCTCCAGTCTCGGTAGGTTTTTCCCGCGGCGCTGGGAAACGCTGATTATTGCGCAATATATTCGTTTGCGCAATATTATCGACCGGCTAGAGAGGCGCGCGCATCATCAGATCATTTGGTTACATCTCAAATGCCCAGAACCCCAGAATGACTCATGCTATGCGCATACCTATAAGCTTGGGGTAGCGAGATGAATAATAATAAAAAAAATACATTAACACGTTTGATGCAGGTAAAACCTTCAATATGCTTTGGTAAAACATTTGCTACATTGAATAACGTAATTTGCGTTCAGAGTATGTACAGGGCCGCTTTATCCAAATAGCCAATAAGCACAGTGCCTATGGCGGAATTTTCCAAGCCTTTCACTATTATTTAAAATTGTTAATAGCTTATTATCTTCTAGTTTAAATAATAAAATAAATTCCATTTGTTAATAAAAATTAAAAAAAAAATATATGTATATAAATTTTGTCAAGCATATTTCGAAGCTTCGTTATTAATGACTTGCCGCCATTGCGGCTCTGCACCAATATTTAGTAGAAATATAAGCACAAATTGCAAAAGCGCATATTGCTATACTGAAGCGCACATTTGAAAACATTTAAATTTAATTTTGTTTAATTTAATTTTTTCCAAAAAACTGGTTTGTTTAAAAATTAATTTAATCGTGAGTACAGTTCAGGTACAGCAAATAACTACCATATGTTAAAAGATAGTATGGGCGCCATTAATAAAAACTTAATATTAAAATAACGCAGGATTTAATATCCATTTTTAAGAACGCGCAAACCAATGACTTAAGAAAAAATCTTTGGCTCAAACGAATTAAAAGACTAACTACGAACAAACTATAATTTAGGTCTAGCGTAGAAAATCATTTCATTCTCATTCTTTAGTCATGTTATCCTCATAAACGCGATATTTTTGGACATTTTCTGAAGAACTGTAATCCTAATAAGTCTTTGTGTGATGTTTTGTTGTTTTTTGGGTATTTAAGTTGAAAGTGCCATAATACCAAGTGAAAATAATTGACCGCACAGTGTTTTTATATAAACTAATATTTGTATTATATATTGATGGCCTTGAAGTGGTTATTAGTCGAAAACAGCAAGTGCTGCTGTACTTAAGTATAAATACAGCTATAAGTCCCACAACAAACCGTTTCAATTATATGCATGAACTTATTACGAACATAAAACTCATTTGCACACCTTTTTAGATTAAAATTATCTACATAATAAAGTTGAACGCATAAAAATGCACTGAGATTTAAAACTTAATTAACATATTACTATTTATTTTAACGAAATTTGAATAGTCTGTTATCATACCATTAATTTGGTAACTCTCACAACAGTAAATATTTTCAGCCCCTCCCACTTACTATAAAAATATCAAATACTATTTTTTTTAATACATATTTTATTATTTTACTTTAGTCAACACTTTCTCGTAAATACAATGTCAACATAGAGCTACTAATCATACAGCGGGAAAATTTGCAATATTTTACTCATGATTTTTTACTTTATTAAAAATAAACGGGCAATATAAATTTGACGAAAAGCGCGAAAAAATTGCGAACTAACTGCTATTTTCATTAAAAAATACCTGGGGTTACAAAAGTTATAAGTATTTTTTTTTCATCAATTGTTCTTTTCATATACCAGCCTTTTTTTAAGTAATTGTTTTAATGAAGTAATAGGTTGTAAGTACTAAGACTCATAAATTTTATCATTTCAATTAATTACTTTCAATAATATTACATTTTTCTTA
This sequence comes from Plectrocnemia conspersa, assembly GCF_051122295.1. Lineage (NCBI taxonomy): Eukaryota > Metazoa > Arthropoda > Insecta > Trichoptera > Polycentropodidae > Plectrocnemia > Plectrocnemia conspersa. The sequence continues at coordinate 7,377,168 of NW_028277174.1, read as the reverse complement.
AAGTTTTTTGCGAAAACAGTTTGTGTAAAATATTTTAATATACCAAATTATTTTTTTAGAAAAATGTTTTTACGTAAGTTTTAAGATATGCATGCGAACGAATATGTCTTAAGATTTTTTTTCCAAAAAATGACAGTTTTTGAACACAATACATAAAAAAAACTCTGCAGTCATATTCTCGAAGCTAAATAAGATTTAAAGTATTACTGAATATCTATACTTATCGTGCATTGCGATAAAATGCACCAAGAAAATTGATTTAATTAGGACTTTTTTTCAGTAAATGTCCAGAAATAGCGCGTTTATGAAGAGTAAGACTGAAATGAGATCTAAATAAATTATAGTCACCGGTAAAACTATAATTTATCTGACATGTGCTAGTAAAATTATATGATTTCAACATTTTTATATGTAGTAATGTATACATTTACTTATCATTATGTATTTACATGCAATGTATATAAATATTATAGTGAATGTGAATTTTTTACTAATGAAGTCCAAATACATATTTATCAGTAGATATTAATTTTTACTATATGGTAGAAATATATATTTTTCAAGGGGGTAAGCAAAATTTCCCCAGACGGTGGTCGTTTTTTTTAATAATTCAATTTCATTAAAACAAAGTCTTAAATCGGAATCAATGATAATGTTTTAGGGGCTGTGATGATGGCAGTTGGCAATGAGACACAGATTGAGCCGCTGCAGTAGTATATTTATTTGAGGTTACGGTTTACATTATAAGAATGGGGCGGACGCGCGACGGCACGCGTCCGAACCCTTACAAGCTTGCCGGAAGAGAGAGAGCCGTCACAACACCGCTATTTCTGCGCCGACCAGTTTTGGCCATAACAAATCTATATTGGCCCCCATACGGCTCCGGCCCTAGCAATTTACAATTGCGAACTATAACCAGGGGGAGGTATGGGGGCCTTGGCGCTGCTGTTGATTAAATGCTGGCGGCGCAAAAGTAGCAAAGTCGTGACGTATGGTGTGGCGGCGCGGCCTCCAGTGACGCGCGGCGTGCTTCGCTCCAAGCCGAGTGGAACACGCGTAGACCCGGGCGGCGCGTAGGGCTCCAGGGGGCGCGAGAAGAACGGGCATGTCCGGGAGCACCTTTCGGGGCCCTGTGGTGCGTCGGTGCAGCTACACAGGGCGCGCGCGTGACGGGCCCCGAACATGCGGTTCGAGCTCGGAGTCGCGGGGGCGTAGCCCTACGGGTGCGTGACGGGTCACGCGTGGTCCACTCGAGCCTGGTCTACGGCAGCACTTCGGTGGCTTCTCGCTGGAGGCGCGTGGTGGCGCCGGCTGCTTCCTGGGTCACGTGGTCGGCGGCGGCGGCGGCTGACGATGGCGGCTCATGGTCGGAGGCGCAGGCCCATCGTCTTGGTGGTCCGCCAGCTCGAGTCCGGATCCAGGGAAGCTCCGGCGGGGTGGCAGCAAGTGGGTTTGCAGCGGCTCGGCTTTTTGTACTGCAGCGGCGTCTGTGTCTGCCATTTTTCGTCTGACTCCATATGTGTGCTCAGGATCACGTCGGCGTCAACAGTTTAGGGGCTGTGATGATGGCAGTTGGCAATGAGACACAGATTGAGCCGCTGCAGTAGTATATTTATTTGAGGTTACGGTTTACATTATAAGAATGGGGCGGACGCGCGACGGCACGCGTCCGAACCCTTACAAGCTTGCCGGAAGAGAGAGAGCCGTCACAACACCGCTATTTCTGCGCCGACCAGTTTTGGCCATAACAAATCTATATTGGCCCCCATAATGTTTATGTATTGTAAAAGGAAAAACTCATATTTCGGCCTCGGAACTACAGATTTGAAAATTTCAACACAAAGATTGTTTTGATTGTTTATATAGTTTAACAGTGTATTCTTCTAATCCTCACCCACATGTATATATTTAATTTTCATAGTTAAAACACACCTAGTTAATTTGCATTCCGAATATTTGTATTCAGTCAAATCGAGCAATGCACATGATGAATTAATGAAAATTATTATCGCGTAGCAAAAGAAAAATTATCGTCATGCACACAAAATTATTGAAATCGTTGTCACGTTAATGTCAGCCATTTTGTTTTATATTTGAATGCTTATTTTTCATTGGTCGACAACAATAGAATAAATTAGCCGAGGCTCGAAAATTTTATATATATCAAATTTTGCTAGATAGTTAGTCGCAAATATTTAGAGTACCTTATATAATTAAAAATAACTTTTTTACACAGTAACTACTAAGTCTTGTATTTTTATTATTTAAATATAAGTTTTCAGATTAAATAAATAAAACAGCACATGGTCGATTTTTTTTCTGTTTAAATCATTAGCTCAAACGTCAAACTTAGCGCTTGCATATCAACATTTGCGCGCGTGTAGAATTATTGCGCATTTCACTAAAAATGGCCACTTTAGAAGACAGGATATTGGGAGAAAAAACCCATTACTACTGTAGCAGCAGCGAAGATGAGGACGACGACCATTCCGACTCTGAAAAACGCGGAAAAGGAAGCAAACAAAGTCAACCACCGCCGCCACCGCCTCCCGCCGAAGAATGGAACGGAACAGCCACTAACACGGGACCCAAAGGAGTGCTTAACGACTGGCAACGGTATAAACAATTGGAGAGTGAAGCGCGGAACGAACAAGAGCGAGAAAAGATCGCTATGATGAAGAGGATGACGCTCACTTGTATGACATCAAAAGAGGAGGAAGAGCAAAAAAGACAGAAAGAAATCGACGACGAACTAGAAGAACTTTTGAAAGACGAAATATTGTTGAACTATCAAAAGCAGCGCATGCAAGAGATGCTCGCGCAAGTCGGCCGTTTGCCAAGATTCGGTAAAGTGATTTCTTTGAAATCGAGCGACGAATTCTTGAACGCGGTAGACGACGAAAACAAGTCCGTAACGGTCGTCGTTCACATATACGAAGACAACGTCGAAGCTTGTCACGTGATGAATGGCTGTCTCATATCACTGGCGCAAGACTATCAATGCGTGAAGTTTTGCAAGTTGATCGGATCGTTGGCCGGTGTAAGTAGACAGTTTAAAATCAGCGGAGTGCCGGCGTTGTTGATTTACAAAGCTGGCCAAATGATGGGAAACTTTGTAAGAATGACTGATATATTCGGCAGCGATTTTTACGCCTCTGATGTGGAGAGCTTCTTGATCGAGCACGGATTATTGCCGGATAAAAGCTTCGTTCCGAGCATCGTATCGTTGAATCAAAACAGAAACGATGACGATAGTGATGTAAGCTTGGATTAATAATTATAATAATATTAATATTAACAACTCGTAACATTCGCTTCTTAATAATTGTATCTGTATCAATTAATAATAGTAAATATATTACAATAGTTCCATTTCAATGGAGAGAAATGTTTAGTTTTAATTATATTTTAGAACATATACTTAAAACGATTAAGTCCATTTAATGTATTAGTATAAAATTAACTAGTCGTATTTGTATTATATAATATATAAGCTAATTTTATGTAATATCTTCAAAATATGTATTATATTATATAATACATTTAACAAATGCTGCCCCCTGCTCTTAAAAATGATGGAATATCAGGGTTTCCTGATACATTTATTGTACGTATAAAAGCCTAGTATTATGTATATGTATTTGTGAAAAAAATCCAAGCAATAAACATAATATTCGTATACACTTTTGTTTTTGAACCGTTTATATATTACACTCCCAAATCTGCAAGGACTGATCAAAAAACAAATAGAAAATGTTTGTTATTCTGCATTATTATATTCATTAATTTAAAATACACCCCTCCTGAGTACAGGACTGGAGACGATTATAGAAAATAATAAGTATTTGAAAATAAAAAGCATATCGGGTATATGTTTACCAGTGGCGTGCCGTCCGTACATGCGGTAGATTCAAAATGTCAACCCGCATTATATAATTTTACATAATGTATAATATAGAATGTGCAAACAAAAAGATTTATTTTTCGTAAAGAAGTTTTTTTACTTCTTTGTCAACTGAAAATGCACATAATATTAATAAAACATATGTAATATAATCTATCTATTCTTCTAAATTACCACTATATATTGTTTCACTAAAAAAATCTTCATATTTTGTAATATAGCTCATAGAAAAAAAGTTGAAATCAATTTACTTTTTCTTAACATAATTCATTAAATTTTTTTAAAGTTCTGGTGTGAATTTTATGCAGAAACACTATGTCGGTCAAATCTCATGTTAAAACTCCGTTAACGAGTGACTGACAGCGCCTGAGGAACCTTTCTTCCAATTAATTATTGGCGGGCACATGTGACCGCCATGGCGCACTGGTAACAATTGCTGTTAGTCACCGGTGATTGACACGGCGCGATACGTGTTAAGATGGACGATTGTCAAAAGAATATTTTACCCCTTCGGGGGTTCCTCAAGGATCCAATCTGGGACCTCTGCTTTTTGTGTTATTTTTTAATGACATAAATACAGCAATTAAAAATTAAAGTTTTCTTCTGTACGCTGATGATTTAAAATTATATAAATGCATTCGATCTGTTGTGGACTCCTTCTCTCTACAAAGTGATTTAGACTCTCTGTGGAGATGGGCTTCCATTAACCGTCTGCCCTTTAGTGTCGGAAAGGGCCATACTGTGTCATTTTCTCGATCCCGTTCGCCATCAGCTTATTTCTACCATCTCGGTGGTAACATTTTGACTAGAGAAACTTCCACTCAAGATCTCGGAATCACTTTCGAGAGCAAATGGAGGTTCTCTCTACACATACACGTTGTCTGTGATAAATCTTCCAAGATGCTCGGCTTTGTTATGAGGAATGCCTTTCACTTTGACGATCCGTCAGTTATTCGCATCCTCTATGACACCTTGGTTCGTAGCATTCTTGAATCGGGATCTATAATTTGGAATCCCCGAATAGCCAAATATTCCCTTTTAGTGGAAAAAATTCGAAAAAGGTATTTAAGATACCTTTACAAAAGGACATTTGGTTATTATCCGTACTTATATCCCAGCGCCTTTCTTTTAGGAGCATTGGGATATGATTCGCTGAGTTCTCGCAAAAAGCTGTATGTCGCTAAGCATTTTTTCAAATTACTAAAAGGTGCTGTCGACAATCCAGCTATTCTCGAGGAATTCCAGTTTTGGGTTCCGGAACATTTTCGAGAATCACGATCGAGACCTCTTTTGATGGCCGTTAGGGCTAGGACATCTGCGTGGCCATCCGGCTCCTTAATACGCTGGCATTACATATTGACTTATTTAATGTTAGCTACGAGGATCTGATCCAGTTTGTATCATTTAATTTTAATATATTATAATTTTTTGTTATGTTTAAGTATTGTTATATTTATGTATATATACGTTTTTTATGTTTTATAAATTTAAAATTTGTTTACGACCATCGTGGCGCATTGGGGTAACCTGTTAGGCCACGATGGTCTTAATTTAATCTAAAAAAATAAAAATGTACATTTTATCGACAAACATATTTCCTCTCAAAGTATCTGAAAACGGACTCAATATTCTATTGGTTCTATACCTCCATTTTGGCTTTTTTAAAAACAATAAATAAAATAATTGTATAAGAGTATTACAACTAATTTTGAATACCTTGATGTTACTTATCAATTTCATATATTGCATATAATACAATAAAATATTCCTGACTAGGTATTCTTTCATTGCGCTGATTATTTTATAAATTTCTGCTTTCTAGACATTTTGTGTATTATATTATTCATAAATGAGGGTGAGAAAAAATCTTCGCTCTATTGTCCTGTAAATTTGCTGTGGTGGTAAATTTAAAGAGTAGTCAGCAGATAGCAGTACAAATTAGACATAGAATTGCCACAAAATTTGCATGCATGCATTAAAATTTTGCAGCACTTTAGAGTAGATCAGGGTCAGCTGAGTTTTGCAGGGCTTCAGGAAAATATTATGTGGAATCCCCGAAACAAAGGTAGAAATAATACAGGAACATGACTATATGTACATATGTGGGGCCCTTTTGTGAGTAGGGCCTCGGGTAAAGATCCCGACATCTTAGCTGGCACCGCAGAAGGTAAAGGCTTCATAGAATGAAACCTGGGTTGACTAAAACTGTATGAAAACTAAGAAGAGTAAGAAATCACTTGATACCGCTTCACTAAAACTGAGAAAACTCAATATATAATCTTCTAATTAAAAAATATGACTCTTGAGGAATGATGAACAATTTTTAAGCACATATCAAGCAATAACTGTTATCAGAACGAGTTTTCTGTATATGTCATACTAAATTGACATGGATCACCAGGTATATATAACAATGCTTGGTCTCATACTGCATCTTCAATATTTGCAACGATCTTGAACATCTATATGTTCTGACAAGTCATTAATTTTGGCTTCAAATTTCCACTGAACCATTTTTACGAAAACTTTCTTTGGATGAATTTTTTGGTTTTGTTTTGTGTGCTAGTCTGTTATGCAATGGTAAATTTACAACAATAAAAACTCAAATAAAAACAGTAAAATCAGATATATTTTATTTTGTGGAGTAGTACAATGACATTACCAATTATTGTAATGAATTAAATGGGTTATAATCAATGAACCAAAATAAATTACGTTAATTAACAAAATGTCAAATTGTGGAACGATCACAACTGAAAAGTCAAGTAGCTTCTGTGTAGCTACGCAAAAAGTGCAAAATTTTGATTGAAATTATTTCAATGTCACATCTTCAGAGAAACAATGATGAAAGTGCAAAAATTATATTTCTAATCATTAAATAGATTTGAAAGAAAAATGAACGAAGAGCAAATCTATTGTAAATGGTGTAAATTATTTTTGGAGTTTCTCCACTTTTTATATAAAATAATAAAAAAATTAAATTTTGCAAATTCTTCATTGTTCTTCTGGAAATGCGAAATGTTAACTTATTCATAACGATAAAATTTATCTTAACATTAATTTATATATAAAAGATAGTATTCAAAATAAGTCACAGTAGAAAAATAACCTACGATAATTAACTAAGATCAACGATTTCCATATCGTTAGATTCCGAGCATAGTTTAGGTTTTTTCGCTTGAGGCATATCTTCAGAATCGAGTTTTTGCTTTTTAATCTTACCGCCCTCATCGTCTGGCTGTTCGTCTTCGACGATCTCCATATCGCTCTCGTTGTCATCGTTTGCTGTGACTTTTTTCGAAGAGCTTGGTTGAGGATCATCATAATCTTTAGCTAAAAATCATCAGAATTATACCAGTTTCTTAAAAGTATATAGGGTCGTAGAGTATATTTACCAGCTCCGTTTCCATTGGTACCATTTTCTTTTTTCGGTTTTAGGGTTTCAGCGTCAGCGATGACTTCGAAATCTTTACAATCAGGTTTATCTAATATAGTGATCATCAATTCGTAATCTTGTTGGAAGTCGTCAACCTATAAAATCAATAAATAAATCATTAGATTTATGAGGAAGAGGCATACTAGATGAACTCTGTTTACTTTCAAAAAGCTTCCATCTCGAACGCCTACTTCGAACAGTGTTTTATTGTTGTTCGCTTCGGTTTCGCCTTCTTCGCATGATAACAATATATTACCATTGTGCATCACGTCGGGAGATATCATGTTTAGTCTTCCGATTAATACCGCAGAACACAACTCGCCACAAGTGAGTTTTATAATGTCACACACTAAATGCACAGATGGCTTTGCTGCGCACACGTAACATTTTGGATTAGGGGGCGTAAGACCTAAAATGAAGAATAGATTGATTAGAAACTGCTTATCGGTCGATTCGCTGAGAAGATTAGAAATAAAGTTACCTCGATCCGGCACAAACAACTGTCCTCTGGGATTCGGCTTCAATCTCAAGTATACAGATTGACACTTTAAGAGATCGTCCATGAGAATATTGAAGGCGTGCATGACCACGATTCCGGCTATAATAGCGTTTGCTGTCGCAATCGCTGGAATGATATTTCCAGCCATCGCTATGCATAAAAATATTTGTTTATTACATGTTGATTACGATAATATGAATAATTATAAACGGATAAGACTAACATTTCATTTGGAAGCGAGTCTCCTGTGCGATTCCGAAGATGTGAGCTCTTATATTGGCGCAAGCGGCGACAAAGTCCATTGCACTCTTGTCATCCTTGTCCCAAACCAAATGATCGCCTTCGTTCAAAGCAGCCAGTGAGTCTTTGAGGGCATAACAACTGTCAGCAAAGACCTTTGTGCATTCGGCAATGCTCCAAATGCGTTGATCTTTTAGCCCGCTTTCGTTGGAAGATGAACTTGTTCCTACAACTAGATAAAAAAAAATTTTAGTTTAAGATTCTGGAAATGTTCACAGCCCTCTATTAAATACATTTAGTTTATTAAATAAAGAATCATATCTTAACACATGATGGAATACATTAAAACTCTTTCACGACAATAACAACGTACCGGCGTCAGGCAGATTTTTCATATCTAACGGTGTCGGAGGCCTACGTTTTTTCCATAAGTTGTCCATGGATAGTAAATATTGGATATCATCCTTGAATAGTTTGTTGAACAGTTTCGTAGGATCGTATCCGCAAGCGTTCGCCCAAGTTCTAGTACTGATTCGTTCTACGTTACCCTATAATCATAATTATATTATAAATAAACAATAATGATAATAGATTATTTTATTAAAATACATGCTTGTGCATTGGCATTTTCCGTGAGGGCTTGTTCACCGGCGTCGCCGGCTGCTTCTGGATCTGCAGTGTCCGGCGATACGTCTTCATCGTCGTCGACTTCGCCAAACAATTGACTATAACGACGAATGCATTAATACTACTACTGTAATATATTTTATATCAAAACGAAGCTTATCTCACTTGAATAAATGTTTGGCCCAGACGATGCAATGAATTGGTTCCGATGGCGTATTGCGGATAGTGCAACCCGGGAAGGTTTTCTGAGTTGCTTTCGGTTGACATTCGTAGCATTGCGTCAGACCTTTTTTGATCAACTCCACCTGAAAAGATAATGCTGCGAATTAAATAAGAATCGATGCCTAGTAAAGTAGTAAAGAACCAAAACAAATGCCTCACCCACGGTAATACCAAATTGGAGTACTAAAATAATACAATACCTGTCCATTGTAACCAGCGGTTCCACTTTCTATTAGGGGAACGTCCACAGCTAAGCAAATGCGGTTCACGTGATTCCTAGCGGCTCTATTGTCCAAGGCGTTCATCACCAATTTAAAATGCTTAAAATAATTAACGCCGTACTCGGTCCTATAAAAAAATATGGATTAAATCGCATGAAAGTAGAACAAAGAAAATTTTTTTAAATTAAAATGCTTACGCAGTGATGTTTGCATGGTGAGCGATGATGTTAGCGTTGGGGTTGAAACTCAAAGCACTCTCGCGAGCCACGTTGGCTTTGGATTTACCGACGTGCTCTTTGTGAAAGAGAAACTGTCTGTTCAAGTTGCTGACGTCGATGGTGTCGAGGTCGATCTGATAATAATAAAAGAAATAACTATAAATTGAACTATTAAAGTTTTAACGGTAAATATTCATAGAGCACACTAATGACATGTTCCTTAATCGGCTTCAATTGTAAGTAGAATCAAGTTGTGCATTGGTTGGTATAAATTGATTAAAAGATTCAGATTATGTAAATCCTGGTTACAGTTCAGATTCCAGTAGTGATTTTATATCAAATTAATGTAATATTAGGCTTGAAGAGAAAATAAGTGTAATATAATATGAAGAAATTAGTCAATGCTTTTTGCATTTTGAAAAAGAGATTTAAATTTTAATAATAACATATTATTACATATGTCATCTCTTTTTTTATGTACTTTTCTATTATCGAAGGGCAAATTTATTTATTTTATATATAATTATAAATGTCATTTTTTAAAGTATATTCGTTGCGAAGTTATTCATGGGGTGTTCACTATTCTGACCAACGCTCACTCGCTATCGTTCGCATTTAACCAATTTAAACTACTTCTGTAGCAAAACAGTGTTTTGCTACAGAAATAGTGAACACACCATGAACTCAACAAGACAGGTTCTTGCACGAATTGTACGGCTTCTGTTACAAATGAATATTTTTTCAGAAGTTCACTTTTTATATATTTTCATAGAACACATAATATATATGTATAATATAGATATTTGTACAGTTTTTTTTTATTTATAAACACCTTTTCAAAAATAAATCTCTTTCGTAAAGAGAGGAATATGTGTATTAGGTAGGAATGATTTTCTGAATTTAAAAATATTGTTATAAAGTTAAATCAAAGTTTTTATTCGTCTATCCATAATATTAACATTGCAGTCACAGGTGTATATGTTTTGTAAAATGTATATAAGTAAATATCTTGTGGCAGTCGAAAGAAAAATAATATATTTAATTTACACCCTGGCAACCCTACGCACAAAACAATCCGCATGGCTAGAATGAATGTATTATTGAATCCACTTTATTATCCATACACATTTTTATGAAGTGTCAAAAAGTAAAAGTTTTGATTCGAGTCAATATACTTCGACGCGTATCTAACGATGTCTCACAACTAAATAGTGGGTCGATTCAGGGAGTAAAATATGACGACGTGAGACAAAAGCCTAATAGTCGACCGGCGTCAGTTTGCTCGAGTGTAGTAGCGAAAATAGACACTCACGATTTCTATGTCGGTGAAACCAGCGAGCACGAGATTCTTGAGCAGTTCGCAGCCGATGCCACCGGCTCCTACCACCAGAACCTTGGAAGAAGCCGCCAAACGTCGGAGCTCCCGCTGTCGCCCTCCCATCGCGCCGGCACGCTATGAGCAATTGGCCGAAACGAAGCGAAAGCTGGCCAGTTAACTTTAACGCCGGCGTAACTTTTTTACAAGTTTACTTTCATGCGCATTCATTTCCACACCAAAACTGACTCACACGCTTGCGCAAACGAATAGCGTGCGTTTGTAACTTAGGTTACAAATTCAACGCGATGCAATTTTGAGGTACGCAAGGGTTTAGCCATATTTTTGCCGCCGCTGACCAATTCTTCATTAGGCGAACTTTTTCAAAAATCGTTAAAAAACATTTGTAAAAAATAAAATTGGTCTCGCTATTTCTTTATCTAAAAATAAGTTATTTTTCTATGAAAATTAAAGTTGCCAAAATTAAAATAAAATATATTTATTTAAAAAAGGGAACATATCTTGGGGTAAATCCTTTACCGAAAAGTATGAAAAATGATTTTCTTTGGCGGCTTCTATAAATTATGTCACAGGTTTGTCATAGGTTTTTCAGTGGAATTGTGACTGTGTGAAACAAACAGGAGTCTGGCTCAATGTCTTTGTGACATATGAAGGGGTGGGGGGGAATAAATTCTCGAAAAGCTGTGACATAATTTATAGAAACTGCATTTGTGCAAAAGGTCTTCACGAAACCTTGCATATGATCTTGTATATCAAATATTTTTTGTATTTTATGTCATTTTGTTGTTATTTTTTACCATTATTAGCAGTAGTGTAGTGAGGCCGGAATATCGTTCCGGTGCTTTTTTCCACGAACGAAACAGGTTCCGGTACCATTTTTTGTAGATTTGATAAGATCAAAAAATCTTCTTGCAAAAAAAGAAATAGATCTGTTCTTCAAATAAAAATGAACAAAATAACTAGGGTAATCATCTCTGGGTTCACATGAACTGAAATCTCATAGCGTTTCGGTATCAGCTTGTTTAGAACTACACTACTGGTAAGTACATTTATCTTTCGATTTACGCGGTTAAGAATAAACTTTTTTAAATATTCCAAATCAAACAGATCAAAAGTAATAAAAGCAGTCGTAATGGGGACACTATGATTCCTACTACGATGGTGACGATAGCATATTAATTTTCTAATAAGCACACCATAACCGAATTTGACCAATAGAAGAGGGCGAAAAACAATTATCATTTCTCAAAAATTAAAAATCTTTATTTGCCATTAAATCGCGATTCGGAAACACGCTGAAGCACAAGAACAGAATTTATCACAACTTTTCGACTAGGATTAGACACGTTAGAAAATTCGAACTTTTAAAAAAATTGTCAGAAGATCTATATGTGACATTTGAAACTAGAAGCGATGCAACACATTTCTTATAAAATATTTTTAATTTAAATTTCATTATTTTAATTTCTAGGACTTTAAAAATTAAAAGCGATTTCAAAATCTTACTGTGAATTTTAGAGAAGCAGCAACTGATATTAAATCTCTGGAATTAGAATTGTTCGAACTCCGCAATGATTTATGCGAAGGTTCTGTTAAAATATCAAAAATAAAATGCATAGATTGAAAAATATAAATTGAAAAATTAATTAGACGACATGAATGGATGCCAGGTTAAGTATTAATTAATGCACAGAATTTTCAGTAGAGAACAAAATCATGTTATGAAAAATGTACTTGACCAATTGCAATGGAAAATATTAACATCATTTTCAAGACTAAAATATCTAAATAAAAATTTGGATTTCTGATGCACATCGGAATTATTTTTTCTAAAACAGATGAAAATAAACGACGTCATAATTGCACAATTTTGGAAATTTCTATGACATGGACGTCGTTGGAAAGGAATTATTCACAGAAATCGAATACTGTGAAATGCTGCTTACTACTCGTAATGAAGTATTACCGAAAACTCATTTGAATCTTCTTACCTTTATTGTGTCAAATATAGATGATATACATATTTACAAATCTTCTCATTTAACTACAGATTATATTTGTTTAACGCGTTTATTTCATAAATATTCATGGGTACAATAGTATACAGACGTTTTAAATACACAATACTGGTTCATATTCATAGCCATTTCCATTGTCTACAATTAAAAATAAAAAATAAAAAAATAATAATAAGTTATCCCTAACTACTATAATAGAGTAAAGAATCAAGGAAAAACACATAAAACCTTTAAAAAAAAAATCAAATATACATATATAAAATATAACATACATAATTAAAAATATTAGATTTAATAAATCAGTGAACTGAAGCTGTTACTGTTTGCGTTTGAATGTCATCAAAATCAGGAAAAAGTAATCTATAATACACGGTATATTCATTTTTTCTTTAAAAAGCTGTTCTTTTTAAAAAAATAACCAGTGTTAGTCTAAGTCTGAGGTCGCTGCGGTGCAGTGCGTGGTGCGTGCTAACAAACTCATGTTTTTGTATGCAAGCGGCTTGAGTGACAGCTATTCATAGCGGCGGAGAGGGCGTGCTTGCTTGCGTCTAGCGGAGCGTGCTCGTGCAACTTCTTTGAATAGCGTTTTGCGTTGACGTTCAAGATGTCCCTTGAAAAAATAGTGTGTAAAATTCAGTTGAAGGCTGAAATATGGATGTCAACGTAAATCGCTATTCAAACACAAACAGGTTTGAAGTTGCACGCGCATGCTCCAACAAACGCGAACAAGCGCGCCCTCTTGAAATTGTTGAAATTTTAAACAATATATTCGGTTTTTGCTGCCGTAAAAATTGATGTCAATAACATTTAAAAAAAATTCACTGTGAAAAAATAAGACGGGAGGGGGGGGCCAAATAGCATTTTTGCCTCCAGGCGCAAACTATTCTAGTTACGACACTGTGGTAAAGACATTAATGTATTTACGTAAATATTTTTATATGTAATTAATCATGAATTTACTAAGAAACTGAAATATTTCTAAAGAATGGAATGGAATTGAAATGTTGGATTAAAATAATCCGGAGATATTCTTAATTTACAATTTTTTTAATTATGGAAACTGTAGTTGGATCAACCATTATGAACGCTAGCTAACCAAGCGTTCCCACTGCGACGGCTACGGCACGCTTATATTGCTTTTGCCGTGGATTCTAAGCAGGGACAGGGACAGAAAATGAAATGCTACGAATCTTATAAAAACGATGAAATCGAGGAATTATAAAAACGAGCAAAAGAAAGGTGATTTATATTTTCCAAGGCGGCCTAGAAGAGAAGAAAAAGAAGAAGCGGTGCGCGCAGAGAAGCGGAGGAGTGGGGAGGCGGCGTCCGTCGAGACCCAGACGTCGACATGAACGCCGGGCGGCGGCGCTAACATGGAGGCGGCCGCCGACGCCGTCAACCTGGGCGTGGGCGAAGTGGACGCCGAGATCGTCGAAGAGCTGAAGCGGCTCGAGGGCGAGAAGGGTGACGCCTCCGACGACGACGACTCCTCGTCGTCCTCCTCGGCCTCCGCTGACGAGTCGAAGGGCGACGCGGACGCGGATGCGGACGCTGACGCTGACGCCGACGACAAGAAGGACGAAGAGCCGGCGCTCAAGAAGCGCCGCGGCGTCCGCGCCCCACCCGACTACTTGGAGCGCCTGGCGCCGCTGTTCCGCGACGCGCGCTACTTCGTCATCAAGTCGAACAACGTCGAGAACGTGATCCTATCGAAGGCGAAGGGCGTGTGGTCGACGCTGCCGCAGAACGAGTCGAATCTGAACCGGGCCGCGCGCGAGTCCCGCAACGTCGTGCTCGTCTTCTCGGTGAAGGAGAGCGGCAAGTTCGCGGGGTTCGCGCGGCTCTCGGGCGAGTCTCGTAGAGATGCGCCCGCCGTCTCGTGGGTGCTCCCCCCAGGGCTGTCCGCCAAGGCGCTGGGCGGCGTGTTCGAGATCGACTGGGTGTGCCGCGAGGAGCTGCCCTTCTCGAGCACGCTGCACCTCTACAACCCCTGGAACGAGGGAAAGCCCGTCAAGATAGGGCGCGACGGTCAGGAGATCGAGCCGCGCGTCGCCGAGCAGCTGTGCCGGCTCTTCCCCGAAGACGAGTCGACGGACGTGGCCCCTGTGCTCGAGAAGGTCGAGAAAGCAGCCGAAAAACGCCCCGGAAACCGCAAGCCGCCGCGTGCCCCCCTCGTCGGCTCCTCCTCGTCGCGCTCCTTCCGGCGCAAACCCTACAGACGGCGCTCCGACAGAGAGAGGGACAGGTCTCGCGACAGGGACCGCTCGCCTCTCTACTCGTCTCGCCGCGCTTGGAGGTACGAAGCGGCCTACGCTGACTACCTGCGGGCCTACCAGCATCAGCTGCCTCCGCCGCCCCCTCCCGGCTACGCCTACGACGCCCCGCCGCCGCCCCCTCCGCCTCCGCGCTACTATGACGGCCCGCCGCTGCCGCCCGAGTACGCCGGCTATGACACCAAGCGCTCCTACGACCGCTCCGTCGACGAGTTCCTGTGGCGCACCGCCGAGCGCTCCCGCGGTCGCTCTCCCGTGCGCGAACGCCGCCACCGTGACCGACGTTGAAAGTGTAATTTTGCCCAATAAAGTTTTTTAACTACACATGAGACTGAACTGACTTTTTCTGCGGTATAGACTATGTCCCGTCCGCCACCGCCGCCGCAGTGACTCCAGTGAATTTTAACTTTGTATATGGAAATACAAACTTGCGTTGGTGATTCGTTCATATTTTCACAACAAATTATAATGTTCACTATACCGATCCCCGAAGCGAGAACGTGTTAACTGGCTTTCTATATATGAGGCTTGATCGTCTTTTTTAAGTGTTGTTTTGCAACGAGACCGCATTTCAGAGCCTCTTTTCAAACAAACTCGCAGTCCGTTAGCTAAGCTCCACCTTAACACTTCATGTCTGGCTCCATTTTTGACTGGGAAAACTTCCACAGTAATGAAACTGCTCTTCTCTATTATCTATCGTATGCTAAGATTCTGTTAGTATATGCATGTTTTGTACGTTACATATTTGCCAATCCAAAAACCTTTTATTTAATTTTACTCGAAATGGAATAAATATAGATTCCATCCAATATTGTTTTCAAAGTGCGATTTAACAGGGAATTATTTTAAGAGATATGTGCATTAAAATAAATACTTTGTTCCATAAAACGAGTTGTTTGTGCATTTTTGTAATTTGTTGCAGTATGTAATTCGTTCACGGGGTCCGCTGTTAGTCAAAGCAGTTTGTTTTATGGAACAATTATTTTATATATTGCTCACTTAAATTGTCCTCATCAAAATTATACACTTCTTACATTGTTGCACCAAATTATTCCATGAGAAAAAATGTTTTCAGCCAGGAATGCACAGTTTTTTTACGTTGCAAACAGCTAAAAATGGCAAAACATTCTCTGTATCTTTAAGAATGTGTATAATGAAGATCAAAGTGGCTAGGTAGTTTATTTTGTGAAATATTGTCAATTTGCTGCTACCCTGAAACACTTATCATATTTTCATTTTATCCCCTATTCTAATCATAATATTCACTATTTTTGATTTTTGTTGAAAAAACTACAGCAGAATCATTCAACGGTAGGTGAAGGCATTCGAACGACTAAAATTAAAAAGAACATATTTACACTTAATCTGCGGGCCGGTCACACGCAAACGATATTGTGAAACGCGAATGATTTTTGCGCATATGAGAATTTTAATAGCGTTTCACTAAAATAATTGTAGATTTTATTTTACTCACCCTATACTAGAGAATCCGCATGCGTAAAGATCTGCTCCCAAAATCACACTTATTAAGAAAAAATGTTTACATTGACTTAAAATAGTTTTGCAGAATGGCAAAGGGAACGTTTATACCGATGTGTTGAATAGAACTAATTCATAAGTCGAAATTTAATGCGAAAGAAATATTTTTATGCATCTCAGATGCGTGAAATTTAAAAATATGTATAAAGTCGCCAAAGAACCCATTTATAAAAAGTGTGCTACTGTTAAAAAATTTATTTATTATTTTAATTATTATTATTTGTAGTACATATTCTTCTTAAGAGATGTCGCTAGTTAAAATTCAATGAGGAAAATTTAAATGAGCAATATATATAAAATAATTGTTCCATAAAACGAATTGTTTGTGCATTACTTTTGGATAGATAAGGTGCGAGTGTTCATTCGTCAGAACAGTGAACACCTTATGAATAACTGCAACGAATCCTTTTCAAAAGAAAAATCCAAAGATTTACCTTACAATTCATTTTATGGAACAAAATATTTATTTAAATGAATATATCTCTTAAAATAATTCCCTGTTAAATAGCACCTAAATTTAATTTCAAAACACGGAATATTCCAATGACCAAAGAACAAATATTGTTTTTTTTAAAACAAGAAATTTCGTTGTCTGCCAATAATGATGTCCAGAAAAAAAACGGAATAACGGATTGTCTATTCTTTAAAAAATTATTGAGTTAATCGAGTTACATTAAAGCATTGGTGTATCACCGGCACAGCTAAGTTAACAATAGCTTATGCTATTTTTGTGATAGAGTTTTACTAACGGAGTTATGATTTTTTTTAAATATTCGCAATTTTGAAACAATTATGCTGGCATGCTGACAATTTAGAAAAAAAATTTGATGCAAAACTGTTTATAACTATCTTGTCCACAAAAACTGTCATATCCCATATATATATAATGTGGTTTTGGGGTCTGGTGATGGTCGAAGAACTGCATTAAATTTTTTTCGAATTATAACATATGACCTTTAGCAAAATGTACCTAAAACATGGGCAAATTTAAAAAATGAAAGCCATGCATCAAAACACATTTATGGCAAGAAGGTGTCCACTTAAATAATAAATATGTTCTTGCTGTAGATACAAAAATACAGTTAACATGTTCTTCGCTTGCCAGATTGATGTCTTAGGAAAGTAGTGGATATTATAACTCATTTTCAAACATCAGTTAAACACGTTCCTGACTTGGGGTCTTCATGTAATGGGTATTTGTCTAGTACTGCTTTGATCTGTGATATGTTAACGCTTCGTTGAACGATATTCGGAGACGACCCCGGTATTCTCGCCGCTGACTAGTCTGATTGGATACAGCGATGAAAGTTAATGTTAGCTTACGTCGACGAAAAGACCAAATATATTATTTTCGTTTCCTATTTTGGACCATTTATATATTACACGTCTTTCATAGATCTTATATATTTTCATGAAGTGAAATGACTTCCGATTCTGAATCGAACTTCCGAACGTCATACATCGTCGTGTTGAAAGCGACACTTTCTTATGATTGTCCTAGTCTTAATAAAAATCAACCCGAGCTTATCTAACGTCGTTGAACTTATTTAGTTTAAGCTTCTGAATTTCGTTAATATTTTTTTTATAAAATGTTCGACATTGGTCATTGATGCTATTTTAGTTCATCTCAATCGAAAACAAAAACCTGCCATTTTATTTTGATTACATCGTCCTAAATTATTTTATGTATTATCATCATCCTTATCTCGATGACCTTTTCCATTGCTTGTCAGTTGTCAGTAATGTTGATATTTTGCAGTGTGCCGATCGACTTAACTTTGGCCCTGCTACTTTTTTCCCTATCTGGCTTTGGGTTATTATTTGATTTTTGTAAATCGTATATCAGTATCAGTATGCAATAATTAAATTTATTTTCGTCGTTTACGAGAGATCAATTCGACTTTTCATCAGTATCTATGTAAACTAGACGAGTACGAAACGTCCAATGTATCATGAGTTATTTTTTTATACAATACAGGGTTGGAATCTTAGGCGAACTGTGAATGTATAAATTATTTATATATATATGAAAATTTACATATTATATTTGAATTAGATATGATTGACCCATATTTCAAGGGATCATTTATACGCACAATTTATTGTTATTATTTTACTCACAGTGTCAGTTAGGTTCTCTTATTCGACTAACGTATTAATTAGAAACCAAAATTTAACTCTACCTTAAATCGTGATGAACTGAATTTAGATAGGTAAGTATCCCGAAATGGTACATATGTAAATTTTTGAAATACCAATTGGAGGGATGAGTATGTTTTGTGATTTGGTCATTAAAATAATCCAACTTTAAAACATCAATATAATAATAAACATGTAAATTTACGGAATGCATTCAATCCTAGAATAGCTATATATGAACCGGTGGAGATGCCAAGTTTTCTTAAACATATATCTTCAACTAGATGGGAAGTATTCCATATTTTCGATTTTTTTATCTAATGCTTCGCGATAATTAGTCTGTAATTTTAGTTCGGCTAAAAAACAGATTAAATTAAAAATATAACTAGCTAATAAAAGCTTGTGATACAAAGGTATAACCAATTCATCAGAAGCTGTGACTTGAACCAGATTTTTCAAATCGTAAAGGTGAAGTAACCGCGAAGTAAAAACTGTAAGTATAAGTTAAAATCTCTTACATCAACTTTTCATAGTAACGTTTATTTAACTTTTTGCCGAAAACTTGAGAAATAATTTATCGTATTTTTCGGGTTAGAATTTATATCAAATGGTTGAGATTTAAATTGTACTTGGAATTTATATTAAACGGTAAGAACCAACTTGACAGATTGTGTTATATTACTGTAACGCTAAAGACACAACTGGTCGATCTGTCATTCGCTTGTCAAAAGTTCATAATCATTATCAAGGTATTTTATTCTCAACTTGTTTGGTTGGCCTCGCAATGTTGACAAATGTCAAGCCGAGCGTGCTCTCCGACGCCGTTCTATCGTTATTTTAGCTTCGTTCGTCGCTCTGAATACATTCGCGTCTACATACAATTAAATAAATTCGTTGAAAATTATTCATTGGATATTCAATGCTCAGACCATCGCTCGCTCGCATCTAACCTGTCCTAACAGTTTTGGTGCAAGTGAGATATTTCTAAAATAAATAATTTATTTGTAAATGTTATAATATTTTTATTCTCAAACTGCGAGAGCTCACGTGTACGTGAAATCCGTTATATCCATATAATTATTTTCAATGATTTGAATTGAAAGTGATATATATATTATCTACCATATTTTTAAAACATTTTATTACTTCTGTCATTTATTAGCAAGCTATATTAATTGATATAACAATATAATAGAAATAATAATAATACATTAAAGGTACAATAATTAGAACTAAGTATATAATATAATATATGATAACAATGTAATTTATTCAACGAAACATATGTAAGCAATTCAAATTCGTATATTCACGGTTGAAGTATACAGGATTTCTAGTTATATTCATTTATATTTAAAAATATGAAAGTTTCCTGTAATTATTAATATATCTTCCAATACATTTTCATTTAATTATTTCGATTGTTTCGCAAAATAAACTTTATACCAGAGAAAGCCCTTTCAATACTAACTTGTGTCGCTGGAGCTTTTAAAACCACCATTTCAATTTTGTATGAATTAGGATCTGTATTTTTATTTGTACTTTTATTTTTTTTACCATTTAATCGAATGTTTCATTAAATGATTGTGCTTGTTCACTTGTGATTGAAATTTATTTGAAAGATTTGAAAAATATTTTTCAAATGTTCCACAGCCTGCATTTTTTGTGAGTGCGTACTTGAATATGAACCGAACCGAAATAAACAGATATTTTTTCGGTTCAGCTCACATTTTTGTTCCGACAAAAATAACGGTTTTTCGGTTCAGTTCCGGTTTTTCTAGCTTTCGCCAACAAAACCGTGACCTTTTTTAGCTCCCATCAGTCAAAGTCAAACATTACTTTTTCAGCTCCCGCAGCTTCTTCAAACAAACATCTCCGAAACGACATTTTTTTATTTTTGGAATCTGAATATCCGAATATATAAATTAATTTAATTACATATAATTTATTTATTTAAAGAACTTAAAGATGCTTTACTAATTATTATAATTTAATTTGTAGAAATAATATTCGAAAGGGGTTCATGATGGTAAGCTAGCGCGCGCCGGATATCGATCGAGGGGGCGGCGAAAAGGTGTGCTGCGCGTCCCTTTGCCGCCATTGTCGGCGCTTGTCTGGGCGACGCCGGTTTAGCCGCCATTCGGCTTCGGATCTTGCCGCTGTTAGCGCCGTCGGTCCGCTCATCTCGCTCATCATGCGTCGACGAAAGAACGTGAAGAAGTCCGATGACGAGTCCGACGGTTCGGACGTCGCGGAAGAGCAGGAAGAATTCGCAGACTCGAGCGAGGATTGGACTCCAGGCGCTGCCCCGGTAAGAGCGAAATCGATCGTCGTTATTTACTCTGCGTTCCTTCGTCGGCGCTCCATCGCTCGCGCACGGCGCCGCGTCCCTTTTCCGATCGGTCGGCGGCGTACTTTCGACGCTCGGAAGCATAACCTCGAAAACGTGCGCCGCCATTTAATGGCGGTTAACATATACATGTATGTATACGTATAGTCGGTAAAGCAGCGCTCGCTTGTACTGCACGTCACAAGCCCGTGCGAAATCACCGTACGCGTGTAGTAGACAAAGTTAATTATGCTTTATAATACCTGGACGTTGTTTTGTTTTCAAGGTCAAAGGCGCCGCAGACGTCGTCAATGCGAATGAGGTGAGTTGGTCTCGAGTATGCGCTCACATGTATTATTGTTGCAAAAGTCTTAATTTTATTATATTTTAGGGTCAACCTAAAGGCCGCAAACGTCCTTCGAAATCGCCCGCAGCAGCCGTAAACACGTCCAAGAAGAAGCGAAAGAACTCGACCACCGAAGAGAGCGAGCCAGAGGAGGAAGGCGGCGAGGAGGAGGGTGAACAGGACGTGGAAGAGGAGGAAGACGAATCCGAGGAGGAGAAGAACGGATCTGATGGCAACAAGTCAGATTCTAGCTCGAAAGACATACCAAAATACTACCACGTCAGTACATCCACAATTGTAACATCGTTCATTCACATTCTTCTCGAAACGAATTAATCTATTTCCATTTCAGTCCGGAAACTTTGTCCTCCTCAAGAGCGACGTTAAATGGTCGGGTGAGAAGGTCGTTTCCAAGCTGGAGGATGTCAATCTGTGGAAGATAGACGGCAAGGCGCTCCTTCAAAAATACGTACCGATGGATTCCAACGGGAGAACATTACACAAATGCACCTGTGTGGTG
Source organism: Plectrocnemia conspersa (assembly GCF_051122295.1). Classification (NCBI taxonomy): domain Eukaryota; kingdom Metazoa; phylum Arthropoda; class Insecta; order Trichoptera; family Polycentropodidae; genus Plectrocnemia; species Plectrocnemia conspersa. The sequence continues at coordinate 7,355,301 of NW_028277174.1, read as the reverse complement.
AGTATCGCGTTTCTATGCTGCTTTCACTATCGCCTCGATATATATTAATTTTTTATTCGTTTTCTCTCACAGTACTCCGGATGGAATGTGGACAACCGAGAGAATTACTACCCCGTCACGGAAATCCTGGATAAAAATCCAAAGACGGACGCGAAAGAGCCGTGCGTCGCTCTAGATCTCGCCGATCTAGTTAAAGTTAAGGATAAGAATTAACTGTCGTATTTACTAACGTTTATGTAACCGTTTATATATATTTTTTTCTCTACAACGCCATTTTATGATCACTGATTATTGGAAGTATAATTTTTTTGTGAACGTCTTCATGAAACATTCTTAACGAGTTTTTGACTAAAATAAAGTTTCGTTCGACCAATCAAGCCTTTTATTACATCCTACATCCTTTTGTTTTAGGACCGATTTTGGGAATGTTAAATTTCTTAAATTATCGCTTGATTGACAAATAGCTCCCAAACCGAGGACAGGCATGACAACTCAGAATGTAATTGTGAAAATCGGTAGTTCCTATTGTTACTTTGGATAATTTCGATGCAGTGTAACGGTTTTTGTGCGACACAAAGAAAAAAGCTATTGCTAGTATAGTTGTAGAGGTATTTTTTTCTTCAAACAAATAGCAAGCTATACAATAAACATTCCGATATTCGTCTTAATTCATGTTTTTGTATGCGGGGGGGGGGGGGGGGTGGATAATTTATTACTTAACATTTAGGGAATGTAAAAGAGATAAAAATATCATAAGTTCATATTTATAAATAATTATCGGTGGCAACATCGCTCTCGAAAATTCGACTTGTTCGGTTGGCTACCCTATCGTATTGTTTTGCTAGCGATGCTCGACGGCTGACGGTCGTTAAAAATGGCGTACGTCAACAACAGCCTCCTCGTTTACGCCGAACCAGGGTAAGTTTCTGAATTGGGAGGTTTTTTATGTACGCGACTTCGAAATTCTTCGTTTCTACAGTTCGAAGCTTTTATATAATTCTCAATCTCGTGTTTTTATTTTATTTACATGGCCATAACAATGTATATCGTGACTATCTGTAACAATGAGGCGTGCTGGAAAGCGAAACTTGTATTGTTTTTAAATGTAAAATGTTGCCATGCTATAAAATTTTATTTTGATGCACGTCGGTATATGTATCAGGTAGCGTCACCGCCAACTGGATTTATGCCAATCAAAGATTTATTCATTAGTGGTCGATCATCAAATTATCAAGGAAGAATTTACATAAATTTAAATGTAGTAAATGATGAAATATAACTATTTATGCCGAAATGATGTCCGTCTTCTATGGTGAGCGCTAGTCTATTCCACGCTGCCACCTCTGATCATGACGCTCGCCCTCCTTCTAAGCCATTCTTCCGGTTCATGCGCGTTATACTTTTCGCTCTGCTACTCCGTGGTGTAACAATATTTTACTAATAAATTACTATTTTCAAAATTAAATAAATATACCCAAACCATTCACATCTATGCTTAAGCTATGGATATAAATAGCAGTAAAAATACTATTGGCGGAGCAGTATCGCATATTTTTACTAGATTGGTTCTACAAAATCTCAATTTAATTAAAAACCATGCAAAATACACCTAACATTTGTATGTAGTATGGAAAACTAGTTATAATAATATCATTTATTTATTTTTAAATTTAAACGTATTGTTACTTAAATGAATTTATAAGTCGAGATAAAACTGTGCACTATAAAAATATATAAATCTATATGTAGTAAGTTTAGATTCTATAAAAAATCGACAATAAAATCATCAACAGTTGATACCGGCTAAAAGTCTTTAGCCGGTATCAACTGTTTTTTATTCTTATTTTCGAAGAAAAAATCAGAAGATTCACCTTGTATAAATGCACAAATAATTCGTTTTATGGAACAAAGTATTTATTTTAATGTACATATCTCGTAAAACAATTCCCTATTAAATAGCACCCTAATAAAAACACCTAATTGGTTTATTTCTATAGGTCGTTTTTTTTACTTATTTTTATTTATATATTAAAAGTGTTGTTTTTTTCTTCAGAAAATACCTGTAATGTCGTTGGCGTCATTTCACACTTAGTTACGACTAAGGCCCACTGTCCACGGAGACGTCGCTGCGTCATTGTACGCTTGTTGTACGTCTGCTTGCTGCGTACATATAAACTAACGAAATATTATTTGACTTCCCACCTCACTCCAAGCTTTCTCAGTAATATCTTTTCTTGCATAATTTGCAAAATTACTATTATAAAGACACTGGTACTTTTCGACGATCTGAAAAAAATCATTTCATTGCTTGCATGCATCGACGTGAGTGTGACGTTGCAGCTCCTTGGACAGTGTTTCATTAGTTTATTGTTATAATCGTACTCGACGAATGTTGCTTCAGCGCGCTCCGTTCGGTTAGATACAACCCTGAATCACGAACGCAGCGGAGTTTCACGTGACCAATCGGAGAGTGGCTCTCAGCAACCAGTCACTGCCGCCTGGCACGGGATGCGGCCACTATAAAAGGAGAAGCGCAACCGGCACAACGCACTCATTCTTCGGCGACCGAGACGAGAAGGACTCTCTCTCCATAATGGAACTCCGGAACATCACAGTAACCAAGGAGCCTGAACTATCAACTCGACTGATTGAAAGCATAATACAGGAGGAATCCGGAGCAAGAACACCTTTCGTCCTCGCTTCGATAACCATCAAGAACGAACAACAACAGCGTAAACTATAAAACTTGGAATAAACGACTTTAAAACGTTGCTCTCGCCTATTATTAACATCTTTATTATAACATTATATGTAAGCAGCAAGCAGGCATACAACAAGCGTACAATGACGAATACGCGTCTATGCAGCGACGTCTCCGTGCACATTGGGCCTAACTGTTAGTTAAATAGCACTTTTAATTAGTTAAATAACAATTTTAGAGCTTGTACAGAAGTTATGCGTTAATAATTCAACAGTTTTGGACCACTCAAAACATAAAGAAAAATCAAAAAATCTTGGTAAACGCGTGCCGCACGAACTAAATGAAAAGCTATAAAAATTCAATTCACGATCGTTTGTTAGGTACGATTAAAATTATATACATTATGACAGCAGAAAGTGATTTGTATAATCGTTGAATAAGTTTGAAGCGCTATAACGTTGGCTGTGAAACCTAAGTAAATCTGTTGGTGACAGATTTGCATGCAATCGAAACAATTACAGCTGAAAGCTATCGTACATATATCAGCAAAATATAGACTTACCATTGTTATAATTGTATCTCGACGGATGTTGCTTCGACGCGTTCCGTTCGGTTTGATACCCCCTGGACTACGGACCAATCGGAGAGTGCGATAGCTACACCACTGCATGCATTGATTGTGAAAATAAAGGGCCTTTTGGATGGTTTTAACAGTTAAATTTCGCACGAAAACAGGTTCGGGGACGTAATTTTCTAGGTACGTATGGCAGTCCATTTCCTGCAGCTCTTGAATAGTCAAGTCCATAAATAAATTTTATGTCATCCAAGCCTTATGGTTGCTTCAACAAAAAACTGGTAAATTTTTTGTATAGTAACCTGTAATGTCACGAAGATTTTCTAATTGATAGATTAACAAAGGCTTCTATTTTAATTCTCCAGATGCATTTCCACCGAGAAGAAGAGTTAGACGGTCCTAGGATGCTTTAAACCCAGAAATAGTCTTCCCCCATATGGAACCAAACGTACGCGTTGGTATTCGTGTCCAATAAAGCCCAGTCTCATCCACATAAAAATTAAATTTGGTGGATAATTTCCCCTTTCTACAATTTCACGGAACTCCATTTGATATTTTTTAGCTGATTCTACGTCTTCACTAGCCGATTCACCAATCATTTTAAGGTTATGTAAGTTTGATCGTTTTCTAAAATGATCGAACCAACCTTTGCTTGCTTTAAATACTTCTTCTCCTTCATGTTGAGATTTTAAATGATCCCAAAGACTAAGTGATTTATTCATTCATTTTAAATATTGAATATTTTTTTTAAATTGTCGGTCGCGATATAACGAATCCGCGCTCACCATGGTCGCGGTGGACAGGTGCTACCTGTATGTTATTTTTGTCCAAGTCTAAAAATCGCAGATATGTATTTTCTGAATTTCATCGCTAAGACTTGAAAAAATACTTAGAGATAAAAAATTGTTATCTTTTCTTCATTTATATATAAATGTAAACACAGTATTTAAATATAATAAAATCTCTCGGGGCAATATCGAACATCGTTCTGGAAAACTCTTTGTATTGTGGACTTGTACGGTTGGCTGCCTTGTCGTGTGTCATTCTGCAAGTGACGTTCGGCAGCTGACAGCTATGTCGCTAAATACAGCGCACACCGAAAACGGCGTCCTCATTTATGCCGGAGAAGGGTCAGTATCTAAATCGCATCCCTTTCGAACACGCAAACTACTTTCGTTCGTCCGGTCTTGGAATTTCCTCTCCTCGCCCATTATGTCGCAATTCGATTGAGGTCTTTATTTCCTTTCCAATTGAGAATTTTCGTCATTTGAAGAAGGAAAAGGTCGATTGGAGAAAGGTTGTAAAATGTTGATATCGTTTTTGCGCGCTGGTATAATGATAATTATATGACGTCACTTTTCTCTTATTGACATGGCCATAACAATACGCATTGTGACTATCTGTTGACGATATTACTAGAGTTGCCATCATGAATATCCTAATGATTTGCATTTAGGATTATTGATTCATATTTTTTGAAATACATTTAAAATTCAATATTTTAGAGTTTAAACCATTAGACAAGAGCATATAATGTGGTTGAATATTTGTGTTTTGATGTTTACAATAAATTTTATAAAATCTGGGATTTCCAGATATCAATATGAATTTTCCTTAGCGCTATTATATCATTAGTCATACCTCGACTCGCGCGGTGGATAGGTTTTGCGAAATTTCGCGTAAATCGAGAAATAGAATACATACAAAAATTAAAATTAGGTTACAAAAAATAAAATTCAGTGTAAATCGAGATTTAAAACTTGATACAAAATTGGGAGAAACACATACAATTATATATGTATGTGTATTCTCGTAATTTAATACAAAAAATGTCATTGTTATAAAAATATTATTTATTATTACTTTACGATAACAATATGTTCTCGAAAATATTACTTAAAAATTCTTTATAATATGTACATAACTTAAAACGAGATAACAATTTAAATATTTCTCTTCGTCACTGCTGTATTCTAATCTAACCTGTTGGTTTCTTTAGAATTTGTGTAAAATAAATTATTATCAGAGTCATATCTAGCAGCAGATTCTTCTGGATTTTATTCTAATTAAATAATCCGTTTCTTAATGATTTTTATATCTTGGCGAAATTTAACAGTCTTTTCTTTATCGCGTTATAGCGAAACCGAGTTGAACAGGTACAGTGTAAATCGAGGTATGGGTGTATATGCATATTCATTTTGGTAAGGTGACCAGATTTTGTAAATATCAAAGGACACTTAAAATAAAAAGGCAATATTTGAAATTTTTGTTCAAGGATGATAAATTGATACGGGAGCTCAAAAAAATGGTCATTTCGCAAATATTTGTTCAAGGAGGAAATCTGGTCACCTTAATTTTAGTCAATATATTCCAATTAAGTATCGACAGCAGTAAGTGATGCAGTTAGATTATTTTTCACTTGTATCTCATCATTTTTTTCTTCAGATCGTAAAATTATATTTTCTTACATCATACATAATATTTGTTTTTAAAACACAATTACTAATTAAAATCATGTTTCTTAAAAATAAACAATGACTAATAGTGTTAATTTGCATTGTTTATTATCAGTGTTTATGCTGATATGACAATGACAGATTCACTTTTATATTAATATTACAACTTGATCTCACAAATTTGTTTCAGGATTGTCTTATATTCTGACAATGTCAACGTGGAATTCAACGGACCGCAATCGGCGGAATTCCGAGGCACCAAAAACGGTCGGATGTATTTAACAACCCACCGCATCATCTTCAACGCCAAGTCCAAAACTGAACCGATGCAATCGTTCAGTTTTCCGTTTGTCGCATTGAGTGATGTTAGTATTTTTTGTTTAAAAGCATAATGTGAAGTTACTATTTATAACTTTTATGAAACTAAAAATAATATATGAATTAAATAACAATTATTTTGCCAGTGTATATTTTTATTAAAATATGTTTCACTTTAACATAGATAGTCACTTCCAATATGTTCGATAAGAGTTAACATATTTATTGAATGTATGTCAATTAATTTTTAATCTCATCAAGGTTGGTGTTGAGCAACCTCTGTTTGGCGCTAATTTCATCAAAGGCAAAGTGAGGGCTCAAGAAAATGGCAATTGGATCGGTGAAGCGAAATTCAAGATGTCCTTCAAGTCTGGTGGAGCAATAGATTTCGGTCAGGCGATGCTTAAAGTGGCTCATATGGGTATAATGAATTATAATCTATCTTATTTTATTCTACTAGTGTTTGAGTTATATTTATATAATATGTTTTGTAACAGCAACTAGAGGAATGCGGAGTAATGATGCACCTCCGCCGTATACTCCGCCTACTGGACCTTGGTATTCGGCTCCGCCGCCTGCTTACGCTCCACCACCGCAAGGCTATTATGGATGGACTCCTCCTATTAACGTTAGTCGATTAACCCTTTACTCCCTATCTAAAAATCGATGTTCGGAACAAATGTTAATTTCCGTGAAGAAACTACTATCTTGCTTTTTTAATATCAATGAAAAAGTCTAATAAAAAGTCTATCAATTGAAGTATATTAAGCAAACTACTTCTTTCAATATGAACTTAAAGAACATTTTTATAAAAGTGCACCACAGAGTTGATATCTGTGTCAAATCAATAAGTTATTAATTACTATTCTAAATAAAAATGGCTAATGATATTTTTTCAGGCATTCCCAGATCATCCACCACCAAACTCGGTATTCATGTCGAATAGCCCTCCACCATATCCTGGAATAAATATCGGTCAAGCTCCAGGATCTCAACCGCCAGTCGGTGGATACTCTCCTAATGCCGGATACCCTCCAGCCGGAGGATATCCTCCAAATGCTGGTTACCCGCCGGCCGGTGGATATCCTCCGAATCCACCGTCGTATCCGGGTACGCAAGGATATCCAGCACCAACGGTGGCTTCGGCAGGACCGTATCCCGGCGCTTCTGCTCCTACTGCTTCGGCTCCACCGGCAAACGCTTTCAATGGTAAGTATCAAATATATTGCAATATTCTTGCTTCGCATACAATACATTAATTTATGTACATAGATGCAAAAGCCGCTGAAGCTGCACAAAGCGCGTATTACGATCCTAATCGACCACAAATGGCTTACGTACCACCGCCAGCGTATTATGTGAGCATATATTGCATCTGTATATTCTAACGTTCAATGTTTTAATTTTTTTTTTATTATTATTAATTTCAGGAGCAACCGCCTAGCTATCAACAATCAATGTCTAAGAAAGATCAATGAATTGTTTTGCACTAGATTCGTTTTTTAACTGTTTCACAAATCTTGTTATTACGATTATAAATCTATTGTATACTTTTCAATTATCAATATTTGAGAGCAGCTTGTTTTATATTAATTTGCTCGATAGTTGTTTTAAATGTATGTATTTTATTTATGTAAAAGTTAAAGAGTGATTTATGACTAATTACATTCCTTCTCGATTTCGCAATCAAATGTAGCTTTGGATATTAAACACGTCATGTTGAGATTTTTTCAATAGTTTTTTTTTGTACCAATTAAAAAGTATTTTAAATACTAGTTAAGATTAAAGCTTGCCATGGTTGATCACTGACATTCAAAATTAAACTTTTTGTAAATATTGGTAATATTTTTTCATTTATTTTATAGATTAAAAATAATTTGGTTATGAACATATGTTCAAAAAAATATTTTAAGTGAGGATTGCATTATTTTGTTATTAATTTATATGTATATATAAAAATAAAAAGCTTTGGTAATATCAAAAATATTGTGCATTATATGATGTATATATTTATATAAAATACACAGTTAATGCTTAAATTTATATATTATGTTGTATGTATTGTTTAATCTGAAACTATTGAGATAAAAACATTTATATAACTATTATACTGTTTTATTTATTTCTTAGTTTACATTAAAGTTAAGTAGGTACAAAATATATTATAGATATTCATTTTAAAGGCATTACACTTTGTGACATCAGTCTATAAGATCAGCGTTATACGAGGATATACGCGAACAGTTGCCGATCGAAGGTCTCATCATGTAAGATTCTCCATTATCTTCCTGCTCGACGATCATAGCCATTTCGTGCTCTTGCACGGCTTGGAATATCTTAGTCTTTGCCAGGTTCAAATGGTAAGGAGTCAAACTCTTTAAAGTAGGAGCTAATCCTGCCAAAAATACGTCCACAGGATGTAAATTGTCCTTTAAAACGCAATATTTAGAAGACGAAGCGATGTCGGTTGTCGTCTCGCAGTTATTCACAAGCATCGAAGTGTTATCCGATTCGTCCGAATTGTCATCGTTCGCCGACACAAAGTTAATTTCCTTCGTATCTACATTATGCTCTTCTTCGTCATCATTGCCGACGTCTTTTTTTATGACTTTAGTAAAGTACGAGTTTAGGAACGCCAGTTGTTCTGCATATTTGTACTTTCTCGCTTTAGCCGGTCCCATTTTCGGATGTATGATTTTGTTCATTAAATTTTTCCTATATTGATCTCTAATGTTGTACCATCTCAGTTTACAAACGCGACCTGAAATAATATTTTTTATTAATTTTATATCGAGTGTAAACGAATGAATGAATAATTACCGGGACGGTTTAATTCTTTTCCAATTTCGTCCCAAATTCTTGCTTTGTGTTCGCAATCGCTGAACTGCTCGTGTGCCGTATCGTAGAGTTCGGGATTTAATCTGACTGAGTTTATCAGCTTCTTGTCGTTGTTTAAAGTCATAAACATTGTTTATGGTTCAGTTTTATGATATTTTGACACTGAAAGGGAACGGTATAGTATAGTATTAGAAGACAAACTAGAACATTTGATTCATCATTCATTTGTGTTAGTTTATATAATTGGATAATCGTTCTAAAAATTAGATTATAGTTTACTTGATAAAATTTAAATGTTTTTGAAATCGCGGGATATTTTCGTGCGTGAAAATGTGTTGCCATTTAAAAAAATGAATATATTTTTAAATTTAACGTTTGTTTATCGATGTGCAAAAATACTTATTAAATAAAATATAAATGTTCTTTACAATTTGAATTATTACAAGACATAAAATTTCTATCAAATCGCATCTATTTACTAAGTCATATAATGTGATTTGATCGTTTTAAACGAGTTTTATGACATCCGGGGCGCGTCCGGGTCAGGTATTGTCAGTGAGCATTACGAGCTTTGAAATAACCCGATTATTTATTTGTAATATATGTGCAAATGTGGATCGCCTTCGTTATATTCGAAAGAGCTGGCCGTATCGGACACGGCCCTGATACGTACTTGACCCGGAGCTGTCAATGCACGGACGCCACGTTGGTAGCCCGGGCGCGTCACTGACACTGTTTCGCCGGCACGCTGCACTGAGCCCAAAAAGCGCAATATTTATATTTTATATATATGTATTAAGTACAAAGTGATAATCGACAAAATCAATACATATATTTTGGTTGAAATGTAAATTTAAAATATTGGGAATTCATTTAACTTAAATAATCGAGATTTAATAAATAATATACAATTTACTGCATTAGATAAATATTATTAATCAAAATAAAACAGCAAAGCTTAGTAATAATACAACCCTGATTCCCTCATATGAAGGTATATTAAATGCATTTTTTTAAATAATAAATAGCTTTTTATCAAACAATTTCAATAAATTTCTGTTCATTATGACAAGTGGTGAATTCTGTTAACATTAGGCGAGAGTGCTCACAAAAATACTTAGGCAAGTGAGAGACACTCTTCTCGGTAATTAATGTGGTGCACAAACAATATTGATTTTTTTTTTTGATTTTTTATCCTTTTTATTTTTGTACGAAAAATCTAAAATATCTTGCTGCGCTGCCAAATGCAAGCACGATAAAAATATCGCATTTTTAACAAAAAAATTGAGTTTTAAGTTGGTATTTTTAAATTTTGAAAGCTAATTTCCGCAATTTCCTATTTTGTTATAAACATATGTGAAATATTCAAGTTTACTAAATAATATCATAATTCATTTTATTGACTAATTTCAATGATTTATTCTGACGTAACAAGAATATACATTTTTTTAGTAATTTTTGATGCCAATTAAGCTTTTAATGACTGCTTTGTGAGAATTACTTTTTTCAAGAACGCATGTAACAATCTACAAAGCTGCAAATTGTTTTTACATTTTATTAATTTTCATACAATAAAAAAGGTAAATTTACAAATTATTGTTTCGCAATATATTAAAAATACAATACATCAATTATATCTCGAAGTGTTGTATTGTTTTGTATTAATTTATGAAAATCCATTGTTTATACATATCAAAATTAAAAATTTCAAATAATTGTAATAGTGAGAAAAAGAATAAAGTTTTTATAAATATGAATTTATTCTATAGAAGTCAACAGGAAAATCGCCAGTAGTTATTGGGCAGCTAAAGGTGCTATAAGCCTTTGAACCTAATAATATGGTAACTTAGTATAATTTAAGGCTGTAAATCACTTGAATTTATTAAACCATAATATTTTTTAAAATATGACATAAATAGATCCCCCCACATATGAACAAATTTCAAAATGACGTGCAAAAATATCTGCCGCAGTGAAAGTGTTAAGATATTATGCTCCTTAAGGTTATTTTTTTAGAAAGCTTAAAATCAATTTAATATATTTTTTTATAGGAAAAAAAACTTTTATGCATAATTCATTACATTTTTTCAGTTTTCTCTCGTATTGATATTTTTTATGATCATTCAATTCACGAGTACTTTTTTTAAGAAATTTATATAGGTAGTATAAGCTCGTTTTTCCTTGGTTAATATTATAATTGCTTAGACCAAATTTATAAGCCTTGCTTGACGTACTTTTTGACAGCTCGCGGGTAGCCACGATGTCTTTAGTACCTTTTATAAAAACCGGTAAGAAAATAATAATTAATGTAATATTATAGATATTAAGTTATACGTTATTTTTACTTATTTCTGGTAAAAATAAATATCTATAAACTTATTTTATGTATTTTTGAGAGTTAAGGCAGAAAAAAATCGAATACGTTGATATTGCGTTAACGATATTATTTTTGAAATGTTGCCTTCGTATTGTTTGTTGCAACAGAAGAGGTATAAAACACATAATACGTATGTATTCATACATACCCTTTTATTTCTGCCAAAATATACCACTAAATCTGTATAAAACAAATGTTTTCACTAATACACAAAATCAATATCACAAAAATTTGCCAGTTGACAACTGTCATTTCATTCTATTGAGTTTGAACATAGACGCATAGTCAAATTCAGCTAATACAAGGTAACCAGGCTACCAGCCAGTTGTAAACCGATTGTCATTATCAAGTATTCAAGAATATCACCATGCAGCAAAAGTACCTCCACTGTTATCGTTGGTGTGGCATATATTAATTATTATTATTGCACAACTTAACAGCTGATTATTCTAAAGTTTTCATCAAAAACATTGAAATGCATTACAGGTGCATTTCCTAGTGATCATTGTCTGAGGACAGCAAAATAAGAGTTAAAAATGCTAGCAAGACCTATCTCGATACATTGAAATTACATCTTGATAAGGTGCCAAGTGATTTGGCAAACAAAAACTCAATAAAGTTAAAATATTTACTAAATATCAATAAATAGTAAGTTATAATTAAAATTTTAATTTAAGAGAAATATATTTTATTCATTTTACTAGGTTCATATATATTTTATACATTTTTATTATGAATTAAAAATTATGACGCTGTTGGGTTATTAACCCAATGCTTTGCGAATTGCATTATTAATAAAAATGTTATCATTTTTTCTAGAACCAGGAATTGAAACCGAAAATGAAACAATCAATTCTATTAACCCATTAGTATATGAAGTTAAGGTAAATGAAATCACTGTTTATACATTCCTAAAAAAATTATATTTTCACAACTTTTTATTTATTTTTTTAGTTTGAAAATGTTAAAATAGAACAAGACATCTTCGAAAACAATGATACACCCAAGGTGGACGATATGTTTGAGACAGGTGAGAAAAATATTTGAATGAGGGATGTTAATAAATTTATTGGAATTTGATTGTAATATACTCATTTATTCAAGTATATTTTTTACAACGTAATCACCATTTAGGGCTTTAGACTTTTCAATTTTTAAATATCAATTTTTTTCTCTAAACATCCTTCTAATATTTTTTTTCAATCACCAATGTCTAATTGATAAATGTATAATTTCAGAAGTTCACGATGTTAAAGATATATTTAAAGAAAATTCTATCGATCCATTGGAAATACAAGTACGTAATAGTATTTATAAATGATTATTTATTTATTAAATTAAATAAATGTTATTTTTAATTTTCAGAAACAAGATTATGAAGAAGATAATAGAGGTAAACAGCATACATGCACCTATTGCTATAAATTATTTTCAAAGAAAAGTATTTTTATGGAGCATCTTAAATTGCATTCGGAATTGTTTATCTATAAATGTAAAATATGTGCTGTAGGATTCAATATAAAATCTCAACTCATACGCCATAGAAGTATTCATAATAATAAATTGAAAAATAAAATTAATATTGCCCTTCAAAATAATTCTGTCAATTTTATATGTAATCAATGCGGAAGATCGTTTAATAAAAAGTGTGCACTTTCCCGACATATGAAAACTCATAGTGATTTTGGTAATTTTATATGTGACAAATGCGGTAAAACATTTATTAAAAAACATAAACTTTCAAGACATATGGATATTCATAGTGATTACAGGAACTTTAAATGTGAAAAATGTGACAAAGCATTTAAAACAAAAAATAATCTTTCACACCATGCTCTAACTATGCATAATGATTCCTGCGATTTTGAATGTATCACATGTAAGAAAGCATTTAAATCTAAATATTACCTTTCACGTCATGTCAAAATTCATACTTACTCTTGGCAATTTAAGTGTGACGTGTGTGAAAAATTATTTAAGCGCAAGTGTGACGTTACAAGGCATATGTTTATTCATAGTGATTCTAAGGACTATAAATGTGACATTTGTGAAAAAACGTTCAAATATAAAGATTACCTTTCAAGGCATATGTTTGTCCATACTGGTATTTTAAATTTTAACTGTGACAAATGCGGAAAAGCGTTTAAAAATAAAAGTAAACTTTCAATTCATATGGATACTCATAATTCTTCTAAGGACTTTAAATGCGGAGAATGTGGAAAAGCGTTCAAGAGTAGACGGTACACTTTATGGCATATGAAAGTCCATCATGATACTTCAGACTATAAATGCGAAAAATGTGGAAAAGCATTCAATAATAGACGTAAACTTAAAGATCACATGAAAGTTCATGGAGATTCTTGCGACTTTAAATGTGATAAATGTGGGAAATCTTTCAAGACTAAGCGTTACTTTATATGGCACACTAATATTAATTGTGAATCTTTGGACTTTAAATGTGAGAAATGTGGAAAAGCGTTCAATAATAAACGTAAACTGTCATGGCATATGAATGCTCATAGTGATTCTTGGCAATATAAATGTGACCTATGTGAAAAATTGTTAAAGCGTAAATGTGATCTTGTTCGACACATGAGTATTCATAGTGATTCTAAGCTCTTTAAATGTAAAGAATGTGATAAATCATTCAAATATAAAGAATGTCTTACAAGGCACATGCATGTACATAATTAGAAAAACGGCTTCTATAATATGATATTATATGTTCATTAACATATGCCATTTACACATTAAATATTTATTGAAAAATATGAAATAGTTTTAAGTTAAATTAATATATAAAATTAACACTTTACTGATACGTTGATGTGATAAACCCTGAACGTTAAAATCCACATACGCCACATTGGCGGGCACGGTTCTACACAACTGATATCAAACAAAAACGCAGTGTAATATTTAGGCTTCAATATCTGATCAATAGAAGTCGGGATAACACATGATATATGGATTTATAAATCGAGAAATTTCTAAATCTTTCATATTTTGTTTTCAAACATAAATCCTCAATCTGCGATAATACGTTACAGATGTGTCAACTATCCAGGAGCTGCAATAATAACACATCTGTTAGTGCATTGAGATACAAGCGCTTATGAAAAATAACTTAAATCCCACCACTGTTTCGACTTTCGCTGAACTCCATAGGGTAGCAGTCGAACAGTTTTTCACCTATATATTTTTAAATGATCCTTCAAAAATGTTATTTTGTATTTTTGTCTCTTAAGGCGTATTCTCACAAATCAGGTTTAATTGACCGATTATATTTGATCAACAAAAGTTGAATGAAATCTGTAATGTGAACCTTTGTTTCAATAGAGTTGATCAACTTGAAACTGTCTTGAAACGTGTTAACATCAGTTGATTGTCAAGTTAGCTTTCAACTGATCACTCCACTCGTGAATGTGTTTTGTTTTTAGTTAAAAAAATGAGCCTCAAGTGGTCTGAAAGTGTGATGCTAAAATTCTTAGAACTTTATCATAAGCATGATTGTGTTTGGAACCACCGACTAGATAAATATAAAAATAAAGATGCAAGAGAAAATGCTTTGGGTTCTATTGTCAAAGAAATGGAAATTGCTGGTCTCACAATTGCTGATCTGAAGAACAAAATTAAGACGATTAGAACGATGTATAAAAAAGAACATTCATTGGTTTGCAAATCAAAAAAAAGTGGAATGGGAACAGAGGAAGTATACGTGCCGAAACTGTTCTGGTACAAAAGGGCGGATCTATTTCTAAATGGTGTTACAAATACAAGAGATACCTCATCAAATTTAGTAAGTATACTTTTATCTTAATTTTACATTGACTTGTAGTTATTAATCGTCGTGTATCATATCCAGTTGCCAGGACACAGCTCCTCGTCTGGAAACATATTCTGCATATTCATCACGCACATTAGACATTAAGTAAAGCATTCACTTGGATATTCTGTGTTCTCCAAGCAGCCAGTATAATGCACCTGGTATTCAGATCTTCAGTGCCTGCTGGTGTATATCTTTCACTCAAACTAATTTTTAACCTATTATGTAATACTAAAGCTGCTGTTATAACTCCGTTCAGTTTAGTAATTCGAACCACTATAGGTCGCTCAAAGACTCTGAATCTAGAAACCAAAACTCTAAATGCATTTTCAATTATGCAACGAACTCTTGACAAACGATGGTTAAATTAGTATTTTTCAAATGTTTTCAAAATGTAGGTTCTTAAGGGGAAAGCATCGTCAGTGACTAATACACCACCTTTTGGAAAATTTAATCCATTTTATGCATTCAAAGATTATTCTGCAAAAATCCGTCAATTTGACGGGTGTCATTAAAAATTGGTATATAGTGACCAGATTTTCAATGATAGAAGTTTCCGAAAATTAAAATAGTGCTTATATACAGTAGACCTCCCAATAACACGGTAAATTGGGGATGTGCTATTTGGATGCCTGTTACTTATGTGTGAGTGAGCCAAAGGGAGGATATCTCACCATACGCGCGTGATTTGTACGTATGTATTGCAAAAAATTGTATGAGTATTTTCTAGTACCCTAATCACACGTCCCCAATTTACCGTGTAGTTGGGGAGTCTACTGTATTTGCATTGTTCAAATATAAAAATTAAAAAAAAAAACAGAAAAATACTATGATACAAAACAAATCAGAAACCTGTCAATTTGATGGGTCTCGTAAAGCTAGTATTATAATACTCCACTATGAAAAGCATTTCGTTTAACAATATATTTTCCGTATATCACACCACAACAGTTAAAAAATTCCACCGAAAGTAGTGTTCCTTTTGAATTATCTTCCACTCTTCTTCAGTTTGTGGCACCTGTAACAAAAAAATTCACATTATACTACATTTTTAATAAAATCTATTATTTTAATAAAGTTATATCTCTTTTTTAGAATTTACAACAGTATGATGGAGCTGAAAGCGAAACACTCGAAAATGAAGCAGTAAACCCAGACAGAAATGAATTTTCTGCATCAACGTCTGCATCTATTACTACCGAAAATGTTGATATTCAGGAAGAAGTGATACTTGTAGAAAACACAGAAACTGCCAATCCGTCTACTCCGAAACAATCAAAGACGACAAATGTCTTTCATGCTCCTCGGAGTCGCAAACGAAAAATGGTAAAGGACAATATTTCAACTATAAACGCAGCAATTGATAAACTTGATAAAATAGTGCAAAGTAATAAAAATGAGACTGATGATGAATTCGACATATTTGCTGAACATGTCGCTGTCCAGTTAAAACAGATGCCTCTTTACGATGCAATCATCTGTCAGGAACAAATTCAAACAGTAATAAGACAAAAGCGATTGGAACTCTTGTCGAGACAGTCCCAGTGTCATACAACTTCATCATCAGCATTTTCAAACGTTATGGAAGGAGAATATCGGTCATCGTCAGTTTCAAATGCATCATGCAACAAAGAAGAATGCGGAGAAGATTCGCAGGAGCCATCTGATATACTTGATAAATCTCTAACTAATTTATTATTTTAAAATGTATTACTTTTGTTAATAAAATATTATACTTACCTTAATAAAGTCTTATAAAGCACCGTACATACTTACATCAAAAAATTTGAAATGGTATTTTTAGGTGTTGAAAATTAATTTCCTGTAGTTAAATATCTTTTAGTTACTTGCAGTTTTAATTTTGGTGAGATTGCTTGTTGCATCATTGTATCTTGTTTATGCAATCCTGAAATTTCAACAGCAGTTCGTCAAATTTTTCTTCAAACAATCTTTAATGATTTCTAAAGCTTTATGTATCCTCTAATGCTAGTTCCTTCAGTAAGGTTTCTGATGCTCCCAATCGATTTCTTCTTAATATCCATTGCTTCACCTAAAAATGACGTTTCCAGTGTTGTTTTTAGTTCTTTTAACAAAACAGTTATTCTCTGTGCCACTTCACCCACAACTGCTTTCAACGCTATTTTAACTGAAAATGTTGATCAGTTTCTATTGAAATGTGAACAAAAACTGATTTAAGTCGTATTCAACTTTTGTTGATCAACTATAATTGGTCAATTAAAATTGATTCGTAAGAATGCGCCTTTAGTGCTAGTAGACCCATTTGAATGTCGAAGCAAAGAAGGAATTCGAAAAAATACGTGTCTCGAAAATCCAGAACATCTTTGAAAACAATGGTGACTTTTATTTATTACTGGGTTAGAAACTGACCAGCATAATTTTTTGTTTCAAATAATTAGATATATCCCAGCCGATAGTTGTTGATTGGAACAATTATTTACATGAGGTCTGTGTGTGGCGGATTGAACAAGAAAACGCCATGATTGGTGGAGAACTGTACTGTTTATTCATGGAATGAATGTATTTATTTACACTTAAAAAAAGTTATATACTTAAATGATTTGCTATTGAAACGGTTTTATATTTTAATTAAACGGAAAAATGTTGTTACTGGTGAATTTTGTTAAAACATCTC
The DNA here is from genome assembly GCF_051122295.1 of Plectrocnemia conspersa. Taxonomy (NCBI): domain Eukaryota; kingdom Metazoa; phylum Arthropoda; class Insecta; order Trichoptera; family Polycentropodidae; genus Plectrocnemia; species Plectrocnemia conspersa. Next base: position 7,337,558 of record NW_028277174.1, on the reverse strand, counting down.
GAATAAGTGTATATTTTTAAGTATAAGTATATACACTTAATTAAGTTTAATAATAATATGATTTATTTTTAAACGGCTTTTAAAAGTTAAATAATAAAATTATTTACTTTAACAACTTTTATGTTTTAATAAAATGAACCAATGGTGATTTTGATCACAATTCCTAAAACCAACGTACACTGTTTCAATGGAATTTTCATATTGCCTTCTCATATTTCGCAAGTCCAATATCATGAAATATTATTTTAATTTCACACGCCGCGAACCATATTTTGTGAATTATTGAATAATATCAGAAATCGATACTGTAATTTATTTAAAATAATAATCCAAAATTTCATTAAAATATATGAGCTATGTCAAAATACACAAATTTGATCTAAAAAAATATTTACCTGTATTTGCAAAAAAGTGCCAGTTTTAATGTAAGTCCATCATTTAAGGTATCGGTCAGTAAAGTGTTAATATTACTCGTTGTTGAACAACGAATAAATAATAAAGTATATACTAATGATTTTGTAATATAGAACATATTAAGTTTGTCAATGTTTATTAGAATATGTGAAGTAATTAAAAATATATGTAATGATTTGTAAAAATAAATTTTAGGACGCTGTTTTGTTACCCAAATTTTATCCTTAGATTAAGAATATTTGTATTATACTATAATAAATTTTTTTTGGAATAATGTCAAATATTGTTTTTTGTTGTAGTGAAGTCGAGTGAAATTTGGATGAGTTTTTTTAATCAAATGTTTTTATTAACTATATAGACTTAATTGTGAGTATGTGTTTTCTATCATTTTTGTCAAAAATGAGTTAAATTAAAATCATAAATATTTTTTAAAAAGGTTCAAAAAGACATAATGTAAACGGCGTTCAATACAACTTATTCAATGATTGGAACTTATGCAGAACAGAATAACTTATCCAATGCTATTTTGCTTTGTGATCTATAGCAGTTGGTTTAGGTAAGAGCTTTTTTTGATAGTCGTCTTCTGATGACCAATCGTGTGTTGAAACATACATTGAAAACATTGCGTCAATTTTAAATACCATTGGAAAATAAATACTCATTTCGCAGTTACCGAGCTAATAAATTGTTAGGTCATATTTTTGACTAAATATTTGTATGAAGATTTTTCAGCTCCGTTGGTTAAAATACCAAACAGAACAGAATTTCGTCTCTCAGAAACAACACTGTATTATAATGTATTCTAATAAAGAAATAGTAGTTATATGTAAATAATAAAAAATAGCAGTTGATTTTTTAGTAAGTTTGACCACTGCGCCATGTCAATCACCCGTGACCGTCAATATTAATTTTGAATTGATGACTCTGGAGCGCCAGCGGTCACCAAAACACTGAGTTTTAACATTGAATATGACTGACATTGCGTATCTGATTCAAGTGCATAGCAAAACATTCAAGAATTATATTTAAAAATTGAATTATTTAAGAAAAAACTGTAATATAGTACATCGTAGATTTTTCATATTATTTTTGGGCATATATGAGCTATATAATGAAATATGAAGTTATATGAGCTATATAATGAAATATGAAGGTAAATAATATCAAGGCTAATTTGGACCAAGTAAATAGGTAGACTAATTTTTGGATTGATAAAGTAGTTCTTTCCAACATATCTTATAATATATTATTATAAAAAGTCATTAAACGAACGCTATATAAGAGAGAATTTCTACTACGACGGCAACAGCACGATTTTATTGCTTTTGACGTGGATTTTTTACTTCTGAAAAGTGATGAGAGAAAATCCTTGTTCAAGTTTGGACATTTTTCTGAACTAAAACCGTGAAATTTTCCATGGCAGTTAACGTATTAACGGCCCGCAGTTATATAAAGGTTAAATAATTTCAAATAAATACTCTCGTATTACTTCTATGTATTTTTGTTATAAGTTATAAAAGTACAGATATACTTCACGACTATTTTTAAGTCAATAATGTGTTTTTATCCCTCATTAAACAACTTAAGATCCTTCACTTTCATCACCGCACGATGATGACGACGACGAAGAAGGAATCATCGAATCATTTTCAGCCGGCTTTCTTTCTTGGTTCAAGTATTTATTTTGCTCCACGACAACTGAAGCACTATCCGTACAAGAGGCGTAACTGTCGAGTAGCTCCAAATTCAAAGATAAAAACGAATGTCCCCATGAAAATTTTGAAAGATAAAATTTTGCTTCTTCTTTGAATCCTAAATTATAATAAATATATTGTTTAAAAAATGTATGTATGTTTACTATAATATTATAAATATTACCAGTTATATACATAGTAGCAGCTAAAGCCTCCACGCAGCTCAATTTACAAGGTTTGCCATAATTAATTGGATTAGCAGCTACCAAGAACGGTAACAGCCTAGGATATGGAGTTTTCATTTTGTGGAAGGGAGTTTCGTCTATCTTAGCCCAAGAACAATCGACTACGGCGGTGCCGTTCTGTTCTACGATATTTCTATCGTTGGGACTCACGCATTGCGTGCCTACAGGAGTTAATACCAAACCTGGAAATCTAAAAATGTATAAATATTTTCCGTTAAAATATAAATATTATAATCGTTGTATGTAGTACCTTTGTCCTAATTTTAAAGTTTTTATCATATTGTGCCTGGACAGTTTCCTACCGGAGCATTTTTTGGGATCGCAATGGTTCAAATCCCACATGGCAACTGTAAAATTCGGTTCTGTTCCATTATCGTCTTTCTCAGAATTTTCCGAATCGGATTCTAGGGTAAGTTCGTTAAATCTGTCGGCGTAGTGTTTATCCAACGATTTTTTGGTGTGCTTTACTTTTTTACGATTGCTTCTGTTTTTATTCGAGCTCATCTTAATAATATTTCACAAGCGGCATGTGTTCATACATTCATAAGAGTTTGACGTTTGTGGCCTTAACGCAGCTTTTAATATGCATTCTCTAGTAGAAAAAATAAAGATGTAATTTTATAAATAACATAATTGCGTCGTTTACCTGATTTTATTGCTACTTTCAAAAAAATAAATTATAAAAAGTCAATTCATGATATACTTCAAAGTTGCGTATTTTTTTGCTTTAATTTAAATAATTAATTAATTAATATTATATTATATCCAAACTTTTTATCCTTAAGCTAGTGAAACATGACATTATATTTTTATCCTTAAACAAACAACAGGGCATTAAAACAAAATTATTAAGTTTCTTACTCACTCGAAAACGAAATAACAGTTAGTATAGCGGATTTAATCACAACGGTTTTAAAATAAAAATTATGGAATTAAAAAACCTTACTTCAAATATATTTGGAATTGGGTGTAATTGCCACATACTACACAATATGGTTAAAAAAGCTATGCAAAATTTAACTTTTGATATAGAGTTAGTCGGTATATAAAGTTAAATATTTTTTTTGGAAGAGCAATACAATACCTACAAAAATGGTTCGACTTCAAAAGTAACAAATTTCAATCCAATAAAGTATTGTACTTAAAACCAAACATAAAAATTGAATTTTCGCTTATTAAATAATTAACAAACTTATTTAATAATAGTTGCGATATTGACCTTCTATACGAAGATGTATGTTTAGTAAATAATTTGTAACTGAATATGACCGAATAGAAACAAATGAGAGAAACAGATTGTTATTAAAACCCGTAGAAGGTGAATTAATGATCAAACAAAATTTTGCTTATAATTGTAATGACTTAAGAAAAATTATCTGCAGAAAAATTGCAGGCCCATCGTCTTAGTGGTCCGCCAGCTCGAGTCCGGATCCAGGGAAGCTCCGGCGGGGTGGCAGCAACCGGGTCTGCAGTGGCTCGGCTTTTTGTACTGCTGCGGCGTCTGTGTCTGCCATTTGTCTGACTCCATGTGCGTGCTCAGTTTAGGGTCGGTGATGGTGGTGGGTGGCAATTATACACAGATCGAGCCACTGCAGTAGTATTTTTATTGAATTATGCTGGGTTACATTTTAAAAGGGCGGACGCGAGAAGATGCGTCCGAACGCCAGGAAGGTTGCCAGTGTAGAGAGAAAATTTTCACGCCAGTGCTACTCAAGTGCCGACCAGTTTTGACCATAACAAATTTAAATCGGTCCTCATAATATCCGAATGCCATTTCAAGTGAAGTATTTCGTATGGTGAAATTATTTAAATTCGCGTGGTGAAATGTCTGGTTACCTTTATTTTATATATTGACACGGTTCTGAATACTTTTTTTTATTATTAGGCGGTTTCCATAAATTATGTCACAAGATTTCATTGAGCCAAACTCCTGTTTGTTTCACAGTGTCACCAATAAGCTGACCCCTCCCACCGCTAAACCTATGACATAATTTACGGAAGCCACCTTAGTAATTACGTATTATGTTTTATTTGAGGTGACAAGTTCTTCGCAAAAAATAAAAATGTGCGTGGGCTGTTGGATTAATGCTGTGATATATTGTCGTGAGATTGGTCAGTATATCAGTTGTTAAGGCCAATACCATCGCCGATCGATAGGCGGTTGACGCTAAAATGTCATTCCCACCGATTATTAAAACTGGTATGAATTTGATAATTAATTTATTAGTATAATTTGTAATGTATATATAGGGTGACCATTCGTCCTAGATCCTGCGGGACAGTACCGGATTCTATCCATGAAAGTGAACCGGAATTAGAGATTCGTATATTATCAAAATAAATTTAGTTTATAGCTGGCCACACACGGGCGGACCTGCCCGTCGGATTAGTCCGAGATGGATGTCCGACGGACAAATCCGCTAGTGTGTGGTGTAAAAACTCTCGAACAGATCGTCTGTTGTCTGTCCGTTGTCCGTGCTCAAAACGAACGGATCAGACACGGACAAGCAGACCTGAGCATAGATCGCGCTCGCGTAAACGACCGTTTGCAGTGTTTTTTTGTTAAAATTTGTCCCTTAAATAATTTTATTACCCGGGCCTTTATTAATTTGCGCCAACGGTGCCGTCAACGTCTAATTATTTAAAAGTTTTAAAACTTTATTACCCAATTAAAAGATTTCTATTACATCACTATACAATAAAAAAAATAATATAAATTTAAGATGCACTTAAATGATATAAATATCGATTCTAGATATGTATATTAATACATAAAAAAAATTATAATTCAATTACACTAAAATTAAACTTATTATCATTATTGAATATGTATGAAGAGATCAAGGTATATATAATATATATATATATATATATATATATATATATATATATATATATATATATGTATATATTATTATTATTATTATTATTAATAAATGTCCCGACGGGCAGAGTCGAGCTCATATGCCATCTCAGCTTCAATAAAATTGAAAGCCAATCAGATAAATTTAATCTTTCTTCTGAAAATATGGTTAACAGTATCGATGTAAAATATGATTTACAATATCGATGGAAATATGCATGTTTTTTAGGCACCCTCGACTCTCCACTCTTGTCAATTGAAAGGTAATTAAAATGTATCGCAATGGTGTTATCCGCACCCGATGGTTTACGGTGTTTCTTGTTAAAATTTGTCCCTTAAGTGATTTTGAGTGATTATCACTATTGAATATGTATGAAGAGATCAAGGTATATAGATATACATATATGTATGTATGTATATATTATTATTATTAATAAATGTCATTTAGAATTTACTTTAAACTCGATATAAATTCAACTTTTCTTGCTTTTATCTTCGACAATCTTCCAAGTCGAGCTCATTCATATGCTTTCAATAAAATTGAAAGCCATAGATATAATTGATCTTTCTTCAGTCGATAGCGAGCTTAATATGGTTTACAGTATCAATGGAAATAGGCATGTTTTATAGGCAGCCCTCGACTCTCCGTTGTTTTTTGAAAGATAATTAAAATGTATCGCACCCGATGGTTTACATTCTTTTTTGTTAAAATTTGTTCTTTAAGTGATTTTACGACCCGGGCCATAAAATCGCTTGCCTTTATTTATTTGTGCCAAAGTTGCCGCCATCGGTAGGTATATCGTCTAAAAGATCTAAATAAGATTTTGCTCATAAGGTTTTATTACTTTATGACCCATCGGTCACTCAATATTACCGTTAAAAATGTTTTTTTCGACATGTTTTTTATCAAAGACAAATATATTGTAAACTAAATACGTGTGTTAAAAATATTTGTGTCCGCCAGTTACGCTCTAGCGCTCGGTAACATCGCGTGTTCGAATTTTCTTGAAAATGTCATTCAACGATAACAGATTATTTTGGATAAGTTTCATAGAACCTTATAAATCTTTGCAGTGTTTATGGAAAGTTAAAGACAAAAAACTATATTTGAATAAAGATTTAAAACGACAGTCTTACTATAAATTGATTGAAAAATGTCAGGAAATAAATCCAGAAGCAGATTTGAAACTCGTTAAAACGAAAATTGAATCGTTAAAAATTGGTTTTCGTCGTGAACTTCGCCTTCAAAGACAATCAAGAAGAACTGGGTCTGATGCTGAAAACATCAATGAAGCCACATTGTGGTATTTTGATCTAATGCAATTTTCATTGGATCAGGAAGAGGTTAAGTCGGGAACTTCAAGTATTGGTCAAGGTGAAGATGAAGACGCGTATAATGTGAGTATCTGTTTTATATTTATTTTATATACTTAAATTGTAATTACAATTTCATTTTGGTAAGGAACAGCACCAGACAAATTAAAATAATTTTTAATGCATCACGAATTTCTCTTCTGTTAGGATCGTTATATGCGCGATTTAACTGTAAACCGTGTAATTGGTTACTGTTCTGACGCCAATCGCCATGAGTTATGTGATGATGTTAATCTTCCTGATCAACGTTCCTGGTGTTGAGTTAGCTAGTACCCAATCTCTTCAACAAGTTATGAAGTGTACAACAAGCTAGAATTACACCATCAATATTTTTTAATTTAGTCAGTGATATTGTAGTTAAAAGTACTCTGAATTTCGCAGAAAATTCTAAAGTTATTAATATTCCAATTAAATGTTTCATTTTGTAACATATCGAAAAAATCTGTTTCCTGCAATATTCCTCCATCTGAAACTTTTCCGTTAGTGCCTACGTGTACGTATATAAACTCGTATTTTGCATTTGCAATACCGAATAGAACAAGACTATAAAATCCTTTGTAATTGTAGCAGTATGCACCAGTATTTGGGGGTTCGATGATAGTTACATGTTTCCCATCCATAGCACCCACATAAAGTGGAAAATCCCAGAGCTCTTCAAAATCTTTTGAAATCTGAAGCCATTCTTCTTCAGTGCTTGGAAACTGTAACAAAATTAAATAGTTTATTATTTTTATTTTCAGATTGACACCTTCACCTTCTAGACCCCAGACATCAGAATCAGATGTACCAGGCAGTAATAACACTATCATCAACACAAAACGATCCAGTCCACTCTGTGCTGTTGACGCGAGCGGTCGCATTCACGCTTCGCTCCGTTATCGCACAAAGGACACCCCCGCTACCGTTCTGCAACGATAGACACGCCCACTGCAATTAGCTACAAAGACAGCGCCATGAAAAAGGCGCAGACGCGTAAGCGTTCTCTTGGAACGTTGAAGGCGTACCTAAACGCCTCTCCATCAACTTCAGGCCTGCCAGACCATGAGTGGCAGGTACCCAAAAAGACATGGAAAGTTTCCCAGGATGCCAAGATGCCTCCGACCACGAGCCAAAACAGGTATGAAAAGCTTCCCGAAGTGATCGAAAGGAAGCAGCAGAGGATACCGCCTGTGATCGTAGAGATCACGGGAACACACCTCCAGACGATCGAATTAATTAAGTCGATCGCAAAAACATCGAACTTCTCGTTGCGATACACGGGAAGTGGCAATGTGTCAGTACTTTGCGCGTCGTTTGAAGCCCGCGCGTTGTTAATGGATGGACTGAAGGGCCAACGCGCCTTTCACACATTCACCGCTGACGACGATAAAACAGTGAAATCCGTGCTGAGAGGGCTCCCAGAGGTCCCCACCGAAGACATCGCCGCTGATCTCGAACGTCAAGGACTTAGCGTCGTCAAGGTGACGGCAATGAAGACCAAGACCGAGAAACAAGGAGACACCAGGCTCTACCTTGTCCAGTTTCCGGCTAATACAACAACGAGCACTATAAGAAGCATCCGGTACGTTTGCTTCACCAAGGCCACGCTTGAAAAGTACAAGCGTAATAAGTTGCATTTAACGCAATGTATCAGGTGTCAACAATTCGGCCACGCTGCAAGAAATTGTCAACGAGCTCCCAGGTGCGTCAAATGCCCCGGAAACCACGCCACGAACGAGTGCTCTAAGAAGGACGAGAAGCACCCGCCATCTGCACTGGTTGTGGAGGAGACCATCCGGCCAATTTTAAGGACTGCCCTCGTAGGTTAGAATACCTAAAGAAAACTCAGAAGAGACAACAGAGACCGACTCCCACTGTTCACTCGTCGCAGCCGAAAAACACATTCAACCTCGAGCTAGCGCAATTTCCAGCACTGAAACCAACGAAACCAGCGTTGGTAAAAACCTCAACCTCCCCAGCAGTGATCTCATCAGCCACTTCATGGAACGCCCAGGTTGGCGCCGCACCAGTACCAAAAAACAAGGCGCCACAACGACCCCAATCCAGGCAGCCTGAGGAGCCCCTCTCAGACACAATGCCAACTTCAGAGCTACGCAGGATGTTGCTCGTCCTTCAAGAAATCAGGACCAAGGCTGGAAAGTGTGCCAGCAAAATGGAGATCGCCTTGATGATGGTCGAATATCTCGATGTGCTCTTTTAAGGTGGGGCTCAACGTTTTGACGTGGAATTCACGCGGATTCCGAAATAAAACTGGAGAACTGGAACTGCTGATCAGTGAGTACAAAATTGATATTGTCGTAATCACCGAATCTTACCCCAAACCACACGTCAACGTTTTTATACCGAACTTTGTCTGCCTCCGGAGGGACCGTCTCTCAAGGCCAGGCGGAGGGGTCGCGATATTTGTAAAAAAATCAATTAAACACGCGCGCATTACAACAAACACGACTAATCTCGAAACCGTCGCGATACAAATTAAACACGATAACAAATTAATAATAATTGTTGCGGGGTATAATTCTCCCGGTGACAGGTTGCTTCGGGGTGATCTTGATGATGTGTTTCGTCTTGGAGAATCCGTGATATTAACTGGAGACTTCAACGCGAGACACATGCATTGGGATTGCCCCGGTGCGAATCGATCCGGTAAATTAATCTTTGATTATTTACACGATACGGACACTACTGTAAATTTTCCGAAATCCCCAACGCATTACCCTACCAACCACACGACACCGTCAATTCTGGACATAACGTTGGTCAAGGGTAATTCCCGGATTTCAAACATGCACTGCATCCAGGCTCTGTCTTCGGACCACCTTCCAGTGTTCTTTACGTTGGACGGTGAGGTCGAGATGGTGTCTGAGGTCGTTTTTGATTATGCAAAGGCTGATTGGAAGCGATTCAGGAGCATAGTAGAGTCTCGGGTATTGATTAAACGACAGAATTATACCTCAAATGACACTAAAACTATTGACGATGATATTCATTACTTAACATCCGTGATCGAGCAGGCCAAAATATCATCAATTCCGTCGCGTAAAAATATTTGGAATAACATAAAACTCACCCCAGAAATAATTAAACGTATTAAAATTAAAAATAATATGAGAAAGCAATGGCATAAAAATAAATCGCCCCAACTTAAAACTCTAATTAACAAACTAACTGATGAAATTCGCGTTCAAATTCAAAACATCAAAAACGCTTCGTGGTCGCGTAAACTAAAAGCTTTGAAACCGGGAGATAATTCCATATGGAGAATGACGAAATCGCTTAAAAATAAAAACTCAAATATACCACCTTTAAAAACCGGAAACAACGTAGCTAACACGACTCAGGAGAAGGTCGAGATTTTAGCTGAGACATTTTCTACATCTTATCAACTTACGCAAAATTACATTGACCAAAAAACCCAAAATAAAGTAGACCGGGCAATTAAAGATATTAGTAAAACTCCAATAGATAAAAAATCCATTAACCAAGTCGGCATATCAGAAATTCTTAGTATTGTTAAACGATTATCAAATAGAAAGGCTCCAGGTATAGATAAATTAGAGAATATATTGATTAAAAACCTTCTTTTTGTTTGCTTTAAGTACTTAAATAACATTTTTAATTCATGCTTATCTTTTGGATATTTCCCAATAATCTGGAAAACGGCAAAAATTCATCCGATAAAAAAACCTGGCAAAGCAGATAACATACCAATTAACTACCGCCCGATAAGTTTACTGCCCTCATTTAGCAAATTATTTGAAAAAATTATATTATCTCGATTAAAGGAATCTCTTAATAGCAAACTCATAAATGAGCAATTTGGTTTTCGCGAAAATCACTCGACTACGCATCAACTTAATAGATTAACAGAGCACATATCTGCCGATTTTAATATGAAAAAAAGTTCTGGTCTTTTATTATTAGATATGCAAAAGGCTTTTGATACAGTATGGCATGATGGATTAATGTATAAACTTTTAAAATATGGAACTCCCTATTACATTATTCACATGTTACGGTCTTACCTGAAGAATCGAAGCTATGTTGTTTCGCTAAATAATACATTTTCGACGCCGCGTAAAATACCAGCTGGTGTTCCTCAAGGAAGTATACTTGGCCCGTTTCTCTTCATTCTATATACTAATGATATTCCAATGTTAAAAAATACTAAACTCTCAATGTACGCTGACGACACCGCAATCCTTACTAGTTCTTATGGTCTTAAACCTATTGCAGTCAAACTTCAAAAATCCCTTGAAAACTTAAAAAAATATTTTATGAAATGGAGAATTAAAATTAATCAAGACAAAACAGAAGCTATAATATTCACTAAACGTAGACAACCCTTGCCTGCACCCATTAAAAGTGAACAAGGGCATAACATTGAATGGAGAGCGAGCGTTAAATACCTGGGTATACACCTGGACTCCAGACTAAAATTCAATAAACATATAACTGAACTCCGGTCGAAAGGGCTCGGCGCCATTGCGGCTCTAAAATCAATATTTAATAGAAAAAGTGCGCTTACAATAAAAAATAAAATTCTAGTCTATAGACAATTAATCAGACCTGTTTTAACTTACGCTTGTTCAGTGTGGAGTAACGCGAGTAATAGTAATTTTAATAAACTTCAAGTAATCCAAAATAAAGCCATAAAAATAATTTATAATACACCGTTTTATACTAACCTTAAAAAACTCCACACCAAACATTTAATTCCTACCATTAAAGAATACTGTTATTATCAAACCGAAAAATACTATAAAAAAATCTCGCGAGACCACGCAAACCCACTAATTTCAAGAATCGGTGATTACGACAAAGCAAAACTTAAATTTAAATACAAACATAAAATGCCTAAGCACATATTGCTTTGATGCAGTTAAGCTCATCGCAGTGTCATCAGTTTCAGGTCTACAGGGCTAGGTTTATTTACCTTTGTATGTGTTTTATTTTGTATATTATGTATTTTGTATAATTTGTTTTTTCTCATCTGCTTCATTCTTTTCCAAATTTTTTTTTTTTTTTTTTTTGGATTTTTTTAATTTGTAAAAGGTTTTATGTATTTTTCCTTAAATTTAGTATACTCTCGTATAATTTATTATTCTTTTTTATGTTATTGTATAACTTAACAATTTGTAAACAATGTAAATGGTTATGAACCAGTATTGTGCATTTAATATATCTGTATGCTATTTTACCTATGTCTATTTAAGAAATAAACTTTTATAAAAAAAAAAAAAAACAACGAAAAAAAAAATCTTTAACTTTTAACAGTAAAAAAGCAAAATTTCTTGAATTTGCAACTTCTACTCTAGAAGCAGCGAGAACAAATGAACTAAGAACAGAATTTGAGGGATTTGGTGAATCAGTGATTAAAGATTTGAATTCTATGAGTAGTCTGCAAAATATTATAGCCCAAAAAATAATAAGTGACGAATTTGTATTACGGTAAATTAGGCAAACTAAATGAGAACTGTTCTTTTATTGTTCATCAATTGTATGTCATTTTCTTTCAACTTGATATTATTTTAAAATATAAATATTTATATTTTGTATAGCTTTATATTTGTATTACTTTATTTTTTATATTACTTTATTTTTGTATTAATTTCTTTTTGTTTTAAATTGAATTTTAATAAATGTAAATCACCTTAAGAAATTCTTGTTTCAATGTGTTAAAAATTGCCCAGCACGTCTCTGGTATAATTATTCCTAGCAGTTGAGGTGAAATAGCGCTTAAAAACTTTAGATCTTCATACGAATTTCTAGTAGCCAGGTAACGTAACCTTATTGTAAGACGTTCTCTTGAACTAACAGCATATCTCATTACTATGTTTTTCTTTTCAATTAAGGGCTTCACCTTATTTAGTAGGTATTCAAAATCTGATTTGTCCATTCGTAAGAAATTGTACAAATCTACAGGTTCATGGATTGTCAATTCTTTGAGGAGATTCATATGGCTATATCTATGCCAATTTTTCAGCCATTGCTTCACCCAAACTTTTCTACACTTTTTTTCTTCCAAACAGATAAATTCACCACATATTATAGCGAGTTTTTGCTCTTTTGAAAGAGCAGACAACCATTTTAAATGGACGCGTAACGTCCAACAAGTGTCCGTTACGAAATACGACTGATCCGACGAACGAAGTCAGAGCTCAGACACAGACAGATCCGAGCTCGTATACTTTGCGTCTGTGGTCAAGCCCGGACAGAACCGTCAGATGTCCGACGGTCAGATCCGTACGTGTGTGCTTAGCTAATGTTATATTTTCACGTACAGATCGATTTGAAACAATTTTGTAGTGATGCAGAGGTAGAACACAAAAAAATATTAGGGATATCGAAAACTATTTTCTTTCAGTTGAAAAATGTCCGCCAGTTTTAAAAAACTTCTTTACAAATGAACAGACAAAACTTTGGCTTAAATTTCTTAAGTTAAGGCCCTAAGGGTGATTGACCTTGTGGCCAATGAGACTTTATTTATATATTTACATGTAGTGAAGCTGTCGCAGGTGATGATGCCCGTGGATGATCCTCAAGGTTCTTGTGGCTGCCTGCAGCGATGTAGTTCTTCTTGCGGCGAAGGTCTTTCAGGAGTTTCAAGTCGTCTCTGTGTCTGTCTGTCTCTCTGACCGTTTGCCTCTCATTGGAGTCCGGGATTATATAGTTTAGTGGTTAGACTTGCTGGCCAATCGCTGCAGTCGCTTCGTAGAACGGCGAAATACGTCTCCGCCTTTAGAGTGCGACGTTCGCTCGTCCGAGGTCGTATTGCATTTTTCGGAAACGATCACGGATGTGGTGATTCATGATATCCGTGACCGTTTCGCCCAAAGGGATTCTTTTAACGACAGAGAATATTTACTGTGAACTGATTTTCCGTGTGGTCCTTTACGCTATTATGTTTGTCTCTTCTCTCACAAAATACTTATAAAATCAATTAAATTACTTATATGTTATTTATAATTTTTTTTTTATTTTATTAGTATTTGTTTCATTAAGAAGAATTTTTTAAATTACCCTTCCCCCCCCCCCCCCCGACAGATGTCCAGGATTGTACTCCAGAAAAAATGGTCACCTTATGTATATATGACAACTGAAGAAAACTTCGCAATGATAATAATATTGCAACAGTGCTCGTCTGTTTTTTGTATATCCAATAATTAAAAAAAACAAACCATATTTTTTTATTATTAAATCTTCCGTTGTAACTTAACATGGGTAAGCCCTATGCGTTACAACAAGCAAATGTGTACCAACTGAGTAAGTCAATCAGACAATAATACTTAGTATTAACTACTAGACTGAAAATCTGGGAATCGGTGACATCTATATCATTAATTATAAATTATTATGTGCTATACAGTTTATAATCAATAGATGTCACTGCAGCTGGGGCTGTTTTTTTTAATAATAGCGCATTTTTATAAATAAAAATTTGAGTGGCGCTGCCGGGGCTCGAACTATGCTATTCCATATATAATTTATGGAGACTAGACGTCCTTCTTTGAGAAAGATTGACCTCTATTAGTTCTTTTTTAGCTCCCGCAGCATCCGTAAATAAACAAAATATTACGAGATGCCCTTTTTATTTCATACACTTTTCAAGAACAGTTAGGTAAAAATAATCATGCTCAAAATAATAATCAAAAATTTTCACACACCAAAAATTTGCCAATCCAAACCTTGGAACAGCATCTTGTAAAATGTTATTGTCTTTCCAGAACCAAGCGTTGAATCAATGGAATGTATTAACACAACAGAATGTATAGTAAAGGTAAAAAATCAATAGTAAAAATGTATCTTTATGATTTAAACACATTGTAATATTAAATATTATTTTTTCTAGTGTGAGGATAATGACATTAAAGATTATAATATACATCAAGCGGATGACATGTTTGAAGCAGGTATGAATTAAGCTCTTTTTTTATATTATTAGATTTTAATTTAATGTTAATCTATCTTTTCAGAAATACATGACGTTAAAAATATACTAAAAGAAAATACAATTGAAAAGATTTCAGACGATCTTATGGAAACACAAGTAAATGCTTTTTTCAAATGTGTTTATGATAAAGTATTCTTACAAACTAAATCAAATTTTTAGAACCAAGAAAAGGAAGGAAGCCATAATCATTTAGGCAGTGTTCAGCATTTTGATATAGATGAAGGTAATCCTAAAGACTACAAATGTGAAAATGTTTTTACAGGTAAAGCTATCCTTTTAAGGCATGTGAAAATTCATGATGAAACTGTTTACTTTAAATGTGACAAATGTGAAAAAACGTTCAAACATAAACACAATCTTTTAGAGCATGTAAAAATTCATAGAAATTCTCAAAGTGGCCATAAATGTGATGTATGTGGAAAGTCAATAAAAAGTAGTTTAAATCGCCATATGAAAATTCATAGTGAATCTAGTGACTTTAAATGTAACCAATGTAAAAGAACATTCAAACTTAAACTTACTCTTTTAAAGCATGAAAAAATTCATATTAAATCTCAAAGTCCATGTAAATGTCAGATATGTGGAAAGTTCATAAAGAGTAGCATAAATCGGCATATGAAAATTCATAATGAATCTAGTGAATTTAAATGTGACATGTGCAAAAAATCATTCACGCATAAAGGTTACCTTTTACAGCATTTGAAATGTCATAATTATTCTAGCGACTTTAAATGTGACATATGTGGAAAAGCATTCAGACTTAAATATCTTTTTTTACTGCATATGAAAATTCATAATGATACTGGTGTTTTCAAATGCGACATATGCGGAAAAGTCTTTACGCTTAAAATCTACATTTTACGGCATATGAAGATTCATAGTGATTCTGGTGACTTCAATTGTGTCAAATGTGAAAAAGCATTTATGCTTAAACATTTATTTATACGGCATATGAAAACCCATAATGATTATGGTGATTTTAAATGTGACATATGTGGAAAAGAATTTGCAGTTAAACGGTACATTTTACGGCATATGAAGATTCATAGTGATTCTGGTGACTTTAATTGTGACAAATGTGGAAAAGCATTTATGCTAAAACATTTATATATACTGCATATGAAAACTCATAATCATTCTGGGGACTTTAAATGTGACATATGTGAAAAAGTATTCACATTTAAACGTTACCTTATACAGCATATGAAAGTGCATAGTGATTCTTGGCAATATAAATGTGACCTATGTGAAAAATTGTTGAAGCGTAAATGCGATCTTGTTCGACACATGAGTATTCATAATAATTCTAAGCTCTTTAAATGTGAAGGATGTGATAAATCATTCAAATATAAAGAATGTCTTACAAGGCATATGCGTGTACATAATTAGGAAAACGGCAAGTAAATGCTGTATACATAGATTCTATAAAATGATACTTCAGTTCATTCGTAGCACATATGGCATCTCAAATAAATATTTACTGAAAAATATGATTTTTAATATTTATAAAAAATAAATTTAATTTTATATTTTTATAGAATAAATTTAAAATTAAATAGTATATTTTAAAAATCCTTTTAATGAACTATTTTTATTGATTTTAATAGATATAGTATATGTTGATGGATCACTCAATTAAATAAATGTATCATTAAGAATATATTTTAATTGTATTTAATTTTACTGAACAATAATTTTTTTCAATAATAAAATGTTATAAACCTCTTGTTTACTATTTTAGTTTAGCCTTATACATATTATTGGTAATTGCTATATTAATGAATATTATTCCTGTTAAAATTTTTAAAACACTACATTTTTATATGGGGCGTCGAACAATCCCGCGCCGACATAGCCGCGTAAGACAATCCCGTGCAATACAACCCCGACATTGCCGCGACGCACAGCATACGATTTGACTAATCTAGGGGGACAAAAGTCTAAAATTATAATGTCCAGATATTGCTTTTTTAAAATATTACTATACCCTTGAATGTTCCCTACAACCGGTAACGTACCCCAAAACAGTTTTTGAGCCGCGATCCCTTCAATAACAATGGGAAAAGTTACCGTTTTGGATCTAGGTAGCCGCGATTAGCCGCTCAGTGTAGCTGTGAACATTGACGTTTGTGCATGTCTTACTGTGTTTTGCGTGATTTAAGTACTTTTTAGTGATGGATTCTTCATCTAGAGGTAATTATCAATCTATCATTGCATTTTAATCTACCAAAATATTCGTGAATACTTTTGAATATTGTCTTAAAATATACCATTTTCAAAACAACAAAAAAAAACCACAAAAATTAACTTTGGACGGTCTTAAAGTATGTAGTGAAGTTGAGTCAAGGCATGACAAAGCTCTAAACGTATTCTTGCATCATTATAGTTTTTTAACAACATAATTATTTTGTGCAATTATGTGTGATTCTAAAGATTTTTAATTTGTTTCTTTATAGGTGCCCAAATTTCACGAAAGTCATTATTTTACTTTTGGCGTTCTATCCCGTCCAAAGACAAGTGTTTGTAAAGTCAAGATTTGTTGATTTGCTCCTTACACAAGATCAGGAGAAGCCCTTATGGACCTTTCTGAAAAAAGAATGTGAGAAGATTCGCGTGAAATGGCTTCGTAAACAGAGACGATTAGACTTATTTTTAAGTGCCCATGAAAAATGGTTAAATTAAGAATTAGTGTTTAATATGCTCCACGAATAGTCACCGAAACCAAGTTTCAGTATTGGTTGATGGAAAAAGCGTTTTGAAGATATTTGTACAAAAACGAAAAAGCTCAAGGTTCAATTAGAAAAATATAACGATGCACAGCTATCTTTTGCTGCACAATTAAGTGTGCGAGCCAGTGGAAAACAAGACGCTGCTAATTTAATGGAGGAAGTATCTACAGTTTTACCAAAACGAGCTACTGGTTATAAAAAAGCTCGGAGACGAATTAGCGTGAAAAAAGAACAACAGCCTTACACCCCGGAAGAAGCGTTGGCTTTATTTATTGCAAACAATTTCACTGTTCAGATGTACAAAAATATTTACACATGGAGATGAATTCGACCACAACCGTGAGAGAGCCTGATGAAAATATGTACCGGTTTGGAATATCTAGCCTGCATGCTTATATCCGCACAATGGAATGCTTATTGCATATTACTTACCGAATGGAAATAGCTGAGTGGCAAGTCAGATCAGAGACAAATAAAGACATTTTTAAGAAGAAGGATGAAATAAAGGGTAAATTCAAAGAAGTCAGTCTCATAGTAGACAAAGTTAAACCAGGTTTTGGTACGAGCAACGATGGGAACACTGCAAGGGCGCTTTTCACGATTTTAAAGCAACGTCTTGTATCACCGGTATCAAAGAAAATTTAATTTATCGCCTCGGTACTATTCTTACAGTCATAGCATCTGGCTATGAAATGGACCCGGACAAATTTAAGCAATATTGTTTGGAAACAAGAGACTTATATCTCATCCTATACCCGTGGTATAACGGGTATAGGATGAGATAGATATACCCAGAGCAGAAATAATAGGACAAATGTCTGAAGAGGCTTCAGAGGGCAAAAACAAAGAAATTAGGAAGGTCAGATTAGGTCATTCATTAAAAACTTCTTGTGTTCGCACAAATTATGATTTATTTCAATATTTATTAATGTCGTCTGATCCCTACATTTCTTTGTTGCGGAAACTGCCTAAGAAAAGCAGCATAAAACATTTTGCTCACATAAAAACTTTGTTAAAATCCAAATAAATTTAGTAGGATTAACAAAATTGTGTTTTATTTGCTGCCACATCTCTAAACTGTAATTTGAGACCATTTAAAATCCTATAGGTCTGATTCTGAATTTGTCCAGCTAGATTGGTCAAATCGTACACTGTGCGACGATACAGCCGCGCCGACATTGCCGTGCAAATTAAAATTATAAAATTGAATAAAATGAAGGAAAATGATATATATATATATAATACATAATTAGTTTTACAGTTATTTATTTTCCTACTGAATGATTACGAAGTTTTTCTAAAATGTAATTAAATGCTTCATGATATTTATTGCAACATAATTGCGCCAATATGTTTAGGTGCTATTAATATATTTATATATATTTGCGGTTATTTACTACTTTCATAAATCTTTAAACTTTTTTGATTAGGACTGTAAGTGATTACAAAATGAAGCACATGTTGTACTTTATAGCTTTGTATTATTAACAAATTTGCGAATATTTGGTACTTTCATAAACCTTTCAACTTTTCTCTACAAAAGGGCAATGAAGTTTGATAAACATTTAGTTGACTTCCAATAACAGCTTAAGTCAGTTAACTATTTGTGCTTTGGTTTAATTAACAAAAGCTATGGTAAATTTAATAAAATATTATATATTTTATCAATAAGTAATTATTTTTTATTTTAGTCATGGAAGAAGTTAAATCACAGGTGGACAAAAATCATATTTTGCATTACAGATATCGGTATCGCAGAGACAAGATACTGGCTGATGGAGGCGCGTCTTGGAGATGTCCAAGAAAAGATTGTTTTGGGCGTGTGAAGATAAGCCGAGATGCTGTAGATACTGTTGTCACAGAGCATAATCACGCGGCAGATCCAGATCAAAATGAAGCAATGAAGATCGCAACAGAAATAACAACAACTGCTGAAACACCTCGCCAGATCATCCAGCAAGCTACAGCGGGAGTTTCTTTGGAGATATCGTGTAAACTGCCAGAATATACAGCTTCTTAAAGTACGATTGAGCGACAACGAAAGAAAAACTGTGTTTCTTATGCTCCAGTGAATTCGCTCGCCGATATTCTAATTCCTATTTTTCTGAAGCAAACCTTAAGACAAGAAGACTTCTTGCTCTGGGACTCCGGTGCTGATGACACGAAAAGGATTTTGATGTTTGGGACTAATTTGAATATTGACCTTCTTAAAGAACATAAGTACTGGTTTATAGATGGAATGCTTAAAGTTGCGCCTACTATTTTTTTGCAAATTTTTACGATTCATGCGCTGATCGATGCATCTGCTGTACCGCTCGTGTATGTCCTGCTTCCTGATAAATCTGAAAAAAGTTATACAAGAATACTGGGCAAGCTGAAGGAAGCGAAGCCAACGCTAAATCCGACTAGTATTATGTTAGACTTCGAAAGCGCAAGCCAAAATGCATGTTCGACAGTCTTTCCTGAAGCGAGATTATTTGGGTGTTTATTTTATCTCGGTCAGAATCTTTGGCGAAAAATTCAGCAGCTCAATCTGTCTACAGCATATAGTAGTGATGGAAACCTTCGAACCAATATTAAAATGCTGCTTGCACTTAGTTTCATTCCTATAGCTGATGTTTCTGCTGCATTTGAAGATTTGATCGATAGCTGTCCAACTCTGATGACGCAATTATTAGATTACTGGGAAGATAACTACATTGGCCGTTTAAGAATAAAGCGACGCGTGCCTCCGAGATTTCCAATTCATATATGGAATATAAGAGATAGAGTCGTTGAACACCTTTCTCGCACCAATAATTCGGTAGAAGCGTGGCAGTTTCCATTCCAACAAACAATTAATGGTATTCATCCTTCAGTATATAAAATATGTGAACATTTCTCGTTTTTCGTCGGTTTCGAATTTCAATGATTGTTTTCGTACGGATTATCGACGAAAACCGAGGTAACACTGTATATGTATATATATATATATATATATATATATATATATATATATATATATATATATATATATATATATATATATATATATATATATAAATAAATAATTATTATTATTGTATCATTATGTACAACTATGATAATAAACTATTTCACTTATCAGTACACTCGTTTATCTGTACACTTTCACAATGATAAAGGTAAAAGGTACGTAATGATAAAAACATACGTTAATGATAACAATTGATAAAATTATTGATTTTGGTAACTTTCACTATTTCAACATAAAAAATACAGTAACATTTCTAATTTCTCTAAAATTACTTAAAGTATAGAAAGGAGTAATAATACGTGTATCGAAAGTATACCCGAATCTTATACTTTAGAGCAAATTGTTGGGACGTAAAAGAGCGTCCTCTTTTTTTCACTTATGAATAATAACGAAATGGATAGACCTCAAAGTAACTCTGTTAAAAGAAACGAAGTATGTATGTACTTATTATTGCTATATTAATGACGTGCGCGTCGGTTCCCGTTCATTTTCTCTTCGACCGCGTACGTGCACGCACACCAAGGAGTGGACAAATGAAATAATATTCGAGTTTTTAGATCTTTACGAAAATAAACAAGCGCTTTGAAAAAGCTAGTCGCCCCAACATAAAACAGGAACGATGTCCATGACGCATGGTTGCGGATAAAAAGTAATTTAAAAGGTGGAACTATACCTATCTCTCAAAAGACACCATCGACCAAAAATTTGAAGATTTACCCCCTCACAAAAAATCCCCCCTTCACATGTTGAATATACGCCGGTGTCTAAAAGATTAAACCAAGTGTTTTCATTTAAAACACTAAAAAATAATTTGAATCGTCTTATTGTCGTCTTTCTACATAAAATAATACGTAGGTATGACAGCATTTTTAATAAACTAATGCATTTTATAATGTAAACGATATTTTAAGTATTAATTAAAAAAACACCGATTGTTGTCAAGCCCTTTTTAGTATTATTAAATAATTATTAATTTCAAGCATTTTTAGATTTAATTATTTTCTAGTAATTGTAATTAAAACGCCGTTTTAAAATAGAAACGCAAGACTAATTTCAATGTTCGATAGCCACATTTATAACCACTGAGAATTGTTGTTATGGCCAAAACCATTTCTGGTTGTTGAGATACCGTTGACGTATGTCAGTAACGGCACTTATTAAAACTGGTACTAACTCGATAATTAATTTCATAGTTGTAAATTATAACATAACAATTACTAACTGAAAACTACACGTAAAAACTGCATGATTATAATAATCCAGAAACAGCATTTGTATTTGTCATACCATTACAATTTACAATAAAAGAATCTCATTTTTTCAACTCACCTAAGTATTTTTTATATATAAAATAGAGTTATATTCACGATATAAAACACAATTTTTACAATTCCTTAATGTATATGTATTTATAATATCTCATACTAAAAAAAGAAAGTACACCTATACCATCTATTAGAAACCGCATTTATCATCTTTCAATGGATTCAAGTTGTATCACAAAGTAATTAAATATAGCATTCAAGAGGATATGATAGATTTATAAGTTAGTTAGTACTATAATATAATGCACATGTATTGTTTTAAATAAAAAATAGAATACCAATTATTTTTACATTTGTTATTTTATGATATTTTTATTGCTCTTAAGGTGAATTTTCTGGGTCTAAAGGGTATTTAGAAAAAATACAATAAACACGATGAAAAGACTCTTGTGTTCTTGGTGTTCCCGAATAAAGCTAAAACGCTGTCTCTGCAGCAGAGTGAAATAAAAAAGATTTCTGCTTCGGGATGTGAAATATCTCATTCTTCTTACTCTGCTCCGGTAATTGTATTTTGACAACATCTTATGAAATGTTATGTCTTTCTAGAACCGGTTGACGAAATAAATAATGAAACAATTGAGAATACTAATAACCTAACTGAAAGTAAAGTTAAGGTAAAAGTTACTATTAATAACGCATTAAAAATATTTATAATAATATATTAAACATTTTTTCTAGTGTGAGAATAAAGACATTAAAGATTTTGATACACATAAAGTGGACGACATGTTTGAAGCAGGTATGAATTAACCACCATTTTTATATTTTTAGATTTTAATATCAATTAAATCTATCTTTTCAGAAATACACGATGTTAAAGATATATTAAAAGATAATACAATCGAAAAGTTTTCAAACAATCTTAAGGAAATACAAGTAATTGCTTTTTACAAATGTGTTTATTTATGATTAAATATTTTTACAAACTAAATAAAAAATTGAACTTATTTTTTAGAATCAAGTAAAAGAAGAAAATCATAATAATTTAGGCGATGTTCAGCATTTTTCTAGAGATAATGGTAATTATTGGAGCTACAAATGTAAAATGTGTGAAAGAGTTTTGAAAAGTAAATCTATACTTTTAAAGCACATGAAAATTCATGATGAAACTGTTTACTTTGAATGTGACAAATGTAAAAAAACATTTAAACATAAACGCAATCTTTCACAGCATGTAAAACTTCATAGTAGTTCTCGAAGTGGCTATAAATGTGATGTATGTGGAAAGTCAATAAAGAGTAGTTTAAAACGACATATGAAAATTCATAGTGAATCCAGTGTGTTCAAATGTGACATATGTGGAAAAGCATTCACGCTTAAAGATTACCTCTTACAGCATATGAGATATCATAGTGATTCTGGTGACCTTAAATGTAACAAATGTGGAAAATTTTTTATTCTTAAACATTTATTTATAATGCATATAAAAACCCATAAAAACCCAAACCCCTTCAGGCTCGTATGCCTAAAACAGATTTTCAGTCCCAGGGACGTCATGTTTTTTTTAATGGAGATAAAGATAAAATTCTTATTAATATTTGAGGTTTTTCAAAAAATTGTCTACTTCATGGCGCTCTTGTTCTTCAACATTAGTTGCACTCGATGTACAATATCTGAATCTGAATCGCGATCTTTTGATGATTCTAATAGTGGTCTTTTCGAATAAGATGCCATACATAAGTATAAAAATCAGAAAAAAAATAATACTTAAAATACCCTAATAAACATCATTCTTTATGGGACATGAATGTGTCAAAAACTGAAATCTTTTGTGTAC
This sequence comes from Plectrocnemia conspersa, assembly GCF_051122295.1. Classification (NCBI taxonomy): domain Eukaryota; kingdom Metazoa; phylum Arthropoda; class Insecta; order Trichoptera; family Polycentropodidae; genus Plectrocnemia; species Plectrocnemia conspersa. The sequence continues at coordinate 7,314,188 of NW_028277174.1, read as the reverse complement.
GCCGACAAGTTGGGGTCCTAGTTTTGAAAAAAACGATAAATTGAACATTTTTTCGAATAAAATTTTTTTTTACATCTAAAGCTTGATCCATTTTTTTTGTAGTCTTCAAGTTATTTGAACGAAACTATTGTTCTTATAAGTAGATGATAAAACAGGACACTATTTTCTTCCGTCCATATGTGTGGGATTTTTGATGGGCATGCGGTGCACGTTATACGTGCTTGACGGATTTTGTGGCTATAAATGTGATGTATGTGGAAAGTCAATAAAGAGTAGTTTAAATCGTCATATGAAAATTCATAGTGAATTTAGTGTTTAAATGTGCCATATGTGGAAAAGCATTCACACTTGAAGATAACCTCTTACAGCATATGAGATATCATAATGATGCTGGTGACTTTAAATGTAACAAATGTGGAAAAGTTTTTGTTCTTAAACATTTATTTATAATGCATATAAAAACCCATAATGTTTCTAGTAACTTTAAATGTGACATATGTGGTAAAGAATTTGCGTTTAAACGTTATATTTTACGGCATGTAAAGGTTTATAGTGATTCTGGAAACTTTTGTGACAAATGTGAAAAAACATTTATGTTTAAACATTTATATATACTGCACATGAAAAATCATAATCTGGGGATTTTACATATGTGGAAAAACATTCACGTTTAAACCATACTTTTTACAGCATACGTAAGTGCATAGTGATTATAGCAACTATAAGTGCAATCAATAGCGAAAGTCAGTTAAGTGTTAACATAAGGCATATGATTATATGAATAATCATAATTCTGTGAAATTTAAATGTGTCGAATGTGGAAAATCTTTACGTAAAAGTACCTATCAAGCATATCACGACAAAAGCTCCACGGATTTTTGCTCCAAGCTCTAACTACTAAATCTCTAGCTGACAAATGCTCCACACGCCATTTGCTCCAACAACAATGTCCACAAACATATTCAAAATGTTTTTTTAATAAATGGATCAATCGAGGGGTGACGGAAATTTGCATCAAATTGGATCAATTGACGGGTGACGGAAATTTGCATCAAAAGCCAATCAAATTAAATCCGATCGCGTTATACAGAGTTTATCAATTGTTGAATTCTTTAAATTAAAAAAGACCATTATAATTATACAAAAAACATATATGCTGTTATTACATAACACATTTTAATACTTCCTTAAGTTGGTATCTATTTATCAGTGCATTAATTACAAATGCTTTCGAAAATCAATAGAATTATATATGGATGCACAATGTATTATCCATTCATCATCGACAGATTATTTTTTTACTGCTAGTACCATATGATTACGAGGTTTACGAAATATATATTTAAAGCAATTCGTCCACCAGTGCAATGAGACTGCGATCCGACTTAAAAACATATCACATGAGCGTTGGGCGGGAGTCGCTTCACAGTCGAACCCTTGTTAACTGCACAGTCTTATCCACCTGCACGATTACAATGCGACCTTCGATCTACTCGCGAACAACCAACTCACAAATGACTGGCTTGTCAGTTACTTGCCGTATCTTGTGCAACTCGAGTTAGACGCTCCTGCTATCTTTCATAATTAACTATACTCTTATAATTCAATTTTATTATGTCAGATCGCGATCAGGTGTTTTGTATAAAACTAGTGGAAGCAGTGGAAAAGCATCCATGTTTATTCAACTATAGTTTGCCAGAATACTCTAATAAGATCGCTCAGGAAAAGGCATGGGAAGTTGTAGCCAAAGAAGTTGATTCGAGTGGTAAGTACATTACATACATTACATTGCAAGTACAAGTGTTTACTATCCTTAAAAATACCTGAATACAGAAACATAAAATGTAGTTAGCTATACTTTTATTGCTACATTACACAATTTATGGTGACCAAATGATGGGCAGGGAGGAGGGTATTGAAATCATACCCCCTTTGCAAAATCCTGACTGCACCACTGTTTAAAACCATTCATCATATATATTATTGTTTTAGTTGCTATCTGCAAGGACAAGTGGAGAAACATCCGGACGGTTTTTTCAAGAAATTTAAAAGCAGGTAGTAGAGGCAAACGAAAGAGACCATACTATTTGAATAGGGTGCTAAAATTTTTAGTTCCTTTCGTGAAGCAGTCACTGTTAGATGTTGCCAGAAACTTGCCACTTATACTTCTAGAAGAAAGTGAAGCTGTCACTCAATCCTATGACATTGATGAACATAAAGAATTCGACGAGAACGAGCCATCAGCCGAATTTGCTCCCTCAGATACAAGCAATTCATTAAGTGCATTTCAGTCTGCTTCAGCATCTTCGCCATCAGCGTCTACCACGATTCAGTCCCAGTATACATCTGTATTCGTGAAACCAAAGACAAACAACACAGCTAAAAAAAAAAAAAGTCAAGTAGCTATTACACCTATCAACAAAGCTTTCATTGACTTCTGCAGCCAGCAGATTGCTATCTCCAAAACTGCAGACAGCCCTAGAAAAATGTTTTTACTTAGTCTACTCTCAGACGTGGAAAGCATGACTGATCACCAATATCGAAAGTTCAGAAAAGATTTGCTACCACTGATTGATAATATTTTATTACACCACCCCACCTCGTCACAAGTGAATGGTACTTCATCATAAGAGAGTGATATTTCAACAGTGCAATTGTCACCATATCTGATGAATACACCATCATCAGTTGCTCGTCCTGGAACTGAACAGCTTCTGAACCTCCAACAATACCAGCCTCCTTCATCTGATTGGTGGCAACATATTGCTAAGCCAAATGCTTAGTTTATTATTGTTTGTTTGTTTCTACTCGGACATTTTAAGTGAAAAAAGCCTTAAGTTTTATGGTTCGTAATGGGTACTTTAACAACAACTTTGGGACTGTTTCCTATTTCATATTTTTTTCTCTCTTTTTCAACAACCTCATACATTATTAATATTTTCACTACATAAAACTTTTGAATCTATATGTTAAAATGTTCTTGCAGAATATAATAATTACAAATACAACTTGCCTCAAAGTACTCAGTAGTCTTTCTTCCATTGAGACACATCCCTGTTTGTGTCCTTTATCTGATTATCGGGCCAAGTTTTCCAACCAGCTCTTTGAACAGTTCCCTGGACATCCTTAAAAATCCTTTGAACTTTTCTTCGTCCCTTTCAAGGTTTTTTTAGTTTTAAAAAATAATCATTAATTTCAAGCATTTTACAGCTTGTTACTTAGATAACTAATGATATTTTCACTTAAAACGTCGTTTTTATATAAATTAAAAATAGAAACGAAATGTTAATTTTAAGGGCACCTATTTCTGCTTGCGCTATCTTTGTGCGTAATTGATTTTGTTCTCGATTTCTTGTATCCGCATTAAAAACACTATTTTTGCTATTTGTTAGTTAGCACGGCACCGCACTGAAAAATGCTAATTATTACTCCATATTGCGTTACCTGTGCTGTTCAAATACAAACCTAAGCTAAATAAATTAACCATTATACTGTTATTATATTCGCTTAAGTTAGGTTTGGGTTTGAAGGCAAATGGACATTTCGCAACTGTCATATTTGAGCGTGGTGCAAGTACCATATTTTTTCGCTGGGCTTTCATCACTAAGCACGAATTCATCATTTCTCTTTGAAACGCGAAACCCTTATTATTTTACGAACGACATCATAGCCAATAAATATGTTGTTAAGGCCAAAACCATTTCTAGTTGTGATAGACGGTTGACGTTAAGATGTCATTTCCAGCACTTATAAAAATTGGTAAAATGTCGATAATAATTCATTTAATTGTTGTAAATTATAATGTATCAATCAAAAACTGCATTATGATAATAATACTGAAACATCACTTGTATTTGTAAGGTGACCAGACGTCCTCCTTTGAGGAGGATTACCCTCCTTAATTATTTTTGCCCCTGAACAGAAATGTCCTAGGTAACCTTTTTTTAGCTCTCGCAGCATCCCTAAAGGAACAAAAAGACTTGGAAATGACCTTTTTTCTATCTCGCAGCAATTTGTCCTCAAATAAAAATAGCGTCTGAGATGGCCTTTTTATTTTTAGTGTCCTCCTTTGCTATTTTCATTATCTGGTCACCTTAGTATTTGTCATGCAAATATAAAGTGATTTGAGTTGATCGTCCCGGAAAGTTTCCCACATTTTGATAAATTTCCGAGATGACTTTTTTTTTAACGCGTCCAGCATTACAACCTAGCAAATCTGGTCACTATGTAAATACCATTACACTACAATAAATTTAAAATTAATAAATAATTATATTTTTCTTAAAGTCGTTCACATTAAAATTAATCTAAGTAATTTTTTTATGCAAATTTAGTTTATATTCACAGTAGAATTACATATATTTTAGGGAGCGTAACCCTAGGGGTGGTTGCCCTCGCGGCCAATGAGACTCCTGGTCGAATCCTATTATACTGTTTATTATTTTATATTTACAAGTTTGTTAATGGACGAATACAGCGTGACGTTTCTCGTGATGTCGGAGTTCGTGCAGTTGATGATGCTCAGGATGGCTCAAGCTGCATGCGACAGGTGCCAGGAGTGTCAGGTGGAGGCGCGTGGCTGGTTCCTCAGGAAGGCTGCTGGTAGCTCGACTGCCGCTGATTCCGCTCTCTTGTCTCGTGCCTCAGCGTCTCGTCTCTCGCTTCACTCTCGTGGATTGTCCTTGGGCCCTCTGCCAAGGTCTTGTGTACCAACTGCGGATCAACTGCCGTCTCCTCGTCGGAGTCCGGGCTTATATTCTTTTAGGGGATGCACCCTTGGTGGCCAATCACGCTTGTGCGTCGATCTCCTAGCCAATCGCTGGAGTCGCTTTGTAGAATTCGAGAAATCGGATGCTGCATATTTGGAAGCGAGTTTTTGCTTGCTCCGACTTTCGAATTCTACGGAAAGGGTTTGCTGTTGTGATGATTAATTGCATCCGCACCGTTTGGTCACAAAAGAGATTCTCTTAACGACCCGTGTTGTGTGGTCAAAAGAAATCCCTCTTGTGCCATGATGTTTGTCTCATTGTTAATGGTGAACATTCTTGGTTACGGGCATTAACGATGAGACAATTGCCCTTTTTTGTCTGTTGCTATTCATGGTGGTCACCAGTCGCCACAATATTTACGATATAAAGATATTTTTTTACAATTCCTTAATATATTTTTATTTATGATATCTCATACCATTGGAATTAGCAATATTTTATTGATATATTCAAGTTGTATAATTTATCATTAAAATAGTTCAACTTCATGAATTAATTCACAGATTACTAAAATTAGGTGCTTTTATTAAAATATATAATTATAACAAAATAATAGCACATAACATTTAAAAGGATAGAATAGATTTATAAGTGAGCTAGTTAGTAGTATTATATAATGCAAATGGATTGTTTTTAATAAAAATAATATTAATTAAAAATCAATTACATAAATTATTTTTAAAATCTATAGCAACAATTAGATATATAATTACCACTTTATTAGTTTCCATTTGTTTTACAATATCGTCATTTGTATTTTTTTCTATAATGAGGGAGAACCATTAATTTTTCGAAGAAGCAAGACTTTATGCATGAAGCGCTCGCTACTATTGCGACTTTTTCTCGTATATGTATTTGAGGAGTTCATAATCCATAGAGCCTTACTGATCGATTACACTATGATGGCAACATCACGATTTTATTGCTCTTTCCGTCACTTCTTGATTTTTAAAAAGAGATTTTTATTGCGCTTTCTTAAGGCGAGAATAAACACGATGAAAAGACTGTGTTCTCGGTGCTCTTAAATTAAGCTAAAACGTCGGCACTGCAGCAGAGTGAAATAAAAACGATTGCTGACTTATTGATTTGAAATATCTCAATCTTCTTACTCTGCTCCGGTAATTGTATTTTGACAAAATCTTATGAAATGTTATGTCTTTCTAGAACCGGTCGACGAAATAAATAATGAAACATTTGAGAATATTAATAACATAAGTGAAAGTAAAGTTAAGGTAAAAGTTACTATTAATAACGCATTAAAAATATTTATAATAATATATTAAATATTATTTTTTCTAGTGTGAGAATGACGACATTAAAGATTTTGCTATACATAAAGTGGACGACATGTTTGAAGCAGGTATAAATTAACCAACTTTTTATATATTCTTAGATTTTAATCTCACGTAAATCTATCTTTTCAGAAATACACGATGTTAAAAATATATTAAAAGATAATACAATCGAAAAGTTTTCAAACGATTTTATGGAAACACAAGTAATTGCTTTTTCAAATGTGTTTATTTATGATTAAATATTTTTATAAACTTAATAAAAAATTGAACTTCATTTTTAGAATCAAGTAAAAGAAGAAAGTCATAATCTTTTAGGCGATGTTCAGCATTTTATTAGAGATTATGGTAATTATCGGAGCTACAAATGTGAAATGTGTGAAAGAGTTTTGAAAAGTAAATCTACACTTTTAAGGCACATGAAAATTCATGATGAAACTGTTTACTTTGAATGTGACAAATGTAAAAAAACATTTAAACATAAACGCAATCTTTCACAGCATGTAAAAATTCATAGTAGTTCTCGAAGTGGCTATAAATGTGATGTATGTGGAAAGTCAATAAAGAGTAGTTTAAAACGTCATATGAAAATTCATAGTGAATCCAGTGTGTTCAAATGTGACATATGTGGAAAAGCATTCACGCTTAAAGATTACCTCTTACAGCATATGAGATATCATAGTGATTCTGGTGACCTTAAATGTAACAAATGTGGAAAATTTTTTATTCTTAAACATTTATTTATAATGCATATAAAAACCCATAATATTTCTAGTAACTTTAAATGTGACACATGTGGTAAAGAATTTGCGTTTAAACGTTATATTTCAAGGCATGTAAAGATTCATAGTGATTCTGGGAACTTTAATTGTGACAAATGTGGAAAAGCATTTATGCTAAAACATTTATATATACTGCATATGAAAAATCATAATTTTTCTGGGGATTTTAATTGTGACATATGTGGAAAAACATTCACGTTTAAACGATACCTTTTACAGCATTTGAAAGTGCATAGTGATTATAGCAACTTTAAATGCAATCAACATCGAAAGTCGGTTAAGAATTAACATAAGGCATATGATTATATGAATAATCATAATTCTTTGAAATTTAAATATGTCGAATATGGAAAATCTTTACGTAAAGAGTACCTTTCGAGCGTGTCACGACAAAAGCTCCACTGACTAGTCCCAACAACTAAACGTCCATGACAAAAGGTCTAGCTGACAATAGCTCCATGCGACAAAAACTCCACACGACAAATGGTCCATACGCCATTTGTTCCAACAACATAATGACCACAAACAAAGCATTCAAAATGACTTTAATAGATCGATCAATTGAGGGGTGATGGAAATTCGCATATTACTCTTTTGCAAATAAACATAAGTAACCAATCAAATCAAATGCTTGTGCATCTCGAAGCTGACGGAGAACATCTCTGAATCCTCGTCGAGACGAAACGAGCTTCAATCGTTATATGCGTGTTATATTTTCCGCCAAATCAATTAAAAGACGTCACTGCTGCATTTTTTCGTAAGATTCAGTCGGAATCTGAATATTTTTTGAAGAAAAAATGTATCATCTTGGGCGATTTTAATTTACCTACGAACATCAGTGCCAATATTGACATAAGTTTAATAAGTAATATTTTTAATTTAAATCCAATAAATTGTGTCAATAATAATTTTGGTGACAAATTAGATCTAATCTATACAAATGTAAATAATTGCATAGTAATTAAGAGCGAATTCGTATTGGTGTCGGAAGATAATTATCACCCGGCGCTAATGATAAAATTAAATATAAATAAAATTGGCATAACTACGAATGAGTTGGAATGCGTGAGCGATCGGAATGATTTAGGATGGTCGTTTGGAAATTGTGTAGATTTTGGTTTATTAAATAATTTACTTTTAGGTATGGACTGGAGCCGAGTTGGGGGGTGCGTTGATGTTAAATCTTCCCTGGCGGCCTTCTATGAGGTTCTTTATTGTGCATTCGACCAGCTCTTTATTCGAAAGCGCCCTCGAGTGCTTAACGTGTCATATCCTAGATGGTTTTCTCATGAGATCATCTCATTACTAAAAAGAAAGCACGCCTTTCATAAGTTATGGAAGAGATCGGGACATCCATATGCTTTCGAGGAATTTCGTTCATTAAGAGCACGCGTTAAGTGTTTGATAATTTCCTGTCATCGCAATCATTACAAAAATTGCCAAAAACAAATAATTAATGATCCCAAAGCGTTCTGGAAATTCATTAGCACTAAACGCGCTACTCAGTCGACGTCGAAAGTGATGAACCTCGACGATAAAACATTGGACGGTTCACAAAATATTGCTGACGGTTTTGCGCAATATTTTCGTTCTGTTTTCGAGGAATTTTTTTCGCCTTCTGCTCAGTCGCTTCCTTTTTCATGTTCTTGGTCTTCAATACTGACCATCAAAGAAACTGAGCACTCAGATCTTAAATACGGATTTAATAAATTAAAGACTTCTTCTGGACCTGATTTAATTCCCGATTTTATTTTGAAGGGTTGCGAAGTCAGTCTCGCTGCTCCTCTAAAATGTGTTTATGATCTGATTCTAAAAACATCATCATTTCCTGATCTATGGAAATGCACAAAAGTCACTCATATTCATAAAAAGGGTGACAAATTATATATAAAGAATTATAGACCAGTCGCAGTGTTGTCAGCTCCTGCTAAATTATTTGAAATAATTATTCATAAATATCTCTATAATCACTTTCGGCAAGTTTTGTTAGACCAACAGTACGGGTTTCGTCCTGCCCGTTCCACTGTTACTAACCTTTTGTCGTTCACCAAAACGGTAACAACTTCTCTCGATGCGGGAATTCAAGTAGACGTCGTGTATACAGATTTTGAGAAAGCCTTTGACAAAGTTTGTCATAGGTTATTATTAAATAAATTGTCGAACCTCGGTTGCTCAGATAGTTTAACTCGATTATTCTCGAGTTATTTAAGCAATCGTAGACAGTTTGTAACCTATGGTGGACGTTTGTCAAAAGAATATTTTACCCCTTCGGGGCTTCCTCAAGGATCCAGTCTGGGACCTCTGCTTTTTGTGCTATTTATTAATGACATATATATAGCAATTAAAAATTCAAGTTTTCTTCTGTACGCAGATGATTTAAAATTATATAAATGCATTCGATCTGTTGCGGACTCCGACTCTCTACAAAGTGATTTAGACTCTCTGTGGAGATGGGCTTCCATTAACCGTCTGCCCTTTAGTGTCGGAAAGTGCCATACTGTGTCATTTTCTCGATCCCGTTCGCCATCAGCTTATTTCTACCATCTCGGTGGTAACATTTTGACTAGAGAAACTTCCATTAAAGATCTCGGAATCACTTTCGAGAGCAAATGGAGGTTCTCTCTACACATACACGACGTCTGTGATAAATCTTCCAAGATCCTCGGCTTTGTTATGCCTTTCACTTTGACGATCCGTCAGTTATTCGCATCCTCTATGACACCTTAGTTCGTAGCATTCTTGAATCGGGATCTATAATTTGGAATCCCCGAATAGCCAAATATTCCCTTTTAGTGGAAAAAATTCAAAAAGGTATTTAAGATACCTTTACAAAAGGACATTTGGTTATTATCCGTACTTATTTTCAAACTACTAAAAGGTGCTGTCGACAATCCAGCTATTCTCGAGGAATTCCAGTTTTGGGTTCCGGAACATTTTCGAGAATCACGATCGAGACCTCTTTTGATGGCAGTTAGAGCTAGGACATCCGCACTTGCCGACTCGCCTATAGCTGTGGCCATACTGCTCCTTAATACGCTGGCATTGCAAATTGATTTATTTAATGTTAGCTACGAGGATCTGATCCGGTTTATATCATTTAATTTTAATATTTTATAATTTTTTGTTATGTTCAAGTATTGTTATATTTATTTATATATATACGTTTTTTTTATGTTTTATAAATGTATAATTTGCTTTCGACCATCGTGGCGCATTGGGGTAACCTGTTAGGCCACGATGGTCTTAATTTAATCTAAAAAAATAAAAATAAAATAAAAAATAAATCTGATCGTGTAATTCAAAGTTTATCGAATGTTGAATTCTTTAAATGAAAAAAGAACGTTATAATTATGCAAAAATGATATACGCTGCTAAAAGATAACACATCTTTATACTTCCTTAATTAGATAAAAAATATATTATCCATTCATTATCAACAGATTATATTTTTTACTAACAAAATGATTTTTATTATAAAATCATTTTGAATATTTTGTTTGTGGACATTATGTCGTTGGACCAAAAGTCCGTACATGAAACCCCTATCAAGGCATATGGTGCATTTTTATGCTCAAACTATGTTTCAATATTTTTTTTGTTTGTGCTGGTTTTTATCGCTGAACCCAAAATGATGGCATATATTTTGATTTTCTGTATTGTTTTCGTTGGTAGTTAAATATGTTGTTAAATATGTTGTTAATATTTGGATGATGTTGTATTTTTTATTTTGTATAAAAATGTGTATTTGTTGCCAAAAACCACCAGTTGATACTCCCACTGCATTTACCGTGCTATTCAAACAGATACCTAACCTAAACAAGTAAACCATTACACTGTTAATGTATTTGTTTGGTTAGGTTTTTGGTTTGAACAGCAAATGGACGTTTCGCAACTTTCAAATTTTATAACTATAAAGTATTTTCATATTCATTTCCATTACATATAATACATTTATAAACGCGCTAACGCTGATTGGTTAACAGGCGCATGCGCACAGCGGTAAGACCACGCTAGAGTCACGGGAAACGCAGTGGGGAGTGACAACTGGTGGTTTTTGAGCGGGCGCCGTTCTAACTAACAAGTACCCTTAAAATCCATATTGCGTTTAGTGCACGATGAAGAAACAGCTGTGTCATTTTTACAAATGAAAAACATAATACCACGCGAACAAGTGTGTACAAACGGACATATGATGAAATTGTCGTTTAGTGCTAATGGACCCATTTGGCGATGTAATAAACGGGAATGTCGAAGCAAAAAAGGAATTCGAAAGAATACATGGCTCGAAAATTCCAAAACATCTTTGGATACAGTAGTGCATTTTATTTATTGTTGGGCTAATGAACTGACTAGCATAAAATTTTGTGCCAAGGAATTAGATATGTCTCAGCCGACAGCTGTCGATTGGAACAATTATTTACGTGATGTCTGTTTGTGGCGGATTGAACAAGAAAACGCCATGATCGGTGGAGAAGGAATGGTCGTCGAAATTGACAATAGTCTCTTCGTTCGTCGGAAAAACATTGCTGGCAGGATTCTTCCGCAACAGTGGATTTTCGGTGGTATTTGTCAAGAAACTAAGGAGTGCTTCGTCGTCAAAGTTCCAGACTGTTCGACTGAGACTCTCATGCCGATTATTAGGGAACGAATACGGCCTGGTTCTAAAATCCTTTCTGATTGTTGGCAAGAGTATACAGATATTTCAAAGAATGGTTTTGAACACGAGGCCGTAAACGATCGATATACTTTCGTCAATCCTGCAACGCTTGCCAAAACCCAACAAATAGAACGAATGTGGGGTTCCATCAAATGTGGTAATAAGCAGAGACGAGGAACAAACAGGAACTTTATGGATTCGTATCTGGGCGAGTTTATCTGGCGAACGAAGTTGAATGGACGCGATCCCTTCGAGACTATTCTTCGAGATATATCATCATTTCCGCTATAAGGTAAAAATAAATATGATAACTATAAAATATATTCACATAACTGTAACAGGCTAGAGTCACGTAAAACATAGTGAGGAGTAACATCTGGTGGTTTTTATACGTGGCGCCATGCTAACTAACAAGTACCTAAAAATGTAGTTTGGTAATAAGGCAAAATTTATTCAATAATAGTTGATATTACATATATATTTTTTTAATTCTAAAACTAGTTGGCACAGCTGTGAAAGAAGTTAATTATTAACTAAGCCTAATATTTGTCATGTAAATACTATTACAATTTAAAATAAATACATTGTATATTTTTCTTAAAATCTATAACAATAAACCTTTAATGCCTGAATATTTTTTGTTTCAAATATAGTTGACTTTCAGAAAAGAGTTCTTATTCTTTCTTGATGTACCTAGGAACATTACCTAAACGTATATATCTGTAGGTGATTTTATATTAATTATAACGATTATTTATTAATTGAACCTATTTTATATATACACAATTTCAAAGGCAATTTTTCATTTCTTCTGATTTAGCTGGAAGAATCTTTTTATTGTCACTTGTTCCTTCTCTGAATAAAACAAGGAGCTGCAGCCATATGTTAGTATAGAACAACATCTTGTTAAATGTTATCATGTCTTTTTAGAACCGTGCGTTGAAATGAATCATACAGCAATTGAATATATTAACACAACCGAATGTATAGTAAAGGTAAAAATAACTATTAATTGTACCTATATAAGATTTAAACACATTCTATCATTCAAAAATATTTTTTCTAGTATGAGAATGACAACATAGAAGATTACGATGTACATAAAGTAGACAAAGTGTTTGAAGCAGGTTTGAATTAAGCAGCTTTTATATAATATTATATTTTAATTTAACGTTAATCTATCTTTTCAGAAATGCACAATGTTAAATATATACTCAAAGAAAATTCTATTCAAAAGTTTACAAACGATCTTATGAAAATACAGGTAATTTAATATTTTGAGTTGTATCCTTATATAATTTGTAATTTCTACAAACTAAATATAATTTTACTATTTTTTTAGAATCAAGAAAAAGAAAATAATCATATTCAATCAGACGATATGCAGCATTTTAGTAAAGATCATGGTAATACTCGGAACTACAAATGTGAAATGTGTAAAAAAGTATTCAAAAGTAAACCTTACTTATTAAGGCATATGAAAATTCATGGTAAAAGTGCTTATTTTAAATGTGACCAATGTGAAAAAACATTCAAACTTAAACTTACTCTTCTAAAGCATGAGAAAGTTCATAGTAGTTCTCAAAGTGCCTATAAATGTGAGATATGTGGAAAGTTCATAAAGAGTAGCATAAATCGACATATGAAAATTCATAATGAAGTTAGTGAATTTAAATGTGACATATGCAGAAAAGTATTCACGCATAAAGGTTACCTTTTACAGCATTTAAAATATCATAATCATTTTAGCGACTTTAAATGCGATGTATGTGGAAAAGCATTTAGACTTAAATATCTTTTTTTACTGCATATGAAAATTCATAATGATACTGGTGTCTTAAAATGCGACATATGCAGAAAAACATTTACGCTTAAAACCTACATTTTACGGCATATGAAGACTTATAGTGATTCTGGTGACTTTAATTGTGACAAATGTGGAAAAGCATTTATGCTTAAACATTTATATATACTGCATATGAAAACTCAATGATTCTCGAGTTTTTAAATGTGACATATGTGAAAGAGTATTCAAGGTTAAACGTTACCTTATACAGCACATAAAATTGCATAATGATTCTGGCGACCTTAAATACAATCAACGTGAAAAATAAAATAAGAGTAAACTTTCTAGTGTATTGTATAAGAATGCTTTGAATTATAAATGTAACTTATGTGGAATACCATATAAACATAAAAGTTACCTATCAAGTCATATACATTTCAAATAATACTTATCGAGTCATGTATACTCATATTCATTCTCATCGTGATTATGTATGAATAATCATAATTGTTTGAAATTGAAATGCATCGAATGTGGAAAATCTTTACATAAAGAGATTTAAGTGTATCACGACAAAAGCTCTACGGAAGCCACATTAAGAAAAAAAATGAAGGAATCCTTCAAATCTAAAGTACATGAAATTGCCGATCAAATTGAAGAGGATTAAAAAGATAGTGCTATTATTAGTCGTCGACTAAATGATCGACTTAACGCACAAAATATATAATACAGTGTATAGTTTGGCGAAATGAAATCGACCATTTGGTGATATAAAATGTGAAGTTGAGCTTCATATTAAAATTGTATTAGATTCAGGAATTGGACTACATACGCGATACTCTGCAACCAGAATCGTCGAATATATAGCAAAGGAGTTGAGAAGAAAACTATTTTGTAAAATTATTGAAAAAATAAAAACGTATTATCATCAACGAACCATCAACGTTTTCTAGTAAATCTGTACTGGTTGTATTTTAAAGGTAGAGGGTATCGAATTTTGTCCAACTATAATTATGGATTTGGTTGAGTTGGAAGTTCAAAATTCGAAAACAACTCACAATGTTTTAATAAAAACATTAAACTCTTGTGGAATAAATCATGAAAACCTAAAAGAGAATTTAATTGGATTTTGTTCAGATAGTGCCAGTACCATGCTAGGATGTAAATCAGGAGTGAGCACAAGAATAAAAAATATTTTCTAAGTGTTATTATTTGGCATTGTTTGCATCATCGATTACAAACTGTTTTGGATGATTCAATAAAAGACATTACACGAGTTAATCGCTTCAATATGTTTGTTGATAAAATATATTATATATTTTACCAATCAAATAAAAGTCAATAAGAGCTCTTTAATATTTCCAAGGAAATTGGAATTGAAATTTGGGACCAAGATTTTGTCTATTGCTTTCGATTAACTTGTGATGTTTGGCGAGCATACCCCCCTACATTGCACGAATATTTCTCAAAAAATATTCTGGAGTGGTAACACGGTTTAGCAATACATGTTTCTTAAGCGACCTGGCTCTGATGATTGATATATAGAAAGAAATGAAAACTAAGTTGAGGACATAATTAAAACAGATTTTTATAAGAATATTGACTTTCAAGAACATATAGTATATGGAAATATATCCCCCGAGAAAAGTTAATCAACAGTGATAAAACATTTAACATTAAGATTGATGAATATGCAAGAAGTGAATTTGAAATATTGAAAAAATTATAAGTCAACTAATAAGAAAATGTATGATCTATTTAAAACTTTTGAATCAACTACCTGGAAATTAGATGAAATTGTCAATGATGAGCTGGTGAAGAAAATATTAGGACTATAAGTGAAATATTACACTTCAATATAAGTGTAAATGATATCATAAGAAATAATAACAAAGAACTTCTTGAAGCGGTCAGAAAAGCTAAATACAAATGCAGGAAGCTCCGCCAAGGCGGAACGAGGATTTTCAGGAATAAATACAATTTGCTCAGAAAAAAGGGCAACTTAAAATATTGGACAAATTTCGGACCCAATGACCATTAATTTAATAGGTTTGCCACTGTTTTCGTAGAGGACCCTACACCATATGTTCAATCATGGCTCCAAAGTCAACTTTCAGCTAATGATAAACATATGTGACCCGCCACAGTGAAAGTATTTAATTAAAAATCAAATATTTTTTGGAATGAATAAGTTTTTTTTATTTGTAATTGATTTTATTTTTTAATTATAATAATTTTCAAAATCGGTGGGGGAGGGTGTTCTAAGAGCTGGTTAATACAATTTTAGAAGCACACCACTATATGTAAATTGTGAACTAAAAAACTTTTAAGATAATTTATGTTAATAAGGATGCTCAATATATTTAATGTTGTTTATTTATCTTTTACATACAAAAAATACAAATAAGCAAAAGAAATTGGTTTCAATAAGACACTGTCCTTCAATTCTCCTTAACCCTTTCGCTGCTAAACAACGATATATCGCTCGTAAAAACAGCTAGAAATGCTGATTGTTGACAAATTAACGATGTCGTAACGCTAAAATTTGAAAACTTGCTGTGCGCGAGTGCATCAGTGTGCCAAAAAAATTTTCGTCACATGTACATATATACTGAAGGCGACCAGAAGTCCTTAAAAATGTTGTCTTTTACCCTCGAATAAAAATGTCGAAGGTGATTATTTTGAACAAAAATTTCCGAAACGACCTTTTTTATATTTTGAAAATCTGGTCACCTTATAATACTCTAATTTATTGTTGTGTAAAATAAACTAAATGCTGTATTTAATTACCTAGTCGGGATTTTAATATTGGAAAAAGTAGTATGTATTTGTAAAAATGTCGGCACTACGTTTATAAACAAATAGTTGAATTCGCCGCTGCGTCACATTGCTGGTTTGGCCCTAATGGCTACGAAAGCAGCCCACAACGTTTTGCTACATAAATACGTTTTACAATTTAAACTGGTTAGGTGTGAAAGAGCGGCAGCGAGAGGTTGTTGGTCAAAACATTTAAACCATTTATGTAAGTTGAATCTTTTGAAGCCAATTTAAATGATTTTCCTTTTAAGTAGATTCGTTGCAGTGAGTTATTTATGAGGTGTTCCTTTTCTGATCAACGCACTCTCGCTGCCGCTCATTCGCACCTAATCTGTTTAAATTTTAACGTTTTTATGTATCAAAACGTTGTAGGTATTTTTCGTAGTCATAAGGGTCAGACTAGCAAGGGACGCAGCAAAGAGTGCACAATCATTGGTTCTGAGCGTGGCACCAACATTCTTAACAAGTACTCAAAAATCTATTTAGTATGTGACGCACAATAAAGTTGGACAAACGTACAATGAAGTATGTTTACCAATAATACACTGTTTTTTTTCAAAAATAATTATAAAGAGTAGCATTTCTCACTAGAATTTAAAAAAAAACATCGTAGCAGAAAAGCATTAAGTAATAGATATTTTCAATTCTACCTAATCTGCTATACTGCGGTTGTTGTTTTCTACTTGTATACATAATTGAGTTCTAAAAAATGTGTAAAAATAGGAAAATATTAAAAAATGCAATGTGATTTAAAGTATGTTTATGATAAACATGAATAAAATTCATTAATATATAAATAATATTTATAGAATAAAAAAAAATTAGAAAAAAATACAAAAAAAAGTAAGTTTCTTGCTAAATAAAATGAAATACAATTTGTAAATATACCTAATACAAAATGTATTTAATTGAAAGATTTAATTTAACATATATATACTGCAACTGTCTAAAATAATAATTAAAAAAATACACGAGATTCAATAAATGAAAATATTTATATACATACATATATGTATATACAATTAATTAGGTAATTTAATTAATGAAGAAATTGTCATTTTAATTGTAGATAGGATGGGCGTACAATATGTATAGTGTATATAATATATAATAATCACTTATTTCGGTCTCTTAGATACGATAAAAATTGAAAAACAGTAGGGTCCATTTGAGATTCGAATCCATTTTGTCTGTGTTAGTTATCGACTATACGATTGGTTTGTCGTAAGGTAGGTTTATTTTTCTTGACATACAACTTTGCCCCTCGGTGGAAGCCCGTATTTTTGAGCTCAATTTTTATGTTAAATGCTATGTTAAATTTTTTGCCTCCGCATTTATAATATATTTTTCCGCTGGGCTTTCATCACCAAGCACAAATTCATCACTTCACTTTTAAACGTGAAACCCTCATTATTTTGCGAACGACATCATAGTCAATAAATATATTGTTAAGGCCAAAATCATATCTGGTTGTTGACAGACGGTTGACGTTAAGATGTCATTTACAGTATTTATTAAAACTGGTACTAACTCAATAATTAATTTCATTGTTGTAAATTATAACGTAACAATTGATAACTGAGCTGTACGCGTAAAAACTGCATGATTTTAATAATCCAGAAACAGCACTTGTATCTGTCATACCATTACAATTTACAAAAAATTTAAATAAATAAATAAAATATATTTCTTAAAATCGTTTATAATAAAAATATCTCACTTTTTCAACTCATTCGCCCAAGTATTTTTTGTTGCGAAATTAGTTTATATACACAATAGAGTTATGTTTAAAATATAAAATGCATTATTTTACAATTTCTTAATGTATTTTTATTTATAATATCTCATACCATTGCCATTATTGATATAAAAAAATCAAGTACAAGTAAAACATCTACCGTCTTTTTCCGAAAATAAGACATCCTCCGAAAATAAGCCCTAGCGTGATTTTCAGGAGTTTTTGGAATATAAGCCCTCCCCCGAAAATAAGCCCTAGTTAAAATAATGTGAAAAAAAAAATCGTTAAAAAATGCTGTTGATGTATTAAGTATGTTTAGCTGCCCTAATACCTACTCGTATTTCAGAGAAATGTTTGAAACAAAATATTCCGAGAAATTCATTGTTTACCTCTACAGTTCATTTCAAGCAATGCACCAGCACATGTCAAAATTAATTCTATGAATTTATCTTAAAAATACAACTAAGGCAGCAGTATGCATTGTGCGACAGTGCAGGTATAACACTTGTTCATTTCAGTCTTGTAAGTCTGATTATTTCCTCATACGTAATTTTATTTTTTATAAAGTGAATAAGTTTTATCCTCAGTTAAAATGAGTACAAAACGAAAGAGCTATTCCGTCGAGGGAGACAAAAAGGGAATCGTGGAAGACTCCAGGGGTGTAAATCTTGTAACCTTCTGTAAAGAGAAGATGCTGGATCTCCGTATGGTTCGCAAATGGCGTGCAGACTACGATAACCTGTGTCAACTGGTGGGCCAAGGAAATGAGAAAAAACGCAGAGTTGGATCAGGTCGGCAGCCGTTATTTTCTGAGTTGGAAGAATGCATCTGGGAATGGATTGCCGACAGGAGAGCAATGGCTTTGGTTGTGCGCAGGGCTGATATTCAAAAGTTTGCTCTTGAAACAGCAATTGAATTTAATATATCCACAGAAGAATTTAAAGCATCGTCACACTGGATGGACAACTTCCTTCAACGACATGAACTGTCTCTAAGGAGATCAACAACAATGTTTAAGCTGGAAGACAATGAAGTTGTTAAACGTGCACTTGCGTTTAAGCTTTTTGTTGATGGCATCGATTTTTCGAAATACCAACTCTCCAACATGCTTGCTATGGATGAGACCGCGGTATTCCTAGGCCAAGGAGTTCAAACGACGGTTCACCACAAGGCTTCCTCGTCAATTTACGTTCCTTCTACCGGTTACGATAGTGCACGTGTTACCTGTATTTTGGCGATTCGTCTAGATGGCAAGAAAGTATCGCCATTTTTAATCACTAAAGGTAAAAAAGACCAGATTAAACGCATTTCAGGAATTTATGTCATTGAAAGTGAAAAAGCCTGGTGCACCCAAGCAGTTATAAGAAAGTGGGTTGATTTTATGCTGCCACCACTGTTGAGGGGTCAAAATAGAGGTTTACTAGTTTGGGATTCAGCCAGTACACACCGCGCTAAAGACATGAAAAACTTTCTTGCTGAGAGGAAGATCGATCAAATAATGATTCCGGCAGGAATGACTGCTTACCTCCAGACACTTGACATTGCAATAAACAAGCCATTCAAGGATCATTTGCGGATGGAAATCAATGAATATATTGAAAACAGAATGGTGAGAAATCATCGAGGTAATTTTGTAAAACCAGGCTTACAAGAAGTTGTGAATTAGGTAAAAAATTCATGGGACAAAATTGTTTGTGTTTCCAATGCACTACGAACAGGCTACTTAGACAAAAAGTATTCATTTAACGATAGCTATATTGCAAGACATGAGAGATTCGGACCAATGATTCAACAGGAAATGAATTTGGAAGAAAATCAGAACAGACTTCAGAATTTGATCATTTATGACGATGTTCCAGAAGAAGATGACATGACTGTAATTGAATAAATTTAAATTTCTGTATTCTGTGTAAAATAAATAAATATTAAATAAAAATATATAAATATACTTTTATTTTTGCCCTCCCCCGAAAATAAGCCCTAGCGCGTATTTTGGACCAAAAAAGAAAGTAAGACAGTGTCTTATTTTCGGAAAAAGACGGTATTAGAAAACTCATTTTTATACGCACTTTCAATATATTCAAGTTGTATAATTTATCATTAAAATAGTTAAATTCTATTAATACCTTCAAATCTACCATGCGATATATTTATTTTCATAAATCAATAAGGTACAAATTAATATAATTGGTTCGTTTTATTGAAATATACAATTAAAATAGCATTCTATAGGATAGGATAGATTTATAAGTTAGCAAGTTAGTACTACCTATTATATAATGCACATGGATGTATTTGAATAATAATTAAAGTAATTAAAAAACAACAATTATGTAAATTGTTTTTACAATTGTTATTTTATTTCCTTTTTGAAATCTCCAGCAACAATTAGATAAAGCATTACTTCTTCATTATTTGCCTTTTAACTTACAACATCGTCATTTATACTATTTTATATGATGAGGTGAAATCCATCAATTTTTCCAAGTGGCAAGACCATATGCACAAAGCACTTACTAATATTGCAAGTCTTTCTCGTATATGTATTTGAGAACCTCATAATCCATAGTCTTACTGATCGTTTAAACACTATGATGGCAAAATCACGATTTTATTGCTTTTCACGTGTCTTCTTGACTTCTAAAAACTAATTGTATTTTGACATCTTATGAAATGTTATTATTTATTTCTAGAACCGGGCGACGAAATAAATAATAGAACAATTGAGAATATTAATAACATTAATAAAAGTAAATTTAAGGTAAAGGATACTATTAATAACACATTAAAAATATTTATAATAATATATTAAATAATATTTTTTCTAGCGTGAGAATGAAGACATTAAAGATTATGATATTCATAAAGTGGACGACATGTTTGAAGCAGGTATGAATTAACCAAATTGTTTATATTATTTGATTTTAATTTCACGTTAATCTATCTTTTCAGAAATACACGATGTTAAAGATATATTGAAAAAAAATACAATCGAAAAGTTTTCAAACGATCTTAAGGAAACACAAGTAATTGCTTTTTTCAAATGTGTTTATTTATAATTAAATATTTTAACAAACTAAATACAAAATTGAACTTAATTTTTAGAATCAAGTAAAAGAAGAAAGTCATAATCATTTAGGCGAGGTTCAGCATTTTAATAGAGATCATGGTAATTATCTGGATTACAAATGTGAAGAGTGTAAAAAATATTTCAAAAGTAACTCTAGTCTATTAAGACACATAAAAATTCATAATGAAACTGTTTGCTTTAAATGTGACAAATGTAGAAAAACATTCAAACATAAACGCAACCTTTCAGAGCATGAGAAAATTCATAGTAATTCTCTTAAGGTCTATAAATGTGATGTATGTGGAAAGCTTATAAAGAGTCACATAAATCGTCATATGAAAATTCATAATGAATCCAATGGCTTCAAATGTGATATTTGTGAAAAAGCATTCACGCTTAAAGATTATCTTACACAGCATATGAAATATCATAGTGATACTGATTTTAAATGTGTCAAATGTGGAAAAGCATTTATACGTAAACATTTATTTAGACTGCATATGAAAACTCATAGTGACTCCGGTGACTTAAAATGTAACAAATGTGGGAAAGCATTTATGCTGAAAAATTTATTTATACTGCATATGAAGACTCATAATGACTTTAAATGTGATGAATGTGGAAAATCATATAAACATAAAGGTTACCTATCAAGGCATAAAAATAATATGCATATTAATTCTTATGAATGTGACAAATGTGGAAAAACATTCAAACTAAAAAAACTACTTTTAAGGCACAATGTAGTTAATCACAGTACTACTAAGTGCTTTGAATGTGTTATTTGCAGAAAATTATTTAAATGTAAAGAATACCTATCAAGGCATATGCATAGCCATATTGATTCTTATGACTTTAAATGTAACAAATGTGACAAAGTATTCAATACAAAAAATAAACTTTCAATGCATATGCATATTCATATTGCTTCTTTCGATTTTAAATGTGATAAATGTGGAAAAGCATTTAAAACTAGAAGAAAACTTACAATGCATGTGGATATTCATAATAATTCTATGGACTATAAATGTAACAAATGCGGAAAGGCATTTAAAAAGAAACGATATGTTTTACGCCATATTAAAGTTCATTGTGATTCTTTTAACTATAAATGTGACAGATGCGATAAAACATTCAAGTATAGATGTAGCATTGTACGGCATCTTATATATAATTGTTTGTAATTGTTGCTTTTTTGCTTTTAAACATTTTTTACCAATTAAGAATACAGAGAAATACACATATACCTCGATTCACACGGTCAAAAAAATGTTGTTAAATTTCAGCAAGATTTAAAAATCATTTGCAGGCAGTAAAAAGAATTTACCAAAGATTTGATATAAAATAAAACGCAAAAATATGTAACAGATTATTTAATAAGGGTAAATTCAGAAAAATCTGCTGCTAGATATGACTGATACATTGGCGTATCCAGGGGGGAGGAGCCGCCTCGGGTGGCTCTTGCTTGGGGCGGCATTTTCGCGATAGAAGGACCGTTCGTGTAGTGTGGTTCTTAAATTAAATACGATCAGCTTAAATATTGTAATCTAAACAAATATCTAAGAACTAAGTTGAATGTGTGAAAACAATAAATAACAGTTTAACAAATGCTGTTTTTATAGCCTGGCCGGTCATAAAATGCCGCGGAAATATGATTATACTTAAATCCATTGATATAAGGATACACAGTCTCTTAAATATCTACAAGTTTCGTTTTGAGATATGTTTGCACAGGAAAGTTGAAAAATTGCGATTTAGGCATAAGTGTAAAATGGTTCGCTACATAATTGTCAACTTTACGGGAAGAACAATAAATAGTTTGATTCGTTTTAGATTTATCAACATTTTTTACTAACTCATGTTCTTTCAGAAGGATATTTTATTAGTTCATCTAAAAACATTTTTCTCTACTAGGTTAGTAGTTCAATATGGTAGAATTTCACATTTTGCATTGCTGATTTCAGTTACATATGGGAGTCAAATTTTATTGTAATGATTATATTTTGGAAATATGTGATTTTTTTCTTAAGAAGGGTTAACTAATTTACACTTTAAACCATCAGCATTTGAATCGTAAACTGCCACCTCCTTAAAAGAAAATGCCAACTTAATTGGCTGCACGTTGTTAAAGTGTTGCTTTTTTTATAAACTGTAAATATTTTGCTTTTAATTGTGACAAATGTAAAAAGCATTATATAATAAATATTTTACCTACACGTTATGAAAAAAAAATATTGACCTTTTATTTTAAATAAGGCTGTTATTCATAATTACTGATTTCCCTTTATTTTATACTAAAAGAGGACGTCTGGCCACCTTACATATATAGAGAAATGTAAATATCGATTTTTAGTTGTAGAATTGAAATGACTGATCAGGAAGTCAGATAGTTTTGCTGGTGTGTCAAATGACAAACGTTCGTTTAGAGGTAGTCGGGTGTTGCGTCAGCCAGTCATAGATCTTCAGTGATTAACTCCAGTGGGTGGTGGCCTCGTTATGTTAAGGTGACCTCCTCAAATATTTCCGAAACCCTTTTTACGCTCCTGTAGCAATTTCACTTCCTCAAAAAAATTTGGAGATGGCCTTTGAACAAAAAATTAAGAAATGATATTTTTTAGCTTCGTAGCAGTCTCTCCTCCCCTATCCTTCTCGAACAAAAATTACCAAGATTTTGAACAAAAATTTCCGTGATGACCTTTTTTTTCTTTTAGCTACCGTAGCAATATATCCTGGACACCTTAGTTATGTGAATCGTCTGCCCTGGTGTGAATATTTTATATATATCATCCGAGGAAGCTTCGGCAAATCGAAAACATTACCTAAAAGTTGACATCCATCAGAGGGGTAGTAGCTCCAGATTATGGCGATCGTCAACCGTGGGGTCTGCACAACAATAACGTCCAATGCGAGGTTAAAAGTATTGTCTTTGCGTGTCTCGATACTTACAAGATTTGAGCTTTTGTACTAAGTTAAAGGGTGATTAATAATGGGTTTTAATTTTTTTCTGTTATTATGTAATGCTGATGCTCTGTACGATTTATAAATCCATGGTTCGCGCCATATCTTAATGTCGTATAGAGATCTTTTTTCGTTGTTTAAAGCCATAGTGGTCATTTACCTGATTTATGTTCATTATTGATGACAAACATATTGTCGTTCTCAAGATCTTAAAATAATATTTAAAACCCTCTGCAGTTGAAAAATCGTGATACATATTCAGTCTTAACACTTTGCCTGCAGCTGATATATTTTCACGCCATTTTGTAATTTGTGAAATGAGTGCTAAGGGAATTGATGATTATAAAAATAATTTCCGCATGACTAAAGAGATATATAATAAATTACTTCATATGACTTAACCGATTTTGAGCAAAAAATATACTATTATGCAGAGTAGCTTGCTGGTAAAAATGATTGATTTTAACCATTAGATATATGACTAATGGATTAAACTTTGATATCTCCAGTTTTAATAAACGCCGTTATTCTCGAAACGTGTAAAACGGCTATATATTAAGTAACCAAACGTCGACCTCAAAAATATTGTCCTTCTTAGTCTTCATTTTATTCCCCTTTATCCTTCTTTTGTCCTTCTAGAGCAAAAATATTCGTGGTGATTTTTAGTGTCCTCGTTTGATATTTTCACCTTAATATATTTATGTATTGTATCTTAATTCATTTTTTGAATTGTACGCTCGTGTATGTATGCATATTCGAGATAAGGGAGTAATTTTACAAAATAAATAAAACGGCAAGATGAGTTTCCCTTTAATATTATACATGCTTCATATTTGTATAAATATATCTGAACGTGCTTCCGAACATCATTTGATATCCAAGATTTTTCTGTCCTGGCAGCACTATTATTATATTGACAGCGCTAGTGTTGTGCAAATTGTTGACAGCTGGCCAATGCAACGACAATGTCACTACCGCTATTCATTAAAAATGGTACGAAATTAATACTTCAACTTCAATCTAATATTTTAAATCATGTATCATAAAGTAGAATCACTTCATTGTTATAAAAAATATAATATAACTGAAATGATCAGCTGTGTTAAAGGATTAAAAAAATATTTTAAGACAATTTTTGATAATTTAGAACAGAATTGTTGGAATATAACTTTGCATTTAACTTATTTACCTTTAGCTTTAATTTGTTTTCTAAAACTTTCTGCCATAAAATTTTGCTTTATTAATATTTTTATTAAATAAATATGTAGAAAAAATAACATTTTTTAAACGCCGCTCTTTCATATCTGCTATGGACATTAGGTATTTTTAAAATTCTATCTGTATTTTATTTAAAATATTGATATTTAACATGTCGACAGTAAAAATACTTTTATTAAATAGTTACTTCGTACAAAAATTTGTACTTATTGACTAAATAAATACTCATGCTTTCTTAAGTAGTTAGCGATGATAATATTTGAAAATTCTGTGTTGCGCATTGAAATTTAATTTTACTAGTTTTTGTAAATACATCCCAAAATGTTGAATAGCATGACTAAAAATATCGCATTATGCATCTGTGTATTTTTAAAGTAAAATGACAGTTTGATACTGAGAAGCAAATTTTTTCACACTATGTGGCTGAATATTCATATTTTTTACTATTAGTTATTTTTTTTAATTTGTTTTTTTATTCCCACTGCTTCCCCCCCCCCCCCCTCTATTCACCTTCCTAGATTATGTATTTCTAAAATTATAGTCCATTTTCACGAAAACGTCTGATTTGGAATATCTTTTAAAATGTCTAGAACCGGGTGTTGAAAGCAATGATGAACAAATTAGGTATAAGAACACAGTTATATATACAGTTAAGGTAAACAACATTGTTACTAATACATCTATATAAATTAAAACATTAGGTAATTTAAACATCTCTTTTTCAAGAATGAGAATGCCAACGTTGAAGATAATGATATACATAAAGTAGATGATATGTTTGAAGCAGGTATGAATTAAACACTTATGATATTTTATATTATGATATTTTAATCTCACATTATTTTTTTCCAGAAATTCACGACGTTAAAGATATAGTCAAAGAAATTACAATGGAAAAGATTTCAAACGTTACACAAGTATACAATTTTTATTTATAGTCGGATATTTTCACAGAATTAAAATAATTTAACTTTAATTTTTAGAACCCAAAAGAAGAAGAAAACCACTTTTGTTTTTACAATGTTCAGAGTATTAAAAGAGGTCTTGATAATTCTAGGGTCTACAAATGTGTAGAATGTGAAAAAGAATTTAAAAATGAATATTACCTTTCAAAGCATTCAGTTATTCATAGCAATGTCAGAGATTTTAAATGTGACGATTGTGGAAAGTTATTCAAACGTAAACGCACTCTTAATGATCATATGAAAACTCATAACAAGGATTATCTATCGACGAATATGCATAATAATGTTGATTCTTGTTATTATAAATGTAACAAATGTGCTAAAACATTCGCGAATATAAAAATTCTTAAACGACATATCAAAATTCATAGCAATTCCGGTGACTATAAATGCAACCAATGTGTAAAATCATTTAAATGTAAAGAGTACCTTATAAAGCATAGGAAAATACATATTAGTTCTTGGAACTTTAAATGTGACATATGTGGAAATACATTTAAACATAAAGATGTTCTTTCGAAGCATATGAAAATTCATTATAATTCTTTAGATTATAAATGTGACGTATGTAAAAAATCATTTAAGTGTAAAGATTACCTATCAAAGCATATGCATGTTCATATTGATCCTTGTTATTATAAATGTGACATATGTTCAAAAGCATTCAAGAATATAAAAACCCTTAACTTACATATGAAAAGTCATAGTGATCTTTGGTACTATAAATGTGACATATGTGCAAAATTATTCAATCGTAAAGATTACCTATCGAGTCATATGCAAATTCATAATGATACTTCAGACTTTAAATGTGAAAAATGTGAAAAAGTACTTAAAAATAAACGCAGTTTTTCAGAGCATATGAAAATACATATAAATTCTTTGGACTATGAATGTGACATATGTGGAAAACTATTCAAATGTAAAGTTTACCTATCAAGTCATATGAAAAATCATAGTAATTCTGTGGACAGTAAATGTGAAAAATGTGGAAAAGTACTTTTACATAAACGTAGTCTTTTAGAGCATATGAAAATTCATATAAATTCTTTGGACTATAAATGTGACATATGTGGAAAACTATTCAAATGTAAAGATTACCTAGCAAGACATAAAAAAATTCATATTGATTTAAGTTATTATGAATGCGACAAATGTGGAAAAATATTTAGATACAATAGAAACCTTAAACGCCATATAAAAATTCATATTAATTCGGGTGAATAAATTTATTATATATGGAAAAAATATGTTTTTTTTATAACAAATGTTTCGAAACTGAATGTAAATAACCAGTGGCAAAGCAGAATTGAGTTTACTGTTTAATATATGTAATAGAAATTATCGCTAGTGTATGATTTATTGCATTAATGATAATGATTTTTTTTAATATGTTGTAAATCGAGTTTCTTAAATAAAAATATATTTCAGTTCTAAATTCATGTTTATTCAAGTGTTCTGTGTAAATCGCGAATTTAACTCCAGCACTTTAATGACAGTAAATTTGGCAGCCATTTGACTTTTCAGCGGCTTGTATAAACATATTTTTAGAAACCAAAAAAATAATATTTTACATATTAAAAGAGATCATAAAACTACAAATGTTTATTGATTTAATCTAAGCTTTCCGTTACAACATAACAGGTCAATGCGTTACAATACAATAAATAACTACTATGAAATAGTGAGACACTAGACTGAAATCAGTGACATCATAATTTATTATTACTACAGCAAACAATTCATAAATGTCTCTATTATGCACAACCTCGCTCAGTTTAATTTTAATAATAGTAATTTCAAGGGGGCAAAAGTTGACCAGGCAGTGGTCGTATTTTAATATTTCGCTTTCATTAAGATTCATAGTATTTCTTTAAATGACATACATTTTTCTGGCCAAATTCAACGAGTCCCTGTTTAGAATCCACGTCAAAAGCAATAAAATTGTGTAGGCGCCGTTGCAGTGGGAATGCTCGATAATTTATTATCAGAAGTCCGTAATAATATCGACAAGGTTAGCTACCATATTTTTAAAACATAGCGTTTTATTCAAGTGAGGACAAACTAAGTAGTGAAATTCGAGATGCGACGTATATTTGTACTTCTTTTTTCGCTTATGAGTTGACTTTATTTGTATTTTGGACTTGCCCTAATGAAAATTGTAAAACAATAACAGTTTTAGAATTTTCATTAAGGCAAGTTGGGTTTGGTTAGCTTGTGTAGCTTAGGTTTGGGTTTGAACACCAAACGCGAAGGTGTATTTGGATTTCACTAGTGAAAATATAGCTTGTTGTAATCATATAATTTTACAATCACCTGCCAAATAAATTATATTTTCACTGGTAAAAATATCTATCTATCGGTGAAAACGTATTCCAATATGACTTTACTGCAATGACATATTATAAAAATATTTTCGTGATAGATTCGGGACTATTTTTTTTAGATTTTCTCTGAAGGATAACTAGAGAATTTATAGTTAAGAATCAAGGACGTCATTTCAGATTTTTGTAGGGTAAGGGTAAAAGTTGGCCAGTCAGTGTTCGTTTTTTTTATTATTTCGTAGTATTTCATTAAATGCCATGCATTTTTCTGGCTAGATTCAAGGGGGGACAAACTCAAACTCCCCTATTCGTCCCTCTCCCCCCTTCAAAATGACGCCCCTGTCCGCGAGATTAGGAAAACATAAACTGTGATGATCGTTCCGAATTATAATTTCGATTTCCTAGACACGATAAAATTTGAAATTCTCTAGGGTACTTATGAGATTTTAAATATCTATCAGGTTTGATACTTATACTAAATATGTTGAGGTCCGTTTCACCTATTATATGCGGAAATGTCAATATTTGACAAACCAGTCGGCTCCGATCGTCATTACGAAACGGTCGGCACACGCTTAACTCATTAAAACTTATATACAAGACACGTGTTTTGGATTCAGACTTCAGAACTAACTAGTCCGCGTATTCCGATACACATCAACAAGTCTACCATGTTTAAAAAAGCATAAAAAATTAAGACATTAAAGCACATGGCCATTCCCAGTGATTGCAAAAATTGAATATGGGAATTGTGGAAAATTATTTAAACAGAAATGTAAACAATAAAATTCATAATTTCTTGGGATTTTAATCGTGAAATTTAATTGGAACATTAACGTCAGAATATGAACAGTGATAAACGAGCCCTCCCATCTTTTAAAGTTAAGCATCGTGATTAACTCCGTTGTAGAGCAAACCCCAAGTAAAATGGCGTATGAGCAAAATATACACCCCGATGAAAATTACAATTTATAAAAATAACTCACACTGCATATATAATTAAAGTAAATATAAATAGAATTAAAATAATAAATTATTTGAACATATTAGATTTTTATTTATTTTTTACTTACAAACATATTTACCAATATATTTCAATAAAACGTTTATTATTTATTTACCCTTTATTTCTTAAATGTTTTTAGCAATCGTTAGTTTAGTGAAATGTGATATTTTTTATAAATAACATGCCTTTTAATGGTACACTAAAATTGATTATTACTTCAATGTCTAAATATAATTTTTCCTTTTTAATAAATCTATAACAAGTTGTTTGACAGGTGTCGTAGGTTAATAAATATATTGCTAAGGCCAAAAGCATCCCTCCTGGCGTCTTTAGTTGTGACGGCTTGTCTACGAGACCATGTCACTTTTTCCATTTGCTGATATTAAAAATGGTAAATTTTCAGCTTGAACAATTCTTGTTTCGAGAAAATGAACTTTAACCCTTTAACCGCCGACCGGTAATTTCTTAATTACTCGCTGTACGCCATGCGATTTTAGCGATATAATTTTTTGGCTACTTACTCTGTTTAACACATCATTACAGCCAAAATACTCAATTTTTATATTTTAAAATTATATATGTATGATTAATATGATTTAAATATTCTAATTATATCAATAAACAAACATTTTTCATCGTATTGTTGGTAATATGAAGTAAATAAAACTTATACACTTAAATCAATTGGCCGGCCAGCGTGTTGGCTACACACACATGCACGCGCGCGACACTATACAAGCGAATGACAAGCAGGGTCATGCTTCCACACTGAGACAATTTTAATATATAAATCTGCAACGCATTTTTTCGTCGTCTGACCTACATCCTGTTATAAAAATTTACAAATCGACAACATTTCTTAGATGCATACAAAATCATATATATCGTACACAAAAATAACCCTAATAATCAAACCGTTTGTTTTTCATCAATGGTTTGCAATTGTTTGTTGTTGAAGGTTGTCATATTTCTTTATATATAAAAATAATAAATAATAAAACTTGATAGCAATATACGATGTTACATTTAACTATATATGATTATATGTATAATTTATAATATATACATATTCTTCTTCTTCTTCAGTTTTGGCCTTTCCACCTAATTTCTTGTAGGGTTTTTAGATATATCTTGAGTTTTAGTATTTCTTCCGCTATTGTTTGCATTTTTCCTGGTTGTAATATTGCACATTCCAGCTTCCAAAATTGAAGTCCAGTCGTTTATCTAGATTTCGATACCATTTCGACACCTATACCATCTATTAGAAACCGCATTTATCATCTTTCAATGGATTCAAGTTGTATCACAAAATAATTAAATATAGCATTCAAAAGGATATGATAGGTTTATAAGTTAGTTAGTACTATAATATAACGCACATGGATTGTTTTAAATAAAAAAAATAGAATACCAATTATTTTTACATTTGTTATTTTATGATATTTTTATTGCTCTTAAGGTGAATTTTTTGGGTCTAAAGGGTATTTAGAAAAAATACAATAAACACGATGAAAAGACTTGTGTTCTTGGTGTTCCTGAATAAAGCTAAAACGCTGCTTCTATAGCATTGAAATAAAAAGGATTTCTGCTTCGGGATGTGAAATATCTCATTCTTCTTACTCTGCTCCGGTAATTGTATTTTGACAACATCTTATGAAATGTTATGTCTTTCTAGAACCGGTAGACGAAATAAATAATGAAACAATTGAGAATACTAATAACATAACTGAAAGTAAAGTTAAGGTAAAAGTTACTATTAATAACGCATTAAAAATATTTATAATAATATATTAAACATTTTTTCTAGTGTGAGAATGAAGACATTAAAGATTTTGATACACATAAATTGGACGACACGTTTGAAGCAGGTATAAATTAACCATCTTTTTTTATATTCTTAGATTTTGTTATACAGAGTTTATCAATTGTTGAATTCTTCAAATTAAAAAAGAACATTATAATTATACAAAAAACATATATGCTGTTATAACATAACACATTTTAATACTTCCTTAAGTAGGTATCTATTTATCAGTGCATTAATTACAAATGCTTTCGATGATCAATAGAATTATATATGGATGCACAAAGTGTTATCCATTCATCATCGACAGATTATTTTTTTACTGCTAGTACCATATGATTACGAGGTTTACGAAATATATATTTAAAGCCATTCGTTCACCAGTGCAATGCGACTGCGATCTGACTTAAAAACATATCATATGAGCGTTGGGCGGGAGTCGCTTCACAGTCGAACCCTTGTTAACTGCACAGTCTTATCCACCTGCACGATTGCAATGCGACCTTCGATCTACTCGCGAACAACCAACTCACAAATTACTGGCTTATCAGTTTGCAATGTGCATGGCGTTAGAGAGTCGATTTACTTGCGCATCATATGATGCGGGTGGCGTTGAAAGGATTAATATGCCTCTAATATTTTATTATGATATTTGAACTCTATAATAAACATTATTATATACAATCAACTAAATAAAATCCAAGTGCATCTATACCAATTTCGAAATAAATTGTTTTCAATATATGTTTATTAGTAATTATTAACTAGGTCTCTTCCCAGAAACATCTAAAGATGACATATTTTAATTCTTGCAATGTGGTAGAATTGATTGAAAATATATTTTTCCATAATGTTACTACCACAGTAAGGAAAACACATTGAAAATTAGTAATTACTAATTTTTAGAACTGGATCATATGTATTATTTATGAGCTATACTCGATTAAGAAATCACAGTCAATAGGCAGCTTTTAACATCATTATTTCATTGGACCACTATCGTTCACTTCAACTATTTTATTGTATAATATTTTTAATACTTTCTAATAAATATATTCATCTTGAATGTGCTATTGTTCAATTAGTACGATTTTCAAATTCTTGGGTGTTCTGTAAAGACTATTTATTTTGTGTCTTTGATTGTCAAACACCTTTGTTCGATTGTTGCTTTCTTCTGGGAAATTATGTAAGAACCCCTGTATTATAAATTATCTTCGATAAAGATGTCAATCTTAAAATAATCGTTCAACTCAGAACTTTTAATAGTAGGTATTATTAACCTTATTTTTTTTAGTACCAGACATTGAAGGCAATGAAGAAGTATTTGGGTTTGTTAACACAGTTAAGGTAAACAAAATCGCAATACATACATATATAAAAATTAAAAACATTGAATAATTAAATATTACTTTTCAGTATGAGAAAACTGACATTGAAGATTATGATTTACATAAAGTAGACGATGGGTTCGAAACTGGTATGGAATTAACACGTTATATATATATATATATATTACAAGTATATTATATTTTAATATATTAATCTATCTTTTTAGAAACACACGATGTTAAAGATATACTCAAAGAAAATACTATCGAAATGTTTTCTCACAAACTTATGGAAACACACGTAATTAATTATTTTTGTATAATTAATAATTTTCACATACTAAATAAATTAAAATTTTTAGAACAAAGATAAGGATGAAAACTATGAGCATTTTGGCAATGTTCAGAATTCTAAAAGAGATCATGGAAATTCTTGCAACTACAAATGTGAAAAATGTGAAAAAGTATACAAACACAAATATACTCTTTCAGAGCATATGAAAATCCATAGTAATACATGGGACTTTAATTGTGACAAATGTGAAAAAAAATTCAAGCAAAAACGCAATCTTGCAGAGCATATGAAAATTCATAGTAATTCTAGTGACTATAAATGTAAAATGTGTGCAAAATCATTCAAATGTAAAGAATACTTGTCGAGGCATATGATTACTCATATTGATTCTTTAAATTATGAATGCGACAAATGTGGAAAAGCATTCAAACATAGACGTAATTTTTCAGAGCATACGAAAATTCATAGTAATTCTTTCGACTATAAATGTGACGTATGTAAAAAGGCATTCAAGAGTAAAAGTAGGATGTCGCAACATATGGTAGTTCATAGTGTTTCTAGGGACTTTAAATGTGAAATATGCGAGAAATCATTTAAACGTAGAGAATACATATTGAAGCATTTGAATACTCATATCACTTCTTATCATTATGAATGCGACAAATGTGGAAAAGTATTCAACAGTAAGAGCAAACTCTCAACGCACATGGATATTCATAATGATTCTAAGGACTTTAAATGCAAGATATGTCAAAAATCATTCAAGAGTAAACGTTACGTTTTATGGCATATGAAAGTTCATAGTGATTCTTGGGACTATAAATGTGACGTTTGTGAAAAATTATTTAAGCGCAAATGTGACCTTGTTCGACATGTGAATATTCGACATGTAAATCCTAGAATGACTAAATTGATTCTAGGATCTTTAGGTACAAGGAATGTGGAAAAACGTTCTAACATAAAGAATGCTTTTTAAAGCATTTTAACACTTTGCCAACCGCTCACGCCATATGGAGTGCGAGCCTGCCGAACGTTAAATACCGCGCACGCCATATGGAGTGAGCGGTAGCTATGATTTCGTTATCAAATTAAAAATAGATGCTTAGAGATTTTTTTAAATTTTTTTTTGAAAAAAATTAAATATTATGAAGTTTCATTTGATATTGAAAAAAAAATATTTAATTACTGTGCCTGGCCTTATTATTAGACACAATCAGAATTTTACATTTTTTCCTTAATTTGTCTATATATTATAATTTTTAAAGCAGAAATTTGTTTTTTTGCAATTTTATTATTTTTTATAGCATTAGTTATTGAAAAAGAACTAATTTAGTTGTAAGAAGTCATAAATTCTATTTTTTTAATTTAAAACAAAAATAAAAATATTTTTCACTATGCAATTCGGGACTATATTTCAAATATTTTGTATGTCCTTCTTTAGATTAAATAAGTGCCTGAATTTACCTCAGCCTACTTTATAAACGTTGTTTAATTTTTGAAGGTTCAAAGTATAATTCTATTCACGAATCACCTTCTCGATTAGCTCTCTTTTAGTGGTTATTACGATTTTATCAATCTCTTCTTCAAATGCTCCCAAATATTCTCGACGGTATTTTTGCTTTGCAAGTATGCAAAATATCTTCCAGTGTTATCAGTAAAAATTAACAACAAAATCATATATAATAAAGATATAGTTCAAACATAATTGAGCTGCCTTTGTATTTCTTCACTTGTGTCTTAAAATATAATCAGGTACTGTTTATCTATACAAATTCGAAAATCCATTTAAAAAATATATATTTATATCAAATATATTTTGTGAATTCTTTCTACTTTGCATTTTTTTAAGTACACTAACATTTTTTGTGAGTAAAACTATTAGATAGTACCGGCTTCCCGAATTTCTAAATTGACAGATTAGTGAGATTATATCGTATTTTTTCTGTCCTGTAATTTGGAAATTTCGACCGTTAATTTTATTGATTGAATTTTATCTATCACGAGATAGCACCGATTTACTGGAAGTGATTCTCAGAAGTGACTCTTTTTTTGAAATTGGGAATTTCTTATGAGATAAGAAATTATATGAAGCACTTAAAAAAATATGAATAATAATTCAGTTTAGCTAACGCTGTCGTGTAAATCGCATCTTGTTTTCGTGTGCTCGAGTGAATATTCTAAAAATAATAAAAAAATAAAATAAATAAAAGGAACTTTGTGCTGCAGTGATTCTTTAAAAATATTACGCTTACGCCTCTTTATAAAATATAGTGTCTATAAAAATATAAATACAGTGTATTTTATATAACAAAGTGTTAAAAATATAGTTTTTATTTAAATATAATTATAACCCAAATAAATAAATAGCAGAAGATAGTTTTGTAGAGGAAAATTACGCGGACAATGATTCAAATATTCCCAGTGATATCGAAAACTTTAGTGATAGTGATACAAGTTCGATTGTTCATGAAAGAAATCGTCCTCGAGTAATGATGCCTATTAGCGATGGAGAAGATCCTGAGGATGATGATATTCCATTAGATTGGTGTGAAACTGATACACCTAGACATAATCAGCCATTTGAAGGATTGTCGGGAGCAACTTTTGATGTTGATATCTCGCCCCCTGAAGAAATCGCCGAAAAAATTATCGGTGATGACCTGTTCCGCATTATTGCAGAAGAAACAAATAGATACCGTGCTCAAACTTGGAATAAGTACAAACAAGAAGTTAAAACTAAAAAATGGATAGATGTCACCGTTCAAGAGTTAAAAAAGTGGTTCGCGTTAGTTTTGATTATGGGCCTTGTGAAAAAGGGCTCTAATACATATTGGACAACTAATCCGCTTATAGAAACACCAATTTTTCAAAAACAATGACCCGCAATAGATTTTACCAAATACTATGTTTCATACATTTTTCAAATAACGAAAATGTACCTTTGAACTCTTGACGACTATTTAAAGTTAAAAAAATTATAGAGTATTTTTCTGAAAGATTTGAAAATTTGTATAAACCTAATCAAAATTTATCTTTAGATGAAGGGATGATTCCATGGCGAGGGCGATTAAACTTTCGCGTATATAATCCGAGTAAACTAACCAAGTACGAAATTTTAATTAGAATGCTTTGTGAATCTAGGTCGGGATACATATCAAAATTTAAAATTTACATATGAAAATTTATTCAGGACCCGGGACTTGTTTAAAAGATTCCGTTTTAGATTTAACCTCAACTAGTACTAACAAATGGCACCATTTATATATGGGTAACTTTTATAATAGTGTTGAGATGGCAAAAATATTATACAAGAAAAAAATAAGAATATGTGGCACTATACGAAAAAATCGGGGCTTACCGGATATTCTAAAAAAGGCAAAATTACGAATATTTGAAAGTAAATATAAGCGAAACGGGGAAATTTTATTACAATTGTGGAAAACAGTAAAAAGAAGAGATATCCGAATGATATCAACAATCCATAATACAAATATTGTAAACACTGAAAAAACTGACAGAAGAACTGGGCTGCGTATAAAAAACCAATTTGTATAATTGATTACAATAAATATATGAAGAGAGTAGATCGGGCTGATCAATACCTTTCGTACTATCCAATATACCGTAAAACTAAAAAATGGACGAAAAATGTGGCCATGTATTTATTTAATTGTGCATTATTCAATGCATTTACAGTGTATAGAAGTGTAAATTCAAACAGCAATATAAAGTTTTATGATTATTTAATGAAAATAGCAAAATATTAGATAGAGGAAAAAACATCAGAAACAGAAACACCAACAATTTCAGAAATGTCTGAAAATTCACAACCGACATCCACATTCGCCACTGCTCCCTCATTTCAAACGCTTTCAGGAAGTTTAAAACAACATCAATTGGTCTGGATATTATCTACTGATGAGCGTAAAAGAAGAAGATGCATAGTTTGTATCGCACATAAAATAAGAAAAGATTCTCTTTACATGTGCAAAGAATGTAAAGTAGCTTTACATGTTGGTGAATGTTTCTCCTCGTATCATTTGAAGAAACATTACTAGGTAAATAATAAAAATAACGTTTGTGAATTTTGAATTTTATTTTTTTGATAATTCGTATTGGTATTATTTTAGAATTAAATATTGTGAAAAGTGAATTACAAGTGAAAGACATTGAATAATAATAAATTGTGTACCTGAAAAATTCCGTATTAGAGTGGAGAAATTTATAATGGTGAGTGCACTTTAAACTTGCATTATATAAATAGTTATTGTGAAAAGTGATTTACACGTGAAAGACAATGTACAATATCTGTATATGTGCCTGGAAGATTTCGCATTACGATGGAGCGAATTACAATGGTGAGTGAATATTTTATTGCAATTGAATTATATATCAGTAAACTCATATTAGTAAAAATGTCATTTCTCACTTTTGTAGATAATCATTTGCACAAAATATCACAATACGAAAAAAAAGTGTGCTTGAAAAAAGTTTTTACAAATTTGAAAAAGTTTGAGAACCGGTGGTTGACTCAAATAAAATATTTTTATTTAAATTTCTAAGTTATTCGTTTTTATAATTTTAAAATCAAGATAATCATTTTAAAAATCTAATAATAAGGAAATGTAATAATTAATTTTTATTTCCGGCGATCCACATGTTGAGAACCACCTAATAATGACTTAAATTGATGTATTGATACAATTTTAACATGTTTAGAAAAATTCAACGAAATATTCGGACCGTATCAAAAGATAAATAAATATAAATAAAAAAGGTAAAATTCGCGAAGATTTGCGAAAAGGTGCCGGTATTTAGCGTAAGTCTGGTAGTGAAACTGCCGGTCGGTAAAGCGTTAATATACATAAAAAATCTCGTGATATTAATTTTCCTTTGCTGAATGGAGGAAACTAGTTATTACTAGGGTAAAATTTTATTTATTGAAAGTAAAATAATAATTTTAGTAATTTTTTACAACCTTCTCGGTATCCACTGTATTGTAAAATATTTAAAGTGTGTTCTATCTATATAAAATATATATTTATTTAAACGTTATATTTGATTTTTTAAGTTAATACATATATTTATAAATTATTATAACATACAAGTAAATGTTTGTATCTTTACTTTAAATTTGTTTTTTTTTAGTTAGTTTATTTGAATTACTTTATTTTTTACATTTGGAATAACTATATTTTTGTGAATATTTGTTGTAATCTTTGGTTTTAAAATGTGACAAATATGCAAAGTGCTGTCACCATTTATGTATTTTAAAAATAATTTACTAAATGCTTCAAAGTTGAAGGAAAAATAAATCAATTACAAAATAAATATAGTACTACTATATTGTATAAAGCTACTATAATTATAAATAAGATGCAATTTGCTTATTTTTAATACCGTAAATAAGAGTATCACAGTCTAACAGTATATAAACAAAAATAATAATATTCTTTGATTTTAATAGGTATTTATTAAATAATAAGCAAAAAATAGCATTTGATCAGATAATCATCTTTATCAAAAGATGAATAAATGTGCAACTCCCACATGCACTAATATACGCGGGAAAAAACCAAAGAGTTGTGTTTCATATTGATGGTATATGTATTATGAAGTTCCTCAATTTTTTTATAAATACACTCATGAAAATACAAGATAATTTTATAACATTTGTTTTATTTATTATAACCTATTACCACCAACCATTGATAATAATATTTTTTTCCAGCTTCTAAATAGTACCTTAGGTGCCTAAATATCATTTGTCTAAGACTACAATAAGACAAATCAGCCTAGCTGATATATAACAGATCAACGGCAAAAATGAGTAAGGTAACAGTATAATTTTAGAGCAACTGTAAACACATTCATTTTTAATTTAGATAATGAAACATAATTAGAATAAAAATAATCCTAACGAGAACTATGAACCTGGCGTGTTGATGCTAATTTATTATTCGGCCTTATTTTTGTCAGCAGCATTCGTGATTCGCTGTAATTTGCAGTCAATTTCTTATTGTAGTGATTCAGCTGAATCCACATTCTACTAA
The DNA here is from genome assembly GCF_051122295.1 of Plectrocnemia conspersa. Classification (NCBI taxonomy): domain Eukaryota; kingdom Metazoa; phylum Arthropoda; class Insecta; order Trichoptera; family Polycentropodidae; genus Plectrocnemia; species Plectrocnemia conspersa. The sequence goes on along the minus strand of NW_028277174.1, from coordinate 7,275,326 downwards.
ATATGATGAAAGAAATGCTTTTATAAATCCAGGTTAAAGAAAACCTTTCCAACCGGAACTTTTGATAGCCGTATTTGAATTTCAATTCCTATTTTGTTGCTACTTTTATAAGTACATACTTCATGTAATTTTAGAGATTCTTCTGTTTGTATTTTACTTTAAAAGGTTCCAAAATCCAACCCGAAATGTTAATTTTAAAAATATCATCAAATCGTTGATTGAAGTCAGTATGGAAAGCCTCCAATTGCTGACAATATGTAATCAAATCATCATGTTTTTTTACTGGTAATAAATTTGGAAATTGGCTGAATTCTTTACGTCTTATGCCTGCACTGCACTCTCTGGAAGTTGTCCGAACTGAAGTCGGCCGAGACCTACGACTTCGAGTAAGCCACCACACTGCCGCAAATTTCATATGCCCTCCGGACGGTGGCCGTGAATGACGTCCGTGAGTGACGTCCGGACGGCGGCTTCTGTCACGTACAGCTGGCATATTTGCGCCCGATCGAAAAGTGTGCCAAATAATCGCAATTTTTAAATTGTCATTTTATTAAAATTACGCTACTGATAATTATAAAAGTTTGTGTGGGCACTCACCAATACAATATCAGTGAAAACTTTTCGGTTGTAAATATTCAATTTACGCAAAATCTTTGTCGGCTTTTGCAAAATGCCATAAGGCATAAAAATGATACTTCAGAATACGAACACTACATCTGTGACTATCCTAGAATTTGTCGCCATCGATTCTAAATAAGAATTCGTTATGGAGTGACATTTATATAAACCGATCTAGGAAAATACATAAGGATTTTTTTTAACAAAATCAAGTACCACTAATTATTTTTTAATTATTTAATTTTATATGAAAAAAATATAATAACGATATCTGTTAGAAGAATATACTATCAAAAATATAATTAATCCCTTTTGGTGCCCTAAAATATTCAAAGATGTCAGTAAGACTGTGTTGAAGTCCCCAATAAGCATGTGGTATTATAATTTGACCACGTGACCACGATGCAGCGCTCGACATGCGTGTTAACCATAGGACGCCTACGCGCATAATGAAATTGAACTGAGTTAATCGTTCTATCTCAGTTTGCAAAACACCATATCATTATCTCTCACTCTCGTCACTTAACACGCGAGAGAGCGAAAGGGGAAGTATCTCACCGCTCGCGCTGGAAAATGCAGCTCCGACTTCGCTCCCTTTGACTCGGAAAAAATACCGACAATGTTCGGAAGCGCTCGAAGCTGGCTAAGTCGACTGAATTACCCCCACTTTACCTCCCGTTCTCGGTAACCTCGGACAACTTCTGAGAGATTTTAGAGCGGACAGAACCGAACTCGACCGAAGTAACCCACTATATTCTCCGTCCTTGGCCAATCTTGGCCAACTTCCAGAGAGTGTAGTGCAGGCTTTAGATTTCAGAATGAAATTTTTTTTCAGAAAAAAAAATTCCATTAATCTGAACAAAAATTTGCCACAAACAAATGTTTTTGTTTTTATTAAATTCATCTCATCTCCTTGAAGGCTTAGATTTTATTCATTAAATTAGCTAAGCAAGTCTGCCAAATAACCAATGTTATTTTTGGAACCAATCGAGCTTACTCGTAAAGCATCATCTTTATTTTGTAGGAACTCTAGTACCGAGTCAAAGACTAAAACCGATCCAAACAGGCAGAACTTTCAATATACTGTTATCCAAACAATGTTATTTAATGAATTGCTTATGGTTTTGTTGACTGTATTTAATGCACCTCAAACAGCAATCAAGACTTGTTATCATCGTAACATAAATTATTATCAAAATACTAGCATTTCAAAAATATGTACTATATCGTTAAATTTATTGAAAATAAATAAATATTATATATTACAAGGCTGTTCATTGCTTCACATACTTCTCTAATGGAGTTTGATATAAGCTCTTTAGGAATTTTGAATCTGAATGTATACATTAAACTTGTAATATATAAGAATCTCCAATGAAACACAAAGGTGCAGCTAGTGGGATTGAGAGCAATATAACTTATCTGAATTTGGTGCTTCGTTTTGTAATACAATGATTTGCAAAAGGTTTTTAAAATCATTCATTTTTTTAAACTCAGAATCTTTCCAAGCAAGATTTTTTGACCACCGTGGTTTCCACTTTCTTTATCCTACATGATTAGGCGTACCATAATTATGAAGCTCTAAACCGGAACTGCTAAAAAAAAAGGGTCACCGCAGACATTATCGTTTGTTTTAAACAAAAATGTCGAGGGAAGATAAAAAAAGGTCACCCCCTCGATTTTTTTTTGTTCATTTAGGGATACTGCATGAGCTAAGTAAAAGTTATGTCAGAAATTTTTGCTTAAAAATGTTTTTAGTTCTCACCAGCGTTCGGCAATGGCCGGGACCAATATGTGATACCAGGACGTACGGTAAGCCTATATATAAGGTCACCAGATTTTGAAAATATCAAAGGACACTAAAAATGAGTCATTTCGAAAATTTTTGTTTGAAGTGGATAAATTGCTGGAAAATTTTCTGAAATAACATATTTTAACTCATGTTTTAATAATATGTTAGGGGGGGACAACTAACTTTTCGCCCAGGGTGCTAAATAAAATAGTGCCGGCAGCATCAAACAAAAATTTCCGAAAGTACCTTTCTGTCATGTCACTTCCTGGTGATTTATTATTCTTCAGCCTTTTTACAGCTATCAGCACTTTCTTAAATATTGGTTCATCAATCGTTTCTTAAGTGTGAGCCGAAACTATCATCTCGCTATTAGTCTTCTCACCTCCATTCAACAAGATCTGAAAGTGCTCTGACCATCCTTTTTTTAAATATTAAAGCAGCAAAAGTCAAATGTTTGAAAATAAAAAAAATTTAACATATGCCTGATGCATATTTGTTTTGTTTATTTGATGCGGAAAATTTAGGCAAAAGTGGTTCGTTCCATTCTCAGCGTTCACAGTATTTCATCAAGATGTAAAAAGTGAGTTTTGTTTCAGGTAAAAATGCTGTTTTTCATTTGTAAAATTAAATATTTTTAAACCAGAACAGTATTCAGGAGAGTACTTTCGTTTTGATAAAAATGTCAGTTAAAATGTTCTTGCCTTGGGGTCTTCATACATATCATTGTTTTACTATTGATGTTATCAAATACCTGAGTTTAAAAACACAGTCAATGAATTGTCATCAACTTCATCCTTTACTGTAACATTACTTTCACCGCGACAATGATGATGATCAAGTAAATCGTAAAATAAAAGTATTTGTAGTCTCACTTCACAATAATTTATTTTCGAATAAATTATTATTATCATATAATATATTACATGTTAGAGGAATATACATTTTACAAACAATTTATTCTAAACAATAAGCATTCACTGAAATAATCAATAAATGCTTAAATGCAAAATACAAAAATCACTAAAAACTCGTTTACGTAAAATATATATATTATACATAGTATGTATGGGTGTTTATATATTTTATCTATATAATTCACTAAGGATCGAATAAATATAACGAATATCTTTGTTAAGTATTCAAAACTGCACCATTCAATACCGTTCCTACACTCACATGTATGTACAAAATCATACTTGATTGATAAACGATAACAAAGAAGATAAATTAAAAAATTCACGATTAAACTGATTTTAGATTAAATAATAAGGCTAAATTTTTTGACGCAACCATTCCAATCAACGGAATTGCTGGTCAAAGAAATACATTTGCAACAATATATTAATGGCTTTGAAATTAAAATTATGATAAAACAGTAATAAATAAATAAATTAAGCACATATTACAAAATCAATTTACAAAATTTAACGAAGAATTAACAATTTGAAAATAAATTGTAAATATACAAAATATACACGTCACTTATTTAGTGCGTTTATAAAGCTTATTTCAAATTAAAGAAAAAAATCACATATTGTAAAGTTAGGCCCGAAAAGCTGCAGAATATTCGAGTATTCGTATAGCTGTCATTAGGCCTCAAAAATCATAATCGGGCTGTCCTTTCTGTTACACAATAATAATTAATTCATATTGAAACATTTTCATATCAACACACGTATCATCCATCCTTTTTTTCATTAATTAAATATTAATTTAAGAGTTGCAAGACGAATATATTGAAATGCATATACAATTTTTATCATTAATGATTACATAATGCTTACGGTCTCTGTACAAGAGTTAGTTTTAATTAATTATTAATCATATAATATTTATATTGGTGTATATACTTCAATTGTCGCAGTTCCTAATTGTATATATTACGATATCCTAGGTACATTATTATGTATGTATGTATATATTTATGGTACGATGAAAAGAGTCCACAGAAAAATGTCTACATAAAAAAATTAAAAATATTTCAATTTAATTTAATTTACTCTTTCACAGAAATTAAAGCATAAACGATTTTGCGTATTTATGTCTTGTTTGTGACAAATTCATAATATAAATTTTGACAATAAAAAAAATTGATGTTAGTAAGAAACAATAAGATATCGTTTAAAATATCCATATGTATTTCAATTCACAAACAATGCATAAATACACGAACAATATCTAAGATAAAATAATCAAACTCAACGAAACTCAAAAAATATATGAGGTAGCTGCCTGCATGAGAGTTACTTTTATACACTAGACTGCGAAAGGATTAATTAAATTATTTTTCAAGCATTGTTAATCTTTCTACGTGGACATTTTTTTGTGTGGAATTTTCATGTGATCTTTTTTCTGATCATTATATACGTGAAAATAAACGCTAATCGTAAATGTGAACACACAACATTGAATAATATGGAGATTCAATTTTTTTAAATATGTCCACTATATACACATATGAGCAAACATCGAGAATATTGCAAATACGAGGACAAAAAAATTGAAATAAATTAAATTTGTGCAATTTGTTCATAAGACGTTTACAAAATTTGCTAACTATTATTCATATATTTACACTTAGAGTTTATATAAAGCGAGAAACAACACAAAATTCATTTATATAAAAAATATTCCTTATCAGAAAAAACAGCAAAAATAACCGATTTAAAAAACCAACTCGTATATATGCTAATGCATAAAAAAATATATCGGAATCTTGTACGATAAATACAAGGAAAAATGCATATTTACGCTCTCAGTGCACCGATTACAGTCACATTCGTAAGGAATGAAGCATTAACATGCAAAGTACATATTCGTCAATAAATCTCATAAGAACTCTCTTTTTATGATATAAATACATCCTTTAATTATAAAAAATTACAGTTATTTAATTATATGTATATATTACACACCTACCATCCCGTAATTTTGCGAAATTCAGTAAAATATATTTAAATCTGAATTTTTCAAAGGTTAGAGAGACATGAAATATTACCAACATAAGTCAAACGAACACGATAGGTTAAATACACATTCTAACTATTCGTTACAGCAAAATGAAAGTTAAGTCTATAAAATTACAAGACATTAGGTATGAATGCACTTACTAAAATTTACAGGTTGACAGTTAAATGAAAAAATAACGAACGCAAAATCATCAATATCCTTAAGCTATTCGATATTCACAGCACGCGTCAAAAATGTATACAATCAAAGCGGACACTGCCGCTTTCGGCACCGCGCACGATTAAGGTACAACAATACGAACAATAATGAAACTCTAATATTTTAAATTTTTTTACCAAATTGCCGAATGAATTGATGCCATCTAATATTGATAAGGAACAGTATCCGTGCATTGGGAAAATGAAAAATAAAATGATTTCACACAACGAGAAATCAAGTATTTTTTTTTCAATAACGATAAATAATTTCTGATTAAACACTACTACTTCTTTTTTGTGTTGTTCTTCTTCTCGGCTTTCCGTAGCATCTTGTCGTGCTTGTCTTGGAGTCGCCTTTCCTTCTCAGCCAGAGCCCTCAGTTCTTTTAGCTTTCTCTTGAGGCGCTGCTTATCGTCGCCGGTGACGCCGAGCAGCTTCAAATCCCTGGATGTGAGCGTGATCAGAAGGGCCCCGTCAACGCCCCGGGACGCAAAAGCGCTAGCGTATCGCTCCATACCTTGGCCTTGAGCAACGATCCACTGCCATACCTTAAAATGTTTTAACAATTAATATATAATATAATATTGATATTTTACTACACTTATTTATGATCCATAATTATAAAAAAAAATCTATATAAACATATTTTTAATAACTTAATGAGATCTTCTATTTGGGGAAAATATTGATCCCAGTCGCCCAGTCCCAAATATTGTCGGTCACTCACTGTCGTGAGGTACCGCAGCTAGTTATGTATAATTATTGTTTTATTTAAATCACCTATTCTATTGAGATCATATTCTCACAGACATAATGCCAGTAATGCACAACTCGCGGCCCGCAACTGCATTTTCTTTATATAAATTATAAAAAATGTTAATGTATAAAAAGTTAGATGGATTTTGATTTTTATAATTTGAAGGCTACTTCAAAAGACACCAATTTTTGTTTTATGTTAACTTTTATTTATGTATATATAATAAAAATATAATTTTCTACATCAGCAATGACGATTATATAAAATATGTTATTGTCATTTGAAGCAAATAGAAATTAATAGTAAACTAGTGTAAAAGTATATAATTTTTTTCTTCTATTTCAAAAATAGTAAAACGGGCTGCGAGTTGCGTATATCTGCTTTTAGACATCAAAATGAACTTTTGACATGATATAAATTTTAAATAATTTTTTTTTAGAATAAATAGTGGGTCTGTTCTGTTCAGATATTATTCTTTTTGATGCCTCAAGGGCGATAAATTCTGTTGTGAATTTTGTTTTGAGGTGGTCCTCGAGTTGTGACGATTTGACTTAGGTCATAATTAAATTAATACCTATATTATAAATATTGGGGCTCTTGTGTATAGATCGTAAATCAAATACAGTGCAAATTATTTAGTACCATTGACGATTGCTAATTGAAAAGATATTATTTTAGTAAAATTATAAATTTGTACGGAACGCATTTTTTGGTAAAATATTTTATTCCTGTAAAGGTTTTTTTTTTAAATATTCCAGGTATTTTACTTAGAATGTATATGTATATATATTTAAATAGATCACAATTAAAATTTGAGGACCAGAACCACAAAAGTCGCAAAGGAACGACATATTATTGCGACACCTGTTAAAAAATATTCAGTTTTCTTTCAAGGGATTGTTTTAAAAAAGTATCAAATAAATGTTCAATATACACATTGAAGTCATCAAAATTTAAACCCCCTTTTATATATATATATTAAAACCTGATTTTCCTTCCCCTTATAACATAACATAATTATTGGCAAATTCCGTGAAAAGGGATTGGAGTTGCCGAAAAACTTTTGAAAATATCTTTGGAGTGTAAAAGGTTAATGATATAATTTTTTTTTCATACAATTAACCTGATCTGATCTGGTAATTTTTTCCTAACTATCAAAAGCATGTTCTCATTTGACTTACTCTCATACAAAGATGTCATTGTTTCACGTCAGTAATATACTACAAATTATTTCGAATTATATACCTGTACTTTGGTCCAATGGGTGATGGGAGTGGTGTGAAGAGGACTAAACGAAGCAGTGGATGCCGAAAGTGGTGATAGTGACGGCGATTCTGTCCCGGGTACGCCTAATGGCTGCCAAGGCATCTCACTGCCGACGGCAACGCCCGGTCCGACTTTCTTCACTGTAAATTGACCAAAATTAATAATTAATTATCACTCATAAACCAATACCCAATCACAATGGAGAATAACCTCTCGGACCTCTTGCATTGGCTTCGTTGACAGCCTGTCGAATTTCTTCGACGAGGTTTTGGGTTAGTACAACGGGGTTAGTCGGTTGGTTAGGATACTGTGAGTTTGGCGGGTCGCTGGAGAGACGCTTCTCTCTCTCGGCTAAGACTTGCTTCAATTGTTCGGCTAGTGATGCTGGAGGACCTGTAATTGATAATATTGTGTTTTAATTAAAAATATGTTTTAACACATATCTTATTTTAATAGTTAATGTTATTAATTAAAAAGAAGAAAAAAAACTGTAAGCATCGTCATGAAAACTATACAGTACCTGAAAGGCATCCGGCGTATTGGTGTTGGTGCGTAACTGTGGAATACGTATCCTCTTTAACTTGATATTCACCGCTCGATCTTTTGAATACCTCCGAGTATTGCTTTATTATATGAAAACAATGAAACATATGTACACGGATGGGTTAATTTAAATTATGATTAAAAAATGAGTTAGTTCAAAGCAAGTTAATTGTCGATGATAGTTACCGGAACGTTTCCGGGCAGCTCGTCGCCAGTCAAGCTGGACAAGGTGGACTCGGGATTCTCTTCTCTATTGATCGAATTCAATTGGTTTTCGTGAGAAGCTGAAGTCGATTCGCTCAAAGAGTCGTCGTTAGAATCATTGTAACTCTCATCTAGACCGTCGTACTGAATGGAAGCATTTTCATATTATTACGTTTTTTTAAAAAAAATATTTGAAGATCATACCAAGTAGCATTTAGAGAAATGTCAATGTAAATTACCGAGCTTGCATTCGATAAGGAATGTGGTGAATGATGACGCTGCCGCGCAAGATCGCCTCTCGTTCTTTGAGCCGACGTATCTAAGAGAGTCGTCTGAGGTATGGCCAAATCCAGTTCTCTAGCAGCACCATCCGGGTTGAGTTCGGAATCGACGGCGTCCAAATCCGTATTCGAAGCAGACTTTGATCCGCCGCTGATCACAGTCCGTCGCTCTACGGTAGCCGTTTTTTCTTGTGGTGATCCTTCTGATGATAAATCACCGTCGGATATCCAAGAATCGAGCCTTTGGAGTGGCTCTGGAGGTGGTCGTCT